>NC_089982.1:15811609-16437291 GCF_036417845.1 Apteryx mantelli | reverse complement strand
TGACAATTCAGCACTATCAGTCTTTGTACCAGTCTGGCATGACTCTTAAATGTCAAGTCCTTGTCTGTGACACTGTTAAAATTTTTTTTCATATTAGAAATCTCTGAAACATTTCTGCATCAATAAGTAAGTATCTATATGGGTCTGCCATTTTATCTATCATTAGGGAGCTGTAAAAGCAAATTTATAGTGCTTCTTCTGTGGAGGTATTTTCTAATTGATCCACCATCCAACAGAAAATAGATTAAGCTTTTTTTTTTTTTTCCTCCCAACAGTGGATTGAAATTAGAGGGAGAAATAAGTCGACAGAGGGATTAACAATTCTACATTTTGAAAGATTATTATTATTTTTTTCTGTGTCTGTATGTAGACCGATTCTATGTCTTGCTGTTTTTAACAAAAAGAATGGCTAACTTTTTACTGATAGCTGTAGGAGTCTGCTTGGTTGCTTTCTAATGACAATTTACTAAATATGCTATGTAAAGGTCATATACTAATTCAACCCAGCTGAATAGCGTTGGAAGTCCTGTGTGGTTTCCCCCCAGTTCCTTGGTTAGAAGGATACTGCAGAATGCATTGACCTCCCTGTGCTGAGCTCTGTGCTGATGCACAGCGCGGTTCTTGCAACCAGTTTCCTAGACTGGGCACAGTGCCTGAGAGAGCCTTGAGGCAGTGTAGAGAGAGTGGCTGGTTTGTCGGGGCTGTGGGTGTGTATAGTGTAGGTGGGTTAAGGGCAGCCTACATATGGGCTCTAGGAAAGGTAGTGGCTTGCAGTGAAGCTATTTGATGAGGAATGGAGCTTGTGAATCCAGCCCAGTGCTGTCTCCTGTCTCCCAGCTGCTGACTAAGAGGATATGGATTTTTGGATTATCAATAACCAAACAAACACAAAGGAGAGAAGTTCCTGTACCATTAGCAATAGGTTTGATTATTGACAATGGCTCAGGAGGTAGTTTTACATATAAAACTATCAAAGGTGTCATCCACAGTATGCTCTTTTTCCTTGGAAATCCTTCGTTCAGGTATTGACTTAGTCCTTTCCTATTTATTTGATAATGTCTAATGAGATCACAGCATGCAATGATATAGCTGTAGTATGCTTTTCTTTGTACTTTTGTTTAAACCTCAGTTAAGTAGTAAATTAGGAACAAAATGGATTTTATTTTTTTTTAACATTTGGGAAGATACTTTACCAGATGAATGAAAACAAACAAGCAAACCAATGTACCTGCTTCTTTGGGATGAAGAAACTTTGCTCTACCTTTTCCAAATTTTGAGATTTTGGGAGTCTGTAGAGTTAAGTAAACAAAATGTAGTTAAGGATCTTGATGCTGATCTTGTAAGAACAGGCTTGTGGAGTTTTCCCCAAAGCAATATAAAAATGATCAGTTGATGATAAAACATTTTGAAATAATGAGTTTTTTGAGTGTAATCATGTAATCGGGAATTCTAAGAAGTGCTAGCTGTTAGAGTAAAGTGCCAGCAATGTATTACAGAATGAACTAATTTAACAGGACGAATAAAGTTGAAGATTCGTAATGGGATTATTATTGTAATATATTGTCTAACATTTTTGAAGGTAATTCAGTGCTCACTTACAATTCTTCAAAGTGCATTGGAACTTCTAAAATAGTTGGGATGACAACAATCTGCTTACAAATCTTGAATTTTCCAATATTATAGTAGGTGAATTTTGATAAATCTGCACATAGAAAGGCGATGTTGCTTACTATGCGTATCTAGCACTTCTGAGGCTGTGAAAACGTGTTTTATCTCTATGATATTTATTACAGAAATCATCCCAAATTTTCAGATCACAAACTGTTGTCATCAGTCTTGAAAAGCATTTTTAGTTAGATTCTTGGATTCTGCTTCAACTGCTTTCACCCCTTATTGGCTTGAAGGACAAAAGATCTGCCTATCACTTTGGCGTGAAATTAAGTGGTGCTGAGTAAAGGGACGCTCCTGAGCATTGGTGATGGCAGGTATCTAATGGAGCAGAGCTTCCTCCACTCTGCTCCCGTGGATCCCCCACTGCCATCTTCTTTCTTTGCATCATAGTTAGTCTTGCTGAGAAGGGTCCTAAGGCTATACCAAGGCATGCAGGGGCAAATATGGAAAGAAGGAGTAAAACCCTCCACAGAACAGAACCATCTAAGAAAGATTTCATTGTGGAGAAGAGTGAAGAAGTGTTAAGGATGGACTCCAGTTAGGCAGAGAGCAGTTAAGAAATGCGCAGGGATGTGTGGGTGTAAGGGTGAACTTTCTATGGGGAAACAGATAAAATCATGGTTTTGTTAAAGTGAATGGAATACCACCATTGGGATAATTTTTACTATCAAATAATATCTTTTTAATAAACTAGTGGATCATCCTGTTCTTTAAAGAATAATCTCTGTTAGGAAGGCTATTAAACTGTAGTAACATTTTAAAATTAAATTATAGGAGAAAGTATATACGATTAATGTGTACCAGTGAAAATAATACCAATAAAATCATATTTGATGACAGAATGAATATATATTGCAAAGAAAGTTTAGATACAACGCATTGTATGTATTTTAAGCAAATAATTAATATGTAAATTGATAGTTTTTTTATTTGATGTTTGTATCATGCAATTGTTCTGTATTCACTGCATCTTCATTTTACATTAAGAACATCTTTGTTTCCTGGTTTTCTGCTTCTTATTGAAACACTTTTAGAGCCATTAGTATGGCAGTGACTTGACATAACTACATGTGATCGATTTGAGGTATTAAAAATGGATTTTCAGAATGCACTGTGCAATGTCATATAGGTTATTGGTATGCGTTTCGTGCATCTCTAAATCTGTAGCATTTGTCTTCTATGTGTTCTGCAGAAATAACAAGGATGGCAAATCTGAACTTATTTGCTGGATGGTTTAAATTTTAAATCTCGTATAAGGTCTGATAATACTATTTCAATCGGTGATGAGAGAAAAAAAAGAGTAAGAAAATGAATTCAAAATGTTTTTGATGCCAGAAAAAAGGTCTTACACTCTCAGCACACCAATCTTCTCCAGTTTTGTCCTTCCTCCTTACATGTCACTGATCGTTTCTTCAGTGTAGCTATTATAGATTTTTTTTTTAACTTATATTTGGGGTTCTCTTTCTTCCTCTGCATGGTCTTTTTAAGTGATTGTGTTCAATAATTATGCCTTTTTATTCTTATCTTAGGCTGGTCTTCACTTTCTTCATCACTGGATGACAAATGCCACAACAGGTTTAAGGAAAATACCCTGACATTATTTGAAAGCCAAAGAAGTGGAGTAGGGCAATGTATTAAGGGAGCCCCTTCTTCTACTAACTCGATGTAGTCCTTGTGTACCTCATTCTTGAGCTGCTGCTCACTGTTATTGCTGCCACTGTTTCTGCCTGTGCCCCTACCCGCAAGCAAACTTCTGTTCATCTCTGCTATTTCTGGTCTGGAATCACACTTAGTTCTGTCGGGTGGGACTTACATTCATCACAGAACCTGACTCACTGCTCTGCCAGGTCCTTAAATGACCCCTGTGCCCTGTAACATTTGCTTTTAAGACTGTAAGTAACTGATGCTTTCTGCTTACTTCGAGTCCATCGACATTTGCCTGCTTAAGAGTGTAGAAGGACATTGTTTTCCTTTTAGTAGTGTGGCTTTCCTCCCTTTGTTTTAGGCGATGCCCATTTTGTTAAGGATAAAATGTCTATTATTGAACTACTGAAGGAAAAACTTTAAATATTGCTTGAAGGTGAAGCTCTGACTAAGAATTGACGTTACTTTTAAATGCTACTCAGTAAATAGGGTATACTTGTATGAGAAAGGACTGTAGGGGGAGATTGAGAAAGGAGTGGTGATGCACAGGAATGTGGCAGGAGACAAGAAAACTGAGTGGATGAGTATTTGCACAGGAAAATATGGAGCAAAGAGGGTGATGGGATATGAAGTGTGTATGCAACTCATGTAAAGGAATATGAGTGCTAAGGTAAGCAATTAGAATATATATGCTGTGGTGAGGAAAGCTGTAGTGCTCATAGTTTGCCATACGATTATTAAGGATGTTATGTATGTAAACATTCTCCTTGGGTTTCTTGTTTTGATGCTTATATTTGTAGAGGAAAGAACTGACAAGGTGAGATCCACTTTAAACAGGAAATAAGACTTAACTGTCTGTTGTGAAGTTGAAGTAGAATGTGAGAAAGATGTAATACTCATTGCAAATTCAAGAAATAAAGAATTGGCATTTTATGTAAAAGAATTTCCAGTGTGTAGATGTAGGAACTCACAGCTGAGACACTTAGCTATGCTTTCAGAATTTTGCAGGATATACTTAATTTCTTGCAGATTGGGCTATTTTCAGTTCTGGCTGAAAACTGGATTCAGCTAAGATGAGACTAGGATATCATCTGCCATTACTCCAAGCTGGCAAATGTAAATCAGTTCTGTGGTAGCGTTATCATAGGACTCAACAGTAGTAAAATCAGCTGAAAAGCCTTGGGTCTCAGCATGTCTAAACAGCTTTAAGACTGAAGGCGTCTTGTTTGTTGGTGGGTGCAAGAGTGAGTATGTCTTAAGGGACCCACTCTTTTTCCAGTGACATTCACAGGTGCTTTACCTTATTGTTGGTTATACCCTGCTGTATTTGGTACATTGAATACCACGTGGATTTGGTAGAATGTTTTCCCTTTACAAAGAGCAGAAGAAACCACAAGCTAAATTAAAATGTGTTAAATGTGAAATAGGATTTAAACCTATAAGCTGAATGGCAGTCTGTTGATATAGCTGTGTGAGATCTGTAGCTGTGCTGAGATCTTTAGAGGAATTTTGGTGATATGCATTTTATATAGGTATATTTGTGTGATGTTTGTAATGTTAATTTTCTACAGACTGCTGATATTAAGCAATGGAAATGCAATCTTTGAACTAAGATCATTTTGAAAAAGTGTGTATGTGTGAGTCCCAAAGCAAAAACAGACTGTATTTTTTTAGCGAATTTAATAGGTTTTTTTAAAAGACAAAACAAAAAAAGAAAAAAAAATTTCAATGTAGTATACAACTTTAGTTGGAATATGTGGTTCTCAACCAACATAGTGTGAATAAAAATTAAGCAAAACAAAACTCTATATTTGTTATAAAGATCTGAAATTTTTTTTACTTTCACTTGGTTTTGTTATACTTTTTATGTCTGAAATCAAATAAAGGAATTTAAGTATTACCAATTGATTTCCTTTGGGCGTGGGGGGGAGGGGTGAAAGGAAAGCTTTGGACAGCAATTTGTTTTTCCTTTGATGCAATATTTTTTTTAGGATAAAAATAACTTGACCTGTAAATGATGATATCATTCTATTTTCCAAATGTAACACTGATGATAGCAATACAATGTTATAATAACACATTTATAGCATAATTTTTGCAGTCACTTAGAAATTTCCCCAGTTTAAATATTGCCAAGGAGCACTATGCATGGTGCTGAACCATTTTCTGCTGGTAGGTGGCAATGGATTTGCAGTGGTTAGCCACAGAAAAATATCTTTGCCTTGCCTGTAATCTGTGTTTATTCTGTGGCTGAGCTAAAACCTTTCTCAGAGGCAGGTACCCTTGAAAGATACCGCTGTGCAAGGAGAAGCCGACCTAAGTTTCGGATCAAGTGGTGCCACGTCAGTGACTGCAGACCCTTGGCAGCTGCCCTCGGCCCTGCGGCCTGCTCCGCTCGCGGCAGCAGGCTGCAGCAGCAGGCTGAGGCCGGGCGAAGCGCCGGGAGCACCGCACAGCTGATGGGGGGCCGCCCCGGCGGAGAGCAGTGGGAGCGGTGGGTGCGAGGATGGAGCCAGGTCCCGTCTGAGGGCATGAGGCTGGTGGGCAGTGATGTGGGACTGGGTGCTGCGGTTTTGGGAAGCAGGAGAGGGAGCTAAGGGTGTGTGATAGGAGATGTGGGGAGTAAGAAAACACTGTCTCCTGTGGCAACCGCTAACGCCTACAACTGCTGCTGTGATCCCTGCCGAAGTAGCACTGAGCACTGCTGCCGCCGGTTGTGATACCTGGGCGTGTTCTTTGGGAACTCTTTCCCTCTGTACCCTCAGTGAAATTATTCATGGCACTAAGGATGTGTGCCTAGCTAAAGTCAGTGACTGATTTTAAATTTTGAGTTCATAATGTTATAATGAGAATGGGTATGACACATTCTTTTGAATAAAACCTTTGAATTTCTAAAAATCCAGAGGAGAATTATTCTGAGTTGAGCACCATTAAAAATAATTCTGGGCCATCTCTTATGAAAAATCTCATTAGGAGAGGCTGCTAATCATGCTGTCTTCAGAGATTTCAATTAGCAACTGTGGTATTTATAAATATCCTTTCCGTTTGTAATGTAAACATTGTTTTCCGTTTATAAATGTAGTTATAACTTGTGAAAGTACAAATGTGAAATGTAGCAGAAACCCAAATAAGGAACAAAAGTTATATTCAGATAATGTAAAAATGATGTGAAATTTGTTTCTTTGTTAATTGTTAGCTGATTTCATACTTCTACATTTCTTTCAAAAATAGTTCTTATAAAAATAGTTCATATCAAAGGAAGTGAAAAAAGATACATTTGTCTGAAATGTAGGTTTCTTTGGGACTAAAAGGAAATGTAGTAGCATTTGAGAGAGATTTTGGAATCATTTAGATTTTTTTAAATTGTTAGATCATAACGATCATAACAGTAATCATTAAGGATATTAACAAGCCATTGTAAAGCCTGAAGATTAGATTTCATCTAAAGAAAGGTTTCATGCTGTACTGAAGTTGGAAACATTTTTCCTTATGGTTTTGAAAATGTCAGTGGAAATGTTTTTTTTTCTTTAAAGGAGCAGAGAAGATGAGAATTAAGAAAGAAAAGGAAATGGAAAACCTTCATTTCGCAGAACTGAAGTCCAAATAATAGATATTAATGAGCAGGTCTGAAAGTGTCAATTTGATTCGGTCAACTTAAAGTGATTAATGGAATAGATTTAAAAAACTGATAGGGAGACTTTACAAAACAGAATCGGATTGGGACAGAACACAGAATAACTGCATAGCATGAATGTGCAGTACTTGTTTTCTCAAAGTGAATCTTCAGAGAATTACTACTCAGTAAACACAGTTTAAATGCCTTCTCAACTACTTGTAAAAGTCTGTCATTTTTAAGAACATAAAGTATGATAATGTATTAATAATAGGGATTAAACAAGAGAAAGTTGTTCCAATTTACAGTGCCTGACATTAAAATACTGACATTTACTTGCAATTAATGATACTGCAGTATTTATGGTCTTCCTTGTATCTAGCAGCAGGAATGCTATGGCAGTGTTAGTTCCCTGTATATACTAAATATCAATATTTGAATGCTGTCCTTGGTAATTTAATTTAATTTTTTGAAAAAGATTGACTTACCTTTTCCTGATCTTAGTGAGACATTAAATACAGTTCTAATCATATTCCCTAAGAGACACTGTAGAAATGTAGATTAGATTTTAGCAAACTAGAAACACAGTTTGCTAAAATAACTAGACAGGAATTATTGCTGTTGGTTTATTGCTTAATCTGAAGGTTTGAGATTAGTTGTGAAATAATCTGCTAAGACTCTAAAGCTCAGACTTCCACCTATTTTCCTTGTCCTCGGTTATTTTTCTTTCAGTATCTTCAAGTGTCCTCTCACGTCCCTTCTGGCAGGATGGGAAGGAAGTCAGT
Organism: Apteryx mantelli; assembly: GCF_036417845.1. Taxonomy (NCBI): domain Eukaryota; kingdom Metazoa; phylum Chordata; class Aves; order Apterygiformes; family Apterygidae; genus Apteryx; species Apteryx mantelli. Next base: position 16,429,578 of record NC_089982.1, on the reverse strand, counting down.
TCAGGAGCTGCCTCTTGTGTTTTTCAGCTGCTGAGAACTTCCCAATCTGAGCAATTCTTGTTTGGCCAGTACTGAAATATTGACATCAATGACAAAACCACAGTTTCTTTCAGTGGGACCTGTTGCTTCAGTATGAAGCTCTTTGTGCTGTCTAGCCTGTATTATTCATTTAATAACAGTTGTGGCAAGCAAAAATTGCCCTGATTATGGTTAGAATTCAAATTCAAATGGCATTAGCATTTACACTTCCACAAGATGTTTCTTGTATGTATTGTCTGATGCTAGTGATTTTTATTTTTATTTTTTTTGGCAGGGGGGAGGAGGAAGGGAAGAGGAGGAGGAGCTTGATAAAGGGCTACCCTTGATTAATAGTACAAAAAAGTACAACTGTCATTTCCCCCTAGTTTTGAAATTTTTCAGAAGCCTTGAATGCATTAAGCCATTTTAAGGTAATTCCAATTTTAAACATTCAAACTTGCCATAACTTTCATATTTGAATTGAACATAAAATGAACACTAAGTGTTTGAAAAGCCTATGCTGTATGATACTTCCAACCAATTTTTAATTTATATCTCTCTATCTAGTTAATTGTTTGGCTCTCCAGATATCACTTGTACACAATAAAAGCAACATTGATCAATTTTTGTTTATTGATGCTTTATAAAAGCAATACAAGGCTATAAAAATTAAGAGGGAGAGAATTGAAAGTCACAGTTGTCTTTCTAGCTCTTGTGCCCTTTTTTCGCATTTATTGTCTTTCTCCTTATGTTTGTTTTGGAAATATATCATTTCTTTACATGCATTCTGAACTGCAGAATACTTTCTAAAGTTCTAAAATGTAGTCCTGTTATTTAGGTTTCTAAAAGAGACCTTACTGTTTGTCTATGGAAAGAACTATGCTGTGTATTGTAAAGAGTGGATGTAAACTGGTAAAGCTATACCAATACAACTTCATGTGAGAATACGTTTATTCCAGAAAACAGTGCCCAAATTTTCTATTTTGTGTTTCAATTAGTTCAGAAAAGGTTTGGCATCCATTGAACCCTTCCCCTATGCTTTCCACACAAGAAGTCATGGTGACATCACAATATGGGTTTAACTATTTTATATGATTTATTTATATTTTACTATGATGTATATACTTTCTCATGTAATTATGCTTTTGTTAATGATCAATTTTCTTATAGTAAGTAACATTGGAAATATCTTTGTTTTAAAAAGAGCAGCTAAGTTTAAAAGGAAGCACTCCCCCAGAAAATCGAAGGAAACATTTCTGTTGCTTGGATTTATTTTAGAAGGTCTGCTTTTTACAAGATTTAAATTTAATCCCTGGTTTAAACCTAAGTATAAGTTTCAAAAAATAGCTGAGTGACTTAAACCTCTGTTTTCAGAAGTAGTATAAATGCTGGGAATACATCTGAATTCCAACTTCTGAAGTCCAACTCTAGAACATGGTTCTCAGTTCTTAAGTCGCTTCACAACTTTTGCAAATCTTTCTGTGACAGAAAGGCATGCTGATACCCTCCAAAAAGTCTTTAAGAGTGTTTGAGTTTGAAAAAAGAGACAATTATTTAATAACTCATTATTATAATGTCTTGCAATACTGTGTCTAACTGTGATTTGATTAAAATGATGACCTAGAGTGTGCAGTGCAGGTGCAGGTGGGCAGATCTTATGCCTGTGCACAGGCCTGCTGAAATCAATGGGGCCCCGCCTGGGATGGAGATGTCCTCATCTACTGCTGCTTTCAGAAGGACTCTGTGCTTTGTGTGCCCACATCCCTGGCTCTCCAGGTGTATGTCCTGACAGTGGTCCAGTGGTTGGCCAGGACAGAGAGGTGTGCGCACCATCTGGGTTTATTTTTTTGTAACAGAGAAGCCAGTAGACCTTTGTTATTCTAGTGTATATTTTCTAGTTTTTCCAACCAAAGCATATAAAATAAGCCAGGAGAAAAGATTTTCCACATTTTGTGCAAAAATTCTCTCACAGTTCAGCTGTACCACTAGAGTTGCAGATACTGATTTTTCTTTTATTTTCTTCCATCATCTTCAGCCCGAGACACAGTCTAATGCTTTTCTTACATTTTACAAGTATTGGTTAGTACACTAAATGTTAGCTGTTTAATTACTGTGTTTTATTTGCAATACAATTCTAAGAAAAGTCTGCAATTTATTTTTTTTACTCAAATTAAAAGTAATGATGCAAAACAGCCATTAAAAGACATTATCCAGCTCCAGTGACTTAAAAAATTAGTTTTTCTCCAGCATATTGCAAGGTGATCATGAAATATAGGTATGCAGGTTCCAGTATTAGCGATGAACATATGCTTATGCTTACTTTTAATTTGCTTATATATTTCAGAATATGAAGGAGAAATGCAAAACACATGTATTATTAACAGCTTGACAGTTGGTGTAGTTGAATTGCTTTCAGTTAAATTAAGCAGTATACATTCATGCCAAAAAATCATAGAAGTATTACTTATGTGGATGCAATTTTAGATGATTATGGTGAAGTATTTTCTGTTGTTTCCATCTTGTCACTACTTAATGCCATTTTAAAGCACTAGGCTTTCTGGCATCTGTATTAGAGCCAAGATATTAAAAACTACTTTGTCTAATTTCTCTCTATTTTTCCCTTAAATTTGGACTTTTAAAAATAAATTTAAAATATCCTATAGAAGGGTACTGAGCACAATTTGTTACTTTGGAGCACGATTTTCAGAAGTACTGCTTATCCAGATTTTTTTTTTTTTTTTAGATCCAGTGCTGCTATTCTAACTTTTTCATTCAGGTCCCTTCTAATTTTAGTGATTTCTCAAGATATTGAACCCCTAAATAATGCAAGTTTTAAAATACAGATCTGGAATTTTGGTGGGCGATGGCAGCTCACATTGAATAAAAGCAGGATATGTTCAGCAAACGAAGCTATGTGACCAAAACCCGAATAGAAATTACTGTTTTTAGATAAGTGATCTTGGATTTTTCAAAGGTCCCACTTCATTCTACAGAAGCTATGACCATGCAAGCTAAAGACAGAAAAAGTGGAAGAGAGATCAAGGAATCAGAATATATAAGGAAGAGATTAGGATAAAGGTTTGCGTCTACCTGCTAGTAAAACATACTTATGTATTTTTACCCTTATTCTATGTTTAAAAAATAGTAATCTTTAAATAAAATAATCGCTTTCTTTCATTACACTTTTCTCTTTGCTTCTTAACAAAAATTTCCGTTGTTAGCACTTGGCAGCAGTTGGTAGTGCAGAGACTAAGTTTTCATCCTACTTCCTGCTAATTTGTATTCAAAAGTTGGTAAATGTAGATACTATAAATATAATAAGTGGTTTCTGGAGGTTAGTCTATGTTGAACTATGGAAATTGGTCCTAGAAAGCTTTACTTGTTTAATAACCTTATAATTGCCAGATACTGTGGTACAATAAGATATTGCATCTGATAAATAATTTGTTCAGTGCAATAGCAGCAGCATTTTATGCTGAGTTGATCTTATCTTGTAATTCAGATGCACCTAGGGTAGTTTTTCGTAAGATGCTGCTCCCCTTTCCAAAGAGCAAGTGCTAAATAACCAGTTTAAGGAAATAAAACCAATAACACTGGTATGAATAAAAATTATTATGCTCTGTCATGGTTTTGTAATTATTGAACAGATGCGAGATTAGTTCTCAAACTTGTCTTGTAATCATCTTGTCTATAGGAAGACCAACAATAACTTCTACATGCGATGCTGTTCAGGGTATTTGTACACTACGAAAGGGCAATGCAAACTCTTGGAATAGTCTTTCTATTTGTAGTTATTGCTTTATTTTATATTGCTTCAGAATAAAAGCTGCCAGAAATATTTTGATACATCTTATCAAAATGAAATATATAATCAGCTAATATAATGTCTGCCTAGGGAATAGTAAAATGAAGTGCCCTGCTCTTGCATTTTCCTAAAATTTAGGAGAAAGCATACGAAAGAATAAAGATTCTTTAAAAACTGCTGTGAACTGTACATTCGCAAAGCAGCAAGCTTGCAGTAATTTAATGTATCTTGCTATACACTGTCAGCTGTAAAAAAAAAAAAAAAAAAAAAACATAAAAAAAATCTCAGCAAAAATAAAAATGCATGCATCTTGTAAGAAGGACTATTTTCATATGCATCCTGGGAACTCCATGCAAAAGATGAATGCTCTGAACTGCTTCTGTTGCTTATGAGCTTAAGCCTTACTGCCTAAGTGAATTAAAAGTTTTGAAAATGATATTCAATTGACTTTGAAAATTTGATCCAGATTTTGAGAAAGCATCATCTAATATTTCATGAAGGAAGTCAATAGACAGCTCTTATTGACTTCAGTGATCTTTGGACTGGGTCCTCAGGTCATAAATTATGTGATTTTGTTGTTGTTTGCTTTCTTTTCTTTCCTTATTGTAGGTGGATGCTAGGAATGCTTTAAAGGCAGATTGCAAATGTATTTTTTGTTATTTTCATACTTTTATTATTCTTCATTTTAATATTACTTTTACTGTGTAGTGTCCCCAACAGTGAGAAAAACTAATTTAGCTAGATGAAGTGAAGTCCGTTTGCCAGCTTAACTAGCTGGACAGTTGCATTCTTTCTCTTTAGAGCATTTGGTTGTTCACATATGGCACCCATGCACAGCATTATTAGCTGAAGAAGATTTAATAGTATATGTAAAAAGCTATCTTTGTGTGATCCTTTATTATCTTAATGGACATCCTTTAGACAGCTTGCCTTAATTTGTTTTGCTGTATGAGTAGTTATTCTGAAACATCTGATACAGAAACAGCTGAAACAGCTATGTGAACCAGAGGTTATTTTCTGCATTACAGTGTAGGCCCTCTTTTGGTAGTTGTTTGAGTTCTGGGAGAACATCCTTTCGTTGATGCTACAGTGTGAAATAGAGCTAAAGGGAATACCTCAAATCACATGAGTGCTATGGTTGGGTATCTTCCTAAAGGAAGAAAACTAGATGTTTGAATTCATCCCTAGAGGCTCTTTTTCCAAAGATGGTTTCTTGTTGTTATTCTAAGTAATTTGAAAAGAAGTGAATCTATTGCATACAGCAAAATTAAAATAGGGGAGTTGCAGTAACTTGGTCTCAGGTGTTGCTGATGTCTTCCCTCTCAGGAGATACCTTTCTTAGCTTGTCCTAGTATTCATGTGTTGCTCTGGAAGTAGTACTCTTGAAGCACAGTGTGGGAGGCTGGAGTTCGATAGCACTGCCTTGCAGCATTCAGAAAGCTCCTCTGATCTTGATTTAGGTCATCTTATAGCTGTGGGCAGGATGGATGTCAAATGAGTTGCCTTGCTCAGGAGAGCCGTTTTGAATTGCAGTGTCTAAATCATTCTACTAAATGGCTACATTTCAGACTAAGCAAATGAGTCTGTAACCATTTGTCAAAGAATACTTCCCTTAAACGAATGCCTTTCCCCCATGCATAAGCAGAAACAAATTTGGGGAGTTAAGCAGGAAAACAATGGTGTATCAGCTACAGTTTAATCAGGACAGTACTACTTCTATTAATTAAGGAAGGTCCTAGAAGAAATAAGGTCACGAGGATGTAATCAAAGGTGATTACCTGCCTGGACTTACACAGCCAGTAATAGCTGCTTATTAATGACTTTCTGGACAAGCAGATTCTATGCCAGAAGATACTTATCTCTGGAAACTGTCTTCTGTCACTGAGGATCTCTCACCTTGTGTTACTTTTGAATATAATGATAAATTTGGAGGTAATCTTTGGGAACTAAATCTTTAGTGAAATAAGCTCTTGTAATTGTTGATCTTTCACAGCACAATGTATGATTCCAGAAGTCTATTAGTTGCTGTTGTCCTCTATGCTGGAATCTTGTGTTGTTTACTTCACTGTAAGATGAACATTGCCCTCACTAAAGAAGCCAGACAAACTTAAAACTTGGGTTTGTTTAATAGCGTGTAAAATATTTGTCAAGCGATTATATGTACTTCAAGTCAATCTAAATCATTTTTGACAACTCTAAAATTGTATTCACTACAAGGAGAGAAGAAAATGGTGCTATGCAAAATCACAACATCACAGCAGTGTGTGAGCAGCGATTATAGCTGTACAGTGAGTCATTTTATTTCATTGCAAATGAAATTCACTGTACAGTATCGCTTTCTGAACTGTGTTTTCCACTCAAGTTATTTTGTAAGTATTAAATTAAATTCATTCCAGGGTACATGCTTTCAGAGATTGTAACAATTCCTGTCTGTTTGAAATATACCATGACTTTTTTAACAGTGTAAGAAAAAGTTCAAAAGACAGTTTTCCACCTCATTGCTTCTTTTCATAACAGTTCTCATACTTCAACGGCAAGATTTTATTGAATACAAATTGAAGTGAACCTATGTCAGAAGGGAAATAACAAAATCATATAGAGGAGCTATGCTTTGCCCTTTGCAAGCGGGAGTAAATGTTGTACCACTGTGATTACTTAGAGCTCAGGCAGAAGGTTTGTGAGGTTTGAGTAAGAGCTGTATTTAAAGTACTATGAATGCAGAGTGCTTTCTCTCCATAAATCTTTTCCAGGGTATGAATTTGCTTGTTTCTGAAGTAGCAAGCTCAAATGTGACAATCAGTCTAACCTTTCACAGGAAAATGGGGAGCTTTGGGAAGGTGAAAATGTCTGACTCTCCATTCCCAGAGATGACCAAACCTTTACTTTGTGTCATCACTAGGAGAAATAAAAACAAGTGTAAAAGTGGTTGTAAGCTATGCAGCAATACTATGGTGACAAACTTTTTTTTCTGTTATACAGGATATGCTTTTCAAAAAGAAGTAGTATCTTTATTGTTTTTACTTGGGAGCTAGCTCACATTTCTCAATAGCTTAGAATCCCAATATTACACGGATTGGTTGGTTGAAGGCACAGGCCTTGAGGTGCTGCAGAAAAATTTCCAGCATTTTGAAGCTTTTTGTTGCTGTGTAGGATACCGGGAGTTTCAGTGTAACTTGTCAGTCATTCCTGACCTTATCCTCCTTATCAGGAAGCACAGAGCAGAGCTCTGAAAAGTATTTGATAAGACGCTCAAGTTTACTCAAAAGCACTGTAATCTTAGTTTCTGGAAATACTATACTCCATTAGAAGGAAAAAAATGCTCTCGCACAGCTTTTATGAAGCTGAGTAAACAGTATTTTGTACAAGTAGAGTGTCAGCAAAAGACGAAAAGAACTATAAAGTTTTTTCTTTTTTCTTCTTCCCAGTTTTGTGTTCTTTCAAGCAGTTGGCAAAATCTGCATAATTCAGTTTCTTCCCTCTTTGCACGTTAGTTATCAAGAGTGTCAGACTCATGAGCTGTGAGCCCGGTAGGTGCTCGGGGCAGGTTCTCCTGCCCCCCCTGCAGCTGTGTCTGCCCAGCAGCCGGAGAGGAGGCCACAGCCCTCTCCTCGCACTAGCGCAGCCCCCTTCAGAGCGTGGCAGCGAGCAAGCAACCCCCCGGGGGTCCCAGCCGTGCTGTACGCAGACAGGCAAGCGTGCCAGTTAAATCCCAATAGTATTTGTTCAGTTGCTGTACCTTTCTAATACCAATACGCTTCTGTGACTAGTTAGTGCCTCTGGATTGTGCTCTGCAGTGCCTCCGTTTGTGTGTTAAGTGCTGTATGCGTATAGGTTGGTTGCATTTGTCAGCTATTAGGGCACCATTCTTAGCTCTGACATATGTTTAAAAATGATGGCAGTTTTTTCATTTGCTTTTAATCTGGATTTTTTTCCTGGTTGTTTTTTAATCCCTGCAAGATTTAGGACAGGTTACCGCATGGAGAGTTGTCATGTTCTTAAACATTGTGTTGTAGTGAATACTGTTATTATAATTTTATTAAAGAAGGCTGTGTGCGTGTGTGCACATGCATATTTTTTATTCTGAAACATAACTCTAATTAAACTAGTTTTTACAATGGAGAAAGATTGGAGAGAAATGTTTCTGCACCCCGGAACCTGTATCCCTGGCAGAAATCGGCACTCCTTCAGGCAGATGCCAGACTAACTAATGCTTTAGTCTGGAATTCCTTGTGTGTATATTATAAATAAAGAGAAAAATATTAAAGAGAGAAAAGCATTTTATAACTTTAACTTTTTTACCTTTCTTCTCCATGTGCTATTGAGTGTCATGTAGTGATTGGTGGAAATAGTCATGTATTTTATTTCTGGAAAAACATGCAGCTAAAATATGCTGTCTGATATTTCATTTAAATCTTGGGGTCTGTCCTTCTTGGCTGTGGGACTCTTTTTCATTCTTCAGAATAGGTTCCAGAAAATTAATTTGAGTGTTTGATTCTCTTAAGGTGTAGGCAAATTTCACCCAGCTTTTTGGAGAGCAGAGAAGTGGTTGGGTGACTGGATGATCATAGGCTTTCTTCATCTTTGATTCTCTGGGGAGCTTCATTCCTTCTCTGAAGACTGTCTTTCATGTGGCAAACAATTTCTTATGTAACAGATTCTACTTTGGCTACAATGGATGAAAATATATCACGCAAGAAGCAATAGTAGGTGATATTACCTGGGGTTCAACAGTGGTAAATTTGGGTTTGGATTGTTAATGCTGTTAACACACTACAGACTCTGAACTAGTGAACAGTGAACCTTCAAAAACTCGGTGAGTACGCTTTTCCTTTTTTTACAGTGTTCACTATCTGTTGCAAGAGTGTGGTGGTACTGTTGTACCAGCTAAGTCTCCTTCCCCTTTCTCCTTTCCTTTTTCCCTTTTCCTTGTTCTCCCATAAATATACTGACATGTAGAACCATAAATCTCTGGACATGTAGTACTTGCACAGGAATTACTTTAAGTGCTCTGTGAGGGCTACAATGTTTGTCTCATAATCTTTTTTGGATGTCTTATGTATTTTGACCTATATGAGACATTCTGAAAAGCCATTGCACCTATTTGAGTCTTAGGAAAATTGTAGTGTCAGAATTAGCTTCTTTTTCTTATATAGAAAACAATTTTTAGTTTTGCTTTAAAAACAAACACGCCTCACAACCCTCTGAACTAATCTCATTCTTCAAGTATTCTATTGATTCTTGATAGACTTCTCCTTGGGGCAAATACAGTTTGTCATATAAAGTAGTCTGTGCATAACCTTACACAGAAAATGATGTGCGGCCGTGGTCTCTTCAGTTTTTCAGACTGGTTTGGCTATAGGTTAGCAATAGTAGCTGGAAACAAGCCAGTAACTTCAGTTGCAAGTCAGACTGTTGTTAACTCAAATCTCCTCACCATGGAGACTCAGCATTATTGATTTTTTTTCACACTATGGAATGTTTTCTTGGTCTCCTTCCACATTCAGTGGAATCATTTTTGATGTAATTTCTCTAGAGATCTCAGCTACATTTTTATTGTTAAATAGCCAATCAGTAAATGACTGTCACTTAACATATTTTGTAGTTATTTCATATCTACTTTTTAATTCACATGAGTAACCCAATAGTGCTAAATACCTGCTACTATAAAGTGGAAGATAGTTTAGTTTGAAGTTCGTGGTGACTTCAGAACCCTTGTTTTGGACTTCTCCATCCATATGAGAAATTTTCTAACATTTTTTTTTCCTAAGTAATATCTTATTTACCCAAAAGTAATTTTTATCAGCTGTTGCTATGCACCCATGTTCTATATTTATACCTGGAATTTCTATAACTAAAGGCAACTACAAGAAATACCAAATGCTTTTTCATCGTGACAGGACTTCATCAATCATTTTTTATAATTAATTATCCAAATGAATAAAATATTAAATGACACTTGTACTAACGCAAACCCTGGGACAAATTAGTGTTACTTTATATCTGCTGTGGTAGCTTTTAATCATTTTTAGTTTTTGTTTCTAACATAGATCTTCCTTTTAAATACAAAAGGTGGTTTTAACCCAGTGTTTTTTTTTTTTTTTTAATTCTATATAGCTCAACAAAACATACAATGCTTATTCCCTTTATACAAATGCTAGACATTTTTGCTCCTTTGGAAAAATGGTTGGGGGGTTTGGTTATGTTTTTGTTTCTTTTTTTTTCCCCTTGACAAACATTTATTACATACTGATGTAACTTTGTAATGCTCGTCTATTTCTTCTTCTGAAAAACATCTTTTAATCTAACGTCAGGAAGCTCAGCCTCTGAGCTCTTGAAAAGCATGACTTTATGTTTACAAAAGCATATTTTGAAGAAGATTTTTCTTTGTGAAGGGAACAAAGAGAAAAATGAGTTGGGGGAAAAAAAAAAACATTCTCCAAACTTACAGATGTTATGCATGGAAGACTTCTGATATATTTTCTTTTTTGTTGGTTAGCAATGCTATTTACAACAATGAGAAATAAAAAGATTATTCTCCATCAAAAGGTTATTTTTTTGATACTTTGGTGGAGCACTCATAACTGATTACATGAAATGGCAGAATAAATAGCACAATTTCCCTCCCCTATAGTGCTCTGTTCTTCTTCTTTGATAAGATTAATGATAGATGTGCTATCAGTTGAGTGATGAAAGTTTCTTTCAGAAGGGCAGCAAAATAAAACTATAAGCATCTAAGAAAGATAATTCAACATTTAATTTGGAAAAAATTTACATGAGTGAATGGTTTCCAATCAGCCGGTTATGAAATACCCCAACAGAATTAAGTTGTTGACATACTTTTTATGAAGTATGTTTTTACTGATTTTTCTCACTAAATTAGGCTAATCAAGCAGAAAGAAAATGTATGCTGTTTGTATGTGTTTAGGCAATACACAGCAGAGGTACTGTTTCTAATAAATACAAAATAAGGCTAGTTAACTTTATAAGACAGTAGCACATGCATGTCAGTCCTGAGCACTGTACTCTGCTTGAAGTTTGTTTGCTAAACCACTATATTTGTGCTTTTCAGATGCTTAACCAGATACAACTTTTCAGTGGAGTTAATGGTTTCCTTCATAAGATCTTTGTTCCCCACTGTGTCAGAGGGAAATAGAGTAACATTTTTCTTTAGAAAATTCTATTTTGATTTGATGGAAAGTGTTTGTGTTTGTCTACTTTTCCAAATATTTTCTCTTGAAACTACTATTGGTAGTTTAATGTGCATATTTTGAAAAGAAGATGAGTCAAATCAGCATGTTTGGCGGTTTAAGATCTTATAAAAGAAATGCCTTTTTCTTTTTTTTTTCTTCTGCAAGGCTGTGTGTACATGTAGTAACTTCCAGTTTGAAGGCCTGATTTGATGTAATGCTGAGCACTTCCTGCATAATGGTGGGCGCTGTGAGCCCCCTTTCAGATTAGTGACTGATACTGAGTTGCTTCAGGTGAACTGGAAAAAGGGTCCTGGAGGGATCTCATATGGAACATGATCTGTCTTCACAAATAACTCATATGAAGAAGTGTGTGTAGAATAGGTCCATTGTTGTTTTTATGTTTAAGTTAAAATAATAATTCTCATATGACCAACAGACGGAAGAATGCACAGGAACAAAAATTTTCCAAAACAAAAAAGGGAGAGGATTTCATAGATGAAATTAGTTTTCTTACTTGATCTTTAGAGTTTCTCTTTTTATTCCCCTGCCTTCTGACTGTTTTCTCTTCGTCTTCCATGCGTATTGTGCCAGAATATGCATTTGCTTCAAGTTTGCGTTAAGATGTGGTGGCAGCTGCTGGGTGGGGAGAGGGAAGTGACATTTCCTCTTGGGGAGTTACTGAGTCTGCTTGAGGGGGGAAAGAGCCGGTGAGCGGGGAGACGGGAGGCGCAGCGCAGGGCTGGCGCTCTGCCGTAATCCCGCAGCCCGGCCTTGGAGCTGGGAGGAGAAACTTCTTCTGCTCCTGCAGGGGTTCTTCAAAAGCTGCTGTCAGTCAGAAAGTCACAGCTGGCAAGAAGCAAGCATCTGCATATAAAGGACAGTGGACAGGAGGATAAATTTGGTATAGAAGTCTTTTACTCTGTACAGTTGCGTTGAGCTTTCTCTATCAAAAAATTAATTGCTAGCTTTTATGCTTAGTTTTTTGGTGGGTGAGAGATGAGAATTTAGAAGCCTTTTTTGGCTGTCTTTGAGGCACTTTCCCTGGGAGAAGTCTGGAAACATTTGTGGCAAAGCTCTAATATACACAGTACCCTTTTATATTTTCATATGAATACAGAATTTATTTTTTCAGTATTTCTCTGAGTTTTTCATGTTTTTCTCATCAGATAACACACACTTTCCAAGTTCCCCATGCAACGCAGACAATCAATGGACTATTAAAAATACGCAAATTGGTATGTCAGGATGGCATATTTGTCATTCATTATTTTCCATAATCCGCTGCTGACCTGGAAATCTCAATAGAAAAACCCTCATAGTTTTCTGGCTTGATTATCAGTCCCTTTTATTCACCTATTCTGGAATTCTTCCCACATAAGAAAAGTGTATTGAAGATACTAAAGTTTGTTGGAATCTTGAAGTAGGTATTGCTTTAAAAACTGTAGTTTTGCCCTACAAGGCAAGGTCTCAACTCCCAGCTTTCCAAAATCCAGCTTCTTAATTTTTCCATAGAAACAGGTTATATGGTGTTATAGTGACACAGATTCAAAATCAGATATTTTCTCTCATTTGCCCTCTTCCTGCTTGTCTGAATTGGTTTTCTCCTAGTATTTCTACATCGTCTGTCAATCTTTCTAGGTTGTTCTTCTCTGCACTTTCTCTGATGTGGAAGAGGCTTTATGTCCATCTCATTCATTCTTTAACTCTTTGTAAATTTTAGCTGAAACGCTGTTTTTTTCCTACATTTCCTTGCTTTATTTCTCTGTTACTTATTCAACTTTGTATCATTTACAATACCTCTGGTAAGCTCTTCTAGGTTAAAAAGGCTATGCCAAAGAAAATGTTGCTGTATTTATTTATGAAAGCCCTATGCTAATCAGCGTGTTTATTGTAGAATCCTTTGCCTTTAAAATTCGACACTGCTACAGGTAGATAAGACAGTGTCTGTGGGTATTTGGCTTTTCCATGCTGTTTTTCATGCTTGCTTACACTAATGATGAAATCATTTCAAAGTCAATACTAGAAATAACATCAAAATGCATTTGCATTGCCAGATCAAATAGGAACATTAAATTTGCAGCCCTTCTTTCTATAATCAAATGACTACTGCAGCAAGGCTCAATACTGTCTATAGTCTGAGAAAAGCAAGATGACATTACTTTTGAGAGGAATTTAAATGTGAGATCAAAGCTAAGAAACAAAGAACAAAGGATGCATATAAGTGGTTTTTATTTTCTTTTGATAAAAATAACATTGAGGTTATTGAATATATTAAAAAAATATTAGAATACGTTTTTGTACTGTATGAAAGGATGAAGAGTCTTACTGAAGGAAGGAAAAGAATGTTTACATTGAGATCAGAAAGATGTTTCTTATATGACGTTAGAAGAAATCTAAGAAGTTTTAATTTCATAAAATGAAGAAAACTTGAGAAAAGTTCGTAACTATTTTTCAAAACTTCTTTAGTTTTTTTTTAAAGCTCTTTAAGCTATTTTCTTCACATAACCAATACCTATTGTTTGCGATTTCACTTTATATAAGAACTATATATATATTTCTTTTTATTGAAAGGGAGTATTTAGAATTCAGGGGGAAACTTGGTTTTCTTGAAAGGATTAAGTTCGCCCTTTGTGATTAGATTTCAAAGTTACTAAACAAATTCCCAGTAGAAAATGTCTGTCGGTATTGCAAAATCCATAGTATCACTATAAAATTTTATCTTATTACTTTATTCATGTAGAATATAATAAGATCGGTAGAAGAAAGGTTTTATCAACTTCAGAAAGTCATTACCATCTTTTCTTCTTAACTGAGATTGATTTCAGGACTAGAAGGGTTCACATGATGTTATCACAGATCACTGAGCTTCCTGGAATCTGTTTCCTTTTCAGATCCTAGTAGCTGTGTTAAGCATCTTAAGGAAAAAATTCAGTCTGTCAATGAAAAATTTCAGTGATTTGTCTTGATTTTGAGAAGATATTTCAGGGATCATTTACATTTACTGTTAATGTTATCTTTAGTCTGAATGTGTCTTTCTTTAGTGTTTTCCCACTTATTGTGCTTACATCTTTGCCTGCTAAAGTACAGTAACCTCTACTAACTAATTTTTTTTCCCTGTAAGGAAGCTATTAAAGTTTATAGTCTGTGACCATGTTGCAACTTAACTCCTCTCTTTCATAGATTATATCCGTTAAGTTTTGGCATAAGGTTTGTCTTTCAATCCTTTAACCGTTCTCCTGGCTGTCCTCCGAATGTTCTCCAATCCATCAACATACTCCTCGAATTCAGGACTCAGAATGTGACATGTTTATCTAAAGGCTATTCCAGTGCCCAATATTAATGTAATAGGACTTCTGTATCCTGCTTCATTTTTCACTACTGGACATATCTAGAGCTCTCAAATGTAACTCTTACATTATCAAATATGACTTTTGTTAGGCCACTGCTTTGAGGAGCTAACCCCCATGATTATAAACATAATTTAATTCTTTGTTTTAATTGTATAATTTTTATGATTGTCTGTAGTAAAGAGCGTGTTATTATCTTGTGTCCATTTGGCCCAGCTGCTGGTCACCTTGCTGTTTGATCTGATTTAATGATCACTATTTTCAGTTCACTCTTTCAGACAGTTACTTCAATCTCCTCCTGCGTATTATTCAACCTCTTGCTATTGCTTTATAAAAACTAAAGCACTTTATTTTGTGTCACATTTTGCCGTGTTTATTTTGAAATCTTGATGTTGTTCTAAGTGACTGCTTATTTGTGGCCCCTTTCTACCCTCTCCTTTTATTATTAATTTAATGTTGTCCTTCCTAATCTAGAGTAAAAACAGTCCTATGTGGGGGGAGACAGAGTACCAGTTTCCCTCTTCCCAGATGGAAGGTATAAAAACTGTAACTTAGAAATTTTCTGAAAAAAACCCGGATCTCCTTTATAACATACAGGTAGAGACATCTAAAAGCCTCTGAGAGGATCAAAGATTTTAGAATATGCTGAGTTCTTTGAAGTTTTTACAGGAAAAACTCTTACTGGTTCTGCTGGATATCCACTGGTGAGCAGATGTATCCATTAACCAATATTCATCTGATATTGTAGATCTTCTAAATTTGTCTAGGCATTATGTTATCCCCCTTTCTGCATATAGACAAATAGATAATGCCTGCAGAAAATTATTTTCATTTTTCTGTCTTTTTTGGAGTTTTGGAGGTCTTTTTGTAAACATGCAAGGATGTTTGATGGATTAAGCTGAGCTGGCATCTTCAGTTGTACATATCTTCAGCATGTCCCTTTTTCAGAGGGACATACCTGGCTTTGCAGAATTCCTTCTTTGGTGGTGCTTGTGTGGTACTACAGCTATGCAGCATGCCATCCCACTGAAAGTTTCTTTCTTGTCTGCTGGCTTTCTATTTTCTTTTTTATTTTTGTTCTTGGTTACCACTTCCTTCCTTTCTTCAATATGAACTCAGGATACCTCCAGAATTTACCAGGGTCTGTACTCTTTGGTATCTCTGATACTCAGTTACCAGTGTTTGTCCTTCAAATGATAAAACTGCACTGAGTAATAAAAGCACTGCTTACAAAGGAAGCCACTTGTAGTATGAGACTGAATAAATAACTGTTCTGGGATGCTTTTCATTGGTTCACACTTCAACTAGAAGTGAACTTGTAAGCATGTTACCAACAAGTCCTAACTACGAACTGTCTAACGTTATTTTAAATTTGATCAAGCATTGTTTACTAGTATCCATAAGATTATCTTTAGACCTACCTTCTTCGTAAGGAAGTTGTACTTGAAAACCAAAGCAAACTTAGTTCCTAGGTCTTTCTATGGTGTAAATTTTCTTCATTTGGTCTTGCATCTTATCACAGTCTTAAGTTCATGCCCAATTCAATATTGCGTGAAAGTTAATAGTGCTACGTACAGTGCTTAAGGTTAAGCATGTATGTAAATCTCTTTGGGATTTAGATGTTAATCTTTGCAAGTTCTTCTGTTTAGAGATTAAGATGAAAATTTATTTAGATAGACAGTCCTCCTGGTAAAAGTATTCTGCTGAGATGGAACTTCCTTTCTTTTTCAATTGTTAAGACCTGGTGGATGGAGAACCTGTTAATGTGGTCATCCAGCATCAGTGTCACTAAGAAGAGTTCAAATGAAAAGTTTATGCACAGTTAGTCTTTGGATATGCAGACAGGGCTATTCCTTCCTTAGCAGTCAGTAAGCTGAAACAGGAAGGAACAATATTCCTTTGTAAAATTACTAGGCTGAACTGTAAGGAGTAGATTGTAATACTGATCCTGTATATTAACCTATTGTTCTTTAACAGTAGTGCAGAAATATGTTTTAATGTCTTTGTCATTTTTGGTCATTAACAGAATAGGCATGCGTGCACAGCCTGAAAATGACAAAATAATGATAAATTTAAATACTTTTACCAGTAAAGATCCAAACTTAGACTCTGGTGGAGCAGAATAGGGAAGTCATAGCAGAACACATAGTTAATATTGCTTAAGATCTGCAAGGGAAATCAAAGGCTGAAATCCAAACTCTGTTAAATTATAGCAGGATTCCATGCAGCTGAGGTATTGGCAGATAAAAAAAGGGAGGCAATAATTTCAAAATATAGTCAGAGGGCAGTAAAAGTGTCAGGAAAATGTGAAAACTATTTTTCCTTTTAAAAGCCATGTTCTGGATTTTAACTTTTTATGTGACCTTCCTTTAGAAATAAACAGTTTTACTTAGATTGGAATTAAATTGTTATCAAGGCAAGAATTTTGGAATAAAAATGGCACTGTCTTAAACTTCTCTTATTTAATTTCTAATTTTCACTTATAATTTAATAAACACGAACATATCTTAAATTTTACTTAATGTGTCAGATCTGGGATGTAATACTGATGCTAAAAGAACGTTACTTTAAATGGATGTATACTTTGTTTTATGTGCTGAAGCTGCGAATGGAGGGGAGGAAAAAAAAAAGAGCAAGGATTTCAGTATTGACACCCCTAAGGAATCAATAGCAGGACAATTTCTTACACTGGTAAAATACATACATACATGATTAGTCTAAAAGTTCTTTCTGATGCTACCTTGGAGTTTTTTCTAGTATGCATTTCCAGTGATTGAAGATTTTTGTAGATTAGACACATTCTATATTATATATATTTAAATTATATAATAACCAAACCTGAGACTGAGATTTGCGGTAGCTAATTGTGTGTGGGGAAAGATAATGATCTAATAACAGAGGAGATTAGCAAATAAGAAAATGCTAGTTTTCTGTATGAGAATCATGTTACGGCAAACCTAAAGTAAACTTCAGGTTTCATGTCCAAAGCAGAAGATAATATTTTGTTGCCTTTCTGAATCTCTAAACTTCTTTAAATACTTTGGTTCTCTCTTATTGATAGAATATTGTCTTGGAAACCCATAATAAGCCTGCTTTATTTATAAATCAAGTGTGTAGTGTCAACTACAAGGCTAAAGAAAGTGGGCTATAAAAATCAGTAAGAATGTGTGGTGCTTGAGCTATTCAAAGTTTCTTAAAAGGGCTAAAATTCAAAGCAGCTCAAAACTATTACTTTTGTAGGCTTTTTGTACTTTTCCTCTTTAGATGTATATTTTTGCTTTTCCTTCACCTCCCAATTTTCTCTAAAGCAAGAGCACTGCAGAATTTTGAGAAGTATGTACTGTAATCTTTGATCATGGTGATAAGAAAACCTTTTGGCTTGCCAGTCTCATGCTGACTCTTTGACAGAGGGAAATATTTCTTGTCAGTAAATACTTTGCTTTCAAGCTCTCAAAGTGTTATTTTTATCATGTTTATTCACTTCTATATAGTTTATTTTAATTGCTGTGTCTGAATATACCAATTCTTACTCTCTAGGCTCCTACGCATCCTGTCGGTTTGTGTGCAAGGTCATTTGTGTTTTGTTTCATATTTACTAAAGTACTGATGGGATAAAAGGTGTTGCTAAGGTTATTTCATTTTTTCCTAAAATTCTTAAGATCTTCTGGATAGTTTCGTGTTTTCTGGTGAACAAATTTACATTTATCCACTTAATAACAATGTGGACTTATTTTTTTCATTCCTCACTACTTCAGTAGTTTTCAGTGATTAAGATACTTTGAAGTTTGTGCTATATAAATATGGACATTATTTAGATTTGCAAATTCTCTGGCAGCTTTAAGGCAGAAGGATCAGCAGGCAAGAAAAGTTTGAAATTTGCATGTTGGGTACAAAAAATAAAAAAATTAAAACTGTACTGACTTCACTGATTCGTCCTATTTTTTTTTTTCCCCCCCCCAACTTCTCTGGTCTCTAGACAGCTTGATTCAAAGCCTGTAGAAAGATTCGTACAGACTTTAAGTGGGCTTTGAATTAGGTTCTGTGAGTGCTGCCTTAGATCATCATCAGAATGCCTGGCGTTGTACTTAATTTGCTCGGTGTTTTCCAGCACCCTTGCAACTGATCAGTCTTTCTTGTGCCTCTCTTAAGCCTTGTTGGATGCATCTCCGAAGTTCAGTTTCAGGTAGTCTCATCAGCCCCTACTGCACCGACGTGTATGTGTGTACGTTCTCCCTATTGCTCTTTTCCCTGACAGTGTGCTCTCAAAATGCCATCTTCAACTGAGTACATCCACAGGCAGCTATTATTGGCATTACTACCTCTTTGACTGAAGCATGTTTTACTTCTAAGTATTCAGTGATGCCCTTGAAACACTGCCCTGATAAACTGGGGTCTGTATTGGCTTTTTTTGTTGTTGTTCAATTTCTTCTAAGGTTTTTTTTGCTCCCTTTTATGCTGATTATGTGCTAAGATATTTAACTTTGTTAGGCTGACAGTAATGAAGACGCACTGATAACCTGAGCAAGAGCTGCTTCATCTGGATGGGTGGGTCATAAACATAGTTAAGTTATGAAGAAAGAATCTGCAAGACTTAGTTTGGATTTGAGAATCAGAAAGAAATGAGAATCAAAGAAAACATTAAGTTTATTCATGCCGGGAACAGGTGATATTGTCTACGTTGTTGGAAAATGCTCCAGAGACTAAAAGCTACATTCACAAATGTTCTTTAGAGGTGACAATAGTTATTGGTAAGAATATGTTAGAGATCAAACTAGTTTTCTTTATATGATGTCTATCAGGAATAGAGAAGCAGTTTTGTGATTCATCAGGCTAGACATGGATATTAACTCTGTATTAATGGATGGTATTAACTGGAGCTAAAGTGTACAGAGAGAGACAAGAAGGAGAACAAGAGCAGAGTCCTGTGGAGAAACTTGTGGTAGAGAAATACGATATTCTGAGGTCCCTACACGAAAGGTAGATGGTGTTAGCTCTTCTCCAAGTATGACAGTGAGTTGCTGACTTTAATTTTATTAAAAACCTGATCCTCATTCAAGTGGGTTAGAGAGGAATGGATGGTCTCTGCATTGTATAAACTTCTAATGAAGAACTAACAGGACAGAGGAGGAGAAAGGCTCTGAAATTAAACTTTGCATTTGAAACAATGCTGATAACTTGTCCTAATGTGAATGCCATGTTTAGTTTAGGGGCAGCCTAGAGGCGTTGCACTGTGTCTCTGTGGTTTCCATTGATTTCTCCCAGTAGCTCTGTATTTTGTAACCCGTGTTTGGTGAGGTCTAAACCTAAACCTGCTTCCCTGAGTGGTAGGTAAATGTCACATTTTACAGATGACACAAAAGAAAAATGGAGCAGCCTTGTCAAGGCAGAGCATTGCTGTGCTCCATTTACCCTCTGTTCCAAAATAGCCTTGGGTAGTCTTGGATGCATGCAAGATAAAACAGTCCAGAGATTAGTAGAAATTGCAGTAGGGATTTAACATCACTGAGGTACACAAAACAAACTTTATGCCTTTTGGGTTATGATTAATTTACTGTGTTGCTGTGCTTAGAAAAAATGCTTTATATCTGTTCTTGGTGTGTCAATGCCTTTTGGCATTATGGAATAATGTAGGGATGGGAGACATACAGACTAGGGTTGAAGATGTCACATGACGACTTATGTCATATACTATATAGCTATACGTTGTTTTCTTGTGCATATTGTTGCTAGCACTGCTGTTAGACTCAAGCCTCTCATTTTCTGCATGAATTTGGGATTAACGTACATAATTCTCCTGTTTGCATCTGCATCATTTTTGAGGATATTAACACAGTATTTGTTTAACTGACTTTGAAAGTTTAAGATGGAATTTAGTAGTCTTTTTGAAAAAGTTCCTCAAAGTGATTTGTTGATTGTTGTTTGATTCATGGAAGCTGGAGGAACACAGACCACTGTTTGTTAGAGGAAAAAACACTTTACCACTGTTTCCTAAATCTGCTTTATTTCAGCGTTCAAAGAAAAATACTCTTATGTTATGAAAGTACAAAAAACAGGGAAGAAGGAAGAAAAGCAAGGGACTGTTGCAGAAGGAGTATTTAATTTAACTGCTTTGTGTAGAGTGAAGAATTAATTTGTAAGAAAAAGTAAAGCAAAGAGTGGAAAGACTTCCTAAAATAGGAATGATGTAATTTGCCTTGAAAATGGATTCAAACATTGAGTTAATGCTAAAAAGTAAGAACTGTGATATGCATAAGGATACACTGTTGAAGAGTTGACCCGTAGAAGCTATTTATTTCTGCTACTAATTCTTTTCATGCGTTATATTTTATACATCTACTTATTTGCATATCTGGAGTGAAATTAACCTTTTGAGAAAGTTAATAGAAACGCTATGGTTTCACTCTTTAATACATTAACCTTTACTTTTTTTTCTAAAATACAGTTCTTAAAGCAGCATATAACTGTAACAAAACATCCTGACTCTCCTGTAACAAAAGCCCTATTGCAGTTAATTAGTGCTAATCTTCATATTATGAATTATACATGTTTAACTTGCTGTATTTAGTGTATAAACATAGTAACATTTTTGCATATACACAAAATAATTCTACTTATCTGAAGAATTATCTGTGTTTTGTATTTTCTCTTAAAGTGAATTTGGACTAATTTATTGGTAAGAGATCCTTCTGCTCTAACAGCTGTCCCTTCTACTTCTGACCCCCACAATGTCCTTCAGCTTTACCCTGCAAGCCTACTTCTCCTGCACTTCTGATCCTCTGTTATGAGTGAATGGCATCTAGAGACAAGATAACTATAACGACTCTATGGCAAAGCAAATCAGGTTTACAGCTGTGTTGCTGAATGATGGACAATAAATGGTTTGTACAAGCAAAACGCAGGAGGCAAACTTGTTGAAAGATACTTTAAAATGGCTTTACCTAAAAGGTGAAGACAAATCAGCTGAGCCTTTCTAGTAGCAGTGGTTTGGATGAAGCTGTGGAATGAATCAACCACAGTAGAAGTGACCCAAGTTGGTGGTAAGTATGTGTAAAATAAAAGTCACTGTGTGGATCTGTAAAACCTTTATCCGTAAATTTTCAGCTAATCCTAAAAGAATGCTTGTTTGCTTGAGACAAGTTCAAAACTAGTTTTTGAGAAAAACAGTGGCAAGAACTGTTAATCAAATATGAAAAGCATTATTATTTCTATGGGATATAGGAAAAGATACTACACTACTTCATTCAGCAGCATATAATTAATAGAGCTGCATTAATTATTGCTTCATTAATGAGGCTTCATTTCAAGTGCAACATTGGAAAGAGATTGAATGAGGAAATGATGACAAACTGGATCAAAAATTGTTGGTGTCAGTAGCAAGAAGGATATTTTTAGTTTATCAATATGTTTAGCTCTATACCCACCTGTATCAAAGGTGGCATCAAAGAAAAATAATTGTATAATTGGAATGAAATGGGTCATTATTCCAGGAGACTTGGGAAGATTACTGTAATTTGAGGGGAAAAAAAATTGCTCTTTTAAAAAAACTGTGTTCCATAAATGACTGTGAAAATATACAGAGTGATCAGATGAGATACATAAAGTTTCTGAAGTGTTTGAGCAGTCTGTCCGTGAAAGTTTAGGACGTTAACTTACCAGTGCGATACGCATGCTAAATTCAAGTTCTGACAGAGCTCCTCAGGAAAGCAACCAGACAGGAACCTGTCTCCATCTTCAACTAGGACCAGGAATTAAAGGCACGTGATGAAAGCTATGCAGCTCTCACTGTCAGTGTGTGCATCGTGTCAGCGCCGTGTGTAGTGACTGGGGATGATTCTGATTTTAATGTTTTTGTGTAAAATACAGTAATTCAGTGTAAAATTTTCCTATAATTTAGAAAGATCATATTCCATAGTACCAGTTCTATGTGGGAATCACATAGAAAATCTTTTCTTTTTCTCATTCATTTTTGAACTGTTTATCTTATGTTGCAGATAATCTGAGTAAATATAGTAAAATACTTCCAAGGAGATTTTGTAATTTCAAAGGGATGTGGGTTTTCTGAAGTATGGATTATACACATAAAATACAAGTTTTCCTTTCTGTGCACACTGAGGATCTTACTTCCCTTCCCAGGAAAAAAAAAAAAAAAAAAAAGGCACTACTTTTCTCTTATTTCTTTTAGTTATATGAAGGCTGCTAGCATTGGGGACTTTTAAAAATGGTGTAGCTCTTAATTTTGTTTCTATTAGCAATTGTGTATGAATACGTGGTAGAGATACCAAGAGTCCCAGTTACCCGCTCATTATGTATGGAAGAGAAGTTGTAGCTATTTATTTTTCCTCATTTTAAGCAAAGTTGTCTTTCACAATTTTAAAGTTTCTTCCATTTTTCTGTAGCAGTTCCATTAAAATTGTATAAATATAAGATATTTTTCCCTAAGATAAAGATATATCTTTTAGTCATTTTCCACTATTAAAATATTTAGAACTTAAAACTAAAACAACCTTCTCAAAACCAAGCAAGTAAAAACAAACTAAGAAAAAAAATGTACTCAAGTTGGAAGACATTGTTTCAAATCTGAGCCCAGATTTGAGAAGTCCTAACCCAAAACCTGAGTATGTCAGAACATTGCTCAGCATTACTGTGATAAAGAAGGAGTTTAAGAGAAGGTTTTGCAAACCTAACAATCAGCGCAGTTTATTAATAGAAAAGAAAATGTTTCATCATAAAATTTTAAAACTGAGAGTGGTGGTAATCATCTCTCTTTGCCTTATCAAGTGTTTTTCACTATCTTAAGAATAATTTACAGCTTTTTTTCTGAACATAATAAGCTGAGTTCTCACGTGTGCAAAATGAGCATGCAAGTGAAGAAAAAAAAAGCACACAGCAAAACTGTATCATGTCTTGAGTTCTTCATTAAGAATAACACAGAGCTTCATTTTGATCTTACTATAGTAAGAATAATTGAGTGGGGGGGAGGGGAACTGAATATGCTGAAGGTGACATTCATGTTTTTCCCAATCTCCAGTTACACGTTGCACAAGCAGTTGTAATCACTTTTCTGTTTGTGACCATGTTCAGACCAGTTTGGACAATCCTGATGGTGATTTCCAATCTGTCTGAAAGGCTGCGGAACTGCAGCATTACTTCCAACAGCTCTTCTCTTAAGTCATCCTCTCTCCACTGTCCCCTGCTGTACTTCCCCGTTCTTTTCCTCCCATCTTCCCTTTTAATCTTTTTTCATCTACCCTGAGGATTCAATGCTTAAATCAGAGATGGAATAAATTGCATTTTAAATGGCTACTGTGTGGTTCTGACAAGTTCTGGCAGGCAAGTGTAGGAGGGACTGGAAGCAGTCATTCTAGTCAGAAACAGTAGGCAAGCTCTGTGGCACACGGGCCCTTCTTCAGGCTGGAAACAGGAGTGGCAACATCGAAGCTAAATACAGAGTGCAGTGCAAACAATTGCTTTGGGTGTAATTATCTCTGCATCAAATGGTCTCAAAGAAATGGTAGCTGTTAGCTGTGGAGGGGAGAGAATGGGAGGAAGGGACAGAAAGTAGTCAAATGATGGTCGTTGACTAGGGAGAAGAGAGAGAACCCGAAGAGGTTAATGGAGAAGAGGAAGATAAAGTTGCATCATAAAGCCAGTACTTCTGTTGAGTCTATGATGTCTGGTATCCAATAGAGTTATTGCTATTAGTTTCTAGGCTCACCTTTGGCAGAAAGTCATAAAGCTCCCCTGAGGATTAGGACTGAGAGATCAAAGTAGTGATTGGTCTATAAAAATATTCTCCCTTATGCTACTGGGTGTTTTTCTCTCTTATCAATTATCTGATTTCATTCTGATGTGTGGAATTTGTTTTTTATTTGCTTAGTTATGGGGGAGCATTTGGTGCAGTGGATTAAGGGTACTACATTTTAGGAAATGCAAAAGTAAAATTCTGGAATTTTGGTTATTCTGTTTTGGGGAGTATTTATTGTGATTTTTAGAAATGTGTTAGCAGATTTACGTTTCTCAGTCACAGTTAGATCCATTTGGTGCTTTCTAGAGCTCGGGTAATTTGCATCTAATGATGAGCAATTGAAGGCTAGGAGGCATGATTCTGACATGATTTCTTTCTGCCAGCTCATAACTGTTCAATGATTTCTTCTATGCCTTGGTCGGGTAGTATGTGACTAACAGGGCTATATAATTTGTGTTTTATTTTTGTATTAAAGAAAATTCTTTCATTATATTTGGTGGCTTTTTAAAAAATGAAATGTATTCTTTAGAGTAATGTCCTTTTTAAATAAAGGTTCGTTTTGGTGGGTCTCATGGGTGTTCTTTCCAGAGCAAATGTGGTAGTATGAGTGTGCCTGCCTGATTGTTTGGGATTGACTTGGACAGTGGCTGGTTCTATGAAATAAGTTGTGTTTGTGGGTTTTCTGTATATCGTAATTTATGAGTTGACACTCTGGATGATTGTCATAATGTCTATGAAAATTCTTTTGGTGTAGGGAGTATTCCAGAGTTAGCCTGATGGAAGAATGATACTTGCTCAGTTTTTGGTGGAAATAGTGATGGAGTACAGGCTTTCAGAGCAAATGGTAGAGATATCATGTGTGCACCATACCATAGATTTATCAAAGCCTTGGTGATACAGGTATTTTAAATCTCTGCTGTGTCTCCTGAGAAAACCAGTATATTTTGGGATCACCTCAGTATACTGTGTGTTGGCTGTTAAATGTAAGATTGTTGGGTGTGAAGCTGAAATGGGTGTCTCTGGACTGAACTCTAAATGTTTGAAATATGTGTACATATCTTTTTTTTCTTTTTTTCTTGGATTTGGTGGAGGAGTGATTTAAGGACAAAGCTGATTGAGAAGGTAAACAATTACGTTGGTCTGTCGTCTTTGTAGTTCTTCGTAGTAAGAACTGTCAGGGAATAGCTTGTTAGCCGCCTTAATGTAGTCTTAGTGGTTAACATGCTATAGCTCGTGCTTTGTCTGCAGATTTAACTACTCATTTTTGCATGTTAAAACTTGTGTAGATTTCTTTGGGGTGAGAGAAAGAATGTGTGGTTGTGTATTTTGTTTAGCACATCACTGTTGATTTCCTAATGTAATGGTCCCCGGTATGATTACATCTACTATGGAATGTCTAATCTTTTTTGTGATGATCTTTTCGGGGGGTTGTTACAGTGGGAAGTGCTATTAAAACTCGCTTAACTGATAGTGGAAGGATTTTTTTTGAAGACTGAGTCAATGAAAAAATTTCTCTCTTTTGCCACGCATCAATGAGTTGCTTAGATCTTTCTTGGAGCAAAGATTTGGGTGTTTGCAGAGGAAGAATATTTTGGGGGAGTAGTTATTTGGTTAAGCTGATTTTGGAAAGTTGACTAATGCTCCCATCCACATGTTGAGTAGGCAAGGAGAGGTTTTTTTGGTAACATCTTTTATTTGACCAACTAGTAAAATGGGAGATAGTACAGGAAAATGATACCAGTGAATCTAATAAAGACTGTCCTTATCTACAAATCACGTAACTAAAATCAATAAAAAGTGGCTATACTTTTCTGATTCTTCTTGTCTCTAAGGATTCAAGTGGTATGGCTGGGGATATTGATTAACCATCACTTTCTTCTGTCCATTTAAGCCATTCATTGCTAGCACAGTGACAACAATTTTTTTTTTAAATTTGACTGGTAGTTATTCATATGCTATTTAAATAATATGTCCTGTAATATCAGTATCAATTTCCAGCCTGCTTTAGTCCAAGTGAGCATAAAATTGGTTATGGTGAGTCTATTAAATCCAGGGTGAATATATATTTTATATACTCTGTTTCAGAGATAAGGTATATAATAGTGTATCATACTAGTATATTATTCTGACTTCATAAAAATCTAGTAAAATAGTACTATATATGCACATGTGTGTTTATCATGTATTTTTGGTTCCAGATCTTCATTTTACCCAGGAAACAGAGATTATGAAATGTACTTTTTGCTCAAATAGTCAATTGAAGCTTTTAATGAATCCACTTCCACTAAAGTGAGTGGCTTTTGGTCCTCCAGTGATTTTTTTCCTATTTTGATAAAATCTGAAATAGTCATGATACAGATTTGCATATTAAAGAAATGTGCTGAGATACAATGCAGTAGTCCTGGTGTATACCCATGTGATTCTCAAGTAGGAGTCATTCTCCCCATCTAGAAGGACTGAAATATTAAAAATTGCTCATTTTTCTCTTCATTGTATTCAGTGTTTAAACTTTATATTCAGTGTTTAAACTTTGACAAAGTACTTAGTACTGAGCAGCTTGCAGGTTCTTAGCAACTGGGAGGTATGACATTTGTTCCAAGCAAAAAGAGGCCATGGTCTTTGAAAAATACATCCTTCTAGTAGTGTTATGAACGCTATTGTTGGCTGATTTTAGCAGAAGTGAGTTAAATAGCTATGCCCTTTCTAATGGTGTCACTGTAGTCAAAAGGATTTAAGGGAATATGGGATAATTTGATCAATGAAAAGGTCAAAGAAGAGGTGTGTGCAGGGGAAATCTTTAGTTTTTTTTTTTTTTCCTTCATATCACTTGAATGGAAATTAACACATAATTTTAGAGATTGACTTGAGTGGTATGAGTGGTATGAAGTTAAATATGCTGTAATTGCTTTTTACTGGTGTGATTTTGATTTATTATACCCATTAAGGACACTTTCCTGTTCTTTTCTCTCTCTCTTTTTCTCTCTCTCTCTCTCTCTCTCTTTTCCTCCTTATTTCTATGCCACAGATACTGGAAACAGAGATAGTAATAGTTCAAAATTTAATTGAAGGTAATATTGGCAAATGCCCCATTTTTGAGGTATCACCATGAATCCATAAATTATGTCATTTGATAGTGAAACCATGTTTCTTAAAGTTCTTTTTAACCTATAGTAGCTACTGAGTTGGCTGTCCTTTGCTAGAGCTAAACAGTAGTTCAGGATAAGGTTATGTCTGGAATTGCTAATTCAGCAAGGTCCAGAAGAAGCTCAGTGACATTATAATAAATCTCTTAAAAATTCTGTTTTATTTATGAAGTAAGGGCCAGATGAAAAGTGAGTATATTCTGTTCCCTAGTAAACATCCTAGTGTACTTATATCTGAGCAGACTAAAATAAAGAGAAAAATATATGCTTAAATAACGTGATGAAATGATGAGAGAAGGTTTTTTTGACATGTTGTTTGCATTAACCCCCCTCCCACACCTTTTTCTAGTTTCACAGAAACAACATGGACATACAGATCTTCTGGTTGTAGCAAGACTAGTAATTTCACACTCATTTTGTAGGTATGGTTTCCCCACAGTTAATGCACTGTTGCAACTGAATAAGTGTATCTCTGTATATAAGTAAGGGGATTGTTTAGAGGACCGGTAAATCAGGCCGGGTTCAAACTCCTGAACACCACTTTACTGGACTGACGTTCATTAGCAATACGCTTTGTGCTAATGGTTAGTGCTTACTCGTTGTCAGTCGTTACCACTAAGTATTCAAACAGATGGTCCCTAAGGATCACATCCTGCGTTAGTGGAGAGCGTATGGTGCCCCAGGGCAGAGGCTGTGCAGATGCCTTGGGTGGCCGTGGTCCTTGGGTCCTCGCTGGTCTCGGCCAAGGCGGCTGGGCTCCAGCATGCTTGGGGGAGGACACTGAAGCTGAAGGGAATGACCTGTTTCTTCCCTGTTTTCCTTAGCTTGTGGCTTGTGTTTTATGCTCCTCACCCCTCCTCAAAAGAAACAGGAGAGGATTTCATCTGCTCTTGACAGTTCATCTTATTTTTGGGACCAAGACTTGTTGTGGCTCCACCACACATCTTTCCTGCTTGTTCTGCATCCTTTGTTCTTACCCTTTAATGCTTGCATGTTCTCCTCTTCCCTCTTTGTGCAGCCATGCCACAAGTCTCCATTTGCCCTTTTGCAGTTACTTGCAAATACTTACAAATGCTTTGGTCGCAAATGCTCGCAAAACTTACAGCAGTGCTTAGCTGTGTTACAAAAGGCTTATTTGTTGTTGCTGGTTACACTAGCAGCAGTGTTAGAGAATACTTACACCCTGTTGCTAGTTGTTATTTCAGTGTGCTTATGTTGGGATTCAAGGCAAGCAAATGTTAATTATATCCTGCCTAGTGTATTTTTGTTTCATAGGTGCAGCAGGCTTCTGCCTTGGCTACAGCACACTGAGGTATTTTTGTCTTGGAGCTTTTAAAGGATGGAGCCACTATTTAAAGTAGAGGGGGAATTTTCTGGTTGTGCTGAATGAAGTTCTCTAGGTAGTCAACAAGATTTTTTTATTTTTTCTTTTTATATGATGTATTCAGAGAATGGACTTCAGGGTAGTGTTGAAAATCTGGAGTAAAATAGATCTTTTGTCTCTCCGAAGAGACATAGCGGAGTGTCAAACTTTCCATGCTTAGCTCCCCATAAGTTTTTGTGAAATCATCTTCTGGGAAGGAAAATAATCATGGGCCTGAAGGAAAAAGAGGAGCTGGTATTTAGCATCTTGACATCTGGGCTAGCCTTCAGGTATTCAAGACTCTAAATATGAGCTTTGGAATAAAATTTTTTTTTTGCTTTTCTTTGTGGAATTCATTATATGTTTCAGTTGAGTTATTTAAGATTTTTATTTCAGTGAAACAGATTTTAGGCTATTGGCATCTTATGTATAGGCAGGAAGGTGTTTTTTTTTTTTTTTTTAAACAGCTAACAGCAGGCCACTAGATCCAAGTCAGGATTTTCAGCCATGAAAAGAAGTTGTCTTATTCTTTGAAGAGTCATATTCTCAGAGAATAAATTAATGATCTTGATCTTTTTCCTTATCCTTATGTTCATAATTTAACAAAGAATGAAAATAATCTAAAATAGCCAATATGAAAATGAACATAAAATTTCATTCCAGCATGAAAATACACCTCTTTATAAGGAAACTGTAGACTTACATGTATCATGTTGTTCCTAAGGAAGGGTAAATGCGCTTTATATAACAAATTGGCATGGGAAATAATGTAGTATCGGTTCTCATCTAAGTGCAGAACTCACCAATTCCCTTCCGGGCTTGAACAAATATTACATGAGTGAGGGCTCTTGTAAAATGTAATGTTTTGAAATAGATTTCATTAAGGGTTTCTAGTGATAATTTATTTCTTTCTTTATGTGTATGTCTCTTCTCATACTAATAATGGATAGCTTATTTGCATATAAATAGATGTCAGTATTTGCTGAAGCGGAGACCTGCTATGTTTCTCTTTTTTTTGTGCACGTTGTTAAATAAGATAGAATATTGCAGTGATCAGCAGTCATGAATTGTAATAATTTTCTTGGTCAAAACTCTTTAGAGTGCATCAACTCTCTGGGACGTTTTTATGACTAGCTCAGAGTTTAGACATCAGTTACAATAACAAAGGCACAATTTTTGTTTCTACCTAGATGTTTTCTGTGCTATTTCAGAAATATTTACTGATAGATACCAAAATTGGTGGTTCTGTGGACACCTATTCTTAGTATTTTGGTTTGTTTTTTGCCATTTATAATCTAGTAATATATTAACATTTTTATAATGCAAATATCACACCGTAAATAAATATTTAAATCAGTTGTTTGTTTTCTGGATTATAATGCTCTCATCACCATATCTCTAACCACTTGACATTAGAGATAGGTATGTAATAGAAACTGCATATGATATCATTCTGATATACAGCAAAACAAATAAAGTAAATTTGATTTGTGTTCCATTAAGGATATGTAAAACCAGAAGTCACTCTTAAGACTAATTTCTGCTTACTATAAATAATGGTTAAATGATGTCTGGAGTTCGTAACCTGATCTAATCAAAAACCTCCACAAAATATAAAAGGATGCATTCCAAATTAGTATGTTATTTGATGACTGGGATGATTCATCAGAAGGATGAATGGAAGAAGCCATGCCATGGTATTACCCCAGACCTATATGTGAAAGTTTTACCCAGGCTTATACTGCGTATGCCACTAATTATTCAGTATCTGCTTCTTCAAATACTCTGCCTTGAAAGAGGAGAAGTTGTAGCTGCACAGTTCTTTAGAGGATTCTGGGAGAGAGGGAACTTGAGTGCCTCAACACCTTTATGCCTTATTGCTTGTACAAGAACTGGCTGAGCATGCAAACACTTCAGTAGCATGTATGCAGCTAACTTAAAGAAAATGTGTGTGCGTGCGTGTGTGCCCACTCATCTGCGTGCAGGTGCATGGTTATGTATGCATGTATGGATGTGACTTAACTCCCCGCTATAAACACATTTGCTGTTGTAAGGTTTACTTGCCTGTGAGGTTGTTTTTACCAGCAGAGGTCACTCAGAGTAAAGAGAACAATTGCTTCATCTTTTAAGGAAGACGTGAACATCGTGATGTGCTGTGAGGCCCATGCTGAAAATCATGTGTTTTCAAAAGCACACAGTCAACTTGTATTTGCTTTTCCTTTCCTTTTCACGTCTTTGTTGCTGCATGATTGTTTTGGTAAATAAAAGGTCAAACACGTTAAAAACTTGTAGTCTCACACTGACGCAAACCAGGAAGCAGTCAGATAAGTGTTGGGCTTTAGGGTACTTATATTTTACTCTGCTTTTTAAGCCAGCAGAATAAATATGCAATATTTATTTCATATATTACTTTACCACAAAGAGGTAGCTTTCTATGGGATCACCTAGCTTCTTGGACAGTCTTACTCATTGCCATCAGTTATTACTAATTTTTTGAAAGCTCAGTAAAGAGTAATGACTACCATGGTAATATGTACTTTTTTCCTCTCTATAATGACTTCATAAGTTTCATTCTCATACTCAACAGATTTTTTCAATATACATATTTAATTATATCTAGCACTTCTACTTAAAAAGTATGTTTTAAATAGATTCTGTTCCTGCTATCACTGCTGATTTAGGGCAGCTTTTGAGGCAGGACGGGGTATATTCCTGTGTAATTTAAACACAGTGGGTTGTGCAGGTATAACTGAGAATATAATATAGCCTACACAATCTTTTTTTCTTTTTGATAATGATGTATAAGCAGAAAATACCCATCATGACTGTCAAGAGGTCAGATACTTGTGAGCTGAACAGAAGTAGCTGAAAGGTGGTAAACAGAACTGCTGCTGTAGTTACATTCACCTTTCTAAATAGAACTTCCTTTAAAGGCACTATCAAAATCAAAATATGAATGAAGAATTAAAGTTATAATACACTGCTGTTATCATAAGCAAAACTGTTTCAAATAAGACATGTCTTTCCTGGACACTGAATGGAAATGATGTGTCTAGTTGTCAGTCTACCCATAAAGCAAGCTCAACTGTCACCTTCTGAAAAAACACTTAGAGTTTTTAAGGTAACTGCATGTCAGGTTAGAGGATTCCATAATTTATGCTGGAAGGGTTTGTCAAACCATTTGACATCAGGCCATCATACACTACAATAAGGCCAAATATTTCCTAGGAAAATAAGTTATTTCAGTGTTGTTGATGCTATTTTTTCCTGTTCTTATGTCTTTAAATCCATATGCCTGGAGGCTAGCGTCTATGTGGTTGGTTTAGGACAATCACAGGATTCCGCAGAATTTAAGATTATGCACAGTTCAATTGAAAAATAAAGAGGAAATAAGGAATAAAGCTGATAAAGTTTATATGTAAAACCTGTTATTTTCTATATTTGCATCTTTACCAAATTTAAACCAACTTCTGAGAGCGAAAAGAGCTATAGTGACCTTAGAGGTACCACCTATTTAATTTAAGCTTTTAGAAGAAGTCATAAAATAGAAACAGTTGGGAAAGATTTTGATACTGGCAAGACTGTTTTCTTTCCCTTATCTTCGTCCTATTGACTTGTTTGCTTAGACTTTTTGGTCACATTGTTCAAGATTGCTGAAGTTGCAAGCAGTTGTAAAGAAAAAAAATCTAAGAATTGCATAAGTAGATATTAGTACTGCTCTGTATCTGATGAATGTTTCTGATATTCAAAGACACAGAAGTGGTACAGTTCTTAAGTGACTCAGTGGGAAACCGTGTATATCAGTCCCTTTTGAAATCAGACAGATACAAATATATGCATGTATCTTGTGTAATATCAGTAGTTGTTTAGGCACTCTTGAGAAAGTTAAAGGAAAAGATCATGTTCTGAGGAGGTTATGGGCTAGGTATGTATTCATACATATGTGATATTGTGATTACTGTTAATCTTGCATCCTTTGCCTTTTTAAGTCATTAATACTAACATTTTTTCCATTCTTGGTTTAGGGACTACCCATTGATTGGTACAATTATTTTCATTATGTGTGAACATAATCTTTATAGACTTTAACAGTTTAATGGTGAATGCATTTTTACTAAGTTGTTGCCCAGATACTGTATTCAGCAGTACCTGGCTAAGCTATAAACTACAGGAAGTAAGGGTTCTGTAATGGAAATGCTAGTTTTATACAAATGCAACATTATAATTGTAGTGTGTTAGAGAGCTTTTTAATGAGGGACAAGGTGCATTAGCCATAGTCTTCAGTTGTAAAAACTGGTCTTTAAGAACATATCGTTTTATGCTACTTCTGAAGGATAATAAATTACCTGGCTTTTTGGTTTGTTTGTTTTCAGTTGGGGTTGGTGTACAGTGACACAGAAGCAAACATGACAACAGAGCATGTACAAAAAAGTGCGTTTTAGGTTGAAAAGTCAACAGGTTTTCTCTCACCTTCATATTACAGATTATCTTATAAACTCTTAAAAAGAATCCTATTAACCTAAATGTTTTACTTACCCAGCATTTATAGCATACTATACTGGAAACTAACCTATTAATTTTTCTTTGTTGTTATTTTTACTTGTAAAAATAATGGCAATAATAGAATCTCAGGCAGTCTTTCTCTGTTAAGAAAGATGTTGGCTGCCTTTCTGCATACCTTTCTGCATAACATACAGTGAAAGACCATTTTTTACAAACAAAGAATAGATATCTGCATCAGTAAGTTACTTCAAAAATTTTTAATCTGTCTTCATTATCTACAATATAAGAGTAAATTCCTTTCTCCAAAACATTTGTTGTTGCTGAGCTAATAATATTTATCAGTCAGAAACATGCAAATAATTTATATGAAAAGTGCAAAATTCTATGGTCCTTAATCAGATTAGCCTCTTAAATCTTTTGATTCATGTATATGTACACTAATCAATTGTATCCAACTCCAGTTTTTGAATTCCACACACTGAAATAATGTTATACATTGCATTTAAATGCTCCAGACACCAAAATTAAAACAGATAAGTGGGTTTTTGTTTGCTTGTTTGTTTCTTTTTAAGTGTTTCCCACCAGAGATTCAAGAGCCGATTCTCTGTTGTACTCTGTCCTGGGTAGTCCTTATACCTGTGCAAAGAGGGTGCTGATTGTTCCCATATGAATTTGCGCAACCTTTGTGAAGAACGTAAATAAGTGATATCCCAAGAAACAAAGCAGAAGAGAATCAAACTTCTGATATTCCTCTGAGTTTATGAAGCCTCTGACTTTGATTCCTCTCCTCTTTCTCTCTCTGAACTCAGGTCCCAAACAGTGTTTCAATGCTTAAGTAGTTAAAGTAGTTAAACTGGCTTACAGAAAGGTACTGAGTTTTAGTGGATATTGCTTTTTGGCTTCTACAATCTCTCTTCCAGTGTTTGCAAAATTGTGGTGTGCAGAAATCTGGCTGCTATAATTCCAGAAAACAGGGTACAGAACCTTTTTGGCTGCTGCTGTTTAGAAGCCTACATCATAAAAATGTGTTTTTATGTCTATGCTTTCTCACCATTTATATCAATGTTCATCTAGAGCATCGTGTGCCTCTCTGTGTATTAATAATTACAACATAATGGGAATAAACACAGGCCATGACTATACCCACTTCCACAGCCTGAACAGAGAATGGTAAGAGATGAGCTTTGCAGCATGCTTAGAGGATTGCCAAGTTCAGGCTCTAGACAAAGACTATTCTTGCAGCAGCTTGTACTTATTACACCTCAGATCTCCTTAACTAGGGCATTATGTCATAAGCTAAGAAAGGATCCATTAGATAAGCATATAAAACTTAAACCTTGAATTGACAAAGCTTACTGGTATAGTCAGAAATTGCAGATTTATCCTTTGTAACACACAACAACTCATTTATTGTCTACAGCTTCTCAATAGTAGAAAATCTTATGGAAATCTAATCTTGAAGTGACAAAGATGCAAATAATTGTTGTAAAGTACTTGCCCAAAGGAGAAAAGAAAAACTTCACTCACTTTCTCAGAAATCAATAGAAAAAAGTTGCCTTGGCTTCACATTTGAGCATCTAATAATATTTTAGAACCCAAGGCTACTACCCAAACAGGGTGAGAGGGGAAGAGTCTCTCTTGGCTGGAGCTTGGGCCCTGTGCTTGACCTCCATCTAAGAACGAGTGACTTGAGTGTGCAAATCAGTGTCACTGTTAGGAAAGGGGGGAGGAGAAACTGGAACAAAAGACAGCATTTCTTATTATATGGGATTCATTAAGGAAAGAATTTATGACACAGTGCAGGAGGAACTTTCTTATTAAATTAGACATTAGAAGAGATGTAGGCTGTACAAACAGATGCAGGAACGAAGGCAGTCACCGAGGAGAGTCTGCCCAAACTCCTAAGGTCTACTTGAGAACATGCTGCTACTTAATATCTATATATTTGTTATTTCCTGACAGAGGAATAGCCTTCAATGAGACAATGCCCTCAGTGTCTCTATGTTGTGTTTTTTTCATGTAGCTAACTGGCATGAATTCTGGCTCTTCTGCCTGCACCTGACTTAATTACATGCAGCTGAGTCCAATTAGAAGCTCTTGTAGATGTAAAAGCTGCTCTGTTAGAGATAGTTTTCTTGAATAAGGGGAATGTGGCTAAAGAGTTTAGTCTTTTGTTTTAGAAAGTCATAGTCCAAATAAAATCTTAAAATTTCTAGACTGGGTGGTCCTTCCATAGCCTAGCAATTGGATTGAATGAATTAGTTCAACTATGTATGCTCTTACTCATTTGAGAAGTAGTGAAAAAACTACTGTTAATGGCTCTGAAAGAAGAAGGATCTGAGACCATGAATCCTAATCGTTCTGTTTTCAGCTCCAGATTGAACTTGATGTCTGGTATATTATTTTCTGAACTGTTCCTCAAACAATTCCATTCGTTATTGTCCTAATGAAGTTTTTTGAACAAATCTTCTACCTAGTTGAAGAGATTAATGTAGCCCCGACTGCATCCTAACAGAAGGCTTCAGGTTTAAGTATATTTAAAGATTTGTGTGCTTTATTTTTTCTGTATGACAAAACATAGAGATGTTTTTTGGTTAATATTTTGGCATTGTCTCATACTCATATTATGAGAAACCTGCTAGAAGTTGCAAGTAGTGCTTCTATTGTTAATAACTCTGAAACTATTAATGTAATTGACTTATTGTAAACAACAAAATCCAGTCGCACAAGCCCAGGGTAGTATAGTCTTTTCTGTATCGGTCCCTATGCAATGTTACTTTGTTTATTTCTTCTTGCTTTATTATAATATCAATTTGTTAGTAATGGCTCTTTGTTATTCTGTGCCTTTTTGTCTACTAACTACCTTGCTGACAACAGTATTGGAAGAATAGTAAACTTTCTGCTTCTTAGATGGGAAAATATTGTCTCTATTATGCATTCATTTTTCATTTTTTCATTTCTTTTTGCTGGATCAGAGTTCGGTTAAAGGGGAGATCATAATATATCAGAAATTTTACTTTTCAAAACTCCTATATGAAATTACACTTTCCACTTTATTATATGTTCTCTAATGCACATCTTATGCCTCAGCATTCAGTCACAGTGGTTTTTTTGTTTGTTTGTTTGTTTTTTTTTGCCTATATAAAATGTGGTAACAGCAGCTACCAGTAATGTAGAGGAACAAGTGAATAATATATGGATGACAAATTCTTTCCTCACTGTGAAGACAAATTCATGCTTCTGATCTAGTTTGGATTTTAAATCTCTTATTTGCAAAAGCAATCATTTTACAGCCCTCTTCTAATGTAGTAGAATGCTCAGGCTGAGAAGTCAGCAGCACAGATTTTCATTTTAAATTACCCATTCCTCATGTTCTCTGCTTTTTTTGCCCTGTAGCATTGGTTGACATTTCATAGAGAGTGAGCTACCATAGGGCTGGAAAATACATAATTATAAGAATCACCTGCTCTTGATTTTTCCCATTACATACCAATCAGGA
Organism: Apteryx mantelli; assembly: GCF_036417845.1. Classification (NCBI taxonomy): domain Eukaryota; kingdom Metazoa; phylum Chordata; class Aves; order Apterygiformes; family Apterygidae; genus Apteryx; species Apteryx mantelli. Next base: position 16,392,965 of record NC_089982.1, on the reverse strand, counting down.
TTCAGACATACTTTTCATAGGTATTTGATTTGTAATGAGAAGTTTTTATTCTTCACTGACCTATCATTAAAATGTGGCATTTTGGTAAATAAATGGAAGATACCTTCTGCATAATTCAGCTCAGAAGTTATGCTTGAGAGGCTATGCAAGTCTTTGACCTGTATCATGTGAGCAGCAGCATATGTAATTGAGAATATATTCTTAGATAAAAACTGTTTAGTACAGAAACCTTTTTAATGCTTAATGTTTTAAGGCAGGTATAAGGTAGGAATAGAAAAAGATGACATCAAGGAGCTTGTCAAATAATGTCTTTTTTTCACCCAGTACTGTGAGGATGGTTTAAAATATGATAAAGTTAAATCCTGACAGTAATTCATTATAATTATATTACAGTATTAAAAGCTATATACCTGTTTTGAGGCTTTTTTTTTTCTTTTTATCGGTAACATCATGACAAATGCTAAGAGCAGAAAACTGGTTAAGTATCAAACTACAGACAAATCGGTTTCAAAACTGGTTGGCTACAAAACGTTTATTCATTTTGTAGGAACTTAAGTAGATCTTGATAGTAAGATGGTACATATTTGTCTTGCCATTCAGATTAACCATGGTCTAGACACACAGTTCCTAGATAAATGAGATTGTGTTCCTGTTCAAATAGGCTTCGTTGTTTGAATGGACCCTGCACGTAGTCATTTCCTGGAGACTGTCTAGGAAACAGACTTGCTTATTATTTTTTATCACAGCAGTGTCTGGGTGCCCTGATCCAGCGGTCTGTTGTGCTAGTTGCTGTACAAATACACAAGCAAAGATCACTGAGATCACAAATGTTACACATCTGGACTTGAATAGAGATCAGAGAGTAACAGAGAAAATACATCCATAGTGAAATTACCAGTTTCATACCGGCAAAGCAAAAATTATAAAAGGATGATTTCCCCTCTAGTGATCCATATGTAATGATCTCCCACTTTTATGGTTGAAATTAATTTAATCATAAAGCTCCTGTCTTCCATTAACTATCATATTATTATAAGAAAATCATCCATTCTACAGTAAAGGCAGAAACAATCACTTGAAAATGTAGCATGAAGTCTTTAGCATTTATGTTAGGTAACTTAGTATTTGAGTGTGTGTGGGGAGGAAAGCCTATGACTCAACATCCATCCAGAAGTACACATGAAAATAATGAATATTTCTCAGAAGCTGGAAGACAACAGAGTGCATACACTAAACTAAATATGAAAATAAATAGTTCCTGCACAAGTGGGTACTGTTCAGTTACCAGATGTGGAGATGCTGTTATATATTTTGACAACTCGTGTCTTGAAATGAATGTTATCAGTCTCATCCATGCAATTAATTAAATCTTTGTTCTGAAAGCTTTTAAAGCTCAATTTGGTATTTTCCCCTCTTTTCCCTTTTTTCCTGGTACGATCAGGTACGGAATTTTGTTGTATGTCAAATGCACAAATTTAGAATGAACACCTAACTCGTATACCCTCCTTTGATAAGCGCAGCCTAATGTTTTAGAAAGAACGGATTTTTAGCTCAGTTCTGTGTTTAATTAAAATCCATCCTGACCTATTACTGAGTTCTTAGGATGCTCAAAATGTGAGTAAACAGATTTTTATCTTTCTGCACTGTAAGGTTGTTCATTAGAATTTTTAAAAATAATCATAAGGATGTACTTGGAGGAGGAGTGAAGCGTTTAAGCTAAGTTTGCTATTGTGAAATGTTTGCTCAGTGCTCAGTTTTTTCTTCCTCCAACTATATTGTCATCAGGCATCAGCTTGGAGACAGTGATCAGTAGGGTTTGGTTGTTTGGGTTTTGATGAGCCAGGTTTGTTAATAATCTTTTGGGACATGCATGTCTTCTGTCTGTTTCCAGCTACTGTTTCTATCCCTTTACCCCCCCCCCCCCTTTTTTTCTTAATGAAAGTTATATGCATATCCAGAATCAGAATTTTTCCATAATAGTATTGTAATAATAGAAAAATTTTATTAAAGTTTTCAAAACTTTTTTCCTTCAAAATAGAAAGAAAGTAAGGAAACATTCCTTCCCTCAGCAGTGGTGCTTTCCAGATTCATTGTAGACACATAGAGACATAGCAGTTATTTTTGTGTGTTCATTTTAATGTATTTACTGAGGCCTTGTGTATGCTAATAAACAAGTATGAGTTAGCAGGGAGAACTGTAACTGAGGCTAAAATGGTGGAAATTCTCCTAGATAAAACTTGGAGACCTCACTGATCTGAGTAAGACCAGATACCATTACAATAGACTGTCTTGCACAGACATGCGAGACTGGATTAACCAACGTGGGCAGAGCTGCAATGGTGAAGAATGTATAGGTTCCCTTTTCGACACTGTCGACAGACTGGAGTTTAAAAAATAAAAAACAGAAAAAAAACCAAGCCACCAAAACCTATTGATACCAACTGTGATTCTGCAAGCTCATCTTTTGTAATGATCTATCTAGATATCACCTGGTTTTCTACTGTTTTACTGTTGTCACATTTTTTTCCCTTCTTTGGTAGCTAATGTGTTTCCCAGGAAGACCAAAGACCTCGTAGAATGGAGAATAGTATAGTACCTCTCACCTGATAATTCATCTAAAACAAAGTTAAGCCACTTTGTCAGGATGGTGTGAATAAATTTATACTACTTCACTTATAATAGCCTTTTTTGGAAGATTTAAATCCGTGTTCTGCTTCTGGTACTACTGCAAATGTTATTTTTAAAAGGTCAAATATACTATCAGAATATTTTTTCCCCAAAGATCATAAGATTTATGTCTATATACAAAATTAGATGAAGAAGAAATGTTTCGGGCCTGACAAAAAAAAGTTGTTATTTTAAAAATTTCATCTCTCCTCCTCTCTGATTTTGCAGGTCCTGGAACATACAATCCTATGATGAGTTCAGCTTCCCGCATTTCTGCATATATTTCCAAGGTGGAGCATTTTAAGGAAGCAAAAGAGAATACTCTTGGCCCTGGAGCATATCAGGTTTGTCAGTATAGCAATTATTTCTCTTGTATTGGGGCTGCCTTTGTCTGAACACAGCTAAACTGATAACTCTGTACTCCAAATTTTCCTGATACAAATGTAAGCTAACATCATTTTGGGGCTCAATCAATATGTAGATATAATAATATCATACCAAGCAATTACTTATAAGCAATTTCTTACTTAATTATTTCTCCTGAAAAAAAGGTGGGGCATTATGGTCAGTGGAAACCCAGGTCCTCAGTGACCTTGGCTTTAAGAGAGCTCGGTAGCTGCAGTTTTATTTAAGTATCAGGTTTTGTGCAGTTCCATAAAGGACTTTTAAAATGCACAACTTCAGAAATATTTTTCAAGTACAAAAAATGCAAAGTTGTTGGTTCAGGTAAAGATAATGAATTTTAGGAATTTTTGTCCATTTTAATTTGCAGACTTATTTATAGAATAAAAATATCAGAGAGCGCATCTGCAAATTAATTTTAAACATAATCAAATATGTCAAGCAGAGAGGCATTTGTTTCATGTTAAATGCTTTTTCCCTTTAACCTGGCAGTATGGGAGTAATTCTGTCGGTCCTTTTTGTTTAGTCCAACGATTGTCCCAATTTTGTTTAATTTCTTGAATATGGAACATTTGTAGCCTTCGGTAGAAGCAGCATTAATGTCATCTTTGTTCTGTGATCTAATTTTACTAAAATAGTAAAATTTGGAGATGTTTGACAAACATATATGGAATCCAATTTGTTAAGCTGCATGTGTTCCAGTAATACTATGGTATAAAATGTACAGATATTTTTATTTAGCTTGTAAGTATTATTGCTATGTATGAAATTTTATAGGCACACAGGAGATTAGAAATACATTTTTTTAACCTTGCTAACTAAGGCAGTATGGCCTATTTTCACACATGAAAATTAGACTAATATTAGGCAAGTGTTCAGAATTAGTTGGAGTAATGTTTAGAGTGAACTTTAACGAGGTACATTGCTTCTATAGGAAATTTCAAGGAGACATGCATAGATCTAATGGTAAAACTGTAGGAACTGTTCTGGTCATTTTGTTTATTAAGAACAGTGTCATATTCTCATACAATATAATGTAACATAAGCAACAAATTTTGGGATGAGCTCATATAAATTGAGTTGAAATTCTACCTCAATCTTGAATTGTATATGGTTTTACTTCCTGTACCCACCAGCGTCGAATAAGATTGATTCTGGATAATACAAGAATTTTGGATAATACAGAAATCATTTATACCTTGTGTCATAGAAAGCAACAAGTTATACAAAACTCAGTACCATAGTTACTTTAAATAGTGTAGCATCTAGTATGTTGGCTTCCTATTTTTATTTCCTTTTCAAGTATAATGACAGTGGTCATTTATCATATTACAAAACTGGCTTTTTTCTTTGTACAGTTCATATGTTACATTGTAGGTAAGACTTCTGTAGCTTTTTTTGTATAGCTTATATATTATACTATATTTATAGGCAAGATGATAGGTAGCATTCACAGCATCTGCCTGTTTTTGTATAATTATGTGATCATTTCCCTTTTAGACCTTCATTTTCCTTCCCTGGTCTCAACCAGTTGGTAATTTTTCCTTTTTTTAATTAATATTTCTTTTCAATTCATTTGAACTATGAACTTTAGTATATTTGGTAGTAGGGTTGTGCTGAAAGACTAGATTCTTTAGGAAACTTTTTCTGTTGACAGTGCAAGGCTTTGACCAGTTTGCAAGACCTCAGAAACCTCACTGATGCACAAGGAAAAGGTACAAACAGAGAAGCTGTCAGGTCATATAATGTGTATACATTCTCAAAGCTGATCCAGAGGAAAAAGGAGTAAGATAACCCCTTAAGAGAAATGATTGATATTCAGTGTTTGCATTAATTTAGCCTCTCTCGCTATGAAGATTGTCTAGAAAATGGCTGAGCAATGTATTCATCCTTATAAGATGATAAAGATATGGTTAGTTAGAACTGTTCTCCGAGGTTAAAGCAAAAAATGTCCCCTTAAAATAGGAGATAGGAAAGTTAAATTTTCAATTATTACTCTATATATTCTGTGTTTTGAAGAGCTGGAAGTAATTGGATGCTTATAGAGCTTACAGAGGTAGTTAAGCAAGAAGGCTTTGTACTTTTTGGGGGGGGTAAATGTAGTATTTGTCTGTGTATTCTCTCTTCAAATTCCCGATCATGTTGTATTTGTCTATGTATTCTTATTTTCAAATTCCTGGTCATTAACTCCATTAGAGCAATAACCTGTAATTTTTGTTGTGTGTAGTTAATTGATTTCTTAAGTGGAAATCGGGCAACAAAATACAAAGGCAATACTGTTAGCTTTCTGTGCTTAAGACAAGTCGTGTAAATGAACAGCTTCTGAAAGGACTGGACACAACTGCCATATTTAATGAAACAACAACACACCTTCAGCATGTTAGGTAGCTACACACCTTGGTAGATGAGAGAGGTTTCACCTTTTAAAGGAAATCTAGTGAGGATGAACTGATTGTGGTTCTGGGCATCCCCTCAGGTTCTGAGACACATCAGGGATTTTGTGTCGTGAAATGTTTTATGCACCTGTCAATTTTTGTGACTGTGCGCTGTTCACATAGCCTCTATATGTTGTTTAAAGTAGATTTTTGTCACATCCCCATTATTGTGCACTGCTGATTTACAGAGACGACTCATTCATGCGAAGTCACCTCCGCATCAGTTGAGAATCATGTAACCAGAGAAGCATGAGGCAGTTCAAAGGGGAAGCAGCCTGCTTCTTGGGAAGCGGCCGTCAGGTGCAAGTTTCGTGGGGTGCTTCCGGATCCCCCATGCTGATGGTGGGAGGGAGGCTATACTACTGCACCAGAGCCAAGAACCATACTTAATGCCTTCTTAATGGCATCCAGTGTTGTTATCAATCTATTTTTGAGCTCGCCTCTGGAAAGTATTTTGTTAGTGTCCCTTTGGTTTCAGGGCAGAGAGACTGCACCACCAATTTTTAGACTTCCTCTTCTGGTGTGGCCTAGATCCAGTTGTTGCATATCGAACCGGGGTGGAGGGGTTTACTTCTGAGGACAAGTTTGAAAGAGTCTAAGGAGTAGTTCACATTATTTCTGTTGAGGAAAAAATCTTTTTCCAAACTTTTAGCTGATAGCTGTTTAGTGTCTTTTTTTCTATATGTGCCTAAGTGTGACAGGATGTGACAATGTATGTGTGATTAGGAGGAGAGATGATTTTGTTTTTAAGTATGAATGCTGGTTGGCACTTGGGTTAGCTCTTTCTGAGATGCGTTCTGCTCCTTAGGGGATTGTCTTTGCTGGGGGAGCGTCCTCTTTAGATAATTCCTGGGTAAAGGTCCTTTTTAGATTATTGAAGTGGGTTTTGTACTCCTCAGAATAAATATGATGGTGCTTGGGGCCTAACTGTAAAGTACACCTTTTCTGAAGTGTTTCAGCTAGCCAATGACTCAGTGGATATAGGTGTGATGGTGTGTGGGTTTTTGCTTTGTTGCAGCAAATCGTCATTTTTCCTGTTGACTTTCTATGAAAATGGGACTAGAATGAGTGTATTGCTGAGAGAGTCTGATAGAGAAATGACGACTGTTATTCTTGTGATGGAAATCAATAGGGAGTCAGGGCGTCTGGTCCAAATGATAAAAGTTTCATCAGTATAATGCAGGTACAAAATGACTTGGTAGCACAATTATTTAAAAGTGGCCTATGAAACACTGTCACAATGAAACCATTGTGGTGTGTGTAGCTTGGCAAAATTGTTTTTAAGAGAAAAGCAGTCTAGGGTGAGGCTGAAAAGGATTAGTTTAGGATCACTTGTCTGATACGCTGAGCTTCGATCTTGTTAATGAACAAGGCTTAATTGCGGGGATGGGACTGTGAAAAGGGATGATAGTGTGTTGGCTGGTGACGCTGACAATGGCTAAAAAGTTGTTGATGTGGAAGTGATTTATGTCATATAACACTGAATAGTAAGAAGTAGTTCGTATTGTAGATGAAATGGGCTTTCTGGGTGGCAAGGAGCTTGTAGATCATGTTGGTTAATCTTGATACCTCTTCGGTGAGGTTGCCATAGCTAGGAATGGTAGGCCTGCCAAGGTTTCTTAAAGGATTATTTGGAGCATGTAAAACAGGTCCCTTCATTAGAGACAGGGGGATAAGGTTCTGCGTGTTCGCTTGGAGCTGATGGCTGAGTGGTTAATGATGATTTTGAGTTCTAAGGATGAGTGGGGTCTTGGGGGTTCGTTGAATCTCTTAAAGGAGAGAGGGGTCAGTGAGGTACCCGTTAACCTTGCTGATGTCTTTGTAGCTCAGGCTCACTCTAACTCCTCCTTTGCTTGTTGATCTAACCATCATAAGACTTGGGATTCCAATAGGACCACTGGGCTTTTAGTAGAGGTTCCAGTATGTGTTTTTGTTTATGTTCACCAACCCTTGGGCTAGAAAGTCATGCTTACCATTGCACTCTTCTGCTTTCCTGGCTTGTCCTCTAGCTCTGTAAGGCAAGCCGTTGTCCTGTGTATTCATATTCTTAGTTTCTCGCTCAGGGATTGTACAGGTGGCAGGAACAGCGGTTTAAGACAGACTGCAAGTCACAAGAGTCAATGTAAGAGCTCAAAAGTGATGGCATTTGAGAAGGGAGATTGGCATAACTGGCTAAGAGGGAGTGTGTTACAGTTTATTTAAGGAAAAAAACATTTTTATTTGTTTAGGTGATGCAATATAATAAGCTTCTAGGGGATGAATTACAGGCTGAATGACTGTTTTTTTTCAGTGCTGACTGGGGTGATCCATTCAACATCTTTTACCATGCTGGATTCCTGGCAGAGTAAGCTTTTTGTGTGTTCCAAGGCTTTCCTAGTTCATAAAGAATAAATGCTATTTTCAGACACTTTGGAAGTTTTTTGCTAACAGAGAAACACTTCCAGGAAAATACAAATTTTTATTTTCTGTAAGGCAAGGAATACTGGATATAGGCATAGAATTTTTTTGAGCAGCTTTTGAACTCAGATCAATAGTGTAGCACTGTTGACTTCAACAGAACTATGTTCTTTTATGTTAGCTGGATGTCTGATGTTATGTTTCTGTTTTAAACTTTTCTGAGCATAACTAAACGTTTGTCCTGACATTATTTTTCTATCTAAATGATCTGCCATGTCAAAAAAATCATGAATATTGTTTGCAGAATACACACAGATCCTTTGACAAATCTATTATCCTAATTTTTAAACATTTTTGTTTGAAGTAGCTTTCGTAACTGGCCATGGCAACTGAATGAAAATGTGTTCTCCATCTAAGTCACACAATAATGGCAGTAATATGTTCATCTTAATTATCAGTCCACTTGAGTTCATCAAAGTCTTCTGATTGACTCTTGTGTGTTGATTAGTTAAAGTCACTAACTTGAAGATGTAATGGTATGTAATGGTGTAAAACAAAAGTAGTAAACTTGTATTCTCTGTTCATCATTTGTTCCAGACAGTATAGACAGTTAATAAGGCAATAGCTGCAGTAATTGCAAAGCTGATTTAAATATCCCTAGAATATAGTAACAAACTGAAACTGTTTGTAATATTATGGAGTTGCAAGCCATTACTTAATTTTAAGTATAAGGAACTTCTTGCAAAAAACTCTGTGCCAGAATTTAATATACTCTGAAAGCTTCATTAGTCCTATAATTCCTGAGATAACTGTGTTGGAAGAAAAAGCTTTGGAGACAGAGAAAAACTTCAGGCAAGCCAGTTCTGAGTTCATCTGCTGAAAAAAAACATGGGGAGCCTATCATATATATAGATATATATATATAGAGAGAGAGAGAGAGAGAGAGAGTTTAATATATGTCTGTATTTTTCATTACTTGTGAATATCATGGATGTGACATTGCTCATGATTAAGTTAAAAGAGTACATGGAGAATGGAACAGAGTTAAATTCCTGTTTGAACTTTGTTTAATAATTTTGTACTCTTTTCCCGTTAAAATCTTTGAATCTTAATTGTAAAAAATATGAGGCAGATGAACATAGAAAGCATTATGCATAAAGTGGATTTTTTTTATTCATTTATCATTAACAGTGACCTTTTCACAAGTAGGGGGTACTATTTGACCAAGTAGGTGAACAAAGTAGATGTTTCTATCTTAAAAAAAAAAAAAAAAAATCTATTACTTAGTGGAAATTTGGTATTAATCTTTTTTGTTGACCTGAGGGAAGCATACATGTAGCTTAATTACACACTGCACAAACCATTAATGTTCTTTGTGCAAATCAGGGGGCTCTTAAACTTTTACAGCAGCATTCATAGCATTTATGGAGCTAACCACCAACAGTAATTCAATCGCTTTGCATCTGTTTGCATTTTGAGAACAAAGAGTGCTTTCCTTTTATTTAAGTGAAAAAAAACAATGTGAATTTTCCCCCCCTTTAAGGGAAGAATAGTACCGAGCAAGTTTGCAAAGCCCTGCACTGAGCTGATGCTGGTGGGGTTCTTTTGTGTTTTGCTTTAATGAGAGTTCCACAGTTAGAAGTTTCCTTTGATTTAATAATGTACACAAGGCTTTTATCCCTTTCTAAAAAAAGTAAGTATTTGTATCTTGTCTTAATTAATAAGTTTGCATTTATGTACCACTTCTGAAAGGAAGGGTATTTACTTAAATGCCCATGTTTAGATTTATCAAGCTATATTTAGGCAAGAGTTAAACAAAGCAAACTAAAAACCTCAGAACAAGTGTAGCAAAACTGTATTGGATGCACCGTTTTTCCTTTAGTAACTATTTTACATAATGATTTTAAAGAATGCAATTTGCTTGACAAGCCTGATGTTAATTATCATGCTGATTAATGTGGGGGTAACCCTTGGTACCAGCTCATAAAAAATACTTCTGAAGAGCAATAGTTTTCTGTCTGAATGCACCAAATTTGATCAAATAGTAAGCAATTTCCAGTAAAACTCAGATGGATGGATACGCTTAAATGATTCATGAAGGCTTTCCTGTGGTTTTTTTTTTTTTTTTTTGTTAACTGAAATATATTGATGAAAGTGTAAGCATCAACATTACTGTTCTGAAAATTAAGATCAGCTCATCAGAATTCCAGGATGACTAGACAATCTGTTAGTAGGCAAAACAAATAATCAAGCCATGGACTTTGGGGAAGAAAAACATTCTATGCACTTTTTTTTTTTTTTTTTTTTTTAAACAAATATGACTGGGAAGAGTGCAGATTTAAAGATTATAGCCAGATGATGAGCTAAATGTTTGAAAGAGGATTTTTTTTTTTCCCCAACCTTGGTGGCGATAAATTAATACTATTATGCATAGTAAGTTGTCAAGAAACCACCTGAGACTTGGGTCTAATGGAAGACAGTAGGGTGGGGCTGATGAAATCTGGATAACATTTCAGCCAGTAGGGAATGTAAAAATGGGCATACTGGTTCAGAGCAGTGGTCCATGTGGCCGAAAAGCCTTTCTCTGAGACTAAGGAAATGCACAGATACGTTAGACCTTGCCTTAGAGCTGGAGGATGAGCATCTCAGTTTCCTATCTGTTTTTCTGTAGTTCTGATTTGGTATCAGAAAGGGAAGTAGCCTGGGAAGGGTTTGGGGTTTGGAGAGAATCAAGGGAAGTACTGAAGGAGGACGATGGAAGAAAATTATGGTAGGCAGATCTGTTTGAAAACAGAAAAAAGAAAAAAGTTGAAGCTTGTGTGTGCATATATGTTTGTGTATACGCACATGCATGTATGTGCGTGCGCACACACACACACATATATATGTGACATGAGAGACCTGATAGCACATGTATAACATGAAGAAATGGAACCTGGTGGGAAGTATCCTAACAGAGGTATAACAGTGTATTTAGAAAATATTCAAATATATAATATGGCTATCAACAATAACTGTAGCTTTTAAAAGAGCAGGTCTCCCATGTGTTAGTTTAGTATTAATTGATTCATTTAACAATATATTTTATCTGGGGTATTATTTGAGCTCAGTACTTCTTTAGATGTTGCATTGCTTTTTAAAAAAAGACTTTATTATAACAATACCGAGAGCCTTTTAGTTTGTTGAGTTTAGTTTCCTTGGTAACTGGTCATCCTTATTTATATGTTTGCTCCTGATACTTAAACAAGCTTTTGTATTTTTACCTTTGCATTGCAGAAAAATGAAAAAATGAGGAAAGGGGAATACAAGGAAAAACATACTTGCATTATTTTTCATTAGAAAAAAACAGCCTTTACATTTTTTGACATAATAGAATAAACTTTCAGACCATATTCTAAAGCAAAACCACAAAATGAAATCTTACATGAATAAAACCTTATTCTCTTATGCAGAAGATCTTAAAACACTTTAAATATATTTTGAGAATAGCATGTTTTTGTTTCTATCACTTCACCCAGCACTGAAATGCTGTTGTTTCTTTTGGGTGGAATATATATGCATTTAACAACTGCAGTAGACAATAGTTTAGAATAATAATTTAACTGTTGTATCCACTGTAACTGCAAGGATAATTTTGGTGAAATATATTGTCAGTTCTTTAAGGTGGCACTTGCTTGGGATATCAGGATGCAAGACCTTACTCTTACACAAAGATCTAATCAGCATTTCTAAAACTACCACTAGAATTATGAATATATAGTGTTGGGTTGTTGATTTTCCTTTTTAATTGACATCTTGTATGGTATAGTAAATCTGAATCCAGTGCATTATTGTTCATCTTGTCAGAACTGTAAGCTATGTGTTGCATCTCAGAGCACCACGATACCACACTGATTGAGGCTGACTCGGAAAGGAACAGGAAACCACCTGATGCAAAATGTGTCTTCCTGCAGCACTTAGCTGAAGTGTTCCAGTTAAAGTCTGAATTTTTACAGAATTGCATTACAAGGTTGTGATCTGTAGATATCGGGAAGTATATTTTAAAAAGTTTTATTTTCTACTCTCTTTAATATTAAACTGTTAAAATTATGCCATAGTGGAAAATGCATGCCTTTGCATTAGAGATAGGCTCCCGTGAAGCTATATTGTGTATTTCTTATCACCTCCAAGGGGCAGGCTTTGAGGTCATATTGTGCTGGAACTAATTATTACGGAGGAGCTGCACTTTGTGGACTTTAAAAAATCTCCAGCAAGTTTTAGAAATAGGCTTTAATGGCATTCAGCACATAATCTCTGTCTCTTAAATAACATTTCCAAACCAACGTTATATTTAATTAGATGTGCAAAAGAAAGTTTTCCACAACAGATAAAACTCCATACGCTGGTGACATTTTAGCTTTCGTACTGCTGGAAGATTAGGTTGCTCCAGTGAAGCTTGTGATTTTTCACTGGAAATAATGTCATCTTGCTACTATGGGTCAATTTATTTTGGCTTCAAGTTAGTTTGAATAAGGACAATAAGAGGACAACGATGACTATATTGTGCTCTATCCAGGCTTTAAAGGTAAGTGGGGTGTTGCTGAGACACAGGAAAAATGGCAGATCATATATATGCAGCTGAGAGTCCATGTGTCGTGCAAATGAAGAATACGTAATATTCCTTGTTGCACCAGATTTGCTGTGGAGGGTTGCACCTTACAAATGAGGTGGTTATAGTGAACGATGCCACTTCATGTAACTTATGAAACTAAAACTTCCTAAGAATGGCTGTACTGTAAAGGCTCATAGTCCAGAATCCTGTCTCCAGCAGTTCTTAAAAGCAATTTATGTTTACATTTACAGTTTACGTTCTCTAAGGAGAATGTGTAAACTTGGGGCAAATTAAAAGTGATACTTGCATGAATAATTCTCTTGGCATCCAAAAATTTACATCCCAAGGAGATTCTGAGCTGGAAGTGTATTTCTAAATATTTCTTTGAGTAAACCTGAAGTGTATTTCTCCTTCATGGAGCTGTCTAGTCTTGCTTTGAACCCACATGAACTTCAAGCATCAGCAACATCCTGTAGCAAGGAGTTCTGCAGCTTAACTATGTGTTCTATGAACAATTTCTTCCTTTCATTTCTCTCAAATCTGTTAGCTTCATTTGGTGCTTCTTAGGTCTTTTATTGGAAGAAGCAGCAAAATGCTGCCGCCTACCCAATTTCTTATGATTTTGTAGACCTCTGTTATAACAATTTTTTTTCCTTCTTCTATATGTATGAGTCCTAACACAGTTTATGGAAGTTTTGCATGCCTTTGGTTGCCCTTGCAGCCCGTCTCTGAAATTCTTCTAGTTGCGAGTCTCGGTAATCCTGAAAAAAAACAATGAATAAAATGTTCCAAAAGTTGTCCTGCAGAAGGTCCTTATATGTTTTTATTTAACCTTTTAGGCCATGTGGCATTGCCATTGGCAATTTGTGCATGGGGAATTTTTCTGAATATCTGTCTCTGCCCTACTAACCTGTTTCAGTTTTAGCCTCAGACAGTGGCACGTAATTTTCAGGGTCAGGACTATCATAGCAAGATTTTCACAGATCTGCTGTTACAAAAGAAGTGGGAGAGGACTGTTTTACAAATTTGAGGTCTTTCCATGTGTTGGAATGGGACATAGGACACTTGCTGTTGATAATGAGATAAGGAAACCTTTATACCAAATTCATTGGTTTCTAATGGAGAATAGGAAAATCCAAAAAAGAAATAGTCTTATCAGTAGACTGGAGAAATGTTTATATGAATACTTTTTTTTTGATACCTAATTATCATTTTTTTACCATTTTTATGTGATAAAAGCACTGCTTATAACAAATACTGGAGCACTACACTGTTGAAATTGTACTATAACTTAAAAGAGGGACAACATAAACTAGTATGATTATACTCTAGTCATCATTTGTTGTTTTTTCATGATTAAATTGGTCTCATAACTATAATTAGTTCTGCATCATCTGCTGAGAAAATGGCAGAGTTATTAAGAAACAGTAAAAGCCTTTGCACTCTGTCCAATAGCTTGACACATTTAACTATTTTAGGTTTTAAACGATTTTACTAGGAATTCACATTCTTCAGTTTAAAAACATGACAGTTACCTTCAGTGGCTAATGATTTACACAACATACCTAGACAAAATTTAAAACATTCCTTTGGAAAACAGACAACTCTTTTTGGATTTATAGTGCCAGAGGAAAGGTCTTATATAGGAACATAATAAGTACACCTCCTTTATCATCGAGTACCGAACGCTTAATTTTTCCTCTGAAGTTGTAGTAAGTCTTTACTTATATGGCTCCATACTCAAAACTGAAACTATCAGTATGCATACGGAATGACCACATATTTTTATGCTATTTAGTAATTTCTGTACTGTTTGATGTTTCCATGTTGTTATTGTCGAAGCCGATGGAATGAATCACCGCTTCATTCTGTCTAGTGTTATGACCTTATCATACCAAACACAAATGTTAACAACAATCTTTGTATGAATAATTTTGAATATTTATGGACAACATTTTGGGGTTTTGCCCAGTCTTCAGTCCATGAAAATGTTTTACTGACCCATGTCTACTGGTTTTCCTTAACAATCTCATAAAAGCGATGATAAAAGATTTTTACAGAGCCAGATAAATTGTGTCCCCTGGTTCTCCTTAATCTGTGTTTTGTTTGGCATCCTCAAAAGTTTTAGTAGTACAAAACGGCACACTGTTCCCTTACAGAACTTGTGTTGATTTGTCCCTGTTGTATCATTTTTCTTTGTGAAATTCTAAATTCTGTTTTAACTCTTCTGAACCAATATACCTAATCCTGAAGTAACATTCAACAGTCTTTAATTCTCAGGTCATTTTTAGTAACTTAAGAGGCCCATCTGTTTCTCCAGTAGAAATAGGAAAATAGGGATTGGGAGCAAAACCTTTTCATTTTAAATTATTTTTATACTTGCACACTAATTAGACATTTTAGTCTATAATAGTATTTCCTATATATTAAAGACAGCAGAATAAAAAAATAAAAAGAACTTGAAATGATGCATTTGACTATCATTAAATCTATATATTTAAGTACTTTAATTGAATTGATAGTGTCAACTTTCCACAGCCTGCATGTTCTTGAAAGGGTGTGAAAATGTTCACAGGTAAACAGGCCAATGAAAGAATGTAGGAGAACGTCAGTAGTGGTGAAAGTGAGAGAGCTGACTCTTGCTCAGGTCAATAGCAAAGTTCCTATTGATTTCCAAAGCAGTGATGTGTTACCATTTGCATAGCAGGATGGGTCTTCCTTTGAATGGAAGTGTAATGTCAGAGAATCAGCAACCAGAGCCTCAGCAGCTATTTACTGCTCACAAGGTTTTGGATCTATAAACAAACCTGTATTGTAGAACTCTTCTTTGGCTTGCAGGTTTCTGTTATTTATGTTACAATTTATAACAGAAATAAAGTTCCTCAGTACTGGGAATCCATTTCAGGCACTACTTTAAAGATACTTAGGCTTCATGTTGAGAGGTGCTGAGTGCTTTCTGTAAGAATCCCCTGGCTCTTTGACTTCCAGAGGCAGTCAAACCTAAACGTTAAAATTGTATTTAGCCATCTGACTCAAGTCACTTTATAGGCTTTTTACAAAGTCAGTGGAGAGGTGAAAGCACCCTGAGAGGCCAATGTATTCCACATGTGCTAGGCATCTCTTCTGGTTGGAATGAGACATCCATTGCAGTGGCTTAAGTGTCTCCATTGACTACAGAGCCAGTCTAGGTGATTGATTTGGACTAGACATCAGATTTATTTTTACACAGGTAAGGTTAGGTGAGGCAATCACACTCAGTGTTACTAAATAGTTCCTGAAGAGCATTATTTTAAATTTTATAAAGATTGTAATCTTTATTATCTCTTATCTCCATAGGCAGTGTGCTCTCTGATATTATTAAAATTAAATAATACATGTGATTTTATTGTACTTGCATATCAACCCCTTCCCTCCTAAATGTTGGGGCTGACAAAAGTGCATGCCTCAACATTAAGTTTGTTTTTTTTGTGGGAATGTATGGAGTGCCTGCATGAAGTTTCACTGGGAATAAAGTTCTGGTCATTTCAGTAGACGTGAAGTATTAAGTTTAGGCCTTGAATTTGTACATCTGTAAACACTGTCTTATTTAAGATGCGAAAGTTGAACTTTATGTAAGAAGTAAGTGACCAGCAGAGTCGATAGTTCTTAAATTGTTATTGATGGAAGTGCAAAGATACAGATACATTGTAAGCTTGAGTGAGCCACCTGAGCAGTAGAACTGTCGTATGAGTTTTGAGGGTGTTGTCTGCATCGTATGCTCTATGGCAAACCACTGATGTAGGCAGTCTAAAGTTCAGAATTTCCTTCCAGAGAAGCTCATATTTTTAGTGTTAAGCTCCTTACATTCAAGCAGTTGAATGCAGTAGATTTGCTCTTTATTGTTAGGCCTATATTGCAGCTGAAGGTTGCAAGAACTATGAGAAATAATAAGACGTTAAATTTTAGGTAAAGACCTTCAATGGATTTCAGAAAAACCTTCTTAGAAATGTATTTGTATATAATAGGGCTCTACTGGAGTAATATCCTTGTTACAATGGAAATATCAGAAAACCATCTGTGCTTATTCACATTTTACCTTGGATATTTGACTCTTGGCAATTTTGAACAGCTTCTAGGATATGGACCCAGTGAACTTCTGGTTTTCCAGAAATGTTTATTTTAATTGGCTGATGGTCCAGATCCAGATGCAAAATTAACTGCTTAAAGCCCAGTTTGCTTCCCACATGATGTAGTGGTTACATATCTTATATTGAAAATTGGAATTTTAAATGATCCCTG
This sequence comes from Apteryx mantelli, assembly GCF_036417845.1. Lineage (NCBI taxonomy): Eukaryota > Metazoa > Chordata > Aves > Apterygiformes > Apterygidae > Apteryx > Apteryx mantelli. The sequence goes on along the minus strand of NC_089982.1, from coordinate 16,376,195 downwards.
CAGGGACTAAAATACATACCAATGCAACTAGAAGACTTAATTAAAATCCGTCTTCAACCACTCATAAACACTGTTAAATTAGATCTAGACAGATGGGACAAATTATTATTATCATTATGGGAAAAAGACACCATCATGAAAATGAACATTCTCCCTTGTCTCATCTCCATTTGTAAAACCCCATGCCAAAAGAAATCCCCAAGCTAAACTTCTCTGTAATAAATAACTTGTCAGTAAGATTTTATGGGATTACAAGAACACAACAAAAGATCTATTACTTAAAAAAAAAAAAAAAAAAAAGTGCACAAAGAAGAGAGGATTAAATTTTCCAAGGCATGTCAAAGCGCATCATATCATTCATATTACAATAATTGCTACAAAGACTTCTCTTAAAACTTCAGGAAAACATAGCAATGGACTTTGTTGAAAAAGAATATATGCAGAGGCATTGCCTCCTTTCTTAACCAAGAAAACAGAACTGATTATTAAGGCCAAGATTTTTCAGATGACTGTGACTCTTTACTGTGTTACCTGCCCAAGGCAGATCTTGTTGCTGTTTTACTTCAGTCTTTTTTAGATTGTGAACCTCTAAGTTGAACAGGAAAAACTACAAGATCTCCCTATATGTTAGGTATAGACAGAATGAAACCAGGTATAACTGAAAATTTGTTTAAGCTATCCAAGAAGCATAAAATCCTTAAACTGTAGTAGTCCCATCCTTAGAAGGAATACTGGGAAATCAGGCTACTACAAATTTCAGCAAGGGGGTTAAGTGTGCAGAGATGCATCGCATGATTAGGGGAGAACAAAAGTGTGTGCGTGTATCAATGTTTGAATGTGCGTGCGTGTGTGTGTATACACACGCACATATATCTATGTATTAGGCAAAAATGAGTTTTAAGACGCTTTATCTTTCCCTTAGAGTTTTAGATTTATTCAGTACTTCCCTGTGAACTCCGTATCATAACAAAGGAACCGTACGCGGCTGGCGGGAGGCAGTAGCAGCTTACTCTCGCGTAGCCGGGCGCTGCAGTCAAGGTGCCTTTCAGCGGGAAGGGATGACGGATCGGTAAGGTTCTCGCTATCAGATCCGCTGCCATGGAGTGCGCTCGTCAGGGGACGGCAGGAGACGGAGCGCACAGGGATACAAGTGCACCTTTTCCAGCGCAACAGCAAGACGAATGCACCTATCGTCCCCGCTCCCCTGCTTTTCTTTCGCCATTAGCATGACAGTGCTGTAATTGATTACCTGACATAAGACCTGTTTTGAAATTTTTCTCTTTTCTGAAGCTGTCCTTTCAGCTTTGAAACAGTGTATGGTTATCTACAGTGTCAATACATCTGTCTTCCTAGTGCAATCCATGCTATCCTTGTAGTGGCAGAAAATTATACACTCTTGTAAGAAAAGGAGGTAATATTTTGGTTTGATAGCTCTGTTAACAGCTATGCTTGGCAATGGTCGGTTATGTAATAATAGCGAAGGTCAGGAAGATATTTATCAGGATAAGAAATGTCAATATAATTTAACTCATCAATTTACTGTAGCAACATACTTTGCATGCTAAAGCTCTTTATTTTACTTAAGTGTTTCCCTCTGGATGCACTATCCAAATTGAAAAAGAAGAGTTCACTAGTTCTGCTTCACATGATGCTACGTGTCATAGATCATCACTATGCATTAAACAAATTAAATGCACTGGACTTGAGAGCAATCCATAACAGAAGGTGCAGATTATGAAAAGCTCATTTTGCTTCCATTCTAATACCTGCCTGAAAAATATTGAATCCTTCAGAAACTAGTGGGAAATATTTTTGAATTTAATTAAGTTTTTAGGCGTTACTTTATAACAACTCATCAGCTCATCAATACAACACATCTGGGAATATACCAGGAGAATCTTTGTAAAGCATTTCAGCAATGTCTGCAAACTATTGTCATATTTCCAATTTAAATGCTTTTCTTCTCTCGGTAATGTATTCTCCCACTTTGATAGGTGTTACTGGCAGCTGTGAGTATTTCTGAAAATGTCTTTGGCTTTTGTTTGGAGAATTATATTATTTACTACTCTTTTTAACATGATGCTTTCTATCTTAAGGCAAGCTGGAAAATAAATGCTTTCTTAGCTCATTAGCTTACTAGTAGTGACCTGTTTTATGGGGAAAGATGGCCATTTAAGCCATGAAATGTGAGATGTTGAGACAGGCTTGCACTCAGCAAATCAGTTTCTAAATGTATTAAGGAATTTTGTATGTTCCTATTCCTGGGACATTCTCCAGCAAATTTAAAGATGGATAATGTGGATTTAGCTCTAAGACTTTTTGCTTCTAATTTAAACTGGATAAACAAAAGAAAATCCTACATCAAAAGCCAACTTTTAATACGGTGCAGACAGAAGAAGCTCTAGGTTGCCATCTTTTAAGTGTATATTTATGATTTTATGAAACTGTTCACGTGCTGAAATTTCTCAGGGTTGTTCAATTGTTTTTTCTTTTCTTTTTTTTTCCCCCCTCTCCCCTACAAAGAATATAGAAAGCAAAATATCTTTAAGAAATAGAAAATTGCTGTCACAAGCTTGCAGTAATTGGCATGAGAAGCAGGAGATTATGTAATGTTTAGAAGAACTTTCATCACAAAGATAATACTATGATAATTTCCTATGCTCAGAAATACCTACATCCAGTCAAGAGATCTTGGCTTAAGTATTTTATATTGTATATACTCCCAGGCATGACAGTGGATGAAATTTTCAGAGGAAGACAGAGTTCATAATTGTGCATTTAATAAAATTCTTAATATTGCTAATGATACTTTCTTTTTATAATATTCCAAAGAGCTGCATGAACCCTGGTCATGGATAGCTTTGATTTATGACCATGGTCATATTTATAGTGCTTGTTAGTCATTCAGAATTGTTTGTTTGGGCAAACTGTTAATGTCAAACTAGTATAATTTTATCGGTGTAATTATTTCTTTCATTATAGTAGTGCCTGCAAGCACTGCTATAGTTAGAGTTGTATTAGCATTCTGTTCTAAAACCCGTATTTCAAGGATTTATAAATTAGCAGTAAAAACTTGCTCCAAGCTAAATCTTGATATATGAAGTGTGAAGCGTGTATATATTTTTGGAAAAGTTTCAGAAGACCAGATATATCTGCCTTTTTTCTTTTTTTCCTCCAAGATACTGTTGTTTTTGAGAAAGAAACAGCAAGGCAGGAAGATAGGTATCAGCAAAATATGCTTGTACATATGGAGTTGAAAAAATGTTTTTCAGCCTTAAAAGGAAGAAACTTTATCTTAGTCTAAATCCTTAACTTAGCCCTTTTTAATTGTTTTTAGTTAAGTGTTGACGGGGATAATGCTAGCCATTGTGTTTTACTACTGATTAATATTTTGCTAGGTTTCAAAATATTTGACTTTGTTTCAGGGCCTGTATTATGTCCCTTTTTTGTCATTTGAGCAATGTGTCTCGGATTGTTTTTGATGATTATTCAAAAAGGGTTGTGGCAGGCTTGCAGTTGTGGAATTTAATAGTTTCATTCAAGTGCTGCCATCTGAAAAGGTGGATCTGAAGGCATAAAAAAGTCCTTTCATTCAAAAGGTTCAATGTCTGGGCAGAGCTGTGATTGACAACTGTGGGAAGAAATGTGTAGAAGTAGCTGAGTATGAAAACTGTAATGTAGTGCCACGTAACATAATATATATTCTTGAGCTTTGTGTGGTAAAGAGGAGGAGAAAATGCCAAGTCCTGCCAAGTTTTGCGCTTTTGATTAAATTCTGTTACACATGATATACCTCAGAGGGCATAAATTCAGGAAACACATTGAATGAATTTACATATTTCATTTCTTTGTGGCATTTTGTAGCTTGTCGGACTCACGCTAATAGTATCTTTCATGTTAATTAGCCATCTCTGAATACTCTATATTTTAGTATGAGGAACTTAGTAAATCAGGGATTGCTTTTCAAAATGGAAGAGGACTTTGTATCATTTCCATACTCTAGATGTTTGTTTTGCTGAGACAACACCCCCGACACCTATCCTTTTTGATCTCTCTATTATTTTACTGCTCTCGGTTGGTTGGTTTCATTCTTAAGATGTTCTGAAAAATGTTTGACAACAGCATAGTGATGGCCTACGGTTGCTGTGTCTCACTGATTTGCAGAGTGAATGTGCTAAACTTATTGAAGCACGTTGGCTGTTTTTTAATTTGCTCTGCCTCTAAATTATCCCTGAGAGTCAAGATGCCTTCTTTCAATCTCCTGCTACTACTGTCAGCAATAAAAGTTCAGCAGGCCAAATTTCGTATCTGCTTCCTCTCCTCCCATGCTGTGGGTCGGGCTCAGTATGACCCTTCGTTAGAAGGACCCCCTTTTCCATAGATAATGTCACCTATAGTCTGACATTCTGTCCTTAAGGCCACCTAAAAGGAGAGGTAACGTGGCACAGCGTGTGCGGGAAGTATGCTAGGAAATATGAATGGTGAAGCCCAGTGTCATTCCTAATTTTGCTTCTGGTACAATCCAGCCCTTCCAATACCCACTCGCAAGCTTATGTAGGTCACTGAGAGTAGCCTTTTGAAGTGTTTACAGGATCAGGCCACAGTTTCTGTGACTGCCTTGTGTAATTCCCTCGTCTGTTTTGGCTGTGATACAGTCTCAAAATGCTAGCAGGCCAGAAACTTTGGTTACACCTGTAGTAACTTCAGTCAGTAGTTTTAACATGCGTAGTAGATTGGTTAAATGGTTGCTTTTATTCCCAGCTGAAAAAGCAACGGCAACTCCTGAGAAAGAGGCTTGCCTCACGTTGCGAAAGTGTCTTTTCTGTTTTGTTATCGTCTATGTGCCTGCTGTTCGGAATGTGTAAAATGATTCTGACGAGCTTGACATGTGCCAAAAAGCCAGCATGCCCACTGGTGGGAAGATTATCATCACCCAGATACAATAAAAAGCTTCTAGAAAAGTGCCTCTAATGATGGGCTGCTTTTCTGGCACTGACAGGGGTTTCTATTTATTTTAGCAGCACTCGCTAGCACTCTTGTAGCTAAAGGCCTGTTCACATTTTCATTAGAAATTCATTTCAGGACTTTATAACTCAGCTGGAAAATTTGTTTTGAACTGAGGATCTGCACAAAAGACTTTTATAGAGACTGGTTTTTATTTTCTTAAATTTTTGCGCTGAGCAAAGGAAAGATGTTTAGTCAATAATAAATGGGGGAAAACAAAATGTTGACTACCAGCAGTTCTACTCAGGCAAGCGTGAGAATGTGTTTAGTATCGCCACCAGAAAACTACAGCTGTGTACTTGTTGGACCTGGGCTGGTGCTGTGGTGTTGTACTCCATAGAAATTATACTTATGAGCTGTGTAAATATGCTAAAAGGCACAAACGTGTGACATTTGCCTACTTCTCCACCTCAAAAGCAGATATGACTATGACTTTAACGATGTTATAATTTGTGATTTATTTTTTAGATTAATATAATCACTGTTTGTAAGTAATGATCGCATTTCATTTGAGTTTGTGACTGACCACCTTGTTAATCAAATATGTTATCTCAAATGACTTGATTTTTTTTTTTCCACTTCACTTGGAAGTAAACAAATGCATGATTTTGAAACTCTGTTAATTTCAAATACATCATTTATATTATACTTCTGTTAAATTTCAAGATAATATTCAGATACCATTTATTCTTAAAATCAATCAAAATTGGTACAATTTATTTAGATAACGCTCAAGGAGATCGAATGTTACGTGTGATACTGTTTGCATTATTGTCCATGTGTACCTTAGATCTGTTTGGATGTGTGAAGTAAAATTAAATAGCTTAAATTATAAACACACATAAAATTGATTTTGAATGATTAAATGAAAAATGAATTTGGATTTATCATAAGGACAAAGCCAGCAAAAATATATTCCCATGGAAAGCCTGTCTATTGATTAAAAAAAAAAAAAAAAAACTTGGACCCTATTAAAAAACAATAGATTTGCAATATGATGGTATTTTCAAACTATGTATAAGTTGCTTTGTGAACACATATATAAAGACTGAGTAATATTTTAAATCTATCTGATATTCAAACATTTTTATAGACTTTTCCACCAAAAATGCTTGTTTTACACTGTTTTACAGTATTATTGAAGAACACCTGTGGCATGCTCATAGTTTTTATGTGATGCTTAGAATGAAAATAGCCATATCAAAGTCCAGTTGGAATTGGCTAAGAGCAAGTATACTTATTTATTCTTGTTGTTGATGATGCTGATAAAGTCAAGTCACAATACAGTGTTTAAAAACTGTCAGTTTCTATGTATACAGCCACAAATATTCCAACAAGATCATCTTGGTGTAGAGCAGGTAATGAAGAGGTTTCTTCATTCAGGGGTATAACTGGGGGGAAGTTGCAACTTCCATCTGTATTTAACTAAGCAGTAGTGCAGTATGTATTTTATTCACGTCAGCAGAAGAATTTCTCTTGACTTCAACCAAAACTGAGTCTGGCATTTCGAGCAGGTGCAAGTATATAGCATTATCACTGCGTAGAAGAGCAAGTTCCAGTGCTGTGCATCTAATGTGTGATCCTCTATGCTCTGTCTAGGCCAGTAAGGGAATGTCCCTGGACAACGAGCTTTTGTATTTGCAGAATGATAGACTGGAAATCAAATCAATATTAGTCATTAAAAGAAAACAACCAAAAAACCCAGCTACTTTTGAAGATGGTGTTTGCTGATACATTACCAAGCCTATTCAATCAATGAAAAAATTGCATAAAGAGGATTTTAGTAAATATTTTCCATATGCATTTACTGCATCAAGGGAGATTTATTTTGTATGTGCAAATGAAAATTGCAATAATATAAATGGCTCAAAGATCTTGTATTTAAGCGGTGCCTCCTTGACAGCTTCTTGAAATTTTGTTCATTAAAACCTTTTAACTGAAGGAAAAAATGTTGCCATCATGTTGCCACCATCTAATCACACTGAAAATAGTTTTAAAGTAAAGCTCATGTTTAGAAACAAAAGAACTTACAAACATTTTGAGAGAATTTGACTCTTTAAAGTATTCTTGAAATTTTAAGTGTCCAAACTAACATGTTTCTCAGCGTGTTTGAGAAGACTATGCTAAAAAGAGAAGACAAGGTTAAAAAAAAGTAGACCAATGAGAGATTTTTCTCCGATTTTTTTTTTTAAACTGTTGTATAGTCTGTACTGAAATGGTCGTGCATTGATGGGTCCCGTGGTGCTACAAACTTTCTAAATATGAACATCTTTTTTAAAAATCACATTTGTCATTTCTGTTACATTTTGGAAATTGGCTCCCGCTTTTCACATTTCTCTGTGCTTTGTTACATTCAGGAATGATGACTACAGTATTTAGAAGACAGCACTGGAGACTTGATTCCACCTTTTTCGTACGTGAGCGTGCGGTGGGGATTAAAAATCCCCGTGTGGACCCAGAGCTGGGTGAGTTTGCTAATTACTTCCCTGACAGCAAGCAATGCCCCTTTCAAACTGTTACCTTTGCCACCCATCGGTCTTTGAGGAGAATTATAATTATCATGCTTTCTGAGGAATGAAGGCACTTAGTATGTTTTAGTAGCATGGCTCTCAAGGCATATTCCTGGAAGGTGTGTTCCTTAGTTTTAATTAGTGTGGAGAGATTAATCATTTTCAGGAGGTGCCAATATAATGGTGTGCTTTGACCTCCTCTGCAATACAGGCCACAGAATTTTGCAATAATTCTTGTGTCCTGCTCTTAACTTCTGGCTGAGGAAAATGTGCATCTCAATTTGAAGTCCGTTGATAAAGAATAGTTCATGTATGTCTCTGGATAAATGGTTCTAGTTGTTAATTATCTTCATCATTAAAACATATAGTTCGTTTTCAGCCTAATTTGTTTAGTTTATTTTTGGCCTTTAGACCTTACCGTGTCTTCACCGACTGGTATCAGAAATCTGGTCCCTACTGAAATACTAACAGGCCCTGACCAAATCACCTTTAAGTTTCCCCTTTGGTAAAAGAAATCAAGTTTACTAAGCTTCCCATTATGAGATGTATACTCTATGGATTTTTTTAGCATATATTTTGAACAAAACCAAATTAAAATTTTTAAGATAAATGATACATATTGTTTGGAAGTTATGCATATTGTTTGGAATGTGATAAATCTAAAAATCAAAATGTTTGCCTATTTTAAATATAATTTATTTTGCTGACTGTTGATTATATTTTATCTGGAGGTGTTTGTGAGTGAGGAGGAAAGCAAATATAAGTGTTATTTATTATAATCAGATTTTCAAAAGTCACTCCCATCTCTGTTTTAGAAATTGGGCCTTGATTAATACCATAAACCAAGGCAGCACAATGTCTTGGGACAGAAGCTAAAGCAAGGCATGTAGCAAAGGTCTGAGATATTACAGAAAACCCGAAATCTGACTATAGGATAGGAGCTCTGTTCTGCAATGACTTTTCAGATTACAAATTAATCAAAAAAAAATTTTTTTTGAACATTTGACTGCAAACATTTGCTTCAAAGTATCTATTTTCAGATTCTTTTCTTTCTGATCAAAACTAATGTGGAAACTGAGACCTAGGAAAGCTGTTCAATTACCGTACATTTCTCAAAAATATTCCAAGCAGTCCTGGTGAATGGGATACAAATGCTCAGACTTAAAACTGGCCATATACAGGTGCTAAACTTGCAATTCTTCTGATAAGTGCTGTTGGGAACTTTAATCATCCAAAATGAATATAATTACATTTCTTTCTCTTCCTACAGCAATAACTTTTCTCCCAGTCCATGAAGTCATTTAAAAGATGGGTTCAGCAGTAATTCACAATGTTGTCTTTTGAGTTACTAATGTTACTTTCTTCAGGGATAAGGATTTTGACCGTCATTCTAAACATTGAATAAATCCACCTCTTGTTGACTTGTAAAACTTGACATATAAGATCAAAGCCTGGAGTAGGGGCTGGCTGCAGTAACTTCCAGTCTTGATCCTTAAAATCTACACAGCTGAGGAAGTATGGTTTCAACCTCAAAAAGCTCAGCTTCAATTTTTGCTATGCTAAAAAATACAAATAGGTGTTTGCATGAAAAGAAGAAAAGAGAAGGTAAGAAACAAACTGCTAATAAGCTCAATTGATAATATTAGGTGAATAATTCTAAAGGCAGCATAATATCTAAGTATTCTTAAAAGAAAATGACAAATTATTTTTCTATAGGACGTTGACCTTCTCCACTGGCACTGAGTTTTGTTTCTTTCTTGTCAGGGAAAATACATGGACATAAAAAAAAGTTTTTTGTGACAAAATGTTTCCACCATGTCAAATATCACAGCTGAATTCAGAGGAAGTTGCAACTTCTGCTCAGGTCTTGAGGTAATCTGTGCGCTACTGCTTTAAAACCTACAGAGTAATGTTTGCACAAATTTCACTGCTGGTAACAGTAAACAATTTTGTTGATGCACAAAATGAGACAGAATGCAACTTGCTCAGTCCTGACTTTGTTGATACGCAGGTCTAGCAGTAATAAAAAGTAAGATCAACTTACTTTTGACAATAGAGGAAACGAATATGAGCTTTAATCAACACACAAAACGCATATATTGACTTAAAAGGTTGATTGTTTATATAGTCCTTTTCACAGTCGAAAGGTAGTTTGGCCTTGTGACCCTGTAATTAAAAGAACAACGAACTAGTATATCTGCAGACTTCTACTTCATCCTCTCTGTAAACAGAATATTTCACCTGAAATGTAACTATACATGCCAGACCTCCCTGGAGTTAGAAGACCGTTTTTTTCCCCCTCACTCACAGCAGCAGAATCTGAAATAACATGAAGTGCTTTTGTTACTTTAAATTGTTGCCTTAATGGGAATTAGAGCACAGCTGTTTTGTACATGATATGGCATTTGAAAAACAAATTGACCACTTCATTATTTTTTATATCATATTCTGAGATGTTTCTTTCAACCTTTGTATGTTTTTTTCAGTATTATTTCAACTTTTTAAAGAATATAAATCATTAGATAACTATTATAGTTGAATAGAATTCCTTGTGAACCTACAATATGCTGTTCTATCATTCTATATATCATTTATAATATAGCATAGAATTAGAATAGAAATCAGCTTGGAGTGTACTTAGATTGTTAATAGATACCTTGCAGGGTTAAGCAACTTAGTCCTTAGGGATGTAAACACTCTTTGCAATGACAAGTATCTTCAATGTCTCTTTTATCTATTTAATTTAATTAAATATACTCACCTATTCCACATAGTTTCCAAATATCAACAAGTTTCAATGTTGCTAAATACTAAAAACTGAACAGTAACTCCAAGAAATGTTTTCCTATTCAGATCAACTTCAGTGTTATGTGTAGATTTATTATAGTGTTTAAACAGATGCATAAACTGCAAAAGACCAAGTGATCTGCTGAGAATTACACAACTCTTTAATGAAAGAGTTAAGCATGAAACCCAATTTTCAGCTCTGATAAAAAGTGATTTCTTTTTGGTTTTCTATGTAAATGTGAATGCTCAGTAGAATGTCCTCTATCTCTTGATTTGGGTTTGAAAAAAAAAAAAAATCATTAGAAACTTAACATGTGCGTGTTTTAGAACCTAATGAAATTGTGTACTCTTAACCCTACCTCCCACTTTTGTGTCTTTTGCTTTGTAACGTATATTCAGTCATGTTCATCTCTATATTAATCTGCCTTTATCGCTGCTGATTTTCTTTTTAACATGGGATTTTATTTTGTATTCTGTTCAGTTCATCTTAAATCAGAAGGCAAAGGAGGTACAGTATTAAAGGGTCTTTAATAATGAAAGCTGTCTTACTAACTCTCTGATATCCATTCATCACTGAATTTTATAACTGCTTAATTGCTTTAAGCTTCAGAATTCATTAGTTGTAACAGAAAATAGCTTAAGTCTAATCAAGCCCTTCATTTATGTGAAAATTATTTTTTAATTATATAAACCTGTATTTACCATAAGCAGCAGTTGCTTCAATGTCTTTCTGGCACAAACATACCGAGATACTCTCAAATGAACTCTCTAACTCCATTTACACCTTGGCTAGTGCAGCTGTCATCTGAAGATGCTGCCAACTTAGCCCTCAGAAGGTATCTCTTGTAAGCATATAGCTCTGTGGTATGGTATTGCCCTTGCGAGTAACAGGCCATAAGCTTTTTACTGAATTTGTAGGGCCTCAGGACTGAAACTTGTCAGGCTTTTGGTCTGTCTGAACTTTTCTAGACCTCCTTGCAATTTTATTTTACTGCTTTAGCTAAGACGGCAATTTCTCTAATTGACCAGGTGTCTATGGCTCATTTGTTTTATTTTTATCTTTGTATCTTTGTATAGTACAACCATAGTTTTATATAGGTAGTCATAACAAGCAATTATTTGATGCAGAATGAGATACTTATAACTCTTAACATAACAATGTAGTGTAGAGAAATACAGGCCTAGTATGATATCAGAGGCCTTGAGAAATGGAAACACTGGATATATTGTAGAGTACAGCTGTGGGATGATAAGAGATGTGGCATGGACTTGGCACTGGAGACCCTATGGCTGTGAACAAATGACCAGTGGTCAGTTAAAGAAATGCAGACCTGGAACTGGATGAAATTGGTTTTAGGGATAATAGAGAACTAATGAATAGTATCTAGCATATCTAGATACTATATGTAGTAAATTCGGATGTAATGTGATTTAGATTAGACTGTTAAGATTTCAGTTACACTAAAAATAAATTCTTAGTTTTATGTGTGAGGCATGTTTCCTCTTTGCCCATAAACAACACTTTGAGCATAATGCTCTGTAGTAGTCAACATCCATTTCTATCTCAAACCCTGGCTGATTCCAGAGACCTCCAGCTTCCCCGTATGGAGAAGCAAAACTCCACAGTGTGTGTGTGGCTTATGGAAGAGATTTGACCAAAGTGAATAAAGGCCCAATCCTCAGATGAGATTTAGGGAGGAAAAGTTCATCAACCGTGCTTCATTATTGATTCTTAGACTTCAGTCATTAATCTCCTGATGTTATTTTTGAATTCTCCTAGTTAAGTCAAGCCTTTTGATTTCCTTAAAAGGAACAGAAGATTTAACAGTTCAGGTTGTTCCTATACTTAATTTTTATTTTTACAAGCAGCCATTCTGTATGCATTGTGTCACTAGCAGATAGCCTTGTGCCTGAAGACAGTCAGTGCTATACTCATGATTAGATGGTGGCTTGATGACTCAGTAAGCAAACCTTTAATATAGGTTGGTTTGTCCTGAAGCAATCTTATGAAGCTGTTGGATTAGCTTGTATCTGATATTTAATTTTGGTATTAATTTAAAAATGATTCATTTGGAACTTCAACAAGTTTCTGATCATATCTCATGTTGGACAGAATGACTGCTCCCAACAAATGGAATGTTGTATATGAATAGATTACAGCTATGGCAGTATAGTCCCTTTAAGGAAGGATCATCACTGAGTCTGCACAACTGAAGCACGCTTCTCAGAGTCTTCCTTTTACCGAGCTGGGCTTCAAGCTTTTATTCAAACTAACTTGATCTATGTCAATATGAAAGACTATGGCTGAGGTTTTCAAAAGTGGAAACTAAAGTTAGCTGAGATGGTACTTAGCACCTGATAAGTGGTCTGAATCTCTCCATAAATGTTTACTTGCAAATTCATATTAACTAGGATGAGAGCTTCCTGCTATTACAGTTGTGGTTCAAGTAATACACAGACCTTCCAGCTAGAGAGACCTATTTAGTCATTTTGTTGAAGTGAATTTAACTCTGTTCCCCATTTATAGCTAGTGGGGCTGCTGTTGCTTCTATTGTCTTTGGGGTTTTCTAGTCTGGAGTTGCTTGGAATTGAAATAAATCACTGTAAAAGCCACCTGGAAGAATGCACAATAGTATTCTCTTAATGCCTGCCATTGTGTTAACTGATGTTAGGGAAAACAGTCTGCCCTAGAGAAAGCTGTTGATATATAGGGTGTGGATTTTCGAAAAGTTAAATTGGATGAAAAGCTGCTGTCGAAGATCTGGAAAGCTGACGATGATAGAAATCACTGCTGAGCAAAACTAGGCACTTTCTATAAGACAGAGGTGTTGACTACCTTAACTCTTGTGACGCCACTAGCTGGGGACAATGCAAAACTGTGTTACTCAATGGGGAGCCCTGTGAGGCTTAGGAACACGTAGTGTCTTTGCAGAGTGACACGAAGGCAGCACGATTGACTTAACTGTTTGGATCTAGATGCCCTTGGCCTTGTGCAGCTGTGCAAGGAGAGAAACTGTGCTGTGTCAACCACATGTCCACATGCAAGGACAAGTTAACCAACGGTAAGCACCAGTTATTCTTGTGCATTTGGTACAGGCAATGCACAATTTGTTAATGTGATCTCTCTTGCTGGTGATATACAAAAGTACCAGGTTCCTAACAGTAAATGTGTATTTGCTTTTTAGAATACTGTTGTAGGTAAGAATAGTGTGATATGATGCTGAGAGTATTTATTTACATTTTTTTCTTATGTAAGAGGCAATTAAAATATTTATTAAAAATGACATTTTTATTGCAAAACCAGACCTACTAAAAGTGGAAATAAGACATTTATTTTTTTGTTTATTTAATTCATGTTGATGCCTGCTATATTTGTGTGATGTAGACCTAGTTCTCATTTAGAGGCTCTTTTCACGCTCATGCTTCTAACATCAAAAGTTATTAAAACAGTAGTCCTAGGAAACTTGCCTTTCCTCAGGTTGGCCCAACTGAACATAAAGCCCCTTTCTCAGGTTTAATCACTAAGTCGCACTCTTCCATCTAAGTCCATTAATCTCCTCACTCTGTTGAATTTTGCAGAAGAGGCTTAACATGCTACTATAATGGCTACATTTTCTGTAAGGGCTGAATAATTACAGTCTTTGCCCAGGAAGTGAAAGATCTGACACAGTTCTCCCCTGAACAATCTCCACATTATTGGTAACTTTGTGTGTCCTTATGTGTCCTACTAAAACTATGAGGGGAAAAAATCAAGAACTGTGCCACAAAAGAGGCTATGAACGTGATTCTGTACCTTAGTGATTAGACCACTCACATAGGAAAGAGAAGTCCTACAATTGACTTCCTGGTCTCAGGATTGTGTATGAAGTTCATGCTGGGAATGGTTAATGTAAAGAACAGAAGCAACTGATAAGCTTACCATCAGGAGTACATGAGATACTACATTTAGAATTGACCATGTTGTCACTTTGGTACAGCATTGTATTTTGCAAATTAGGCATACCCATAGCTTTTTAAAGTTGTGTCTGTACTCATCAATGAAATGGTAAAGAAATACTGGAGCTAGTTGCAGTTTTCATCTCTAGGTTGTTGAAAAACGTGTAATAAATGCTATTGAGAGGTAGTTCAGATGCAGTGTTCTGCTAATATTGCTGCACTACTTTCTACCCAGCACTGCTATACCTTGTGTTGACAAAGAATCTTACTGGACTGTGCGCAATAATACTCCTCAGTGCAAGTATTTCTAAGGAGCCGATCCTGAGGATTACTAATGGCCCTCATTCTTTATTGACTTCAGCATAGGTTCATTATTGGTTTAATATTCATTGTGGACGTTAGAACACTTTAATAACCTATTTCTGTATTTTTCTCAATTAAATCATTTCATGAAATGTTTTCAGGTGTTTTGGAAGACTCGCCATACTACTGATGGCTTGTTTTGACAAGTGTGTTTTCCCTGGAGCAAACATGCTGAAGGTGGATGTGATATTTTCATACACATATGATTCCTCACCTCCTTTTGTTTTCCTTCTTTTTCCAGTTTCTCAATGACTTGAAAATAGCTAAAAATTCTACAGTCTTGAAAAATTTAATAGATAAGAAAATGGATGTTTTTCTTCTAATCATATTTCTAAAGGTTCTTCTTTTTAAAGTAATAAACTGTGTCTTAGACACTAAATGGTTTTCTTTCAGTACAAGTTCATGCTGCTTTTTTCCTGGAAGATAAAGCCAATTCACTTTCACCATTATCATTTATAATTTTTGAGGTTGGAAGAAGTGGATGTGATTCATTGTTAGAAGTGAACAAGGCCAGGGAAAAATCAATGGGTAAAGGAGACATGTATTATCTGGTGACCTTAATAATTTCTTTTAAAGAAGATTGTTCCGTAACTTCTCAGTACCATCTCAGCTTCTATGTGTTGATGAAAGTGAATCCTGAAATAGAAGGAGGACTGTATTCAATATTCGCAACTTGTTCCTTGACAAATATTTTTTCCATCCCCATTAAAGTGTAGAAGAAAATATAGAAGAAAAAAAGTCAATTGATTGGCAGATTGAAAGAGTTCAGTGATTTTTACCGCTTTGACACAACACTACATTAGACACAAAGCATTCAGGAAAATATCTTTTACTTTTGTGCTTCATTTTAGGATGTCTTTTTGAAGGGTATGTAATCTTTTGGAAAGCCGACTTTGATTTGTTTGCAATACTACTCTGCTGACTTTTCCCATGATGAGTTACATCCTAAAATATAAAAGGTCAAGTAGTCAAAGGGATAATGAAGTGGAAAATAACAAGAATGCCTTAAACTTTTTGCTTAGAAGGGAGATGTAAGGCACATGTTGCGCAAAAATCATGCCTGAAAGGGAGGAAAATAGTGTGAGTGATGCAATTTATGCAATATTTTCCTGTTATATTTGTGCTTTGCATGGATGTATATGATACAATAAGATTCCGATAGAATGTGGGTGTCTGTCAGTTTGCAGAAAGGTGGCATCATATGGAATACTTCAAAAGGCATTGAATTTGCATCTCATGTAAATAGGAGCCTTTTAAAAAAAATCCATAAGATCTAGCAGCTCTTTGACTTAAGCCTGTGTCAATACCCTCATCCTAGCCTTTGTGCTTTTTATATTTCTTTCATTATTTATTACAAAGGTATATTTGCATGAAAATGTTTGATTTGTAGCTTCTTCTGCTTAATCCCTATCTGGAGACCTCAATGCATGGTATCATTATAATTTCCATAACAATAAATGGTAACATCCAAAGGAAGGATATTGGATTAGGCTGAGAGAGAAATCAGGACAGATCCATTCATAAGGAGATACTGTTAAATTTCTACTCCTCCATGCTTACTTCTGTTCTTAAAGAATCTTTTCAAATTCCTGTAAGTGTCCTCTATTTCTCACAAGAAAGCCATTGATCTGAAGCCAAAACAAACTTAAAATCACAGTTTGACCCAAAAAAGGGCTTTTTCCAGTTCTCAGGCTTGCAGGGCAAAATAAGTTTTTTATTTACATTGCCATCTTCTCGCTTTTCATGTGTGTGTACCTCTGCCCTGTTCCTTCTGTGAGAAACGGAGCAGAAATCATCCCTGTGATTTTTTTTTTCCCCCTGTTAACAGCCATGATTCTGCAAGTGATTGCCCATGAAGACTTTGTCAAACTTCATTACTCTGTGCATAGTAGTACAGTAGTGCTCTAAATCATGTTTCTGAGGTGAGAAGGCTACTGCAGCTTTTCTTTCAGAAGGTGTGTGGCCATCCTAGAATTTAAAGGGGTATAGGCTTCTCTTGTGGTGTGCCAATCCAAGAACATTTCTTAAAAAAAAAAAAAAAGAAGAGAAAAAAGTTCCCGCTTTCATAAAGACAAAAGCAGAAATAAACGTTATAACGTACTAAGCAAGCACACCAAATATTGCTTTTAGAGAGAGACTGGAGGCCAGAAAAACCTGCGCTCTGCTGAATTTCTCAATAAAAAGGAACACATGTCTTGTTAATGTCTGGTGGTTGCTTATGGAGAAGTCAACCATGTTGTACTTTGCAAAAAGAAGCTGGGAAGATTCTTACACATCTGGTAATTTTTCTTTCCATTAACCATGAATTATTTTAAATTTAACCATTATTTTAAATTCTCAGATTTAAAAAAGGATGGCATTCTTATACAGTCTTGCTTTTGATTTTTGTTTTTTTTTTGGTAGTTACACTTTCCAGAGAGGATCATGCTATTTATCTCATTGCTAAATTTGCAGCAATATTCTCTCATTTGTCAGGATTAGTCTTGAAAAAAGTCAAGCTATTCTCTGGGATTGGTGCAGATTTTTTCAGATGCTCACCTGAAAAAGGAGCCATCATTTTTCAGGGTTGAAATGGGTCCCATGTACTTGTTATCTCAAAGTGTAGTCAATATGTGACTCCTGAAATGTGATATTGCGGACCTCTGTGTCACTCAGAAAAACAGCAAATATTGAATGTCTTGCTTACAGGATGGAGGAAACTTAGACACTGTTGTGGTACATTTTCCGGAGAATTTTTTTGTTGTTGTTTCCACTAAGAAACTGTACAGAACAAGGAAAGATATTCCTATTTTGTAAATTGGATTTGGGTTCAGAAGTTTCTTAGAGCTCTTTTATTTGTAAAGCTCTTTTGCTTTCTCAGCCTTCCAACAATGTTTAGGTGCAATGGGTCATTATGGGTAGTTAGTGAGACCCACATGAACCATAAAATGTCAGTAACTGACTCCCATAGTAATCTCTGTTGTTTATTTTGGAAGATGTAGGTCAGATTTAGAGACATGAAACTATGGAGGATCCTACATACCTTTCTGGAACCGGGCTGGACTATGATTTTTAAGGATTAAAAAAAGAGGAATTTTAAATCTTCCTGGTGAGAAAGGCATTTCAATTTCAAAACTGTGTAAAGAAGTAATAAAATTAAATGAATGAAGTCTGATTACATGTGTTTCGGTACCAGGCAGCTTCAAGATTTATTTCGTAGGAGCTGTGGCAGTTTTGAAGGCTTGTCCAGTGAGGTTCTATTAATGATTTCTGTATGCACTTTGAGCACTTAATGCTTTTGCACAGTAATACTTCTGAGATGCAGAATGTAGTCACAGACTCACACACTTAAGGAAAGCAGTTTTGCTGTGAAAGTAGTCATAGTTTGCTAGAATGAGATTCTGTCTTCAGTCAATTTATTTTCTCACATCCATGCTTTTCACCATCTTTCAGTGAAATATATGGATTTTCCTTCAAATCATTGCTTGTATACCTGTTCCACTGTTGGTGTGCATGCACAGCAATTTACTTGAACCCAGAGTCTTTGCCCAGCAAACATGCCCAGAGATATTAGTGTTCTATAGGGCAGAATTTGTCAGCTGAACTTCACTTTTTTCTCAACTATCTCTTGCCTCAAAATGTAGCTTCACATTGTCTGAATTTAGGAAATATACTTTTCTTTGTGTGTTTAGTAAATTATCATTAAATAATGTTGTCTCCATAAAATCTCTTGCCTTAAAAAACTGCCTTGTGGCTACGGGTTCTTGTCCAAGTATTTGTCTCTTACAATCAAAGCATCATGAACAGGAGCTCATAATGCCTAGAGAAATCCTGTATCCTTAGATTTTGCTCTATGTACAAGTCCTTTATTGTACAAACTGGCAAGGAGAGGAAACCCAGTTTCAGGTTTATCTCTGGGGTGGATCTATGGGGGAAAGCTGATCTCAAAGGTCCTGTGATTATTTGGACTGGTCTTCAAAATGTCAAAGCATACATGCACAGCAGTTCAGTTTTGCAGAGCACCAGCCTGTACTCCAAATGTGGATACACGGTCCTGCTTGGATAAGGTAGAAAGCACAGGGGGCTCCCTGACACACTTCCATGTGGATGGTATTGACTGTAGGGAACAATATCTTTAACACAAGAGCCTCTCCCTTTCTCTCAGGTCTCAGTTCCATAAGCCACCTATTCCATGGCCTATATGGAGGCTTTCTGAGCTCTTGACTTTTACTTCAGCAAGATGAGATGACATGGCCTTCACCAAAACTGTGGTATCCAGCTGAATGATAAAAATATAGCCTTGCTGAGATAACTGAACTCCAAATGGAAAATGCCAGTCTTGCGTTCTGAAGTTGCACTAGATGCGCAGCAGCCTTTGACCTTCTATTCCTCCATGGACATTGAAGTCCTCTCAACTCCCACCAAATCAGTCTGAGAGCAGAAGGAGAACTGATGTTTTCCAGAGGCTTGGTAATTCAAATAATAGGTTTCCCCATCCTTGATAGCTGTAAAAAGCTTCTCTAGTTACTACATCACACATTTTCGACCTTCAGAGGGATTACAGCCAGCCTTTCTAAGACTGCTTTTTCTGTTCACTTAGTTGAGGTGATGTGGTTGCTATCTAAATCACTGTAACTGAGTCACCGGTTCCTTAGATTCCCCTGAAGTAAGGTATTGTTTATAGTAGTATGTATTTTTTGCCATTTTATTGCCAAAAACATTTATAATTTCCATGGGATTAGAATTTTCAAGGAGTTTGAGAGAATAAATCCCAATAGGACTGGATATGTGATTTTCTTTTAGCCCCTTTGAAGATTATTTTATTTTTATTTTGTATTGGAATTCAAAATGAGAATAAACTGATAATGTAAATTGCTGATTGCAGTCATTTCCTGCTCATACTGAAGGTGCTTACCAACTCTCAGGAGAGGATTTTTAGGTAGACATCACAGACTCCTTAGTTGGTGACATCATTATGCATTAAAGAAGGAAAACTTGAGAAAGGGTATAAACTAGAGGTAATGAACACTTGATCTAGGTTTATCTTAACAGAATTCGATCCAGTATGTAATCAAACAATGTAGTAAACGTGTAACCCTGCTGATGCTGTGGCTTTTTAGTACTCTGTCCCCTATAAAGTTGCATGAAAAGAAAATTAAAGGTCCTATCGTTGTTTGTTTAGGCAATGCAAATGTTTCCAGAAATTTAAAAGTAAAAAGAATACATAAAAAGCCAGTGTCATTCCTAAATATATAGAAACCTGTGTGAATTTTGTTTTTCATGTATAACATTTGTCCATACCTTAAAGGATCCCCAGTAACATTAAGAATGGTTCTGTTCTCTTTCACTGGAAAAGCAGTGTTACGAAATAATAATTTTTTAATTCACTACAATGTTTGCTTAAGACTGTTTGTAATTGTCAACCATCTAAGCATTTTTTCCACAGTGAATCCCCATTATTTTTAGTGTATATTAACTTGTAAAATTGGAGCATACTGCTTTTACTGTGTAGGCATTAGGTAAAATACTTTCTAAATAAGTGGTTTTTGTATTTTCAGTAAGACATTATGTATTCTTAAGAAAGAACTGTTGGAATATATAATGTTAAAACTGAAGCCCAGGAACTGCTGATATAGTGATTGACCATATTGTCTTAAGTATCGTGCTCGTCATTCTATAAGAATTTCTTCCTTTTCCTCTTTCTAGTTATTTAAAGTTAGCTTGACAGAAGTATAAATCAAATTTTCGCTATGGAGGTTATAATCGTTGTTCTTAAAATGTTGAGATTTATGAAGAATAAATTATTACAGTTGTCTAACTTCTAGTACAACTTATTTCACTTGCGTTGTATGATTTTGTTTTTTATATCTCATAATGTAATAGCTCTGCAGAATGTCCTTAAGGCATGATTCTCTGTGCTTGAGTTTTTACGTTTCTGAGGTGTGGAGAAAGAAAGATTTTTTTTTACATTAGACCATTGCATCTTTTTTCTTAGTTCTGTTACTAACTGAGAAGAAAAAAGTCGAAAGATACTTATTCTGCTTTTCTCAGGGTGCATAGCCTTGCGCTGTCAAAAATGTCACAGGTTAATGGTACAACTGAGCTCCATTTATCTTATTCTGACAGCTTGCCCAACCTCGTACATCTAGCAACAACATCCCTCCTAAAGCAGGTGACATTTTAGCCTTTGTTCTCTTCATATGGTCCTGTTAAAAGGTTTTACAGTAATTCAACATAGATTTGTAATACATCGCCTCTTATTGTATGGAATCATGATGGACAAATTTTAGGCTAATTTAGTTTCATAGAATAGTTAACACAGCGTTGAAAATGAAAGTCTCACCTTAGAGATCTGAAATTATAGGAATGATACAGTGCCAGGGATTTTGTGAAAGATGATGGTATGTATTTTTAATTTTATAACCTTTCTATTACACTTGTTTAATTATTTATGGAAGCTAAAACGGACAGCATGTGGTAAAGAGCAATCTAATTTTATCCTGAAAAAAATATGATTCCTAATCAGTAGTTGCCAGATGACCTATAAAATGTAACCAAAGCTTTTTGCTGGAATGAGTTTTATAAAATCAGTGCTAATTAAAATCTGAATATCTCACGTTTTAAAATTTGAAGTAGTTTCATTAAATCATGTTAAAATCCACTCTTGTGTCTTTATAGGCAATAGCTGTATAAAAGCAAGCTGAAAACCCTCCCAAACCCTCCCACATTTCTGAAATTGCATAATTACATTTAATAGATATTATCCAACTTAACTCTGGATGGCAAAGACATTTGGGATTTTTACTGTTGACTCAGAAGGAGCAGCAACTGAAAGCATGTAGTCTTCCAAATGCTTTCTCCTTAGTTTGGATAAATTGGGTGTTTGAGCCAACGAGGGATGTTTGTCTTTGACGTATGTACAGTGCAGCTTGGAATCCTGCGGGAGACTCCAGTCTCTTGAGTAGTGCCCTGGGCAAGAGTTCTGGGTATCTAAGTGGTTTTGGACAAGCCTGTTCCCTTCTTAGTACTTAAATTCTTTGTTTATAGATTTGAAATAATACTTTTTCCATTTGTGAAAGATTTAAAAGCTTCTTGTGAGAAGGCATATCCTATTATAAATGTCTCTTTTTACTCTCCCCATGTGTATAATAAGGCAGAATGGATATTTTGCTCACCTTCTGAGGAAGGGATCCTTCCAAGACCATGCTGTAACAGAGCTGACAAATGTTAGAATATTCTCCTCCTCCTATTTACACTACCTGGAAAAAGCTCTCTCTGATGATTCTGAATCAGTCCATTTTAACTTGAGAGTATTTATCCTTACTTTATAGTAACCATTCTTGATGTTTCACATTATTTCATATTGTTTCAGGATTATTTCATAGAGAGGTTAACGATATTTCTTCATCAGTTTAAAGATTTAGGAAATGGTTTAAACTTGATAAGGTTCAGTATGTGTTTTAGCATAGCCAAGTGTTTCGAGCATCCAGGAACAAAGAATGAAAGCAAGAGACATTCTGTTTTGGAAAATACAGTTCATTGTAAAATCAAATCAAACCAAACCAAAAAACCCTGCCCCCTAACAACAATCCATCATATACAACATTTTCCGCACCTCTCCCCCAAAAAACAACCAATCAAATCCACCTCCTAAAAGACTTAGCTTGTACTTTTGCAGAAATACTGTGGCTAGAAAGGCTAAAGAGATCTTTTGTTTTAATAAAAAAGTTGTTTTATCTAAAAGTTGAAAGGGGAATTTGATCTTTTCTGTGTAAACAACATTAATAAACTTGATAGTAGAGATGACTTTGGTGTTGCATTTTGGGAACAATGAAGGCATATTGGAATGCATCTAATGGATAACTACATAATGTAAAAGCTGGGGAAAAGCAAATATTTTTAACTCTTAAGGAAGAGAAATTTAAGAACTCACTGCGTGCTCATGTAAATCGCTAGAGGTAAAGTGGTTAAAAAAAAAAAAAAAGGGGGGGAGGGCAAGGGAGGTAAACAAACCTGATAGTATATGAGAACTGGTAGTCTCCTCCTACCTGAGTTTGCCCTGATATATGCTACTATATTTAAGTACCTTATCAAGGGGAAGATAACTGGTGGGGTTAGCATTTCTCAGTCTTTAAAATAAAGGCCTCAAAATATCTAAGACTAGAACTTGAATTTAAATAAATTTAACCATTCTTCTGGCATATAGTACAAGAAGTTTTGGAAAAGATTACCAAATGCCACTGCTTGGATACTTTAAAAAAAAGAATAGCTTTTCAATATATTTTAAAATAATTTACGTTGTTTACTAAAAATTGAACTACTTTCTCTTCAGTGAATTGTAATTAATAGATTTCTAACATAATGGAAGCTTTATGACAATGGCTCAAGTTGCTTCAGGTATAAAGTTGTAGCAGATTGACATATCGTAATAATAACCACTATTATTTTATTTCAGCATTAATAGAGTTCTAAGAGATTAATAAATCAAATGAAATAGGCCCTTCAACTTATTGGATTTTACACAAAGGTATATATTACAAAATAGTGCTGCTGTATCATGTATTTCATGGGACGTTATTGTGAAGATATCTTCTATACATTAGAACTCATGCTCTAAATTTTCTTCATTGATGAACTGAATCTTTATTTTACTTAATAGTAAATTTATATCAGTTTCTGTGGATTGTAGGGTCCTACCAGCTGTAGTTAATATAAGAATAATTGTGAGTATAATTCACATTCACCACATAAATATTAACAGAACACATTTTCATAAATTGACCAGATAAAAATAGTGGTTATTCTTGAGTTTATTTAATGAGAAATTTTTTTTCGAAGTAGCATTGATGGACATTTTTTTCTCTTCCCAAAAGATTTTTCTTCCCCCCCCGCAATCATTCAGCCATCTATCAAAATTGTATTGTGAATATTTCTTTAATTTTTTTCTTTTAATTGCTTGAGTGGCATGACCTGCAGCTAACAGTCAAACAGAATAAGTTTATTGCTTCCAGTGTGGGTATTTATGCTCTGTCAGCATCAAACTGCCCTGTGAAGACTCTTAGCATTCAGAATCAGAAGCTTAACTGCTGATCAGAAGCATATTGCTATGAAGGTTAGGCTGGCATGTACAGTACTGCAAATATTATTGGTTATTTTAACAGTGGGTTTTCAGTCAGAAGTTGATTCAATATATATGTTTAGTTTCTGACACAAACCAGTGTGAAATAACCATGAAAATAACATTTGAGGCAAATGCATTTTAAGACAGTTCAGCAGAAAATTTCTAAAACGACACATTTATAAGTGTATTCATTGTAATTGAGATAATCATTGCAATAATTTACTGCCTACATTAGCACATTTTGTTATTCTAGAGGCTTGTGGTGGCAGGGAGCGTTCATTTCTTATGGATGCAAGATTGGCTGCTTACTATGCTCAATATGAAAATAATGGATGAGATTTTAACCTGATATAAATGTATCTGGAATATGGAGCTATTCTAGTTTACTTCAGTATAACCGATGTTTTAGTGACTTTCCCAGAGCAGTCTGGCAGAGCAGTGGCAGGGCTAAAATAAAACCCAGGCCTTTTTATTTTCATGATGCCACTCTGCTTTCCTCAAAAAAAGTAGCAATAAGAGAAACGTATCAGATGTCCTGGTTTCGCTCTTTGACAACAGAAATCTTCTCCAGAATGATGAATTCCTTCTCACTCTTTGGAACGTCTTTGCTTGGATTTTGTTGGCTTTTTGTTTGTCTGGTATGACTTGAAGTCACCCCAGTTTCTTTCCTAGGCTTCGATCTTCATGGATTTACTCTGCCACAGGAAAATATTATGAAGGGCAAAGTATCTTGGGGCAGGAATGAAGGACACTAGTTTTGAGGTGGATCTATGGGCCTTTCAAAAATGCTGCATTGACTAATTGCTCTATTTAACAGTTTTACAGAGTATAATTAATTTCTTTACGTAATACATATAGCAGAGGAAGATGATTTTCAAGTATTAAAATGAAGATGTGTCTCAGTGCTAGGACAGGCTGTCCTAGTCATTACAGAAGAATGTCAAAACTGTGGATGAGAACACTGTCGTTACTGAAAGCTGAAATTTAGTCACAAAATTAGAATAAACATTTCCATTCCTGGAAAGACCTGATATCCAGTTAGTCAGAAAAATCAGGTTTACTTCTCCTTCAAATTACTTCAAGTTATTTACTACTTTTTAGCATCACAGATCTCATCTGTAAACACTCTGTAAAATGATCAGTTTGGTACCAGCTCAGAAAAAGAAGTATTTCTGAAATAAAGTGCCAATACATTTTGTAGTTTATCAGGAAATTGTCAAGGGTATCCTTTTTCTTTTTTTTCAGTAGAATGGGTGAGTTGGAGTGTATGTGCATGGAATCATCTGATTATAGACTTTTCCTTCTCTCATTTTCCTGCAGAACATACTTCTATTATTAAGGAATATAAATCTTCACAGAAATTTCCCATGCGCTTTTATTTTGAGGAGTTGAGTTTTTGCTATAACATCATGTCACATATAAGCATTTTTTACTAGTGTTTGGGCTCTTTACTAAGAGCTTGGTCGTATGCCACCGTACACTTTATCTCACTCTGAGAAGCAGAGGGATCATATTGTCCTATAAAAGCAAAGGAAACTAAATGTTGGATTTCTCTGGTTTGTTAGGTATTGTGCTGCTGTTACAGTATCCTTGACAATGCATTTTGGAGGTCAATATACCCAGACCCATTTTCATCCAAAGTGATTGATGTTATGATAGTAGTCTGTAGTGACATAGTAATAGAAATCCTGTTTAGATGTTTTTACCAAATTAGTTTATTAATGCCCACACGTATACATTCATATAAAGTGTAGGTGGGTGAAGATGCCAAGGTTGAAGAGTTAGCCAGTTGGGGAGGAGCTTGCCGAGTCAAGATGTTATTTGTAGCTCAGGTATAGCTGATCAGCTAATAAAACAATATCATGTTAAAAAAAGAGTGGGAGAGAGGAGGAAGGTCACAGTCTTTTCCTGAATATGTTTGAGATATGTAGGCCTGGACAGAGAGAGACCAAGTCCTGCTGGAACTTCTGGAGAATCACCAAGAAGGGTGTAACTATACCACCTTGTTCACTTGATCAGGAAAGGTTTCTTCTGTGGTGTGAACCTGAGATGTAGGACATGTGGAAAGAGGTACTTCCTGGTTAGGGGATGCAGGGATATGAATAAGAGCAAAACAACTAAATATAAACAGAGATTGCTAACCAGACCTCACAATCTGATCTTGGTACAAATAAATTAAGCCTGATTTTTTCATTCACCTCTTCATTTACCTCTTTTATAAAGCATTTCTGACTGTTTGGACTGTTTTGGATGTTGGAAGTAATTATTTTGATTATAATCTAGTTTGAGATTAGATGATTTCAGTGTACCCTCTGACATAAGTGAATTCCTCACACAATTGATGAAACTAAGCATTGGACTACTGGAACACTGCAACAAGGACCCAACTCCTCAACCTGTTACTCGCAGGCACCTGTGCGATAAATGAGGGTGCCTAAAGTTTCACAGGTCAGTTTAATTGCAGGTATTGTGGGGATTAGGAAAGGAAAAAATGTCAGTATTGAAGCATTAGTATCCCGAGGAAGTTTTTGACAACTTCTGAAAACACAGTTTTAAGAAAGTCAAACTCTGACAATACTACTGATTTTTGAAAGTTAGTGCACTTCCTGAACTCAGTGAAGATTGCACCTGGTTTTAGCAGGATCGTGAATTGGGACTGCAGCACAGAATGGCTGAGTTGATAAATTCTGGTTTAGGAAATGCAGAAGAAATAAGTAATTTTTCACTGTTCAGTATCTAGTTTCACCAGTTTTCATGTTGCAGTTTTTGCTCAGTACTTTTACTAGTAAACCTTTTGTTGTTTCATCTAATGAAAATAAGCTCTAGGCCTTTTGAGCGAGCTGCAGAGTTTTGTAACAATGTTGTTGCAAGCCTTTATAGTGTCACATTAGAGGGCAATATTCCAGGCAAGGAGGACAAGAAACGGTATCCTCTAGGAAGGATGGGGCAAGCTTTGGCTGATGTGTGCATGTGCTGAGAGGATAGATGATTGTGTAGCCATCTTCTTTCTGTACCTTTCTATGCCTTTTGGTGTGCCTAGTATGTCCAGAGCTGTTAAGAGGGAACATTCCTGTGCTTTTGCAGAAAATAGGTGTGACTGGTGTTTTATGAGGCTTCTTTTGGTTCCCAACTCTATGTGACAGTACCAGGAAAAATAAAAATTTGGTCCATTATTTTTTTCCAGTAGAGTAGGCTAGCAACACATATTTAAATTGCTGTAGAAAATTGCTAACTCTTCTTCTGTTGGTTTGGCAGAGGTGACCAGGCAAAGCAATGATGGTGTCTCTGTGGGACTGATTAAAAAACAACCCTACGTAGATACCTAAAGGTGGACTTCAAGTGTCTACCCAAATGAGATGTCCAGAAGGCACCACGTAGCCACTGTAGTAGGCACAGGGGAAGTAGATGAAGGGAACACGTAGGTCACCTTTATGTAACAGTCCAAGTTAAAGAGAGCACTCACCTAGAAGTGAGTACCCACAGTTTCTAACATGCAAGGGCAGCAAGAAGGGGAAGAGACGCTTGCTTAAAGTCTCACTGTACTGAAAAGAATGCCAGATTAATGGGATATAGACGAAGTAAGGGGGCATGGCAATATATCAGGGCTCTCCTTGAATGAAAGAAATGCTGGGTTCTAGTCCCTGCTCATTATCTTTAGGTTTTACCCAGTTGCTAAAAAAAATAAGCCCTCTTGAGAAAGGGAAAAGAATCCAGCTATTTCAGTTCTTGATCAAATGCTTTATTTAAATGCTTTTATGTAATTGTGACCATTACTGCTTGTTAGTAACTTTTGCTCCTCCTCTCATGATTTGAGTGTTTTCACTCCAAAGGCATGACTGAGGCACATAAATGCAGGAAATAGTTTCAAATCTTACTTGTAGTCTTGTGTGTATACCTAACTTGTGGCTTTTAGCTTCCTATTAGCTGACTTAATGCCCCCACCCCCATCCCCAATGCCTCATGCTGGCTGTGGTGAATCGCATTCTTAAATGTCCACCTTTCCTTATTCATCGCATAGATGATACAATTGTCTAGCCTGCATTTGTGCACCTTATTCTGGACCTTCTTCTAGTGTTGAGGACCTAAAAGTGGTGGCACTTAGTGTTAATGGAATGTGATGGGGACATTAACATCAGGCAAGTTCATATCTTTCTAATGTTACTTGAGAGGCCGTTATTGTTATTGATTATGATCAAATGTCCTACTGCCAATGCTGAAAAATTGTTGTAATTTGCAGCTGCTGAATATGAGGTAAAAAATGTTGGTAGTTATTCAATTAGGAAGACAGTACAATGGTTGTGTAAAAAGATTTTTTCTTTATAACATTATTAAAACATAATTTTAGTTAGCAGATTCAAAGTATTATAATTTGTCCCAAATGAGTAAAGCATAGAGTAAACAAACATTTGAAATTCTGCAGTAACATTAGTGGTTGAACAACTTTCCTGTTCAATTTGAATAATTTAGAGTTGTGGAAAAGTCTCATTTTCCTCTGTAGATTACTTCTTTCCGGTTGCTTTGGTTATCTTTCTAAAGCATGTTCATACTTTTTTTTAAGAAGAAAGAAATTAAAATTCCCTTCAAGCTTGAAAGAGTTAATGTCATTTTACATCCGAAAAATATCTCCCTTAGAAATATGGGCTATCTAAAGATCTTTTTTAAAAAGTGAAATAAATTATGAAACCATCTAACTGAGAGGGAGACAGCTTGATTTTTGTTTCATCATTTGTCTCATATACAAATAATGATTTTTATGTGTGTTGGCTATGATCTCTTATGACTGTGGAACAGTCTCCACAAATTTTGATGTTTTTGTTATATTGGAAATAAAATCAGCCACTGGATGATTCAGGAGTATGTTATTTTTTATTATGTGGCTCTTTCAGTATTGTCCATAAAACCAGGTAATCACTGAGGCATGTATTGCTACTCCAAGTCTGACCGGGGTTTTGTTTCTCCACTGGCAAGTTACATACATTACAAACCTAAAAGAACTGTGTTTTTTGCCAAATTCTGTGCGTATATAGAAATAAGAGGAAGTACATAATTTAGGATGGCATTATGATGGCTACTAAATGTCTCCTGTGCAATCTTGATTTTTATCAGTTTCTAGTTAATGAAGCTAAACGTGGAATAATTGCTTTCATTACATGATTAATGTTGGCATAGTTGGGTAATTGGGCTGTGACCCAGCAAAACCCTTAAGCACATGCTTAACTTTAAACATGTGAATAGTTTTGAGAAAATCAGACAAAGTCAGACTGCTAGGCCTCATTTATGCCTTGAAGTGCTTTACTGTGTTTGGCTTTTGGTAATTAAAGAAGCTAAATTCTTGAAAAAGCAATAGTCTTAATTACGAAATGTACTTTAGTCATATATTTGACAAGTTTATATAGCTTTAATTGAAATGTTTTTATATAAATTATATTCAATTTACATACCTGATGCCCATTTTCTGCTTAGAATTTATAACAATGTCCTTTAAGTATATAAAAGATACTGAATTTATAGTGAAGTCGTAATATTATGCGGTAATAACTTTTCATTTTGCTATTAAGTCTTTATTGAAAGGGTAGTCAGATATTCAGAGGTTTGGTGAAATACTGCGCATCTGGAAAATGGATTAATGTTTTCTGCATATGTAATGAAAGGCTAAGTATTTAGCTTAGGTTAATATAGTGAGTGAGTTCATCATTTTGCTGTAAGTATAAACTACTACTGAGCAGTTGGAAATGCAGTAGGAATCAATATAAAGAAACAGAGTTAATGAGGATACTAAACTGTGCTGAACCATAAAGTACTGTTGCATATCTTATTTTGTGCCAGCGTGAAAAAATTCCTCTATTCCTGTTCTGTAAGAACTGTATTTTCTAAAACCTGAGTATTTGGTTTGGGTGCATTGAA
Organism: Apteryx mantelli; assembly: GCF_036417845.1. NCBI lineage: Eukaryota > Metazoa > Chordata > Aves > Apterygiformes > Apterygidae > Apteryx > Apteryx mantelli. The sequence continues at coordinate 16,346,591 of NC_089982.1, read as the reverse complement.
ACAAAAAAAAGCAAAACACAAAAAAGTTGTGACAGCACACCATGAGTTCAAAGTTGAGTCATTCTTTTGACATTTTGGATTTATTTGACTATTAAAAGAAAACTTTTAAAGAGGCAAGATTTTAGCTACAGGCAATATTTTGGGCATCAGACAGTTCTTAGGAAATGCAGGTCAGTAGTAAGAGTTACTCAACTAAAATAAATTTCAGGATGCTTAGATATTTGGGTGGGGATTAGGATTGTCATTTCAGCTAAGATATGTATTTGGACATGATAGATCATGACAGATTGATCAGATTAATTCCAAAAAGCAATAACTATGTGTAGTTCGATAATGACATACAGTGTAACGCAGTCTTGCATTACATATGTGCTATTTTCCAAAATCATTTAAGGCATAATAATTATTAAGTTAAAAATTGCAAAGGTGACATAAAAAATAACATTAAATAAAAGAATTAATAACAATAATGAACTCTGCTCTGCTGAGGTGCAGCCAAAAGTCAGCGGCTGCCGAACTGTCCAGTTCCACTGGGAGCAGAGGTGGTGTCTTCCGTCTTGGGTGGTGCTTGCAGGAGCAGTGTTTTGCTTGGAAAATACGTAGTTATAACTAACTCTCCTGGTAAGATGCTGCATACTCTTTCCAGGCAGTCAGGGATGTTGATCGTAGTAGCTGCATAGAAGTGACACACCACCTTCTCCCTGTGCTTTTGAAGCCCTTCGCCTGTGTTACAACAGAGATGGAAATTGCAGCTTAGGAAACCATAATGGGCTTCAAAATCATGTTAAAAGTCAGCCTGGGAATAACATTCGGATTTCCTGAGCTCCCCATCATAAGCTTCTTGTGAGGCCGCCTACCATGAGAAGAAAAGACATAATGCCTGGCATATTTGGGGGAGGAGGTAACAATAACAACGTTACAGAAAAATTATATGTTCAGTTTTGAAATTAGTTGTTAACTGAGGGAGGCAGAGATAAGGCAAAACTTTCCTTGTTCAGCCATTCTCCCCTACAGTCCCTTTTTGTTATTAAGCTTCACCTGTATTCAGGCTACCATTGGATCTTGTCAGTTCTCCTTATTCTTTATCTCCAACTGTTTATCTTTTCCTCTTCATCGCACTGCTACAACCATTCTTCTTACCTCAGACAATTTACATATTAAATATGGGAATCTTATATCAGCCTTATCACTGTCAAGTACATCAGTGTTATCCCAGCTGGCTGTCCTTAATTTTCTGTTAGTTCCTCCCATTGTCTGCAAAACGCCACTGAAAATACCATTGTCTGTCCCTGTCATTGCACTTGCTTGCGCCTCTGTGCTTCAGCATCCCATAATCTATGAATTTGAGCCTCCTTTGATGTGGTGTTCACCCTCATTTTTTTCATTAGATCCCTTTTTTTCCATTGCCAGACCCTCAACAATCTCTATTGGATATTCTGCTCCCAAACCTGTGTTTATTCATATAAAATAAGAACAGCAAAAACAACAACAACAAGTACGAGATTAAAATTAATGTAGTGCTCTGGTGTTCATAACCCATAAAGCATACAGTACTCTTTCTTCTTGTTTTGACCTCAGTTAGTGTTGTGGCATTTGTGCTCCATATGTTGTCTGTAAACTAGATTGTATACTTTATGGTTTATCCTCAGAGCTGCAACAAGTTTTTAAATATATATGGAGAGAAGGAAAAAGAAAACAAAAACCAGACCTAGATAAGCAGTTTAAAATGAGGTTTCAAAGATACCAACTCAGTGAGACAGGATGGAGGAAATTTACTGAGGGAGAAATCTTTAATTTCTGAAATGGATGAGGGTATGACAGACCTGCTTAAATATTCAGTTGATGTGTTTGTGCTTCTTTGTACACGGAGGAGATAGACTATAGCCTTGAGCACATGCTGGCTTCTGGTGAGCTGGGATTTAAAGAGCCCATAGAGGAAGGAATTGCAAAAATTAAGATAAAATGAGCGTGGGACGTACTCATCAAAAAGGACAAGAGCATAAAAGTTTTGTTTGTCATTTCAGCAAGAATATTCATGGAATGGTTTAAGATCTGTATCATCAAAGATAATTATTTAAATCAAACAATTTCAATTGAAAATAAGATCTGAACTTTGAGTGTATTTATAGATCTCATTGATCACATGTGCTTGGAATTTCATAATGCATTTGAGGATTTTTCATTTTACATGGCACTTTATTTCCAGCAATGATTGTAAATAGGATCTGATAGTTTTGCTGTGGCACTGATATATTATGTCAGGGCTTTTGATAGCAACAGTGGAACACAGAGAATTTCCATATATTTCTCTTTCTTATTTGGGTCATTTATTTTCTTTGTGACTTGTACACAATTGTCTTGTTTTCTATTATATTATAGAGCTAAAATTATGCAAAAAGAGTTGTTGCTGCTGTCATACTAAAGAGCCCCCTGCCTGTTGTACAGTTAGGTTTATTTATGGTTAGTGGCAATCCTAGTGATTATTCTACAGACTGTCATTTGCTCCCAAACATTCCAAATGTACAATGATTTCACCTGAGAAGTTGTTCTTTTCTGAATGCAATGGGATTACGTGAATGCAAAAATAATATCTAACTATCTAATATCATTGTTTGATCAGGTAAATTCATTATGGACACCTAATTTTCATCCATAACAAACAGTTATGAACTAACAACCCATAATAGAGGAGTATTTATATATTGCAAAAGATGTGGAGACTCATTTCTTGCATGCTGGAGGCACTTATTCTATTAAGTAAAAAATGAGACTGGCTTTGCATTGTTTTCATTTGTTACTTTCCACTAAGATTCAATTTAGCTAGACTTGATGTTGTTTTGATTGGAACAGAAACTGCATGTGTACTGTTCAGTAGATATTCCCTTTTACAGAGGTCACTGTGGTGTCTTGTTTTCATTTTAGAATGATGATATTTGTATTCTTATGCTCATTTTAGCTCAGTGTTCTGGCCTTCAGACTCCTTAATCTATTCCAGATTGCGCTGTTTTTTAGTCTGCTTCTTAGTCTCTGGAGATTTAGAGCACTAAAATGCAGGGAAGAATAAAAAAGACATTTCATGTCATTAACTGAATATTTTGGCATGCGTATTTCCTTTTACAGACATTCAAATCACCTTAGAAGTTTCCTTCCAGACATTGGATTGAAAGGGTTTTAACATACCAATGTCTGAATAACATGTACTGATATTAGTGCTGCAGATGAAAGGAGTTTTAAATCATTTTAGTTGATATGGATAGTCAATGAATTTGATAGAGAGACTCAGTGAAAAGCTGCCCGAAACTGAAGTTACAGTAATGTAGCTTAAACTTCACAGAATCTGATGGTTTCCTAGTAAAACCTAATTCTAACACAGTGAAACAGTTCAGTTTATACGTTCAGAAAAAGAGATAATAAGACTTTCCCAAATCAGTTTTACATCATAGGGTCATAGGGTAATTCTGGTTAGGTATAGGTAGATAATAGTAGAACAAGATTAAGTACTGTGTTTGAACACAGTTAATAGACAGGGAAGGACCTAACGGTAATAAAGTTTTGAAGTTTAGATACCAAATAGTCAACATCTCAAAAATTTTCAGAAGTCTAGTTTGCTTCTAAGATGTTAACAGGGGTACACAATCCATGAATTTAATGGCATGCATTTACAGTATATCATCAGTATACAAAGGGCAATACATTAAAGCTTGTATTTATCAAGGAGAAAAGACAAAAATGCAGCTGCCTGCCTCCATTAACTTTTTAAGTGGCAGGTTCTACCATCCTGTCTCATACTTGGCAGTACTTTTTGAGAACAGGTCTTGCAGTAAAACACTCTTCAGTAGTCATAAAGAAGTAGTTTGCCCTTAGTTTATTAAGCTCATAACCTCTGACCGTGATTAAAAAAATGGTTTGTAGTGTTTTTGTAAAAATAATTCTTAATCTTTAGCTGTTAGGTTAAATACCTCCTTCCTCAAATGTGTGTTAAGTTTTTGGTTTAAAATCAGTGAGATTTCAACACTGATGATAAATTTCTCGCTCTGGATCCATGGAGCATGATTTTGCACCTCATTCTTATACGGATGTTTTCTCTTCCTTGCAAAGTTCTGAGTGCCGGTTCTGACATCTGTATTCAGCTCTCCTGCTTTGTTAAAGACAAGTTATTCGGCCTGTGTAGTTCACAAGTTGTCCTGGACATGCCAGTGCTCAATATATATGTCTGTGCCCATGTTTTTTTCCGGTTTGTGGTCTGAAAACTCTATCAACAGAGTTTGTTAGGAGTTTTGAAAGCGGCCAACCTTCTGAGAACACTGCGGGAGAGGAATTTATGATACAGCGAGCTTGCTCTTAATTGAGACATCTGTCATCTTTTAGAGTCCTATTTGTTGCTTTTTACTGCAGCCATACCATTTTACACTTCAGCATGCCATAGATGCCAGTTTTCTAATATATATACACCAATTTTACATGACGTAATGTATCCCAACTTTCACATCTCTCCCAAATTTGACCCTCAGGCATTTTAAAGCATTGAAACTCGTGGACGGAGTATATTATACATGTGAGAAATATTACTTTTTATTAGAGGGAAATAGCCGTAGTTACTGCATTAGCTATCTTGTTAATTCTCTTCCAAAATTCAGTGTGATAAATATGGCAATTTCTAGGTGTTTTAAATATAAATTTAAGTGTTTAAATACATACTTTTAAAGATTTTTAAAAAGAGTAGGACACAAGCAATGGCCAAAAGAAAACTAAAACCTCTCAGGAGAAGCGCATGCAGGTAAACAGAACAATTGCATGGTAAATTCTGTTTTGAGGCTTTTGAATAATACACAGTATTATTTTTGAATAATACCTCAAACAAATTTACACAGTTTCTTTCCTTGCTGTTTTATTGCTTAATGTGTTGGTACCACAAACAATTTTGCACACTTGCTTTCCTTACTACTATTTTGCTAAGTGCATTGGTCAAATAAAATTTGTTCCAGTTTTCCTACGCAGCACTGAATGTTAAGAATTATAATCTATTTTAGCCTTAACTGGATTTCTAAGCTCTTGAATTTTGAAGTTTTAATTTAAACTCAAGTCGAATGTCATTTGTATTGGAGCTTTTGGATAAAACCTGACTATTATGACTGCTACATTATTTTTCCACCATCAGTACTAAGTAATTCAGTAAGATTGGGAGGAACAATGAAATATTTTGATTTGTTTTGTTTTACCCTCAAGGTTTTATTGCAAGTGTTTAATAGGTTGCTATTGGTATTATCAATAAATCAATAGAAAGTTTTATCAGCCACTGTTTTTTCTTGTAGTGCCTATGAAAGAGTTCACACTTAAAGCTGTGCAAGAAACCAGTGCACATGCTTTTGAATAACGATCTGTGATTTTATGTTAGTGAAGGGTTTCCAGAATGCTCAGTCAGTGCTAGCCTGAATGATTCATCACTGTAACTTCACTGACCTGCCTGAGAGCAGGATTATGTGAACTCTGCATGGTTTTGAAAAATTTACCCTAAATTTTCTTCTCAGTCCTCTTACCTGCTTCAAGCAAATGTGGTACATACAGGAAGAAAACTGTTCTGACATGGGCCATGCTTCATCTCCTCAGCATTAAGCATAGAAATAACAGAAGAAAAACTTTGTAAGCATTTCTTTATTTCAAGTATTTCCTGCACAAGTTATCCATTAAACTCCATTTTGAGCTTAGGTGTGGCAAAACTGGTTATATGAAAGTTTTGCTGTATTATAGTCCTGGTAATTATTATGCATTCCTGCACAGCCTATGACAAGCAGATTTTCGTTGTATATTCACTGGGGAGGAAGCAAAAGAAGGACCATTGCTCCATCTTTTCTGTTCTAACTATATGAAATAGAGAGAGATCATTATCATCAAATTTTGCAGAAAAGACTGAGGATGTGATAGGTCCTGTTTAGCTCTGACTGTAAGGGATTACAAAAGCCACTCAGCATTCCTTCAATCTAATCTCATAAATATCTCTGTCTCTGTCTGAGATCTCCTTGGAAAGAGGACTGGAATATTTTTTGAACCTGGATAGCTGAGTCTCAGCTCTAGCCTTTGCATTGAGATAATCCTTCCTTGCCTTAGAATTATTTTATGTATAGCGGATTGCTCTCTGTGATTATAGACCAGGTGTGGCCAAATTTTGTTCTGAGAGATAATATTCTGTGCTTTAATTGTGGGGATATGTTGCAAATGCTAAAGACAACAAGTATTGCGTTGTTAGTGAAAACATCATATGCTACTACTGGTCATATTGTTTCTGCCCTGTATGGCTATGAACTTATGCTACTTATAATTGCTTAGAGAGTTACTAAGATGCTCTCCACAGTTTCCTTTCCACTGTGTTTTGACATAAATCCTACCTATAGTCCTGCATGACTTTGATGCTTACGTTTTCCTAAGTGTATCAGACTGCTAGAATGCCTGTCATGTATAATCAGTGATGCATTTATTATAGCTGTGTGTTTACGGAACTTTATTCCACAACTTATCTAGAAGTTCCACAAATTCCTGGAGAGATTTAACACTTCTATAGGATCCAACAGAGAGGAAATCTAACTGCGAAATTGTTAATCTTTCTATCCAGGAGGAAGGTGACGTCTGCAGTATTTCTTTATGTTACCCAGTATAGTGTGATTTAATAACTGTTTTTCTCTCAATAGGACTTGCTTTAGGAAAGAAAGAAGTTCAGTTGCTTCTATTTTGTCTTGACCAGATATATAGAATTATGTTCGACAGTTTTGCTCTACTTGTTCTTTTCTGTACCACCCTTCCTAGAGAATTCTGTAAATTCGTAAACTAGCAGATCCTCTTTCTTTAGCTGATATACAGCTGAATAGGTGTTTTTAAAACTTTTTGACGTTCTGAAGGACTCAAAGTCCTTTATAGGGTAGGGGGTGGGGGAGGGAGGAATAGATTTTGCTGTATAAATGAAAGCCAAAAGATACCTGTAACACTTCAGGATTATAGTCCGAGGTATCAGTTAGTAATTTGGTTCCACTGCAGGTGGTCAAATATAATAGCAAGATAAATACTACAAACACACAATTTCATAGATTTGCTTTCTAGGACTTTTACAATTAATTGCTTGTGTTAATAACCAAAGTTTGAGGACTGTAAAGGATTGTTTTTAGCACACTAGTCAATTGATTTGATCTTATTTCATCTTTATGCGTAGAGTAGATCTTAATTAAGCATTCACTCGAAGTTTTATAGTTTAACGTAGACTGAACTATAGATTATTAGAGATTAGGAGAGGTTTACTAATGTGGTTTTACTGATATGACTTTTGTTTGCTCAAGTTTGAAAAAGCATTGGTATCTTTTTCTTGATAGTAAACTGGAACACTCAAACATAAGGAATTCTAGCTGGAGTAATTAAGTGTCACTTGACTGTCATCTTATTAAACCCTCTTAACAAATGAAAGCCCAGTAATCTTTTGCTACAAACCTAGTAAAACACACAAGAGAAAAATATTGCATTATAAAATAATTTGATATTTCTAAAGCAATTAATAGAAGAAAACTGTTCTTTTTAGTATTTGTGTAACTGTTAAGTTCCTAAAAATACCTTTTGCTCCATTGTGATTATTGTAGCAATTAAACAGAAACTCTTTCTTGCCCTTAAGGAATAGAATACTATGTTATTGTGGAGACTCTGTATGTTAGGAACTGTGACTTACAGATTAATATCAAAATATAAAGTATATGCACTCTGAATTTCTCATTTCTTGACCTTAAGTCCAAAGTTTTGCTTTTTTCAATATTTTAAAAACTGCTTGGTTAGTGTAAAAATACTTACTGAAAGTTGTTTTTATAGTAATAACTGTAGTTTTTAAAATTAAATGATTATTTGTCTACAGACTGAGATACTCTGTTAGTAAGAGCTATTTAAGCAGATCTGCAAAGATTGCTGTCTGGAGAAAATTGTTGTATGCAGAAAAAGCCAATACATATCAATTTTTATAGTTCTGCATATACTTTCATTCTTTCTCAGGACGAATTCCTACTTTTTAGTTCTGAGAGTGTCTGATTACATACCAAATCTGTGTATTGTAGTGAGAGTTTTGAGCCGTCAGTTCTTGCCAAACTTTATTTTGTAGACTTTGAAGTGATTTTTTCTTGAACAGCTGTTCGGTAACAGAGGATGTCTTTTCAACGTGAGTCATATAATAGAATCCTAGGGCAGGTTTCTACTTCTAAAGTTTTCCATGGGCAAGGCCTCTAAGTTAAATAATACTTCTGGATTTCGGCTCTTTTTATTTACTAGTATTTTTCAGCAATTTTTTTTTTGATGTTTGGTTCTCTTTTTATGGCTCAGTCACATTGATGGAATTTTGTACAAACATCAGACAAGTAACAAAAATGATAATGGAAACTCAACCCACTGTAGATGTAGTGACTTCCCAAGACGCTTTTTCCTGCTGTTTGATAGCAGTAGTTCAGATGTATATTCTACGTTTAGAAGATATTGACCTTATTTCTCCACTGCTGTCTTCCTTTTACTCTGGAGGGAAACCAGCCCAGAGTGAGAGGGAGTTCCCTACCTTGCATGCCAAAGTCTGAGAGCAGACCACAAATGGTGTGTTGCTTATGCAGATTCAGAGGAACTTAACGTATTTTTCTGCTTAATGCATAGAATATTAATTCTAGCTCTCTGGTTTATTAAGGCCTTTTAATATTGAGAGCGCGCCATGGTAATGTGTAGATTGTGTGAATTCAGGTGTAGAGTGTTTTCAATAGCCTACAAATCATAAAATGTAATTTTCTCTTTTAGTTTCAAGTTCATGATAGTAAATGGTTTAGAAAATTGTATTAGGTAATTTTCTCTAGTGCATTTGATGTAAATTACACTAATATCGTGAAGTGCTTTTGTTTAACATATTCTTTGCAAGTTAGCTAAATGAAAGTTCCTGAAGGATGGAATTAGATGAAGTTGATTATGATGAAAGAGATCGCATTAAATATGTTTAATTCTCTGTATCAACTGGTGCCAATCCAAACAGCCTCCATTCCCTATAGGACTGGTTTGGTTTATCTGTACATCAAAGAAAATCTTTTCAACTTCTAAGCATCATGTAGTGTTTTTTTTTTTCTCCTTGAACCTTGCAAAATTATTGTCATTGATCAGTGACTGTTCTCCCATGAATGTGGTCTTGTGCATTTTGTAATATTGGAAAAATGAGAGGAGAACATATGTGGTCTTGTGCATTTTGTAATATTGGAAAAATGAGAGGAGAACAGAGAGGAAGACCGTAAAGAACGACATACGTGGGTTTTGTGACTTCTGCATTAATCACTGGCCATGGGTGCTAGAGTTGTCACATCTCCTGTAACACAGATGACTATGTATGCCCTTCGGCCAGCTTTAAGTAAGGAAAAAAAGGTGCTTTTCTATTTGCCGGTTCGCTTTAATGGTCAGTGGTAGCCGAGCCCCAATTAATTTGTGGCCCAAAATGGGTACTGACATTACCAATTCTTATGCTTAGCACATTAGGAGGCAAAGAAAGGAAAGAGGAAAATAGTTTTGAGTTAATTTAACATCCTCTCTGACTCCCTTAACAGCTTGGATCTGATTCAGCAGAAGTACAGTACAGTGAGAACATGCATAGAAATTGAAGTTACCGGTAATGAATTTCCTTTATAATGAATCTAAAATTTGGGATTCCTACCGTTACCAAAGTTTTGGTTCATTTACAAAACTTTTTGTTATTCTTCTTGTGGGATCATTACAATAAAGGATTGCTGAAATTTAATGGGACTCGAGGAGTAGTAGAACAAATCAAATCATGTAATTTACTGCACTTGAGAACAGTTTGAAATCCGGCACTACTTATTAAATTACTAACTACAACCAAGTAACAAATGATAGGTTTCTGAGTTTTTTTTATTTTTCTGTAGGTGGACCCTCCAGAGAGGAGGCAAAAAAAGAAAGAAGATAGAAAAACTTTTTAAGACTGAACTTGAAAAGTTTATTAGAAAAAATCTTTTCTAACTGGATTATATGATGGTACATATGCAATAACCACAGTTGCATCTTTATGAGTTGGTGTTACACTATAACTTCAAACAAATTTTTATCATAGGAATATGAACTAAAGTTATGACTGCATAAAAGGAAATTCTAAGGCACATACTGTTGTGTAAAACAAACAAATACTTGAAAATGGGATCCTTCAGCAGTTTTAAGCTACTTTTTCCATGTTGTGCTTACTGTGACTTTTATTTGGATTTTAAAAACAAGTCTTATGTCTTAGCTAACAGCATTTTTAAATATCTGAACATAAAGCTCCAACAAATTACCATGGTAAGCTAGTACAGACAGTCAAAATTTTCTAAGTTAAAGATGGAATATTTTAAATGGGTTGGTTTTTATTAGAATTATTGAAGAACTGGTTGTCTGTTGCTAAAGCCCTTCCCACCAGCATTTTACGTTCTGTATTGTATGAGATCTCTTCATTTACTCTTAAATTGGACATGTAGCACAAAAGTCTATAGGTTACAAAGCTGTGAATTGAAATGTCCTTTTGAGAAAGAAAACAGAGGAGGAATTTTGAGAATATTAATTAGAAATGAAAAATGTGTCTGTAGGAAAGAAAATTAATCCAGTCTTAGGGTAACAAAGCTGGATCCATTTTTTTTCCCTTTAGCAACCTATACAGAAATATAGCCACTTTTAGTGGATTATATTTAGCAGTCTACATAGTAGACTGATGTACAGTAATAACAAAGTTGAAGTATTACAAGCAGGGTCAGCATGACTGAAAGTCATATTCTTAGTGTGGCTAAACTACTGTGAAGGAGTGGGAAGGAAAAGAAGACGGGGAACAATTAGCAAAATTCAGGAACGGGGCAATCAGTAGGGAAACAGAGCTTTTACAGTGCAAGAACCTTTCACATGAAGTGAAGTGGTGAGGTCTCAAACACCTATATTGAAATCTTTCCTTAGAGTCCTCTGCTTTTGAAGCATATAAACTTTGGGTTTAATGTTACTTTCCAAATTCCATGTAATCTTCACGTGAGTCTATAGAAAGAGTTTACTCACAAATGTTTAATTTACAGGGCTTCCTTTTATTGGCAATTGGCACATTCTCAGTGAGATGAGACAGACTTACCAAACTTTTCTACGTCTCTCTTTGATTTTCATAAGGGTAACTTCTTCTGTTAATTAGTAGTTCACAGTTCACCACTGAAATTACCAAATAGTCCTTTTCCCCGCCCCCCCCCCCCCCATAAATGAGAATGGAAGCAAGAAAAAATACTGAATGTATTTGGATATGAACTGAACACAGCTTCTGAATTTTGCAGAACTTAACTTCCCTAAAAAGTGAAAAAGGGATATATGAACCACGAAAACATGTAATGCAGCTAATGATGTCTTCAAAGCTCCAAAAACCCAGAAGGTGGCTTATTCTAGAGGGGCTACCTTAGAAACACTACCATTTCTAAATCGAGAGAGACAAACTTGTCTTATTATAGATCTTACATGTTTCATATACCTTCATCCAGCAGGTATATGAGACCCGCAAGATACTATTTGCTATAGAACTCCTAATTCCTCGTTCTTGAGAATGAATCCTACTGTGTTTAGAGAAGATGCTGCATGAGCATTTTCTAGTGAGAGAAGGAGCTGTTTGAAAAATAGATTCGTTTTCATGCCTCACTGGCTGTTATATCGACAAAGGACATATTCAGTCCAGCTGATAATATCATCTCAAAATTCAGCTGACCATGAGTTAATTAATGATGCTGCCTTACCATGCAGCATAGCACTATAACTAGCTGGGAAGCATCATTCATCAGGCACAGTTTATAATAGGCCTGAAGTGTAGCAATGAATCAACAACCCTCTTTGTTTTTGTTTTGTGTTTTTTAGTTCTACACTTAATTTTCCAACATTATTTTCACCCAACTGGATAATTTGGTTATTTGGGTTGATAAGATCTCAGCTTGCCTCCCTTGATCTGGACTTGCAACAATAGCAGTATCTGCTCACATACCTGTAGCTCCTGCTTTACTGTGGTTCTGCTTGTAGATTCAGCTGTAGTTCGCCTGGCTGCTCTTTATGAGCTGCTTGTGCAACTGAATGGCCACAATAACAAAATGCCAGATCAACTGAGCAACAAATGTAAAAGAGGAGAAACCTAAATGGTCAGGTAGGTAGCTGAGGATAGCATATGGGATAGCGTTTAGACTTCTGTAACTCAAATGACGGGATTTCTCCTTGATTCAGCCCTTGGCTACTGAAGCCAAGGTAGCCTCCTGTATTCAAAATGTAGGTGTAATTGTTAGAATTCAAACCAAAACAGCACAAAGACCTCCTGCTCAATGCTTCAGACTGGAGAATGATAAGTGATCCCTGCTCCTGTACCTACAAGGGAAGCTCATTCTGGGTGTCCTGCTACCTTGGTCTGCTCCTCCTGTGTCCACCACCCTCTTCCCTGGCCTCACTTAGCCTTCTGCTGTAGGCACTTTCTGTGGTGCTCTTGCTGGTGTGGCCTCAGACATGGGAAGGTCACACCCTGCATGAGTTTGCAGCAGGAAAGAAGATTCTCTAGCACTCATGGCTGTTGGCCCCAGCCCTGTGATTCTTCTTAAGAGCTCCCTCCTGATTTGCTTCTTCCCCAAGCTCTTAGGCAGCCAGCCATTCTCTGATCCACTGAAGAGAGTCTGTTTTTCCTGCAGTCTTTCTTCTGGGGACGGTAAGAACTGTCTAACCTCCCCGTGGGGCAAGCTGCAGGCATAATCTGATTATTTCACTTGATTGCCACTCTCTCAGCTCTGGATCTGGATGAAACGCGCATCACCAGATGGGTTTAGATTTACAAATCTTCTGAAAACCTTCTGTGGGTCTCTGGAATTACCCCAGGTTTTCACAGTGGGGAGGGACAAGGCAGAGATGCCTCGCCTCAGGAGAACATGGCTGAGGCAAATGAGTAAAATCCTGCATCTGGACATCAGTATTGCCTGGGTCCTCGTAACATCTGCTTTCACCTTGCTGGCTTATCTTGAAAATAAAATGATGACTGTTACTGGAAATAATAAAATAATTATGGTGGTTCTATTAAACAAAAGCACTTCTTTCTGTAAGAGAAAAGTATTTCATTTAAGGTATGAATGACAAAATAAAAGACTGTAGTTTCTGCTTTTCTGAAAATAATTTTTAGATTGTTTTTATGTAAAAGATTGTTTTCGATTAATGTATTGACATGTATAACATTTTTCTCTCTCATTGCCTTAACACAAAATATTATTTAAATATTTTAATAACATGAAAATATTAAGATTTTCCAGAATGATGAATCTTGAAGAAAATGGGGCATGCTGGTAATGAACCTGCACACTGTTTCTTCTTCTGAAAAAGCAAATTGTCTCCAAGCCAAGCATTTAGAAAAACTAAATCCAGATGATCATCCTTTAGAAAGGAATAGGAGGTGATGCCTATCATAAAAGGAGTTTTGACTTGCGTAGGCTGGCCTTCATATTTTCTGTTAACATCTTTATTATTTAATGGTAAATTATTCTTTAAATGACTTCTTTTTGTACCCTGAGGTCAGATGCTATCTTATAACAGCTAATCACAGTGACCCTATTGTTACCATTAGAAATATATTATGATTTTGGTGTGAAAAGAATCTAAAATAGACCTCTTCCATACTAGCATACAGATTTTTAAGTAAGGGTCTCCAACCAAAACATGAAATCCAAGCAATTGCTTAGTGTATAAAGAACTTCCCCAAATCAGAGGTGAGTCTGTGAATATACAACAGAACATGGTTGGAAGGTGACAAGTGTGAAAGATTCGGTGCAGCTTTCAGGGCCAGACCCCTGGGGGCTTGAGGGTTACCAGGGCACGTGCCCTTTATCATACCATCACTTGCAGATTTGTTGAATGTCACCATGTTGAAACAAGCTTCTGATGAATCATCACACTGTATGGCTGCTCTCTGCCCCTTTGACCTGATGCACTGCCTTCAGACTGACAAATTGTGAATTTCAGGAACTTTTTGTTGCCTTGACTTTGCTGCAAGTGAACTTGCTGTCACTATAATCTTGCAGTTGTTCCTTTTTCTGGCCTCTGCCACTGGAATCCAATAATTAAATCAGATCTTGTGTGTTAGTGGTAATTTTTGCATTTAGTTATTTTCTACAAGATAATTCTGGTTATGATTCATTAACTGTATGCTAGTTCATAAATTATTCCCTCTTTATTTTACAAATTAGGGATGTGTGTGTTCATAAGGGACTGGAATGAAAAGAGGAATAGTTGGATTAGAAGTGTACAAATAACAAATATTCCTGAGAAAGCAGAAAATAATCGCAGTCTTCATGAACAAACAATTCATATGACATTACAGTAGCCCTAAGTCTGTAATTCATTATGCTTCTAAATTATTGCAAGACAAGATTTTAAAAAACGGGCTTACAAAATGTATTAATATACATTAGTAGATTGAAGCTGAATATGAAGTAGTGGTAGGTTTTTCTTTTCTCCACAAAATGCAAAAAGAAGCACAGTATGAGATCTGCAGAAAAGATAAATGCACAACTGAACACACTTTTTTTTTTTTGAGTGGCTTAGGCTGGTCTGCCTATGCAATTTTTAAACACTATAGATGTAAAGTCAGCTCTGAGTTGCTAAGGCATTTGTTGAAGGAAGCTGATGGTTTATGCGTATCCTATTTGTTTCATTAAGTGTTTTTATGCATGTTTCTGGAGACAGAGTACTGGACTAGATGGACCACTGAGGTACTTACTGTATTATGGCAATTACATTCTCCATTTTCCATTCTACATACAAGCTTTTTAGTCATGGTTTCCATTTATTCAAAAAAATACCTATCCATTTGTCACAGCTATTAAGTTTAGTTCTGTTATTTGCTGGTTTACTAACTTTACTCTTCATTACAGCAGAATAAAATTTTTCTAGGCAGTATGATTAAATTCAGAAAAGAGGCTCTCTAATAGCTCTTGGCATTCTGCATTTACTATCTATATATGACTTTTCAGTGTGAAATTTGGCCAGCTTAGTAACATGTCTGACCAAATCTGGTATTGTTAACTAGGATGTCATTCTGAAGCCATAGTTAGCTGTACAAATATCATCTCTCAAATGCCAAAGTTTGCCAAAGCATTTTACTCTTCATGCTGTCAGGGGGATGTATGTAGCACTGAACCTTTGACTTTCTCGGACAAATTTGGTATCTTAATTACCACAATTTCTTTGGCTTTCAGAGGAAGTGTTTTTAAGTTTTATGGTACTCCTGCTGCTCAGTGCTCAGAGACGTCCGTGTTGGAATTTTTACATTCATAGGGTAGCCTGGCAGAGTTGACAAAATTTTGTCTGAAAAATGCAAATCAGCGAAAGGGATGGTGGTTCATAATAGCTTAATTTCAACCAAGCTTGAATGGCATTTAATCTGGTAGGGAAAAATGTATTTTTCTTCTCATAAGATGTTTTTTCCACTAAATTTCAAATCTGCTGCATGCAATGGCAGTATTTGAACTTCTTAACAAACTAATTGAAATCTTTTATATGGAAAGTGTGAGGCAATTGATGTTTCACTTCAGTACTAGTTTCTTCTAAAATATTTTTGTGACACCAGACACTTCTTATCTTTTGACATATTGTAATACGTAACGTACAAATATGGTCTTCATAATGGACTCAAGAACATGAGGCTGATAAGTCAGCTCCTATAATGTGTTCTATGGAATTTTGCGTATTTTGGCAAAATAATTAAACTTTCTAGCAATCTATAATTTTTCCCTGTAGATAGGCACTGGCTTTCAGGGAGATTTATAATGTCATAAATATTAATATGTTTTTTCAGGTTTGTAAATAATGTTTTGGTTCTTAATAGCTAGTAATATACATATTAGGAGAATTTCTGCTTCTATTAAATAATTCTGTCATATTTTAAATTTACCATATTTCTGATGATTTCTTAAATGTCAGAACTGGTGATTAGTTTCATGTAAATGGTAAATGAGTGACATGTGAATCTCCTTGAGGATTACTGTGAAGTGCTGTGTCATTATCTGCAATCATGTCTTCATATGCACCCACAAACCAGAGAAGCGTGTATTGTTTTTCCTAATCTGTTTGTCAATTAGCTATTATATTCAGTACAAAACAGTCTCAATAATGTAACAGTATACTTTTAAACACCTCCTAGTGGGTTCTTTTTCAGGTTATTTCAGTATTTTATAGAGACTCACAAAAGTAAGTAAACAAAATTATCAAAAACTGAAAAGTTTAGCAAACTGAGGTTTACATTCTTTGCGTGCTGGTTCTTAGTAAGAGACTGCTCGTTCTTAATAAGAGGCCCATACCTTTGTAAAAATGTTTTGTTTCACTATTCTGTGTTCCACAGGGTGAGATAACGTGTATCAATAGTACTAGAATAATTAATTTTGAGCTAAGTTTGGATTTTCAAGGATGTTGGACTAGCTTTCAGGGAAGAACTGAAAGTATTTTTCTGTGTTATTTGGTTCATAAATTATATAGTATTATATAGTATTTTCTTCTGTGAATATAGGAATTGTCTTTTATTTGCAGCCTAAAAGTATGATTGATGTTTTTCTATGTCTATTTAATTTCCTTCTTGAATTTAAATTTTGTTTTTCCTGAATACTTAAAATACAACTTTTAATAAGAGTATTACTATATAATAAATGTTGGGATTCTTACACAATTTTTGCTATAGAAAAGTGAAGCTGCAGGTGCATTCATGCAAAGATATTTTCTCACACCTCGAGTTTCTTAATTTCACTTAAAAAAATCTTATTAATGACACTGGGTACTTTGTGTATAAAGGCCTACTACCTGCAGTGTTTACTGAAGCAAAACTTGAGTTGTATTAAAGGGATTTCTACCTAACTACTGAGCAACAATTTAAGCTTAAGCTTTTGGGCATCTCCAAATAAAAAGGTGTTTTGTTAAAAGTTTGCAAAGGACAGAGTTTTGTAGGCATTTAGTAAAACTTTTCTAGTGATAGAATAACAAAACTAAAATTGACATGTACCAGAGAGACATTCTATTTTGCATATATATTCAGTGCATTAAATTACAACTTTGATAATGGATTTCCATTGAGATTTTGGTAGAAATAAACTTTAAGAATACTTAGGCCTCATGAAATACTACTGAATAAAAATAATTATGATTATGTATTTTTCATATAAAATTCTAAACCATTGCTAGTGAGACTAATGTTTTTAAGCATGGCCTTTTTAAAAAGTACACTTACATGAGAACTTAGAATGGGTGAAATTTACTCTAATAAAAGGAATCAACTGAAGTGTTTTGAATCACTTAAAGCTCAATTAAGCTTTGTGATGGAGAGTCTGAGTGCGATTCTATGGGAATTTTATTCATTACTATTTTACACTGGTTGATTAACTATTGAAATATTCTGTCTAGTTGTGATGGCCAATATTAAGAAAATATATTAATAAACTTTGAAAAGTTTCCTTAAAAAGGCCTAAAAAAAATTAAGACTTGAGTTACTTAGTCCCTTATTTAAAGGCAGGATTATCATAACAGAAACTTTATCTGTCTATAACAGCTGTGTCCCTAAAGGATTGAGGTAGCTAAAGCTGACTTGGCTGAAATGTAAGCAACTCGTTTCAAAGTTGGAGTTCAACAAAACCATTGCTCAGATGTCACCACTTAACTCTGGTGGATCCTACATTCACCAGGACTTCCTTGTGTAAATGGGAGTTCAGTAGATACCTTGGGCTCTTCACGTGCCCTGAACTGCTCACGCTGGGCAGCCCAGCACTTAGCAAAGCCTGGCTGGGGCCACAGACTTTTCCATCCAAATCTCCAGAAAGACCCAGATGTGTCCTAGCGGACCACTTCTCAGTGCTTCATGGCTGAGGCACCTCCAAAAATGCAGCTGGGGCTATTTTCTCCTCAGTGAATGGGATGGTGACTACGGTGTTCCTGTCTAGCTTTTATTTAAGAAAAAAAAAAAAAAAAAAAAGTCTGACTCTTAGGTCAAAGTCTGACTCTGAGGACAAAAGGGAGACACCCCAGTCCAGCTACCTCCCTCTCCTAGTAGGACCCCAAAGATAACTTTCTCATCCTTCTGGAGAGTGCTATAATTACGAAACAACTGACTTTTCTGGAAGGGAATATGTTAAACTCTACCACTCCACAAGCAAGGAATATGATGTTTATGCAGTCAGAAGCAGGAAAACAAGCAGGAGCCAAACATTTTAACCTGCTTATTAGGCCTGGAAGAGAATAATCCTGGATACTAATTCTGTTACCAGAAACATTGTGTATTTTATCCAGTGATTATTTAATGTGATGTGCATAAAACAGTGGAGTCAAATAATCGATGACTGGAAACCCATGAGGAAAAAATTCTTGCTGGGGTAAGTTCTTTTTTGATTTATTCTAAAACTATTGTAATATTAGTATTTGCCTAAAGTAGTAATTTAAAGAAGTCTATTTTGTTTCTATACTATTTTAAAATAGTAGTTTATAGGTAAAAATGTAAATTATTTAAAGAAAAATTATTTAAAAAATTACCTTTTGCCACAAAAACAGTGCTCCAATTTTAATTTATCAGTAGACTATATTTAAGATAAATGCAAGGAAAAACATGCCTTCTGACAGATCTCAGAACATACAGAATATTTGTATGCATTTACCACCTTCAAACATAAAGGTTTTTTTTCTGAGCAGCATATTCAGTAAAGTTATTTTCTTTGAAATTTTTTACAGAAAAACTAAAAATAAAAGTGTTAAAGTTAAAAATAAAAAACAAAGTTATTAAAAAAGATTGAGTATTTGTTTCTATATGTAATAGGAGAGTAAAGACTGTAATCTAATCAAATGCATGTAATTCTCAAAGGTATGAGTGCAGGCTGAGTGTAGAGTTACGGAGCCTGCATTTAGTCTTAAGTGCATGGAAGTGAGATAGTGGCAGAGATGAACAAAACATAGTGATACATGTAAGAAAAATTATCTCACTATTTTGAATTGAATGTTAAGAGACATAGTTCTGGGTATATTCTGTTAACATAACTTGCATTAATGCAGAACAAAAGTCATGCAAACACTGATTATTGCTCACTTCCAAGACTGGTATGTTCACAAGAATGAGTTATTTAGAATCACATTTTTAAGTGTAGGAGATGAGAATATTTCTTCTGAACAGATAGTCATTGTTTTAGGTCATTTAGGAGGCTAGATATATGCATGCAAGGTTCATGAATCAGGCTCTTTCTTTATATAGGAGTCTCATCCTTATGTACATGCATATGCAATCTGTGATCTAATCAAGCCTCACCATTTGAACAAAAGCCTAGCAAATCATCAAGTCTTTAGTGTTCATTGAGAATGCTTGACTATTTGGCAAACAACCTATAAGTTTGACATGTAATATTGCAGATAAATTTAATTTCATTTTAATATTTGGAGGTCACTATCTTCCAAGAGAAAGAAAACATGAATACTAGGCTTTTGTCCTTGAAAAAAGTAAACATAAAAATTCTGGTAAGGATGCTCATATAAGTGGTTATTGTTTGTATATTATTTTCAGGATCTCTTGAAACACAGTTCCATGAAGCATTACAAATTTCCAATATCTGAAATGCATTCTTAAGTGGTTTTATATTTAGCCTTATACAACCAAGTTTTTTCATGACCTGGAGAAGTTAAATTTGTGGGGGGGGTTTTGATTTTTTTTTTTTTTTTTTTTTTTTTTGGAACAGCCAGGCTGATATTCTGGTGACAAGGATGTCATTTGCATCTGTCTGGAATTTTAGTTAGCTTCATCATGTCCAACTGGTCATGGAAACACATCAGATAATGTCTATCCTAATAGACCTGTGTGTGGGCATGAGAAAAAAGAATAGAACTGTCTATGGCTCTACTTGTTCACAAGTTTATCCAGTATTAAGGGGTTTATTCATATATATATATAGATAGATACTTGTCATCTGTTTTATATGCTAATCACATATCTGTCATATACCCAGATTCACATGCTGGTATTTCATATTTGAAATCACCATTAGCCTCATTTTTACATTTGTTTGCTGCTTCTTAGCATAGAGGTGAACATGGTACCCAAACTACAATTAGAAAGGTATATTTAGAGTTTTCTCTGATACTTATTTTCATGTGAGACTAACTTGGTGGTTTTACAAACACATATAAATGTTTTTTCTAAAAAAAAATTCCTTCTAGCCTAGAGCAATAAAAACAGAGATGCCTTTTCTACGACAGATTAGATGGTGCATGCATCTCTGCATCTAACTTCATTTTGGATGTATTTTCTATTCTTAAATAAATATGGCTTTTATATGTGCTGATATAAGGAAGAAAACTTTACTAGGTGTCCCAAATTGAAGGTAGCAATATACTGTGGGTATTTTGGAGCCTTTGTTTAGGTTGCGTTTCATTTTATTCCAACCATTAGACAGTAACGGTAACATTTGATCCCATAGTTCAGTAAAGTCCCATTTAACTGTACAAGCTGTCTTGCAAAATAGATGAATTCTGATGAATTTTGAATGTTTAAATTATTCTTCAAACCTAATTTATTTACTTCAAAGAATATATTAGCTACTGAAGCTAATGCAAAGGTCAAACTACTGACGACTTGTGATATTCTAGTACCAACTGATTCCACAGAAAAAGCTACTGCTAATATTACGTGAAACTTCAGAATTCCCAGAACTCAGGGTTACGTTTCTGTGGTCATCAAGTAGATAGACATAAGTACTAAAGTGTAAAAGTGGATGGTCATAAACAGATGAGCAAAACTATTAAGGAGACTCTGCCAAGCCTAGGTTCCTTCAGCACTTGCCTGTGTTGCAGTGATACCATAAGCAGGCAAACCATTCTTGGCTCCTGTTGAGTCACTTCAGCTAGAGGATACGTTAGGGATATGAAGCTTGCGCTTGCTTCCTGTGACCATTTAAAAAAAGTTTTTGTGTGCTTAACATGATCTAAAATCAATGTTTTCAAAAGAAAACATTCATGGCGCATGCTTATTGGTATGATGTATGTCTTGAGCTCCTCTGGCCACTTTTAGAGAGATTTTAGTTGACTGAAGTCGAATCAAGTCTGTGTTATTTGAAACCTGGAAGATATATTTTTGTTAATATACACAGAATTGCTTTTTCTGAATGTTTAATTTTTCAGTGTGTTCAACTGCTTTTAAATATAATGAGGCAGAATTATCAACCTCAAGTTTTTTAAGCTCTCCTTTCTCATTTTTCAATATGAAGAAATTACCTGTTGCTGTAACTTTCTTTTCTTTTCTTTTTTTGTTTGAACATAAAAGTCACATGGCATCACTTGAGCTACATGCAGGGCTTAAGAGCCATGTTTCTCCAAGAATAAGGTGAAATTTTAAAGCGAGTCTTATTTTGAGACATACTGGTACAGCATTTATCCTGTTAATAGTAAATCATAAACATCAGGAGAGCTCCTCTGAATTCTGTGGATTTGTGAAAAAATATAAAATAAACGAGGATTTTTGAAGACTAATTTTTAGTTTGAAAACTACCATAATGCTATCTAACACAAAATGTATTAAATATCTTCTGAATGTAAATATTTTCACTTTAAGTGATCATTCCTCTGGTCTAAAGACAAGATTGCCATACCCATTTAAGAATTCTATTAGTCAGTGTTTTACAGGAGGACATTTTATCAGAAGATTAAGCCTTAAAGTTGAAGTAAATCTGCTATTTTCAGAAACAATGAACTGGATACAAGAATTGAGATTAGATACCTCTGTTTTCCTCCTGGGTATGGGGTAAAAAACTTGTAGGGGAGGGAGTATGGCAGAAAATACAAGCAGATATGGCTTCTAGTCTTTGCTGTAGTTTGTTCACCTGAAGCACAGTGTTATTTAAACTTCTGTTAAGAATAACTTCTTGTTCTTATTAGAACTGCGGTAACTGATCTTTCCTCATTATGGTTTTTGCATACAAAATGAACACTGTTTCCCAGTTTTCCCCAGGCTGTTGCTCGAGTCACTCGGTGTGTTTGGCTCCGTACTTATGAAATCTTTATGAAAGAGAAATGCAGTACTTTAAGTGTTATATAATTACCTTGCTTCTGCAAAGAAACTTTCCGGAGAGAGCATGCATCACTCTCATGTTTTCTGTGTTTACTTTATGTAGGCAGGGAAACTCTGCAAAATACCCTTTCCTTCCCCCTTTTTCTTCTGGGCATTCTTTTGTTAGTGGCTCTAGATTTTCGTTATAGTTTGTACTTCACTGAGATTTATTCCTGTGAAACAGAGCATTACTAGAACCTGAATGACCACTATCCCAAGCTAGCGTATAAGCAGGCTTTCTATTGCCTTGACTCCAGTTTTAGATTAGCTCCCGGTAGATGGATTAGTATGTCAAAGGTTTATGTTCTGTGATGTCAGAATATATAATTTGGAAATTAAAGAACGTGTTTATTTGAGCGCAGTTCATATGTCTTAGCCTTCATGGAGTGAGTGGTTTAGAGCCTGACCTACATCCTGTCTGCTATGAAGAATTATGGTGTGCTGCAGAAAAGAGAGGTTTATGGTATAGCTTTTAAAATTGTGTTACACAGAAATTGCCGTTGTTGAAAGTGAGAAATCTAAACATATATGATAGTATTAATTACCACAGTGGTGCAGCTGAATCTTTCTTAAATGTGTAGAGTTAAAACTCTATTTTTCAGTCATACAGGACAGGTTAATTAATCTATAAACACCTTTTACACTAGATTGTTTGGAAAGTTGATTTTAAATTTCTCTTTCTCTATGCAATGTTTTTTAATGTACTTGGAAAGCTGACTACAGTAATAAAGTAAAACTTGGGTCATCTATTCCCTAACATTGTTCCCTTTGCTCATTATCTGCAGGATAAAATAGATATGTAAATCTTTAATTTCTGCCCTTTCTATACTTGTTTATTTTTACCTGACATGTGCTGGAATTGCTTTGTGTGTTTCTAATTGAGCATTTAAAAAACCCTTTTGATTCTTCTGTTCATTTTGACATATTTTGATGTTGTGTACCTCAAAGGCTTTTCTTTCATTCTGGCTTTTCAAAATTAAAATAATTCAACTGATCTTTGATACAGCCTACATACTTCTGATACATTTTGTTGTCTGCTTTCTGTATCTGAATGAAAATTCTGTTTCAAATCAAAACATATTAGCATGACACTTCTTGGCTATGTCATCTCCTAGCAATTGGACTTGCTTTAATCTAACTCTTCCCATTCAAGAGTTCTGTGTTGAAAAAAGTAGTTAATTTTTCTGTGGTGTTATACTGAGCTATTTATCATTTTCATTTTATATCTTTGATTTCCTGTCCAGAAGGAAGTTACTGTGATTTCTAAATAGTTTGATGTAATTGAATAACTTTAAGATCTCATTCCATCCTGCCTTTTAAGAAAACAACTTAATTTTGCATAACCAAGCGTTCTCTTGTTTTGGCCAGTTATTTCTCATTTGTCCTGAAAATAATTTTCTTTCCAGAGTAGCTTTGGTTTGTTTCCAGGAGCACCTGCCTGTTAAGTTGCCATTAACCTACAGAAATATTATTTCTAATTCTGTGTTTTGAATCTCTGTCATCACAGCATGATGTCATCAGAAGAATTTATTTTAGTATATAAAATAATTTTTATGAAGTTGGAAAGAGTGCTCTGCTGGTTTTTACTTTTGCTGGTTTAGTTCCGGGGCATGGCAGGTCTGCAAATGGAATCTGTTTATGATATTCCAATATTAATTCTTTCTTGACAGTAGCTTTGTTTCTGGGACTACTGACTGGATTACAGATCGCTCATTCTGCAAAGACTGAGCGCTTAGCATGGCCACCACATTCAGCTAGTGAGGAATAGTGCCCAATACCGTATAGTTACAGTGCATACAGTAGCATCAGTTTCCATATTATCAAAGAACTGTGTATACTGAGTCTGTCTACAAAGTGTTTTATTTATTGGTAGAGAAATACCATTGGGTGTCTTCCTCTGCTTCAAATATCAGGTTATTTAAAAGCACCCAGTTCTGGTAGGAAAAGGAAATGAAAGGAATGGCTAACAAAAAAAGCTATATTTATTTATGTCTATGGAATTAGTTTACATTTTAACCTAAAATTTCTGAATGCCATGAGAAAGAGGGGGAAAAAAACTGATTTCCTTTTTTTTGTTGTTTTTGTTTTTAAATGGCCTCTGGAATTTTTTTTGTGTTATACTATTTATTAAAGCAATCTTTTCTTCGTTGCTTTCTTTCCCAATCAGTGTTCAAATGTTCTAGTTTTGGCAAGTAATCTTAGAAGTAAATATTGCTATCAAATTCCCTTTGTCCTTATGACAACAATGAAAAACATGAGACATGTGAAGAAACATATATCATGCTGCCAAGCGGGAAGCTAGAATTTTCTTAATAGGAACAACAGAAATACAGCTCTAGCATGCTTCAGAAATAGATTAGTGCTTTTTATATAATAAATCATACTAAGGCACTCCATGGACTTAAAGATTTTCTGTGCTGTTTTAACTGTTTTCCTAGAAGAATGGTGATTGTCCCATTTTACTGAAAATAACCTACCACTAAATTCAGTATTTATGAAAAAACAGATTGCAGAAAGATATGATTGAAAATCAGCAGACTTTTAAATATTTATGAATCAGTTAAAATATTGTCCATATTCTTGCTGTTTATTTCAGATTATAAAATAAACCACAGTGATTTAAGGTCTTTGGCAAAATATAGAAATAGTTTCTGGCTGTAAACATTTAAGAGCCAAATCTTCATGTCCCTAATCAGCTCATGTTCTTGCAAAACACGAGCTTAGCTTTAGGTATGGTGATTTAAAAATATCTGTTTTCCTACAAGAGTTAACTAGTTACCTGCTAAAAAGGGTGAGTATTACAGGTATGAAGTATGAGTTTAAGGAAGGCTGTTTCTTGGCATGGTTTTTGGGTAGTATGGTGTGGGGAAAAAAAAAAAAAAAGCTGGAATGTTACCTTTGAGTCTTGGGCAGGAAGGGAAGTGTCCAGGATGTCTTCCAAAAACATAAAATTAAACATATCAAGAAATTAGGACCCCTCTCAAGCTTGTTCCTTATTAGCGAGCTAAAATTTAGCCTCTGCACTAACATTGAATGTCTAAAATAGTTTTTGGCACAATGATTTTTTTTTTTGAGTAATATCATATAGTTGCATTTTTCTCTTCATGTGTGTATCAGGAGTGAGCAATCTACAGAAATCTTCTGAAAACATGTTATCTCTAGGAATTGTGGTTTCACTGTCTGAAATGTTTTAAATGCAGCAGAATGCCAAAATACCTGTATGTAGCCTCAGGCCAGAAACACTCCAGAATTGGCTGTTTGCATTAATCCCTGTTATCACACAACATTGCAAAGATTTTGTGCAAAGAGGTACTGGTATAAAGCACTTCATTTGACAGATCGTGAGACAATTGTCAAAATACTGAATGTACCTAGCTGCAAATAGAGGAAGTACAGCTGAGGAATATAATATTCAGGCACTTGATCCATAGAAACAGTTTATTAAACCATACATATGGGAGAAGAAAGAGAGTGTTCAAGAGAAAAGAGGAAGTAATGTTCAGCTTGCTTAATTTGTGATTCAGAATAGCACTTACCTTAAGAAAAACAAACCTGATTTAGAAAGAGTAAAGTAAAGTGATTTGTAATGGTGAAGATATGCCTTCCTCATGATATTCTCCATTCTCACTAATTTACTTTAGGAGACATCTGTGGTAATTTAAGAAATCCGGAAATACATTTCATTCTAAGTTTCAAAGGTTCTAGACACAAACTTGGGATTCATTACTACCATCTGCTGCCTCTTAAATAGCTTCCAAAATTTGCATCCTTTTTCCTAACACTAATCAGATTGTAACATTTTCTCTGTAAAAGAACCAAATGGAGCAAGTCTAATATTTTTTACTGTGGTACTCTTAACCTCTTTTTACTGAAGCAGAAGAATTGTTTGATAGGATCAGCCATCATTTTCATATAATTGTCTTTTTCGTTTGTGCGTGTTTTCTCTGACAGTATACGTAGCAAGCAATCCTTGTCTCAATGTTTTGTAGTTTCTTGATTGTGCACTGTCAATGTTAATGAATGTTTTAAGGATGTCTGAGTATCTACATACTCTTTTGTCACCTTTCTTAACTTTGCATGTCATATTGAAGACTCCTAGTAATTACTGTAATAGTACTTCAGAGAAGTTATGTCAGCCTGCACATACCATTAATGCATTAATGTGTCAAAACAGCAGTGAATGACACAGCTCTAGGCAATCTTAAAAGCTACTAATGGTAGCCCAACCCAGAGGAATTGATTTGTAAGCAACTCTAAAGCTATAAAACTTTCGTCCTGATATATGGCTTCACAAAGTCTTTTTCTATCATCTACCTTATTTTTAGTACATGAGTAATAGCTATTTGAATAAGCTAGCAATCTGCAAGGACAAAATGCTTCATGCTATCCATGCTAGGATATTATTGCTAGAAATTTTTCTTATTCTGTCATTACTGAATGACAGAAAAATAATTCAATTGTTAACATTAAAAAACAAAGGGCCAAATACTACTTAGTTACACCAGCAAGAATCTAGAGCAACTCAAAAGATGAAAGTAGTTCATCTTTATTCAAATTTTAGTGAGTGAGAGTAAAGTGGATTATATTTGTATTAAGTACTTCTAACACAAGGCGTTTAGTGACTAAAATGATAAATAAATGATAGTCAATGGTAAAACAGAGAAGAAGAAGAAAAAAAAAAGGAAAATAAACCTCGGACAGTGGGATGGAAATATAAATGTGGGTAGAGCAGATTTCTAACTGCTCTTAGGTTATGGTCTTCCTCTATAATATCCACATCAGCAACCTGGAAACCATGCCACAACTGCTTGTTCGCTAAACTTAATGTGGTTCCCAAAGACTCTTCTATTGCCTGGACAGAAGTTTCTTCCAGCCTACCTGCTGCAAAGGTGATTGGGCTAACAGTTTAAAGCCTGTGATTGTACAGGTAGACAGAGAGAAAAATTGCACAGGATTTTTAAATACTCAATTTCTCATGGTTTGTTAGCATCAAAAATACAAATAAATCTCCCGAATGAAATACTCCTTCTTCTAGGTCATAGAAGAAGAGTGTCTCATGTTCAGACAGTTTGATTAGCTGCTGTAAGTCATCCACCTCCACGGAGCTCTTGAAAAACCTGGCCCAACCTGCATTTGTCATTCTGAAACTTGTTCCTTTTTGTATTATTCTTTTTTAGCACCTGTTGTCTTTGTTCAGATTTGGGACTTCTCCATTGTTTAAAACTGAAGTCTGTGAAAACAGTGTGTTCTAGTCAGTTTGCCCAGACCCCCACTAAGCCTTTTTTCCTACAGCCATCTACGCTGCAGTCAGGCATTAAGATAAAATGACCCACCACTGTCCTTGGGAGAGATGGCAGACATATGATCCATAGAAGTAATATACATTGACAGAAAAGCTTTATTGGTAGAGCAGTGTATAAGGCAACAACTGCACCGCACCTTTGCAGTATCAGCCTGAATATATAAGCTTTCCAATGAAACACAGAAATTGTAAAGCAGTTTGCCCTCATGATGCTCTCAC
Organism: Apteryx mantelli; assembly: GCF_036417845.1. Classification (NCBI taxonomy): domain Eukaryota; kingdom Metazoa; phylum Chordata; class Aves; order Apterygiformes; family Apterygidae; genus Apteryx; species Apteryx mantelli. The sequence goes on along the minus strand of NC_089982.1, from coordinate 16,318,956 downwards.
AGCCCTGACTTGTCCTTCTCAAAAACTGATTCGTTTTAGTGCAAACCTTACAGCAAATATCCGCCACTTAAGTCTTCACGTCTTCTTCAGGTAACTTTAAACAGAGGTACATTTAATGGTAACTTATATTTTAAATTATTTTATTGATTTATACATTAATCACATTAATATGAAAGAAAAACTTCAGAAAAAAACAGTGAAACCAAATTATGCTGACTTCATGGCAGCAGTTCTGCTCCTTTAGGGAGTCAGAAGTGGATCTAATTATGGGCTGCAGATGTTTACGCCAGCCTGAGAACAATTAGCTGCTTTTACTGATCAGCATCTCGATTCCTTCACAGTGAAGTAGTAAGTGCTCATACTTTTATTGGACATAAATGCAGCTGCTGCTCCTTGTCCATTCTGAAAGCACTCAGCTGGTGCCAGGAATTAGCGATAGTTTGCTGTTACCTGCCTGGACATGGGAGAAGGACACAGCAAGGAAGAGACAGACAGTCGCTTTCAGAGAAGGGCATAAAGGGTTGCAGCTGTGAAAAGTTGGAGGTTTGTCGTTTCTCAAAGATAATATAATCAGAAATGTCTCTCATGCTTGCTAAATCTACATATCTTGCGTGGATATGAGACCATCTTTGCCTTCCCAAATAGCATATGCAGTTAAACTTTCCTGAGTTTAATTTTTCAAAAATCCATCTTTGTTTATCACAAACAAGAGGTAAATGATTTGGAAGTTTCATACAAATGTCGGTATTAGACTAAAATCTTGGCCTTGTTGCTGTCAGTGGGAGTTGTGTTGTCAAATTCAGTGAAGTCAGGATTTCACTTCTTGTGCTCACCTGTATCTTATCTCCTGCAGTAGTGAGCGCTGGGAAGGAGGAAGATGAATTACTAGAAAGGAAAGATAAGCAACAAGCAGTATAGGGCAGGTGATCAGAGAGCAGGTTAGCTGAAATGGAATGAAAGGCAGAGAAATAAGAAAAAAAAAGATAGGAAATACGATTAGGCTGGGAAACACTGAGGAAGAAGGAATAAAAAAAGAGTTTTCTAATATTCATAATAAGTTTAAAAGCTTAGAATGTTCAATCAAGATGGTAAAATATTCTTTCCTTTCAGTGCCAGCATAGCAACAAGCTACTGACAGACACAACCATTAATCTGGAGTTACTCTCCTGTTTCCCGAAATGTAGAATCTGAGTTGGGGGCTGAAGGGGAAACTATTCTGAGCAACAAGTTCTTTGTGACTCCACTTTGTGACTGGTCTTTCCCTGTCTTTCCTGCTGGGAAATCGGGATCGAAAACCAGAAGTACTTCCTACTACTCTGACAAATCAGTTCCTAAGTGAGAATTATAACAGTTTTTAATTAGGGAGAAGAAGGGGAAAGAACTGTTTGCAAAAGCTAGAAAAGAAAATCTTTGGTCTCTGTTTTCTTTTCTTTCCCATTGAGCTATTTTTGTTGTTGCTGTGATGGCCTGAGGGCATAGGCAGAGCAAGATTTCTAGGCACCTTTTATTAGACTGATTATTGTTTCTGGGGAAAAAAACAGACAAACTGTTGAGGAAAAAAAAAAAAAAGCTGCATGGGGGGCTCATGTACCCCAAAGTTTGTATGCTTTTTTGTCTTGAAAGCATCATTTCTATGTTTAACAACTTAATGTCCTTTTCCTCTTACCTGCTCTTGGTGGGGAAATAAAGTATTAAAAAAAATTCCAGACATTTCATCTTTCCTACCTGCACCACGAGTCACTCTGTGATTTTCTGGGCACCAGAACTGATCTTTCTCAGCAAGGGCTGACAATGACCTACAAGATCTACAAATTGTATTTTAATGTCCTTTTTTTTTTTTGTTTTTACTTTTTTTTTTTGGATGCTCCATAAAGCTCTTCATAAAGTGGCATTGGTCACAAGTATTGCCAGATTTTTAAAGTAAGAATGGGCAATAACAAGTTTGTGGAAAATAAGATATGAGTAAACTTAATTAAAAGTTGTCTTGCAAAGTGCAAGATACTTTGGTCATCATCCATGCTATGTATAGCAAATCATTTTCATATTACTTTTAATGGTAACAACTGAACATCAAAAATAGAACTGTTCATAACTGATAAGGTGAAGTGTGAGCTTTTCCTTGTGTTCCATTTTTCAATTAAATATGTAATATAATAGAGCTAAATGTTATGCCTCTCTTAAAAAACACTAAATTAATCTTTGAATTCAGGATACTTTTGGTTAAAATCTTAGATTCCTTAAACCCTCCCCCAGATTAGTTTCTGAGTTGCTCTTATAAATATCGTGTGAAAGTCTCCATTTTAAGATCTAGTTAATATTTGTTCACCTTCCCAATCCTTGTATTTTTTTCTTAACCATATTTTTATGCCCTAAAACTTCCTGATACAGGAAAATGCCATTTCATAAGATTCATTAGAAAAATAAACTGAGTGCAATGCTACAGCAGGACTCCAATGGGCATGTTTTAAAGTGACAGAAACCTTAAATAATCTTCTGGATTTGCAAGGACGAAGTTCCTGGAATGTTCTCTCGGGAGGATTTTTAAGCAATGCTAAGTACCTTAACAGAATTGACTCTGTTTTATATTAAGTGTGGAGCATTAACGGTTGTCATGTCATTACTATAGCTTATATTCTGTGTGAGATGGATGCCACGTTTATCAGTATTTAGGAACTTAACATATAACGTGAGTCAAGCTAGGTGAACATTTTGCCATCTAGAAACAGTCTTTCCAGATGGAAGTGCTGTGTGGTAGCTGCCCTGAAGATGCTGATCACTCTTCCTAGTGCATGGTGTTGCTTCAAATCGACGTTTATTTGCTGAAGGGTTTTGTTCTTATTTGCCATAATTGCTTTTTTCAGCAAAGATGATTCTACTATTTCCACTCTTTCCTTGGTACACTAGATAATATTTGCTGTCATAACAGGCAGATGGGTCAAATGAAAACATTTGTACAGAAATGCTTAACAAAGGGAAATACATTTTGTTCAGTTCTTCCTGCCACCAGACGTGGCGTAGATATCAACGTAGGAATGCTGAGTCAATGCTTAAAACTGAGAAGAAAGGGCTCAGCAGTACCAATATCTGCTACTTAGCCACTTTGTTTTGCTGGTTAAGGATGTCATGACACAATATGCAGCCTAAAAATGGTTTTGGTTTGAAACAGAAAATAGTTTTACTGACTGGCAAAAGTGAACAACCTCAAACTCTGGGAAGATTTAGATCCTGATTGCCACTGAAAGCTGTTTCTGTTGGACAGATTTGACAAAGACTTCAAAGGTTCAAAATCTAGATCTAAACTTCATGGACAGCTGTTGTCCTGGAAATGTAATATGGTTTACAGCTTTTTTCAAAGCAATTCATTTATCTGCAATTTGTACCAGCACGCTTCTGACAGTTAAAGTAGATTGTGGACCTCTGACAGCAATACGTTTGCCTGGAGTGAAAGGTGCATTCACATCAGCTGTCCTCAAGCCCTAGGAGTAGTGTGTTGCCATCGCAATAGGGCTACAGAAGAATTTGGGATCAGCATCTCTCTTGGCCAGGTTCCATCAGGGGACGCGTGTTACTCTCCAGCCAGGTTCGGAGTTACTTTCCATTACAAGTAAATCACCTTCATTTTGTGACTTCACTTAGCTGATGAGTATTTTCATCTAAAGCATTGTATCAAGTTGCTATTGTTTCAAATAAGTAAATCCAAAGCTTTGTTGCTTATTGGCATTAAAAAGCCCCAAAACTTAATGGGAAAAAAAGTATTCTGGGAAATACAAATCCAAGATTTGAAATTTTTATTGTATTTATGTAAATTTGCTCTGAACCACTTAAAGATTTTCTTGCAAGGTTAGAGAGACCTAGAGGCACCAAATTATTTTAAAATGCGTATAATTCATGTAGGTGAAGTAGGCTTTTTGCCAGAAACTTGCTTCCCCTCACTCCCACCCCCTTTCCAGGAAAATGTACTTCTAACTTCAGTCCATTGAAATGTAGCAATGGTTAGATGCTGAATTATTAGGACAATATTATAAAAGAGCAAAAATTGGTGTAGAAAATAAACATACACTGAGGGGACTATAAAATCTTTAATAGAGCTACTGTTGCAATCATACTTAATGGTTCTTAAATAATAGCGCAAGCATTACAGTACCTCTGAGTCTTCAAAAATGTGCATTTCATTAAATAGGCTTTTGCAATCAGTTGGGATCTAATGATTTCTTCCAATGCCTTTTTTTATTATGAATAAAATGAATTGCAGCTCACTGCTATATTCCTTTCTTTTATAAAAAGGCAGGTGAGACACCAGCTACACAGTGCATGTAGAATACAAATCCTTCCATTTGCCTGAATTCCTTCTTGTAGTAAAATATGTCACTCGGAGAAGTATTGTAATATTGTAGAAATACCGCAGTGTCGTAAAAGTTGTAATACAACATGAACAAGTGTAAAGTATTTTAGTAACTTTAAAGCATTTTCTGAGAGAATGAAAACGAAGCAGTTTAACTGTAATGCATTGAGATACTTTAACTTGTCACCCCAAATACTTTCATAAGAAAAGAATTTCATAAGTAAGAATTTTTAAGCATCCAGAACAACGACATGACAATCTAATTTTTTTAATCACGTTTGCTATCTGGGTACTTTCTGAAGGTTTTTGAAAGGTGAGAAATGCTGTGCATATAACATGATGTGCCTAATATGTAGACTAGCTTCCTGTTTTTTTATATCATCCTTTTCTTGCCCTATTTTTAGTATTGAGGAACCCACTGCCCTGTTCTGTAAGTGCCTTGGTCCTCTTGCTTTCTTACAAGCCTGGTATTTCCATGGTTTCCTGGAGTGCAGAAGTCCAAGGAGCTGAGTATTGCGGTCAAGCGCTGGGTTAGCCTGATTTAGCCTGCCTGAGAGCAGGCTAGTCCTGCGTATGGAAGAAATGCTTTTGTCATGAAGGTGCGTAGCTGAAATGTTCTCTTTGTTCTTCAGCTCAGCCTAAGATCATGCTGTGTGGCTTCGTTGGATAGGTGTATTTTTTTCTGAAAGACAGTCTCTGATATCAAGTGTGCAGGATCTTCTGTTGCTGCATGGAATATGCTGAGCTGAGTATTCTTTGTAATCATCCCGTGTTTTAGCAGAATACTCTGCTCTGATTGCTCTGATTGCTGCTGGGGGAAGCTTAGCGCTTCAATCAAATATTTGTCGCATCATTCTGACAAAACTTTTCTTTGAAATGCTTTCCGAGAAAGATATTTTGATCTGCTCAGGCATCTACTTTGGCTGATAGCCAACTTTTAGGGTTGTTTTTTTCTCCTTAATGAAGCTTCTACTAAATGTACATAATCAGGAAAAAAGCTGCTGTGTATTTGCACTGGTGACTCCACTCTGATTTCTGCATACGGCATATGTTTGCCTTAGGTTTCCATATGCTTGTTAAAGACATTTTAAAGTGATGCTATATGCTGACCTGCAGGTTATATAGTAGCCTCTGCTTTGAAGCCATCTGATAGTTTATGCCTAAATGATCTCTACTGTCAAAAGTAGAACTTCTGCTCTGCATAAATCCTTCACCTGGAAAGATGGATATATAAATCAATAGCTGTTGTCTGCTTATGAAATTGTGTGTAGCTAAAACGAACTTCTGAAATTTTTTCTACTGTTCTTGAATGGGGGGAGACATGTCAATGATAATGTCTCAATTTTTAAATCATTTTATACAATTTGCCTCTGAAATATTGCAACCATTAAAATTGTTATATCAACCAGGGAGAAATTGCTTGTATTTCCACATATAAGCCTAGGTTTACAAATCTCCATTTTAGAGTACTTTTCTGAAGACTTTCTATAGCTTATGATAACATTTGAAATGCATTTTTATTTTTAAATCCTGGAAATGCATGGAATTTCCTACAGAATAACTTAATCAGACATTTTTTTAAATCACGCAATAAGAAAATTGTAACTGTATGTTAAAGTCTATTCTGACTTCTTATAATCAGTCTCCTGCAAATATGAGAAAACTGGTGGGAAATGAAAAAAAAAAAAATCAAGTTCTGAATCTATATGTTCTTCAGTTCTGTGTTCCTTTTGGAATAGCCATATCTTGTATCTAACAATTCTGGCAGACTGCAATAAGAAAAATAACCACCTTTTATGAAGAGCCCTGCAGCTATCAGTAGGGTTAAAAACAACTTCACTACATTTTGCCTTGGCTCATATTTTGCCTCAATATTTTGAACTAGTCATTTCATATTTTAAATAAAAAAGCAAGAGAATGTAAAAAAGAGAAGAAGAAATTTAGTCAAGCAGGACAAGACTTGAGAAAAACAGTTAATGACTGAAGTGTGTAATTGTTCTGGGAAATAGCATAAGGAATTTAAGATATGGAGGAGAAGAATAAGTTTAACTGCAGAAGGTGCTCAGGAAAGTATCTGGGAGAATCATACAGTAGGAATATTGTGGTATTGCAAAGCATGTCTGTCTCTCTCCTGTGGGATGACGAAAGACCACCATATTTGACGACCGAATGGATGAATGCCAGCTGTGTATTCAGTATGTTATAGATGTTTTCTATGCCTGTGTATACATGCATGATTGAAAAAATGCTTAAACATTTCTATACCATATATAAAAGATATTTTTGATCGGCATACCCCACAAAAGGGCATGGTAATTTCTGTAACAAATGTTAGATCCCTTTACATGCAAGTCCCTTAGACTCACAGGCGCATGAGAGGCCGTGACTGTAATGACTACATTAATAACTTCACACTTAATATTTATCCTTACTTAGGTAACCTTGACATATTGCTCGAGAGGAAAGTATGGGACAGATCCTGTAATGTGCAGCACATGGGTTATCATAGAGTACAGTATTACACAGGAGTGGAGAGCTTTCAACAGCCCTCAAAAATTGATTCTTGCAGTTATCCCATTAGGAAAGATACCTTGTTTTCTATTCAAGAGATACTTCTCTATCCTCCTTGTGCCCACGCTTTGAAGAAAATCCAAGTTGGGGCTTGAGTCACAGTTCTAGGTTTTAAAATAGTTGTAAGCTCTTCTGCTGTGTTGGGGACACTGACAATGTTACAGGCTGTTGTTAATAGCATGCAGATGTGGAAATTGTAATTAATGTGTGTTTTCTAACAGACATTCAAATGAACAGGATTTATTTTGTGGAAAAAACACAAGTTCTCCCCTTTAAAAAAAGAAAAACAAAAGTGGCTTTGCTAACAAACTGATGTCTGGAAAAAAATTCTCATGCTATCTTTGGTAACATTGTTACAGTGACTGGAAGATGATAAATGAAGTATAAACAGGCTTTAGTAGGTAACACTAGTGTGTTGCCAACTGTTGGGCCACACTCAGTGCACTGCGGGTGAATCAGGTCAGTATTATGAGGTTTGTGAGATATTCAGTTAAACTTTACAGATATGTAACATACATAAATGCAAAAGGTCATATTATAAAATTCCAAATAGAGAGGTCATTTTTCTTCTAAGACCAACAGTTTCCTTTGGTGGCCCCCTGAGCCTACCATATATTTTACCTTGTAACCATGGCAGTGTAATAATTCTTAAGCTGAATCTTTTCACAGAACACAGCTTAAGTTTCACCAGCAGCAGGAAGTATATGACTGAAAGGCAAATCACGGTCCTTTGGAGGCAGGATTCATGCTGTGTAATTCTGAGTTCAGTGTGGGTCTAGAGGGGGGCAAGTTTAATAAATTCTTTCCTGGAGGTAGCTTTATTTCTGCTGCCTGGAGATACAATAGGCATTTTGTTCAACTGCTAGACTTCATTCTTTAAAATACACACAGAACCTCATTGTTAAAATCAGATAAAAATTGCTAATTTTTCTACTGCTCTCCTGATAGTCCAGGCTGATTTACAAGTTTGCATCATTGTCATCTGGAAGGAGATGTTACTCAAATATTCTTACTGATGTTTCAAAACTGTAAGAGTGAATACAAACAGAAATTTAAGGAAAGAGTTACTTTTATATTTAAAACACATCCCTATGGGTTGTAGAGCCATAACTCTGCACCTCACTCAACCCTTAAATTGACTCTCTTACTGTATGCATCATATACCATCTAGTCAGTAAAAATTGTAAAAGAGCAACATGATAATGCTTATGAGTTGTATTATTTTATGCATTCTGAATCTATTCATTTTGCCTGCTTGAAATTTATAATATCACTCTTTTTTATGGTACTTCAACTAGTCTTGCTCCAGAATATTGAAAGACAGTACGGGCGTGCAGAGAGCCATTTGTGTACAGGAGGCAGTTATTCCTTTTTACAAGGACTGTGTTAATATCACAAGTTACAGAGCTGTGAAGACATCAGCTGCTCTTCCATGAAAATAACTCGTATTTAAAATGCTGCGACAGAGAATTATCTTAAAACCTATTTCACTCCCTTGTTCTGCTATGCATTTAGGCCCTGATCCAGCTTACATATAAATTAAAATGTTGTTCTTCATGTAATTTATTTATGATCATGTTTGTGGCCTTGACTGACAATAACAGTTGACTACTAGCTTGAGCTCACTCCCTGTCCAGGAAGATAAAGTTGTAACTGGACTTGATTTATCCAAGAAAAGGTTTACTTTCCTGAACTAAGGGGTCTGTGCCTGGCTCATATATTAATGTTATATTAACATTAACCATATATTAATGTTCACAGCAATGAGTCTTTAGAACCTTTTACAGCAAAACGGGAAGGCATCCATCATTGTCGTTTTAGCCCTGTGTGAATAAATAATTTGTGATACTGTACCTTCGGAGTGTAGCTTTTCAGTTTTTTGCATGCCTTGAGAGTTTTTGCATGCATTAGTGTAATGCTTTGTAGTTGGATTTAACCACAGAGAGGTGTTTATAGCAAAAATACTGTCTTTCTAAGAGAACTGGAAAAGTCCTGTTTGCAGTAAATGTTTCATTCTTGAAGCAGTACAAGTTTTAATGTAGGAATTTCATGTCTGTTTTTTCTCCCCCCCCCTTTTTTTTTTGATATAAATAGCTGCTAGGAGGTTTAGTTTATTATCAGATTGTTACATGGAAAAACTTTGAACATTCATAGTTACTGATGACAAAAAATTATTTCTTTAATTTGTGCAGCTACTTTAATCCATTTAGTGAGTTAAAGCATTACAATAAATCTAATGGCTTGGCATCAGTTGGAAAAATGGTAGAAGTTTCTGAAAGATAATATCAGTACAGAAATGGATTTCTAATATTGTTTGTTACTCTAGAAGGCAAAATAAATTTAAAAATTTTATGTGCTGATAAGCAAACATCAGAGAGTATTCACTTCCTAGCTTTTTACTATACTGTTAATTATCAGCTGTGGTCAGCAGATACTGCAGGAAAATGTACAATGATTTGCAAATGATAAAGCAAGCCAAGTTCTGTCCCACTGAATGCTTCCCTTCATACTATTTAAACTAACATACTGTTTATTTATGTCCAATTTGAGACTGAAGTATTTTCAAGGCTAATGTATTTTTTCATAATTGTAAGCATTTTGAGATTACATTTGGGGACGTTACAGTTTGAGCTGGGAATTTTAATGAGTAAAGGTGGTTCTTTTTCAAAGGGGAACATTTGCTACACTTTCAGTCTTTTTTTTTGAGGCAGATTCATGGGATGGAACGTTTCCTTAAAGCAGCAGTTTTTCTCTGGTTAAGAAGTTTTAAAATGTTTTCCTTGTAATACATAGTGAACATTTCCTGGAAAATAACTGCATCTTTTAAAAACTTTATGACTTTAGTTGCTTTTCTTATTTAATAATAGCTTATTCACGTTCTTGTTTATGTAGGAAGAAAGGCAAGATGTGAATGATGTAGTTTAACTGGACTGCAACGTCGTTAACTTCTCTGGGAACACTGTTGGGAAATGAATCACGCACTGTAGGTCGTCATTCTTTCATTGATTACTTGTGCTTGTTTAGGAATTATGCTGCCAGTTTTCTTCCTACTAGCTTTGCTCCAAGCAATTCCCGAGACCCTACTACTCTGTCTCTATATAAGGATTAAGTTGTTACTAGTGAAAGGAGATTGTCTTCCTGTTGCAATAAATAGTAAAGGCCTCAACCTTGTCTTCTCCTCTTCCTCATTACTTAAAATGCATTTCCAACTCCCCTTTATTAGGGAACTTGACCCTCTTACGAAATGAAAGTTTGACTGGACACTTGCCAGGGTGCAACACATTAAATCTAACCTTCTTATCTTGCAAACAGGGTACAATCAGTTGTGAAAAGAATACCTCCAGTTTGACGGTTATTTTCCTGTCCCAAAGGAAAGCATGGAAGTAAATCAATGTCCAGACCAAACATGGTCCTACTGTCATCAATAGACGGTACGGTAAGAATTGCTGATTTGTCAGAAAGATTATGTGTGATTGCAGCCCCATCTATGGTGAAATGTAATGAGGTGCCTGCCCCCATTGTACAGCTTCCAGTTGGGGTTAGTAGATGCCCCTGTTGCCTCTCATATCTTAAAAGAAAAGTGAGGCTTTAAAGGAGGTGAGACTGATTTCCTTCTGCTAGTGAGACACAAACTTCTTTCTTCCCATAATGTAACTCTTATGTGGTACTTGTTGTAAGGGTCCTCCTATTCGTTATGTGATTATCTCTTCAGTTATGGTACCTTCTAAAACCTTTCCTGATGCACAGTTATGGCAAAGATTATTTTGCAATCCAACGTACTTTAAAAATGGCAGTTCACCATTTTACAGCTGTGCAGCCTGGATTCATTAAACGTGTTCTGTATGTGAGAAGTATGAAATGAAAGGTCTCAATATCTTTCATGAAAATGTGGCACAGCTGGAATGCTAGACTAAACAATTTTGGAAACATCCTGTATTATCATTGTAATAGAGTCCTTTTTTGTAGGGCATTAAATTAACACGTCTAATACTGCATGCACCACTCTTATTGCTCTAGAGAATTAAATCGACAATTTGATGCATCTCTTTAACTATAGTTCTATATGTTTGTACTAGAGAAGATGTCTTCAAGAAGCGTAATCAGCTTTTGAATCATAAAGTGGCAAGCTTTATGATGCTTCTTCATTCCAGTACAAGTTTTTTCATGTTTTCAGAGCAGGCCCCACATGAACTCTCTCTTTTCCAGAGAATTTTTGTCTTGGTGAAAATGTCGTTCTGCACTTGAAGATCTATGTTTTTGATCATGGTCTGTGCCATGTAGTTTTCGGTGATCTTTCAGATATGAAGAATGTGGACTCTGATTCTCTTGAAATTAAAAACCAAGAATGTGTTACAGTTGTGGTATTTGAAAGGTGCTAAAAGTTAGTGTCCTCATCTGTAGGTATACCACATTGCTGAAGGATCAAAGTTTTGTCTAATTGAGACAGGCTGCCCTGATACTCAGAGGTGAACTTTAGCTAACTGGACATGCAGTGAAACGTTGCTGAGTGCTGTTGTGTGAAAGCTTACTGGCAGTGAAAAATGCAGCACTCCTGCAAAGGGATCCAGCTAACTAACTGCAGTTGTGTGTCTTCTTCTGGGGCTCGATCTTTGTAAGTGTAAAGCTCAGTCCTTTGGTAAATGGCCCTGTAGGTAATTTTTGTTCTGAAGAGAGCTGTCAAAGTCTGCTTATACAAATTTTATAAACACATACATTTCTGTCTAACATTTTGATTAGAAATTAGAAGATGCTGGCTCCCCAAACTGTACTGTGTGTGCTGAAAAAAATACTGTGTGTCTCTCTGTACTGTGTGCGCTGAAAAAGATACTCAGTCTCATGAGTGTAGCAGTTGTTAAATGTAGAGTTTTGCTCTAGGGTTATACTATTATTAGCATATATCTATCCTACTCCAACCTGAAGCTACCTACATGCCTAACAGTATTAAGTGGTTACTTCCAAAGAAGTCATTCTGCTGTTCTAACTGTTCTTCTGAGGAGCTGGATTTTCAGGGGACTTTGGCTAGCTGTTTCGTGCTTGGCATTAGTCTGGCTTGGGAAATGCATCTGCCCGGAACACAGCCTGTAGGATAAGCTCTCTAGCAAAATGGAAAGTGGGGGCTCACCTGCTCCCAACACATTTGTGGTGGAGCCAGGTTGGTGCCTTCTCCCCCAATGATACTGAGAAGACTTAACCTTATTTTAAAAAGACAGGTTTTACATTTCCTGTGAGAGAAATGGATGGTTGAAATGGGTTTAGAAATGGATATGCTGTTCCTTTTCTTCTTTTGTGGGAAGAAAGGCAAGCTGTGAATGATGTGAATGAGCCTGGAGAACAGCTTTCCAAGGTACCTACTTGTGAAATTTGGAAGGTTCATCAGTGAATTTTTGTTTACACTTTTTTTAGGAGATAATCCTTTCAGTATGAAATCCAGATCAGACAATCATTTCAGGAGAGCAGGGTTTCTGTCTCCTTTAATTAATGCTCTTCAGGTCCTCCTTCTGAAGCCTGATGCTGCCTGCTAGTCTTCTCAAGGGTGTCTGCTGAGATTAAACCTTGAAGAAGAGAAATGGTTATTTTCTGGCTCTTGTTCTCTGAACATGTTGCATCTACAGAATGCTGCAGACTCTCCTTACCTTGAGTTTTGATAATTAGCCCTCAAATCCTTCTTATCTTCTATGACATTAAGAGTGAAGATCATCTATACTTCATTTCAGAAAGTTGTGGCTCAGAAGCATATTACATTCCCTGGAAAAGGTTCACAGCTTGCGTGGCGTTATGTGGTCAGGGAAGGAAGAGAGAATCTGCTAATGTTGAAACAACAGCTGTGATATAAACATCATTTATTTCCTCACATAGTTACATTGCATTTTTTAAATGTTTTTTATATTTGGTCAATTTTGATTAAGTATTTTTGTCTTCAGGTAGCTATTGTTTAAATGATGCACTATATGAAAAATAAAAAGGATTAGTGCACAGGGAAGAAATTTTCCTGAAGAGAAGTGCCCATTTGGAGGAAAATGTATATTATGTAAAATAATCTAATGATATTTATAAATGTTCATTTACTGAATAGAAGTGGAAAGCAATTAGAAAAAATTACTTCTGCTGAGTGTGAAAACACGTTAGCACAAATTTAAATTTCTATCCATAAAACCAGAAGTTAATGGGGAAAGCACTCACCTCTACCTGAAGGTCAGATTCAGACTGTTTTTGGCTGAAAAGGCAATGGGGTAATAAATATTAATACAATGCAGCTTTTCCTCAATTTGTTAAAAATTCTACCAAGGAAGATCCTTAACACAATTTAAATGTCAAGTACTGAAGCATTTTCCTTTTTTCACATCCACAAAGATTGCAAATCCCACGGATTAATTTCAGAGAGGTTACTGGTTGCATATTTCTGAATTTTCATGGACTGTTTTTTGATTGGCCTCATTTTAACAAGTACATAAAATGCAAACCCAGAGGACCAAAGAAAGGGTCTTAAAGTAGATTCACAGTACACTGATTGTGCTTAATATTAACTTTCTCAGGTGATGGTAGTAACTTCAGGTCAGACAAAGCACTTGCCTGCATATAGCCTAAAGCAGAATTAAAAATGGATTTGAGTTAAAATACCAGCTTTAATTAGTATTAAAACACTTGAATGAAAGTGTTCTTGGTACTTATATCAGTAATTTTTATTTGTAAATAGTTTTTCATTGTTACCTACATTAGACTTGCAATAAATCCATGTTTACAACTAAATTCCAAGATTATGGACCTCATCCCTACCACTGTGAACTTCTTATCCAAAAGACATAATGCGAAACTTTGTTCAGAGTTGCCAGTTAAAATTGCTTGTCTACATAAACATCTCCTGCTGGTTCCTAAGTGTTTGTTCCAGATCTCTGTCATACTCAGCATTAATGGAATTTGGTGTTACGATTTTTTCTTTAAGTTAAATAATCCTCCAAACTGATTTCATGCAGGCAGCAACAGGGCAGGGTTATTCTACCTTCCTAATATACCTCAGTCGTGCCATTTGTAAAATAAATGTACTGAATGTGCTGAAGAAAATACTGTGTGTCTCTCTCTACTGTGTGCGCTGAAAAAGATACTCAGTCTCATGAGTGTAGCATTTGTTAAATGTAGAGTTTTGACCAGTTTTTGGAGTATCTTTAGATCCTTGGTTGACAGGTGCAGTATGATTTTGAATTATATTGGTTATTTTTAAATTTTTTCTCAGCCATCAAATTTTGATTTTACTACTCACTACAAGGATAGATGTAAAACAAAAGTCTAACAATGATATTGTTTACTAGGCTCTTTACATTATTCAGTGACCCGTAGCTTTATTTTGTTCTTTGCTTATGCTGTGTATAAGTAGATAGTCACATTAAAAAATGGGTCCTGTACCTATTATTTTCTGTCTCAACCCAATGATAAAATCCCCTGTCTTTGACTTGAACAGTCATAGCACACTGCAAGAGACATATTTATCTTTCTGTAATATTGCTAAACTGGATGTGTTTCTGTGTTCACCTCCAATGCTAATAACCTGGATTTGTATACAATGTAGCACACGGGAGACGACTTGTAAGATTATCTTTGAACACACAAGAACACTTAAAAAAATGTAACCAGTAAAGGAGTATAATCATTTAAGTGCCATAAAAAGAATAAGTCTCCTTAAGGCAGAGAAAAATTGTCATTTTTAGAGTCTGTGAAGGGGTAATTTTGCTGAACCAAGTCCACATATAAATAGAAGGCTGAATTTCATTCAAGAATGAATGTCTATTTCCAGGTGATGAGGCTACAAAGGAGAGTCAATATTAAAGAACAAATTTCAAAATCTGGAGTGACACATTTAAATCTCAGAAGCAAAAAGTGCACATATTATGTGTGTACACAATAATTATGTGTGTACTGGTTATATACAATTAGAAATAAAAATAAATTAGTTTAAGGAAAAATAAGTGAGGTCTATTTCAAGATATAACTCGTGCACAATAAACTCTGCTTCAGTAAAATAGAATTTGATTTGCATGTGAATAGCGGTTAGCCTGTATTTCCTTTTAAGGTTTTAGAAAAGATTCGAAGTAAGAACAGCTCCATGACTTTTGGTTGGGCTATGTTGTGCCTCTAAAGTTTTAAAGTATGATATAATGTATGCTAAGCCACAATTCTCCACAGATGCATCACAGTTTCCAATGATTTTGTTTGTGTGTGGCTTCGATGAAAGTCAACAAAAAAAATCTCGTATTCAACATGATTGCAGTTGATAAGTGATCAGCTTGCAGTTATACAGCCCACCCCATATTTAGCATTATGGGCCTTGAATCAAAATGGATGTAAGCAGTTGCTGATAGATAGACTACAGGAGTTTGAAGCTTAGAGGTCTTCCCACTGAACTGATTTAAATAAATTCATAGGTGTTTTCAAATCAGTCATGTGATCCAACGTGTAGTACAGTACAATTCTGATTTCCTCTGTTATTCAATTAATATTCACAAATGGTAATATGAACATTGAGTCAGTTGCACAAGATTGCTTGTTTATGCTGTGTCTCGGGATGTTCCCCATGAATTCTGCTCTCTTTTTGGATTTCACTACTGACCCTCCCGCCTTTCTATTTGTTCCTCTTATATTCTAAGTCTGGCGCTTTTTCATACAGCTTTCCAGGTTCCTTTCTGGGAACCAGTAATCATCTCCCTGCGCAGAACTTTTACTGTTTTAAGATTTCCTTCTTTCCCACTTGCTTTCTTTTCCTCCTTTTCGTCTTTCTATTGTTAATTGCATTTCTCCTTTGTTTTGCTTTCTGATCTCACGTATTGCCTCTTTTGGCCGTCTTTTTAATGGCATAATCAAAGCTGTCAGAAAGGTACAGTATCAGCTCCTAGCTGTGCTGTGACTTCCTGATACCTCTTCAGGATGAGGCTCCTGCAACCCGTATTCCTCATTTACTTTTGTGACAGTGCTTGCCATTTGCTTTCTCACTTCGCTTTACCTCAGTACTCTGTATAGGGAACACAAGGTGCCCTATGAACACGGCTTAGGGATGCAAGCATTGAATAATGCACACCAAATGTCTGAAGGCAGCAGTATAAAGAAGCATTTGCAAATGACATTGATGCTGAGATGTGTTTTCATAACCTATTAAAGGGACAATTACGAATAACAGTTAGTCACATCATGGGTGATTCTCTGTCAGAAAAAAGGCCTGCATGTGTTAATCATTCTCTACACATATGTCCCACAGACCATGTTTCTGACTTGCGATTTGCAAGGTAGATTTAGCTTTCTCCTAAATTTGGAAAATTGAGATTAACTTGAAGAACGTGTCTGTTTCAGTTTAGAACTCCTATGTTACATGCTGGAAAGTTTATGAAGTGCTTTCTCCTGCCAAAACAATGTGAAGTGGTTTAAGAGTAAATGAGAATTTTTTTTAATGCATCCTCCAAACATTCCACATATGATGTGGTCGTGCCACTTACTTTACCTGTAGCCACGTATTTTTCTTGTTTTATACCCTTCTTTTACCTGACCGCTTAACTGACTTCTTACCAGGTACAAATTTGCCCTACTGGTCTCCAGAATGTTTTGCTATACCTCCTTGAGCTTCTTCTCAACAATTCATCTTCCACTCTTACAATTCCTCTAATATTTTTTAAAGAAGGTGATAGTTCAATTCAGTATGTGTTTCATCTATTTTAACTCTATTTTTTTCTCTTTTAAGAGTCTTTCCTTTAAATTTCACTTTAAAACTATAATTTTCTCTGCAGTTTATTATAATTTTATGATATGACACCTTTGTGATGGAAAAATATGTATAATACTTGAAGAGCAGAAATAAGCTTTTGAAAAATCTTTAGACGTTTTAAGTTAACTTTGCAAACCTGAGGGCTCCTGATGTAAATGTATATTGGCACAAGTACTCCTTATACACATTTTTGCTGAAGTATGTATTTGTAGGAATAAAAGATGAGTAACATTCTGCACATCTGAGCCCTTAGTAGTTTCATATATAATAAGCCATTGTCAACTCCATATTAATTTAGCGTTTTATATGCAGTCAAGCAATTATCTCAGTAGTTGATGAAGATCTTAGTTAAGTAGCTGATTACAGGCTATAAACTTATGAACATGGAAGAGTTTACACTCCCTCAGAGAAATGGTAAAATAACTGTCTTCTGAGCCCACTAAAGTTTTCAAAGTATATCAGTACAAAAATTTTATGGTAAAAATACATTCTGAGTTATGGATACAAACAGTATTTGCTTACAGAGCCTCAGAGCTGTGTGTACTTATAAACAATACTTATCTGTCCCTCTATTTACTGATCTTTTGATAAAGATATAAATATGTATTCCCTAACTTTGTATGCTGCCATGCGTTATATGTTTGCATTAAAAAGTTACTTATTCAGTGGAGGTACTCTTTGCAATATTGTCTCTTTCCTTGCTTTATACCTGTGCTACCTTCAATTAAACAAGGTTGTTGAACTTGCCACCCTTTCTTTTATGAACAGAGAAGATTGCTCGACCAGAATAAAATGTAGGTATCATCAGCATCTCATCACCATAGCCAGTAGTGGGGCTACAGGGAAAAAGAAAAGGGAAGGCTTGGGGTAGCTGTCACTGCTATAAACTGTATTACTTTGCTGTCAGTAAAGGGTAGAAGAAAAGCCATGGTCTTTGTCAAGTTTTGTTTTTGGAGTCCACGTCTTAAAAATTGAAGTGTTATTATAGGCAGTCACTTGATCATGTGAAAAATAAAAGCTGTAAAACTGCTAGGTTTGCAAATGGCAAAACAGTGATAGTTAAAGCAAGAAGATATCTTTAAAGGAAGGATTTTTGAGGAAAGTATCTTAAATTCAAGAAAACTCAGAGATCGATGTATGAGAAATAGGAGAAAAATGCTACTGTCATCTGTCCAATGAAAATGTTTTTAACAGAAGTCTGAGAAACAGTATTAACTAAATATTTTCCTCACATACATGAAGTTTTCCTGTCTTAACTTTGGAGATTCAAAGATGTAATCTTATGGGTTCTATTTTTTTCATTTTTTACTTAATGCAGATGTTTTGCTAAATTACAATTTCTTCTTGTCACAAGTATTTTGCATGTAAAAGATTTTGTGAAAACAACATTTTTTTTTTTAAATGCTTTATGGTGCCAGTAGGTTTAATTTCTTAGGAGAGTTATTGAATTTAATGAAATCAGTGATGGGAACCAAGTAGTATAACCTAGCATGAATATGTAGCAATTGACCATTGAATGCTATTTGGTATTGTGTGTACTGGCTGGTCCTCAGTAAAAAGTAAAAATGAAGGTAGTTATTTGGGGGCCAGGATAGATCAGAGGACCGGTAATGTAATCCAAGGCTGATCACCTCCAGGTCGTTGGTTCAGATCTGACTTGGGTTGGTAGTGACTTAAATTCGTTACCGTCTAATGGTTGGTCAGTGACCTATATAAAATGAGTTGCTGATCTCAGTCCAGTTACTACTGGGAAGGTGTTTGTATCGTGAGAAATGCTGTAGCTGGCACCCTTTGCTGATGGATAACGCTTGTGAAGGGGCCAAGCACTCAGTTGTCATAGAGGTGAAGCTTCATTCCTGGCTTGCTCCTAACAGTGGAGGTATTTCAATTTTTAAGCAAATAAAAACACTGTATGCTGTGTTTTAGTACTCTGTGCATGATCTCTGGGCCATGTTGTTACTGTCTGGAATACTGCAAAATGAGAGAAAAATACAACTGTAAGCTCACAGTCTGTAGCCTCTAAGGAAGTTCCTTATGTAGGTAAGAGGGAAGCTTAGGGCCAAGGGCCTAATCCTGCAGGACTTCTTTGTCACTTCACACTTTCCAGGTCCTCAGTGCTTCCTCCTTCATGCTCCTGTACTATCCTCTACTATACTATCCTGCCATGGCTAAATCAGGGTTTTTCCAAATTGCATTTTTTCTCTGCAGTTTTCTGATTAAAAAATACAATAATCTTCTTTCCAGCTTTGTCATGACTTATCATGTTTTCTCCAAAAACATTTACCATTTTGAGGTTTCTTCTAAGCTTGTTCTGTGGAGGCTCTCTTCTATTTTCTTTTTTCTTCTTCTTTATTCTTTTCTTTTTTTAAAACTGTAAAAGTTAAGAGTGATTTGCTAAAGATACTGTCTCCTCTGTAGCTGAATTGAGTATTTCTGCTTTTTCTTACTGTATATATGTACAAAGGCATACCCATAGTAAGGAAAGTGTGTATGGTTTACACAAGTCTGAATTGCTAAGCTGATAAGCTATATGGAGACATAAAAGCACTGCAGCACGCTGATGTGCTCAGCTCTGGGTTCAGTTCACAGGTGTGTTTGCGTATTGCAGGACCACGTGAGGCTTCAAGGATACTGCAAAAGCAGCAGGCTTTCCTCTTGCCAGCGAAGAGAGTATCATGATCATTTTCCACGTTATGGAAACTATATTTTGCTTTCCCTTCTCATTTCCCTTTGCCATGAGAAGAGTACCTATCTGGAAGGTGGGATAGGATGTTTGTAGAATACGTTTTTAGTTAGCAAATGTTCAGCAAGTGGCTGGAGTGTTTAACTGCTAGAGAAAGGTCTTGACTACCTGTCCCATGTATCAGCAGTCTCCAGAATGCTTTAGCTTCACATTCTAAACCAAAAAAGTACGCTCGCTTTAAAGTTGTTGGTTTCTGCACTCTATATCTTCTCTTAGTTATGTGGTTAATTTAAGTATATTAGTGCAATTAAAAAATGTAACAAAATCTGAACCATAAATATAAATGATCTTTTATCTGGAAAGAAGCATTTCCCAAAGTGCTACTTTCTTTGTCTCTTTTTTGTTCTTTTTACTTTTCCTTTGAAAAACTGTCATTATTCTTCATCATTCTTATAGTTCAGGACCATATAGCCATTATGTAGTGCCTGAAGCATCATCTCCAGGATTCAGAGTTTAAAAAAAGAATTCCTGTGCCAGAGTCCTGAATACATATTTGGATACCTAAATATCTGGTATCTGATTTTCAGAGATGCTGAGTTTCTGCAGTTTCCAGTGCTATTTAAAAACTCATCATTTAAAATCCAGAGCAGTACAGTATAATAAGTAATTAGTAGGTATGGTGAGCAGCTCTTTTAGTATTTCTCGTGGAAGCATTGGAAATGTGTGGGTGTATGTGTGTGCGTATACAATGTATGTAGGTGTTCGCTTCTGCCTGGTGGTTTCCCAAGGAAATATAAAGTCAAGATTATTGTAGAATTTTGTATTATTTGTGCTAACTCTTGATCCAGCAGCTATGTTCATAACACGGTACTTTACGTTTGTATATCCTCAGCTAAGCCCATTGTTTAAGGACACTGTCCTCAAGAGAACATTTAATGTTACTTTACAGAATCCTATTGCTGCTCAGATGAAGAGTATTTTCGCAAAAATGAGGCAGTCCACCATGAACCCCTCTGAGTCTACCTAGGAAATCTATGATTGTGAGTATTATTGTATTGCTAGAAGCTTTAAAAGTTCAAAATAGATTATTCCATTTTCTAGCATATGCTCCAAATTAGAAATACACCCATTCTTATTTTGTGTATTTGACTGGGAAGTGAGTGCCTTTATTTTGTATGGTGAAGAAACCATTACTGTATTCACAGATCCCCAGCTATGTATTTGTATCTGTGCTCAGAAGGAGTGGTATTTGGTTAAATAAATTTTAAAATTAATTAGAACCTTTCAATCTTTGCTAAAGCAAATGAAAATTGTTTCAGGGCCGGGTAAAGAAAAATGTATTTAATTTCCATTTGTTTCCAAATATGTATTTTCCTTTTGTGGATGTGTGTGGAGGAACTGTGAAAAATTACATACAAATGAAATATAGATGGCAGTCTTCTCCACAGGTCATTTATTTTCTCTAACAACTAAGGCAGTGAACTACCAGAGTTGTGCTCTATTACTGTGGAAGCAATTATGATTATGAAGGTTATATCCTGCTTTTACTAAAAAAGGAGACAAAGAAACTGACATTCAAGAATCATTTAATTTAAAGAGGCTAAAATAACATGCAGAGATAAAGCAATATTAATTTTTGTCTAAGGTTCCATGTTAGAAAATGTTGATTTTAATACTTGCTCCCCAGATAACAAACTTTTCCCCTAATAGTGTCTGTTGTTCAGCATATTGTTAGGTCTCTTAAATCACTGTAGGCTGAGGCGTATCTTGTTTCTGTCCTATTAGAAGCCCAAGGGACTGAAAAGGCATATTGAATCTGTATTTTTACTGTTTTTTTTTTATTTTTAAATTGATTTTGGATGCATTAATACTGGGTATATCTCCTTTTCACTCAAGGTGATTTGAAGCATTTCCTTGTTTACTTAGCAAATTACAAAACTAAAATTTCCTTCTTTTTTAGGTAGCTTAGTTATCCCATCCTTTCTTTATTGTTGCTAAAAATCTACATTAAGTTCCCACCTGCTTCTAACTAAGAAATGAATTGAAGCTCTCTTTCTTTAATCTTTCATCCAAAGTCTGCAAATTTCAGTGACCATGAGCTGCAGTCAGCCTCGCTGGCCTGTCAGTTGGATCTCAAATTGACGTAACTTATTTTCCTGGCATCAAATGTATGTAACTTCCGCTTGCACACTGAAGAGCCATAAGGAAAGAAAGTGAGCATCTGGGCTTTGTTAAAGGCGATAAATGGGGTGTGAATAGAAGATGACTAGGAGTTTAACATTCTGGATATTAAGGAACATTGTAATCAAAGCCAGAGTGACCGGTAAACCTTTAACCTTCTAAACTACAGTAAAGATTTTGTTTTAAATCTCTTCTTTGCGGAATAGCCTGACTGTTCCCTCAGCCATAGTGGTTCTACTCGGAGTTGTGGACCAGGAAGCAGATCCCCCTGCAGCAGTGATACAGGGCAGCGTCTGTGTGCTGTGGGCCACCATATATGCTCTGCTAATTTTGGATTGGCTAGTCATTGCAAGTAAAGAGAATTTACAACCAAGCATAATACACACAGATCCTGATAGGATGCACTAATTACCTACAGTAGCTAGATAAGTCTCTTGAATGCAATTTGACCCTAAAGAATTTTCTTCCTACTGAGTCAGAGAGGTTTTGAAAATACTATTTTAGTTCAGGTTAAGAAAAGTTACACTTAGCGAATCATATTTTTCTTTTTTCTCTTTCATGCAGGATTTAATCCAGCATTAGTACCTGTTAGTGACAGAGACAAGCTGAAGGCTCCTTCCAGAGGAATAATTCCTTTCATGACGATCTCCTCCAGCTGCTCGAAATGACTGTTCTTATAAGCTCCTGATAAAGGAAAGCTGTTCTTGCAAAAACTTTTCTCTAGTCTAAACTTCTTCCTTCTTATCAGACATCTGTTCTTCACCATACAATACTCCTCTACTTCCTCAGTACAATTAGAAATACAAATATTAGATTTTCCCCTCCTTCTTTTATTTTTTTAAGGAGCCCTGAAATTGTGTAGCTTTGTAATCCTGCCCAGTGTGAAAACATTGCTCTCTGTCTTCAGTATGGGGGATTAATTTACAGCCAGACTGGCCCAACATAGCCGCAAACCCTGTCGAAGACGTAGAAAAGAAGAAGGGAAAACCTGTAACATTCTCTTCGGGTTTGATATCTGCACAGCCTGTAAGTTCAGGAAATACTTTTGTCCCTTCCCATCGAAGCAGTGAGGCTGGTCCCCAGCACCCACAGAGCGTGGAGAACAGAGAAGTACAAAGCTTTCTATCTCAATTTCTGTATTTCTCTGGCTCGTTCGGCCTCCCATCTGCCCACCTTTGACTGGAATTACACTGATGGAAACAGCATTGATTTTACCTACAAATGAAGGGACCTCCCAAGACTTTCCCATTATTAAAAACGTATTCATCCCCAATGACAAATATAATCAAGGGGAAGGGAAAGGCACATCAAGAAGAGAAGTCCACCCGCTTGAGCTTTGGAAGTGCCCATCTCTCCTGTGACTTTACAGGGAAACCATCCTCCTAAACTTGGCAAGCAGGATAAACCCAGTGGGGAGAATACTGGAATATTAGTTGCTGTTACTCATTTTTTTTAGTGTTTGTTAAAGAGAGTTTCTAATACTAGAAAATGTTGGACTGTGATGGTGGATAATGATACAAGCAGCCCTTAATATTGTGATAATCCAAGTAATGGCCTGCTGTTGCTCTCCACTTTACCTTCAGTGTAGTTTTCCTTGTGTTTTATAAAATACTAAACTTAGAATATGGTATTGTCTACCATATAAAAGCAGAATCAGGCTTCAGATGGCTTTTCATCTGAGCAATTCTCAAGACAGTGGCTGTTCAAATACTGGAATTTAAATAATTAAAAAACAAGCAAATGAACAAAATTAACCATAGCACTTTGGAAATTCAGGCAATGTCTTTTCAGGATTTGTTACCTCACAAATTTCCAGTACTAGAAAAATCCCAAGATACTCTCATTGGAATAAGAGAATTCTCAGACTGCCAAAGCTGTAAGATGTTTGTCTCTAACTCTGATGATTTGCACAATATTATGCCTTTAAAGTATTGTTGGCCCTGAGTCTAGCTATCTTTTTTTGTTTTGTTTTTGGCATTAAAGCAAGCCCCAGATTTCATATGTGCAGAATTTTCTCTGAATCTCTTATCTGAAGAATATTAAAAAGTGTACCTCTGAAAACTACTGCTGTTTTTCATATTGTAATAATAAGGCAGTAAGCATACTAAATATTTAGCGTGAAAATACTGTCCAATAACTTGCATGCTCTGCAGTGTTTGTCTTCTAAATAGATAACAGCTGAAAAAAGGAATTGAGAATATTTTTCATGGAATACACTAAGAGAATGACCTAGATAATGTAGCTTAATAAGTTTTCTCCATCTTTATTGTCACTGGTACCACTCCTTAGAGATGCTAGAGGCATCAGGATGAACAATTGAAAGCAGGGATGGAAAGAAGGAAAAAAAAAAAAAAGACCCTAAACCATCTAGCCATGAAAAAATTACAAACTATTCTGTAGTGAGGCACACCCACAAGATAGATAGTAAGTGTTTAAATATATTACATAAATGATTGCTTAATATCTTTTCATATTGATATTTGTGCAGTGGGATAGAACCAGGAAAAGAATGAAACCTTTAATAACTAAGAAATTCTGAAAATGGAAAATATGTTCATCTGTTAATTCTAACTAATATTGTGGAGCGCAGACTTAAAGCTGATTTTATGTGGGCGCTGAATAGATGTAAACTGCTGGTCTTGGCAAAACACTGAAAGCTAACTACCAATTAAAAAGCATTCTGCAATATATCATTGCAATGCTCAGCAATAAATTACCTTAAATTCACCGTAGTCATTGATAACTTCTTTTTATCATAACCTAATAAAGACAGTGCTTAGTTACTAACACTCTGCCTATTACAAAGTCATTCTCAGCAATAGTAGCTGTGCAAAATTCATAGAGCAAAATGATTCATGAACTCCATTTAATCAACACACTCAAAATGGGAACAAAGCTCTGCAGTTGCGGAAAATGTTTTGAAACATTTTTGAAATGGGGCATTAATGAGAAATTTTTCTTTTGCCTCTAAAATAAAAAAAAAAAAAGCTGTGTGAAGATAAATGCTGTATGTATGAGATAACTAAACAACACCTGTCAGAGCACAGTCATCATAATCTATTGGATATCTGTACTCAGAAAGTATTCTGCTCAACCACTGAGTAGGGATAATTTATTCTGGGGTTGTCCTACTTCACTTATCTGGAACCTGTGTCTTTGAAGTGCTGGGCACACCTGCTTTGATTGTAAACTCTTCTGTTATAGCATACACCATAAAGAAGGAACAACATACAAGTTTCTTAGGACAGCAGCACTCATGTTAATGATGGGATCTAGCATACTGATGTTTGAACAGAAGGTATGCTTATCATAAAGTCCATGTTAAGACTTAAGGGAATAGTGCCATCATCCCATTTATTTTTGGAAAAGCTGGTACCATTATATAGAATGTTAGAAAAACTGCCATGCACAATTAATAACTGATTGTAAAATTCAAATATCTCAGTTATTTCTGCTTTTTTATTTCCAGAAAAGCATCTATACTGGTACTACCCAAAACAATCTGTTGGTGTATTTCCTGTTGGTGGCTGTTTTCCCCCTTGCTTTGGTGACTTCAGATGAAAGTTCAAAATGGAGCAGTGCAGGAGCCACATTGCAAAAGAACAGGTCAACACATGTGTTTACATGTATGATTGCCGTCTTTTGTGGTCTGAGTTATAAAAAGGGTGTGTGAGTGTTGGTATGTACGTGAGAGTGGCAGAAGGAGAACAGTCCTGAGACGTTTTCACAAGTGCATGGCAGATGCAGCCAAACTATCAATAGGAATCACAGTGTGCAGCAGCCCGCAACAGTCCTGCTGTTCCCCAAGGAAAGAGCTGCCCTGGGTACATGCTTCCCAGTTTAAGAACTCAACTGGAGTGGACTGGTCTTTACCTGTTATTCTGGAGTAGCCCTTCAGGGGTAAGAAATACCTCATGGCACTTGGCAGCTAAGCAACCTTGCACTGCTTCAGAGGGTAAACCAAGGTTTGATTTTCTTTGCTGAATGGGCATGTGGTTTTGCTGTGCCTTCTCCCTGCAGTATTTAAGTCTGCAAGGGGAAATATGCGCATGCCACAATTGTACGTACAAATAAGACAAAGTATATGCAAAGCATGCTGTAGGCAAAGCTTTGACTTTAATATCTGTAGGTCGAGAACTGGAACCCATGGTGCTGTGTGTTGCCATGGTGGATACGGCTCTTTTCAATTAAGTTTATAAGCAAGTAGAACTTCTCCCAAAGGCTTTTCTCGCTCCGTGGTCATATACTGGCATCTGTATTTTGACTGGATACTATCCTTTCAATTCCTATGTGGTTGCTTTTTTTTTTTTTTTTCCCTCTTCTCTCTTGTCTCTATTTTTGGTGCTTCAAGTACACAGGTATCATGAATGTGAATCTTTCTTTTAAGTTATAGCTTCAATAAAATTTCTATTAGGATTTTTCAGTTAGCCGGTAGAAGAAGGATACTTTTTTGTTCTGTATTTTTCATTGTCTGGACTTAACAGAGTAGCATCGTTAAAAAAAACTAAAGAGGAACAAGTACAAGCTACAATTAATATTAATTAACACCTCAAAACAAGTTGCAAGGTAAGATAATTATTTTGCTTAATTAGTTGAATTCCTGGTCTGTTAAACCTGGAGAGATCTATATGTCTTTGCATCTGTGTTTGGAAGGCACTGAAGATACTGGAGTACAGTACTGTGTTTTATTGCCTTTAAGAGATACTGGCAGAGTGAGGAGAAGTTAAGATGATGTTGATGGAATCCAGCTCTGACTAGTGTGTTTGAGCTGTGGTCGTAATTGTATCCACAGGTGCATCCTATGAATTCCTCTAAAAAATCCCGGTGGCTACAGTTACAGATAGGATAAGTTCATTTTCTGGAGGGACAAAACCAAGTCAGAACATTTTTGGAAGGCTTCCAGTCTGACAAAGGAAAAAGCTGCCTTTCGATCAGTTTTCATTCAATGGTCCGGGAAATTTGGAGCGCTGGTGCGATAGTGGACAATTCCATATATTGGCCCCTGTATTACCAGGCTATGTCAGACCAGGTGCGTGGGACTCCATGTCACAACTCCGTTCTCCCTCTGAGGCTTTCCTTCCCGTGGATAAATGGGGCCCGGGAGTCCAACGGGCAGCGTTGCCACCCCTGCGGTGCAGCGTAGATGCGGTCAGAGTAGTAACCAGCCGGGCTGGAGGGATTCGTCGTTTCCCGGAGCCCTGTGCAGGCCCCCGCAGCAGCGCCGAGTTCGCTTCTGCTTTCAGCTGCTTTAATTTTCCTTTGGGCTCTGCAGGTTACAGGCCAGCGGTGCATTACATTCATATGGTGGCAGCAGTCGGGACGGACGTTGTTTGTGGTGGATTTCTCTCTTTATTTGTAAAAAATGACACCCGTTGTACCAGCTCTTACAGCAGCTGTTGGTCTGGGCCAGAATAAAATTGCCAAAAATGTTGGAGGAGAGGGGAGGAACAGGGAGCAAACAGTTGGGGTAAACATCCTGACCTTGCACCAGCCTCAGCACTTTGCTTGAGCTTTGATACCGATTTTCAAGGGCTTTTTCTGAACCTTCAATTGTTAAAATTTGGCCAGTCCACAAAAGCAAAGATTACAGCTCAGTTTTTGTTGTGAGTTTTTGCTCTTCGTGACAGAGGGACTGGGGGATTGTTTTAAAGGTAATCCCTGAGCACTTATCTTTGGCCTCCAGATAGCGCAGGCTGCTGCTGAGCAAGCAACCAGCGAGGCTGCGTAAAACATATTCATTCGAAATACTGACAGGCTGCAATGTAGCTCTGACCTCACGATTAACAGGAGAAATGAAGGGGTTTGTGTGTGGGGGGGAATTTTTAATCTCTGCCCAGGTGTTGCACAAAGAAATCCTGTTAGAAAGAAAAGGATTTGAGCATATATGTTTCATACATCACTTTGAAAATGTCCCCATTTAATACTTTGAGAATGATGTCAAACCACACTGCCAGTAAATGTAAAACAAACTAATATGTGTCACAGTAATTTCCACACAAAATTATGTTTAGAGGGTTTTTTTTGTTTGTTTGGTTGGTTTTTTTTAGGTTAAATGCCTTTGGTATCATTTCAGAAACATCTAGGTTTAGTGGGGATTAAAACTTCAAATCCCTCTCTCCTGTGTTTAACCTTCTTTATTAGTGCTAATTTTTAATAAATCTTCAAAAAATGCCATGACACAAGTTGTGAAGGCAAAGGCAGTTGCTACAGGTGCTATGTATTTAGTGCCTAATAAAAGATGGGGTGTTTTCTTCTAAGATCTTTTAATTTTTCTGGCAGGGAACAGTCAAGACAATGCTGGAAGTTCTACTGTTGGGAAGTCTCTAAACAGTCTCAGCAATGCAGAGTGCTGGTGTCCTTGTCCCAAAGCATGACTTTCAGCTTGTTCAAGCAGAATCTGTGAAAGAAAGATGCATTTTGTACTGGAAGTCTTTTAATTCTATAGATAGGACCCAAAGTCTGAATCCTAATGCATATTAAGCTGAGAGATCCAGATGCAGATATTTCAGCTTGGGAGTAACTTTACTACATATGGTTATCTGTAATCCATCAAAGAAATAGCTTAAAGATGGTTTCATGTGGTATGAAAAGCTAGATCACAGCAGGAACGTTTGGGAAGTTGCTTAGCCGAAATTGTTATGAAACCCTGATTTTAAAATTAAAAATATATTTGTAAACATTGTGTATCATTTGATCATAGCTGTTTTTACACACAGGGAATTAAATTTTGCATGCCTTGCCATATTGCACTAAAACTATCAGTACACATGAGATGCTACTTGGATTCCCAGAGGCTTCCCTGGACAATGCATTTCAAATGTTTCCAGAGCTCTGGGATATCAAAGCTCAGCTCTCGCAAGTTGTCAGTATTCAGGTGCAATGCTCTCAGTGAACTCCAGCTACTAGTAGATAAATCTCTTTTTATACCTACAGCTTTTCTAGCCTTTTCTCCAAGATTATTTTTAGTAATAGTAGTAGTTTAGTACTAGGGAATCTGCTGCGTAGTTATCTTACGACCTTTGTTTTGAACACAGTTAATTATGGAATTTGGGGGTTTACCCATTTTGTTTCTTTTTCCCTTTTTGTAGCAAAGTGTTGTTACAATGAGTTTAATTAAGTGAAAATGAATGTTGGCTTACAATGTTACAAAAGGTTGCTATGCACCAATAAATCATAATTAAATGTATTTAGTGTAATAGCAGGAGTCATTTACAGTTAAGTTGTTCATAACAAATATTAATTGTTGTCTTAAATGACAAGCTCTTCCAATTATAAAGAAAACAAACCAAAGCCCAGTTCTGCTAACCAACAGGATGTTTACATTACAGAGAATTTTGGTGTTTTATTCATGAGCAGCTTTTCAAAATGGTAAAAGGTGCTATATGGGGTGCCTTGAAGGGTTTGAACATGCCTTATTCTGATGAAAAATGATTGCTGGTTGTTTCAGTGAAACGTAGTTATGGTTGGGGCAGTGAAATCTCATAAAATGCATCGAAGATGCCCCAGGGAAAGCTTCACTGCTTAACTGTGTGGGGCAAACCACTTGAAATCATAATGTGGACTGTATGAACTCTGCACATTACGAGGTAAGAAATAAGACATTTAGGGTTCAAAAGTGTGACCTAGTAGCAAGCAGTGAGTGCATATACTGAAGACAATGGGATTATTCAGCTGAGTAAGTACAACACTATTGCAACTTTAATGAACCGTGTTTTTTACAAAGCAACTAACAATTTGTTTGCAGTTTGTGAGTCACTCTGTGCTTCCACGTGTGTGCTTTTAAATAATGTTTTGCACAAGTCAAAATATTTGCACAGGAAGGACTGCCTGTCCTGCCTCTAAATGTGAGGAAGTTTTTGTGGCAGAATGAGCTTTTCCAGGTGTTTGGAGAATGTTTACCATATACTGTGGTGTTGTCACTGTATGCACAAGGAGGGACAATAACCTCTATATATCTGGTTTGCGTTATTGTGTGGAGGAGACTATGCGACTGTTCCTTCCCCCTCACCACCACAACCCCTTTGCACACACGCACACACTTTTCTGGTGAAGAACTGATCATTAAAGCCGAAAGCAAGGGCACAATTCTGCTTTGTTGCAATCAGTCGGAAAACTGTCAGCATCTCCAATAGCATTGATTTAAACTTAGACTTTGGGGATCTGTGTGAACAGAGAAAAAATGCTGCATGTGCAAGTGTTGCAGGAAAAAAGAAATAAAGAGGTGAAGAGACATCAATATTATAACACTTGGATTCTTTTGAGTCCTATTTACACACAAGAAAAAGAAATGCTTCAGTGTAGAGCTATGTGTGTCATTATTAAAGCAGGCATTTAAAATTAGAATTATTTTATTTCTTTATTTATCGGTCTCAGTTCTTCTAGTCTTCACAATAAACAATTCTGGGAGAGAGGGATTAGAAGCAGCTGCAGGCCTCTGTGATCTGAAGGGCACAGTAGGAGGATGGGGAATTTAAATATCATTCATTTTCTTTTCTCTTCCTTCCCTTCTCTTCTCCCCCTTTCCCCATGCCATTCCACATGGGAAACAATCAGTCATTCACAGCCATGGACAATGACCCCCTACCTTTCACAGCCCATATCCAGAAAACCTCTGGCAGCGCAGACCTGGGCTCCAGCTAACTCAGCACTGTTGGAAGTCACATTTTGTGCTGTAGGACCCTGGGACTCATGAATCATGGGCTTGCACCGTACAGCGAGTGCCTTCAATCGGCTGTCAGAAACGCTGACTGACCACTGTCTGAGCGCTCTGTATACTTCCACTTTTGTTTTAATGCCTTTTCAGCTTTCATAATGAGCTTATGGAACCTCACTGGAATCAAGCTCCTTTCTGATTAAAATGTCTTTTCTTCAAATCCAGCTTTGCAGCAGGGATGCCAGCCTGAAGGGCCCAGCATGGCAAGGATATGTTTCTGATGATTTATACAACTTCACTTCCTTGATGATTATCCCAAATATATCTTGTTGGTATTTTCAGCCATGATTTAGGTACCCTTTACATCCATATAAATCTTCAGGCCAAGGAGAAAATTAGCCAAGTCCGCACATTGATCTTGTGAGGTAAATTGTACCTAGGCAGCAGGGGCTCCATTGATAAACAATGAAGCAGTGCAGATAACTTACCAGTTTACTTTTAATCAATGCTGCTTCTCACAATGTATTATTCCAGCAATGGGTCTAAATCACTGTGCACCATAACGGTTGTTTTCAAAACCTTTTAATCTAATTGGAAAATCTTCCTTTCTACTGGTAATAAACACTCACTAAACTGTCTGCACCTAATTGAGCTGTAGTAATTTATGTGAGCTCCCCACTGCTTTTTCTCCTTTTAATCAGGCAGACTGCTTTATGTCTTTAACTAATGAAACCTAAGACTTCACCAAGTAGAGCTGATCAAATGTCCCTACTGAATAAATCTTCATTAACATTGGCATGTCCTGCATCCTCCCCATGTCCCACTTCATCATTAACTCAGAGCAACATCATCATAGGAAGGTGATGGCCAGTAATTTATTTACAGAAATAATCAAGCAGTAGTCATTGATGTCACACCAAATCAGAAAGTGAAAGGATAAAGTACTGGAGCTTTTTGTTAGGGCTTATTATTAATAAGTACACTGATTTTTTTTTTTTTCCTAGAAAGATCTCAGCACCCTAGATGTGCACTAGGAATGCCACCAATGCCATGTACACTAATAGAAAGTTTTCCCTATTAAAATAGCTATTCACATCAGTCCTTTTCACTCGTATAAATAAATATGCCCCCACCCCTATCAGTGCCTTTCAGAGGTACTCAAAATGGGTTGGGTAGCAGAAGCCATACAACCGAAAACTTGATGGTGTGAGAAATACTTATTTAAACCAGTGAGAAGTGAGTGTTGAATGTTATAACAGGATTAGTGACCGGCAAAGGTGTCTGAGCATCTAAGGATGCCCACAGGTGCCAGGTAAAAATGACAAAAGTGTGGAAGGAAACTTTCTTTGAATTTTCTGCATTGACTTACGTGGCTCTTTTACGCACAAAAAATGAGGTGCCAAAGGAAGTGCTCCCAATACCAGCTGTAGGTATTTCAATGGGCTCTCAGGATTAAAGCCCCTTAGAAAAGCTGATTCTGTTCTTCCTTTCATGGGAAAGTCAGTGGGAGGGAAACATTTTGAAAGTCTGTGTGTGGCTCTTCAAACACTTAGGAAGTGGTAAAAGACCAAAAAGCTAACAATGTGCATACTGCTATTTTTAGGAGGAAATGGGATAAGAGCTGAAAGTTGGGAAATGTATGCTGGAATGGTGGGGGATGGGCCTTGATGACAAAGGCTTTAAGGTAATAAGCTGGACAAGAAGAAGCCAAGGAGCAATTCATGGTGGCTGGTGATAGAGTTTGATAGGTTGAAGAGGAGGGTCATTCTGGCAGCGGAGTTCATCAGAGGTTTGGAGCCTGTCAGCAAACGAAGGTGTTGGCAGAGATGTATGTGCACATACATGCACACATGTATACTTGATTTTGCACAGAAAAATAGAAATGCTGTGATTCTGAAGATTCAGTAAAATCACATCTGACCTGGCTTGGCATATTCCTTGAAAACCTTTCTGAGCAGTCATTTTGCAGAGTGCGTAAGTCGTTTGAGTTGCACCTGCAAAAGTTGGTAATGTTGCTATATATTTTCTGTCTGACTTTCTATATGTGTGCATGGATGGGCATGTAGTGCATCCAAATCTTCCGTAAGTGCTCTTGTGAAGAGCCCTCTGGTCCATTCTACTATTGACATTTTCTGATTGCATGAAGTGACAACAGTTGAGTCAAACTGAGGAAAAAGGAGGCAGGGCAAGGATGGATAAAACAATACTTTTATATGTTGTGGATGGAAAGTAAAGGAAAACTTGAGAATTAAGAGCAAGAGAAAGAGCATTTAGATTTTCTTTAGGCCTTTGTCTGCTATTTGCAATTTTTTAACTATTTGTCTAGGTATAAATTTTCCCATGGTCAGTTAATATTAACCGTGGAATGTATTGTATTTGACATTCATCAGTTGGCCTTCCATCCTAGAAAAAGTACGTAAATGAAATATAAGTCATAGTGGACTTTGGACAGTAGCTCAAGTCTTGCCAGAGTTTTCTTTGCCAAGAGAAGATTTTAGCTGGAGATAGCTCTGCTCACTTACATTCCTGAGGTTTTTATTATAGCAGGTAGCTCTAATACCAGAAGATAAAAGAAAAATTCATAGGAGATGATTCATACTATAGAGATTAGTCAGGTTCTGTGTTTTTTAATCATGAAAAATAGTATCAGTTCTATAGTACAAAAATATTCTGATTGTGGAAGGAACATTGTCTAAAAGGTGAGGATGAGAGAAAATATATTTTCAGAGTATATTTGGAAAGACAATAACAGATGGAAGTGTAAAAAGAGAGGTATCTGCTAGCCTGTGGTTAATGCTGTCCATTTGTTAGACTGGATATAACATCTGTATCTATCAAGTGTATTCCAAAAGGGCTTGATTTTAATATGGAAATCATTTCTCCCTGAAGTAGGTACAGTAAGTTGGGTTCTTGAAAGCACTGTCAACTAACATTATGTTGAGCCCTGTATGCTGCATCTCTCAGTAGCTAATGTTTCTTCTTGGCAAGAAAGAATTAGGAGGGATCCTCTAATCAGTGCTGAGTGAGGATAGCAACATGGTCTGTGAAGGAAAAACAAATTACTTCCATGAGGTCACGAAGACACTGCTGGAGCTGTTTTGTAGCAACTATAGAAGTCCTAATGCTTTGGAAGGCTCCATGACCAGAAAATACATAGTATAGATATACACATACTTCTGTGTGTATGTATATATGAGAAAGGATAGGAAAATTTGTGTAATGAGTCATATAGCCCTGTCTTATATGTATTCCATCATATGGAAGGAAATTACTTTGCTTTCAGATAATCAGTATATGTACATATGCCGGTTAAAAGAGATTATATATGTATTTTCTGAAAAACAGACACCATAGAATTCCATTCATACATAATTCACTTTTTTGGGCTACTGTCTCATTTTTAAAGAGGGCATCCAGCATATCCTGTAAAAAATGCATATGGTCCACTTAGGCCAATTGTCTGCAAATCACCTCTTTTCCTTATTTTCTTTTCTCCCAGTTTAGCCTACTGAACATGGAAAAGATGTTCTGATCAGTTGAGTGTGCATGCAAACAGAATCAGCAGAATAGCGTGTGCTTTACACTTTACTCTATGTGACTGAAACCTTTAGGTCAATGGCATGTTTTTATTTCTTTTTTGGTGATGGACCAGAGGAGAACATGAAGCCGAAGATGCTTAAAAAGCTTTTTTTCACTGCTCCTCCTTGATACACTACTCTCTAATATAAATGCTATAATAAATCATACTTTCTGTTTGTTCCATGTCTTGGGTTCGACATGCAGTGCACTCTGTGGAACTGGCTTTTTTATTTTGTTTCAGTGAAAGCTGGTGAATAAGCTCCATCCTGCTTATCTGATTGTTTGTTCTGCTCAACTAAGCAAACCATGCAAGTGTGCCTTAACTAAATTATTCGCTGCAAGTCTGTACTGGTGTCATTCCAGTAGTAGAAATTCCTCCATCTGTTCTGTATTATTCTCTTTCTTGTATCTTTTTTCACACTCATTGTTTATTAAGAATGGTTGAAAACAAAGATAATCATAAAAGCAAGTTTTATGTGGTTTCTCCCAGCAAGCACCTCTGATCTAAATGCCAAAGCATTTTAAATGAGAATAGGGCTTTCTGACCTAAACAGAATTTATTATGACAAGTAGCATTGAAGTAGAAAGCCTTGAAGTAGTCTCCATCCAAATTATTAGAATGAGGGGATTACCAATTTTAGACACACACACATCTAACTGTCAATTAATTTCCCTAGTTTTAAAGAATTGGACACAAGAAGTTACCAAAGTTCTGTTTTTGATCAGGAAAAACTGCACCAAATCATTCACTTCCTTAATTGGATGCATTTAAAACTCAGCCACAGGCAAAAAAACTGTGGGCAAATTTGTTGGAAAGAAGAACTGAATGGTGAGACTGGGAGGACTGGAAAGAAGCAGAAACCAATTTCAAAAAATTTATACAGCTACTAATAGTTACTTATTTCTCTGAGTTTCTGAACTTCTCTGAGAATCCTTTGCTAAAGCTTCTTGGGGACGGAGTGTGAGAAGGATTTCTTAGCTGGCCTGTGAGACTAATTGTGTTAAAAACTGCAACCAAGCTGTCATCTGGCAGTTCCCCTGAAAAGCAGTACTTAGCATGAAACGTTCTGACAAGGAGAAAAGAACACTTCTCTTTGGTAAGACGTATCATCAACTGGATCATCAATCAAGTATAGAGATAGTTGGGTGAAAATTTGCAGGACACTGTTGCAGCATGATCTGAAGTATTATTTTTGCTGATGTAATTCCATGTCCTCAGCTCAACATTGCATGTTTTGTTTTACATGATATTGTGGAAAAAATATAAATTCGTCTTCAAAGAATGCAATGTTATGCTATGCTTGTTTTCCTATTCAAAACAGTATCACTTGACTAAGAGCCTTGCTTGCAAATGGATCTCTAAAACAGGTGTCACTGGATCAGGGAACACTATTACTTCAAGCCTTGCTTCAGTTGCCAAGATACTGAGGAAATCAGCTGATGAAGGGATACCTCCAGGAGATGTAAATGTGGTTGTCTGATTAAGAAGAAACAGAAGTCCCATTTCATGGAACTGTCATTTCTCAAGATAAGATGCAGGTAAATGAGGATAGCCTGGATCTAAAGAGTTACAAAATGATAATTTACCTCTTATTTTCCTTCTGAAAAGCTTCTCGACAGCTTTCTAGAACTGCAGGATTACTTCTTTTACTCAGAAATCGAAAGACGAATAAATGCAATAGTGTTATGTTGGCTTAAAAGTAAAGCAAAATCACATCTGATCTCTCACAGAAGTATTTTCCTTTTCAAAGTTAATTTCTAGTGAGACAGGAGATAAACAGTTAGTTTGTGTTTGCTAATTAACTGGTGCCTTACTGGTCTGTTTGGCAAAATCAGAGCTAGGATACAAAATTTCTCATACAAGCTGCCACAGACAACATTAGTTTTGTTGCATGGTAGGAAGAGAAATTAACTGGTTGGTTTGGGTCTGGATTTGAACTGATGTGAAGAGGTTGGACATGTCCATCGACACAATGCTTTGGTTGACTATAGGGACAGAAATCTGTTGTGAACGTCTAAATCTGGATGTCAGGTTTTTGTATTGTAAGCAGTGGTTTGAGATCCATTTGGAGCAAGATAAAAACATAATAATCAGTAATCTCTTCTATGGAAATTTTTTTGTGGTAAAATTAGTAATGATAAGTGACCTCCAAATGCTTAGGAGATTGTTTTTAGTTCAGGTATCGCAATCTAAACAGCTTTTATCACTTTTGCCTAAAGAAGACAAATCTCTTGATTCTGCCAGATTTTCAGAATATTTTTGGCAACTCTTTTTCATAATTGGATTGAACGTGTGATTAGCAGATTTCCTCCTGCACTGTTTTAGTCTTTCTGATGTTACTACCCAATCTGAAGTCCATGGATCTCAATGCTTTCCTTCTTATTCAGAGTTTTGATTTGAACTTCTCATGAAGGATCAAATCAGAAATTTATTTATTTATAAGTATTTTTTTTATTTTGAATTAAATTAACAGATAGACCCACTGTTTTAGCTGAAGGTTTGTATTATTTTCTGATGCCTTGCTCTGTCTATTCTCCTATCCCCAGATATTAAATGTCCTGAAGAGAAACTGTTGCCATAGCCAGTTTTATATCTGATAATACTATGGAATGGAAATAGCTTTTTTTTTTTTTTTTTTTTTAAAAAAACCCTTTGTTTTCCTGAATACAGTGTATATTATGCCCTAAGCAATGCCATTAAGTGCTACATAGAAAATGTGACAAACTGTTAATAGGACATCTCCTTGCATAATCTTGCTTTGGATCAATAAACTGGAAAAAATATTTACCACACCAATTTACACTTAAAGTGGTAAATTGTTTGACATCTAAAATGAATTTTTGTTACAGTTTCAAAGCTGATTAATTTGCTTATAATGTGATTTTTTTTCCCTATTGCACCATACTGACACACTTCTCCTGTTGCAGAAGTCAAACAAGTCCTCTTGAAATTAGTAAGTATTGGCTACATCTCAGTGGGAGAAACAAACCCAGCTGTCAGCTTTTCAGTGAGTAGCTAAACTTCAGAGCCCATCAGTCCATAGTCAAAAATATATATGCATTTTCTAAGGAAACTTCTTCTGCACAGGTAAATGTGAAATCGACATTTAAATTGAGTGAAAGATTGCATATAGAAGATTGAGCGGTGATATGATTGACAGATGTAAAATCATTTTCATTGTGAAAATTATTGGTGTTAAAGGCATCCTCCATTTGTCAGAGAAAGTCATAACAGCTAGAGCTAACAGCTAGAAATTTCACAAAGCTAGTTCAAAATTGAAAGGACCACTTTTCTGTAGCAGTGAGAGAGATACAAATGATCAAAATGGTAGTAGCAGAATGCCTAAATGAGGCATTCTCTATCTTTGATCCTGCAGGTGAAGAGTAGGGGGGCAATGTCTCACATACCTTTACATGTCTAAATCTTAAACAACCTCGTTTGAGTGAATTGCCTAGACCACCTTTCTAGTCAATGGGGAGCAACAGGCACTTCCAGCCAGTGATTCACCTGACAAATTATCCTTGAAAGAGATGAATCATGCCTTAAAATGCCTCTCCAAGTGTCTAAAGTTGGTTGAGATGAATCCTGCCCAAATGCCTTCTGTGAAACGTGGTTCAGTCAGACTCTATTATTGGGATGGACAAATCCTATAGCAAAGTGAAATGCTACAGTAGCTAGGGGAGAAAGCCTGTGAAGTGCCAGAGTTTAAGATTGTACTCACCCTAAAATGCTCCCTTGGTTTTTTTATAAAGTGCTTAAGAAAATCACTGTGTCTCTTGTATCTCCAAACAAATTGGGACCTGTCCAGATTCACACAACACCTGTAGGTGTTGGTGTCATCTGTATATTGATATAGAAATGAAGAAAGAAACTTAGTACCAAAGAAAGTAAAATTATATATATCATAATAATTATAGACGAGAACATAAAAATAAAATTTAGAAAATTTACTAGGTAAGTAGAAGGCTTCAGTTTTTATGCTTTCACATTATATATCATTACAACTCTATCCAGCTGCTCATTCTTTGAAAGTTGGTTAAAGTGCTCTATTCAAAGATTTATGGACTAGATGCCTTACAAATATGGTATATAATTATGTGTGAGTTATATGCAGAATATGAGAAAACTGAATCACTATCATTTATGCCTTGGAAATAAAAGGTCATATTATATTTATATTTGCTTGAGTTTGTTATCCTGAACATGTGATTTTCATAAAATGTGGAGCAGTAATATTTTGTGAAATTCACAGAATACTCTGAAACCAAATGTCAGTGATCAGCTATTCTCCGGGACTTGCAAGAATTCACAATCAGCTATATTTTTTTCTCTGAGTTCCTGATTAATGTTTTGTCAGTTCCTGTGGATACCTAGGTGTCAAAAAGGATAGATCCATCCTATCCTAAGGTTTACAACCTTCTCAAGTAAACTAAAAATATTGAAGGCTTTTTTCTTTTCCTACATAAAATGTAGCCGAATTGTAAAATACATGGAGCAAGGATTAAGTTTTTGCTCCATATATATTCACACCACACTTGGGATCACAATGGGATCCTGATCCACAACTCAGATTCATAAGCTTACAGCCCTGGAAATATATGGTAGTAATTGACAGCAAACCTCATCCATACTGAACAACAGCATGGCACCATCAAGCAGTCACAGCCCAAACCAGCCGTGCCTGATGTGACATGCTCCGTGATCACCATCTTTAGCGGTCCTGGGAGAGAGGGAGAGAGGACGCTGGAGGACCAGATGAGACTTCAGGGGCTGGTGGGACTTTGAATCCCTACGTAACCCTCAGGTCTTTGAATTACCATTATTTGGGCCTTTTTTATCATGTGTGGGAACTTGAAAGCAGGAGCATAAACACAACTTACGAGTATGCAACACTTTTTAATTACCTGTTCACACAGTAATGGTTGGGACAAGAAGCTTTGGGGTAAGCAATAATGTGCTCACCACCTTGGGGTTCAGTCTTCTTGCAAGTCTGATGGCCAGGCCTCTGACAGGCAGGTGCCAGCCTTTTTGTGAAGTGGGAAAGGCTGATCCTTTCTCTTGTTGGGTTGTTGCCTTCTGATTCTCCTTCTTTTCTTTTTCCTCAAAGTTGTATGCTTTTTCACGTTGGTAGTTTTCTCTTGAGTTACTGCTGCTACCATGTGCTCTCTCACCTACCCATTAGCGCAACAGCAACAGCTCAACAACTTCTTGCAGTAAAGCTGGGTTACATAGCAGATCTTAACCAAACTGAGCCTTACGTACCCAGTAGCTGAGTAGCACAAGACTGAATGAACCTTGGTTACAGCCAGTGCCGAAGAAGATGCCCAGAATGCAGAAAATAACTCGTCTGTCAGATAAGAAAGCCTGCTTTATGGGCCTCTGGATACTTTGGGGTTTGGTTTAGTGGTCTTTTCTAGTCAAACTGCCAAACACGAGACCCAAGTGTTGCTTTTGCACTGCACATCCAGCCTTCTGGAATTTTGAAAAATTTTCTACTGGTGACTTTTTATTCTGAATGGAATTTATGCCATAAAATAGACCCAGGCAGTTTTCATTCCCTGGCTTTCTTCTTTCCCCACCTCCAATCTCAAGATATCCTCAATCACTCACTGATTCTCAGCTTATGCATTAGAGCCTGAAAAACTGAACTGTAGCTGGAGAGATAAAAATAGCAATCCCCTGTCATTTACTAGCTTGGCAGGCCTCCCAGCTAACCTTGCACAGATTGCTGTTCCTGTGTGTGGTGTGAGTGTATCATATGCAGTAGCAGCATCAGGGCATACTTGGCAAGTCTTCTCTTGGCTGCTGTGAAGAAATGCTTTTACTGACAGTAAGTAATGTATAGCAGAATCGCATCATCCAGCTTAAGGACTGGAGTCATTGGCCACCATTTCCCTGACCCTCCACACACATCATCCCTCCATAGCTTTTCTCTTCCCTCTACTATGGTTTCTTGTGCCTTAGGACCAGCAGCTGGGCCAGCCACCTCCAGTCATAGATTTACCCCATTCCCAGGAATATGTTGGTGCATTTCCCGGTCCTTTTCTCTGAGCAGGAAGACCACCAACAGTTCTGTGACAAATCTGCCAAAGTAATGCTTTACCTGGTCCTGGAGCTATGATCAGCACTGATGCCACAGACCAGTAACTGAAATGGTGATTGACAGTTTTAAATAGAGATGGAAATTATTTGTCCGACTGGAGACAGAACAATAATTTTCTTCATTTTCTTCCAGAGTATCGCAGCTGCATATGGAACTAGAGACCCAAATAAATGGCCATATTCTATGTGAACAATATATATGTGAAGAAACGCACAGTATCACAGTACTGTGGACATCCAGCAGAGATTCTTCACAAGGGAATTGCCTGGAGTGGAAGAGCTGCCTCAGGCACTGGGGTGGCTGCTCTTCTGCCAAGGCCTCCTGCTTTCAGCCTTCTATCTTTTCCTCTGCCTTGTTTTTACAGACACTGGGGAAGACGCACAGGATGCTGGTAAGGAGGAAGTGATCAGGCCCAGCAGCAGGGTCACTGTTTTTCCTTATCTGGCCAAAACTTTCATTCTGCTGTTTGAGAGCTGCTCAGACAGTAACCAAGCCTGGTGAGCTTCTAGGATTCTAGGGATGAGAGATCCTAGATGAGAGATTCTAGTGAAGAGGTGCACGAGACAACATTTTGT
Source organism: Apteryx mantelli (assembly GCF_036417845.1). Taxonomy (NCBI): domain Eukaryota; kingdom Metazoa; phylum Chordata; class Aves; order Apterygiformes; family Apterygidae; genus Apteryx; species Apteryx mantelli. The sequence continues at coordinate 16,278,526 of NC_089982.1, read as the reverse complement.
CTGTGACTCCCTGTAGCTGGCAAAGCAAACTTATAAACAGTCTTTGATGCCTTTGTACTAATCCATTACCGGCAGGCATGCAGGGCAGGTGGTGGTGTGAAATCCTGATTCACCTTGCTGGCTATGGAGGCTCCAGCTCTAAAGGCCTGACAAGACAACAGGGGAATTTGGGGGGTTCCATCTTTCAAGTGATCATTGCATTCTTCTTCTTAAGACTTAGTGGCACACTTATGTTGATCATCTTCCTTATCAGACAACTTTCTATGAACACTGCCATTACTAGCTTGAAATCTGCCGTCTCTTGGTGTTTCTCCCATACTTAGTCATGACTCACTGCCACCACTCATTACTGGTCTCTCAGACTTCAATGCTGAACAAAGCAGGAGCCTAAACCTTGACATCTTTGCTATCAGAGAGAATAACTAGCAATAGCACCAGCTGCAGAAAGCTTTACCTCCTCCTCTGCTTGTTGGAGGAATAATACACTTCTGCAGACAACAGAAAACAAGTTTTCCACTTCAGGAATCATATGCAGCTGCATCCTTGTTTGACAGAAATGTGATTTTGCTCGACAAGTTTGATTTGTTGTTTGGATCCTGTATTAATTGTTCAGGTCCTATATTAGTGATAATGAAATGATGCATGCAATTTTGTATAATACTTTTGTGTTTAATATCTCTTATTATCTCAGAAGCGCTCGCTTAGCTACCATAAATCGTGATCATGCAGCTAAGTTAAAAAAGTTACTTTGCTTTTCTGCATCTGATATAACCCATTTTAAGACAGTGCATTTTCAGTCAGACTTATGAGTGATCTCTTTATAGAAGGACACTTTAAAAGGCCCTTATAAAAGTGCTATTACTATTCTATTTAATTATTGTATTTTAAGTGTAATTTCTCTGAAATTTTGCTATCACAAACACGAATGCAAAAGTGTGATTACTTAATGCATACTGCCACGGAAGGTTTCCTGCCATTATTATAGAACATGATGTTTGGGGAGAACTGATGGAAAGACTCTGATGTTGAAGAGGGATGGGCATAGCCTTGGCAGTAAGCCTTGGTTCTTGAAACTAATTGCCAACTGGGTTGATATTTTTTTTTTTTTTTTTTTTTGTCTTTAGTGAGTAATGGCTTCTGCGTATTGGCCAGTTTCCTAAAACCATTCAGCAGGCATCCTAGGAAGCACCTCTTTAATCCAGGTCTTTTCTTCTCATCTACAGACTGCCTCAGGATAAGTCTCAGTTAGTTGTCAATTTGGGGGCCTACGATAAAAGTGTTTGGAGTAGGAAGACTTTGTAAAAGACAGATGGCTCTTATTACAGATCTTTGCATTACAAATAGAGGGTAACCGATCACATGACAGGGGGTCTGGCTCTCTCTTTCTCTTTCCAGGCAGGTGTAGGCTCTCAGGCTCTTTCCATGTTTAGAAGCACGGAAAAGTTACAGGGAACATGTGTTACCCCCTTGGGGTACTTGTGATAAAATTTGACCTGGTCTTTCGGTCAGGAGCACAGAATAGTAGCTTCTCCCTAAGGACTGTGAGATAAAATGAAGCAAAGAACTCTGCTAAGGGGAAGAAACTCCACATCCATTCATCCTTAGTTTGACCAGTTCTCAGCTGTAGTTTAACTGAGGAGAACAGTTGTTACCTATACTTCAGCCTCTATTGAAGAGAGTGACTTTTTAACCAGATGCTGTATTGTCGAACAACTGTATTTTATCCCAGTTCCACAAAAAGGGTTTTATGAGGAAGTGAGGTGGAGCGCTGTTCAGCACATATCATTTTTACACAGCTGCAAAACTTATTAAACAATTGTCTCTTCTACTGTCCACTTTTTTTTTTCATTTTGTTGCATTTCCTTTTTTACTGCTGGATGTTCAATTAAAACTTAAAGAGACAAGTTTCAGGTTTGATGCCAATGTGCTGTGGTTCGGTTCACGACTGTGGCTTTGAAGTATGAAATGTTGCTGCTATCCTCAGAATCAATATGTCTCTCGGATAACATGGCTTTCCAGATTTTAATCTAGTTGGACAGAGTCTCTGTCTCTCCTTGCTGGTACTGATTGCAGCACCTTTAGCTCCAGCAGAAGGGAAAACTGCTCGCCATCTGTGGCTGATGCACAATTATGAAACATTATGGAAGAGGGCTACGAGACATAATGATAAAGATCAAATTGGGATTTAGACCTATTTGCCGCCTTCTGCATGGGTATAGTGTGTAGAATGATTTGTGAAGCAAACACAGTGTACAGGCTGTTGACAGATGAGTTCTCTTCTGATAGCTCAGGTGATTACTGGGAGCTACTATAGCATTACTGTGTATTCAATATATGAAAATACATTAAAGTCTGTGTTTTCTTTATCAACATTCTGCCACTGTTTCTGATGCAAGTTCAAACCAGGACACCAACTACGGCAAACACATATCAAGAAAGTCCAGATATGGATGGAAACATTGCAGCTTGGTGCTGTCGGTGACTGGTAAACTTGCCCTACATCACAGTGTATCAAGTTGTCTCTTCTACACTATTCTTTTCCTCAAACCCCAGGCAATATATGTGACAGCGTAATCTTGAGAAAGTCATTCTCCTGTTTTGCCCAATCCCTAATTACTTCAACCTGCAGTAAAATGTCAGTCTATCTAATTATCTAGTTACTCCTCTCTTGGGTCCAATGTAGCCTGCAGGTGTGCACGGTAATGTGGTTTTCAGGTCCTACTGACCTAGTGCACCTTCCATTTATTAAACTGGCCTCTTACACAGTTGGTCAAACCTCTTGTGTTTTTAAGACACTTATTAATTTGAACTCCATCAGACAAGACTAGAACCGAAACTTTAGCAGACTTCAGGGAATTGTAAGTGAGAGTAAGGCTAAAGAATCTTATCTAGACCTAAAAAGAGTGTGTCCAATTAACTAGGTAAATCTTAGGCTTTTGGGCTATTTTTCTTAATATCAGGGCAGTCTTACTCTGAATTCTCTGAATCCTTTAATTGATTCTGCAGAGTTAATGCATAGAAGAGAAACTACTGCTTTGTACCTACTCCAATAGTGGCAAGGTTGTAAAACGTAAGTAGCTTTTTGGTATTTAGCTATTATTCTCTTGTTCTTTTAGAGTTTTCCTTTGTTTAAAACTTTCTCCTGAACTAACAGCTCTGCACTGTCGTTCTCCTGATACTTCTCAGTAACAAATAAAGTAACTGCATTTGAAATAGCTAAAAATTCATGAGATCCTAACAGGAGCCTAAGCCTGTGAGATATGGCTCTTCATAATGAATGGAATAAAAACAGAAGTGGTGTTTCTAAATGTCTCTCCTTTCCAGCTTTTTATTTGCACTCTGTGCTCCTTGGAGGGCTGCTATTATGTGCAGGAAGGCACGTGCTATGAAGATACAATAGTTGATATATTCCGTGTACTAACAACTGTTAGTCTACACAGATTTGTAGAAGAAACATGAAGTGTGATGAATGACCACAGTCTAGGCCCATTGAAATGTTTGAGGATTCAAAAATGCTGATTAAAATTTGAAAGGATTGGAAAATATCTCTGCAATTCCTAATTTTGACCAGAAGAGGAAGTGGAAGTACCATCATGAGAAATACCATTCCTATAACCATTTTCAGCTGGCTGAAAGTACGGTAAAGCTTGCTGTTGGGACCCCACAGATTCACTGAAGCTTTGCGTAGAAAGCCTCTCTAAGCCTTCAAAGTGTAGATAATTTCTTCTTTGTTTAGAGTCAACAATACATAGCCCTAAACTGAAAGGAAAGGAGATCACCAAAGTTAGTAATTTTGCATCCTCTGCAAAATCATTTGTTGTGGGAGCCAAAACATTTGCCTGAGCAAATCAAATGAGTATGCTTTACATTTAATAATCTAATTTAAACATTCTGGGAATCAGATGTCCAGTTCTCAGTGAAAGTCTATATGAAATGGATTTTTTTGATCCCTCTTGGGACTTCTGAAATTCCCAGTCCCAATCAGATAATTAATATCTAACATATCACTCTTCCAGATTGTGTCAGAAAATGTTTTCTTCCTGTACATAATACCACCCTCCTCAGATTTTTACACAAAATAATTTTTCTTTTCATCAGAATTTCATCATAAGAGTTTTTTTAATTGGAAAAACTGGAAAAATGGTCCTCCAAAGAGTTTTAATGGATACATTTCCTAAAACTGATTTCAGTGTTTTTTTCCTGCCTAACTTATTGTACTCCTCAAGTCAATGTTCTGATCAGCCCTGTTGATTTTGCAAAGCAAATGAATGTGGGAACACTGCAAGCATAAAATCAGAGGCTGTCTGAATATTATTATTTCTTGTCTAATAATAACAATGCATCATATACAGCAGTATAATACTAGGGTTTATATAATAGGATTGAAGTTCAGGGCAGAGACATTTTATAAGTGGTGAATCCCACATGACAGGGGTAACCATTTCACTCTAAGCATTTTTGTTGCATTTGAAATGAATAGCTACTTACTTAGGGAAAGGAATAATACATTATTTATTCTCTAACATGACGCCACTGCCTGTGCAATGAAAATCTCGAACCAAATTGACAGGGGGAGCTGGAACAGTGGGGTGGGCATAGGCTAAGAGCGTCATATTCGTTACAGATTTAGATGGTATGATAACACCTTCCCAATGAGAAACCCTGGCCTTTATTAATGGGCCTCATGAGTCAATCTGCAGCAGTGATGTATCATACTCATTTAGGGAAATGATGTGCTGTGAAAATGCATTATTTTAAAGAGCAAGAGAGTGGATTGAAACAAGTATACGCCATAAGGAAGTTCAAATCTCTCATGATGTATGCTGATTTTCGGGTGGTCCCCATTTGCACGGCTGTTTAAGCAAGCACTCTAAATGGAAATGCACTTGACATTTTTGTGACTAGCTGTAATCAAACAGCATTAGGATTCAGATGATCTCACAGAAGATGATTAAACAAATTTCTTGTTCATTCCCCGTTCTTTTTAATGGGAAAATGGAGGGAGAAGACATGCTGATAAAAATGATCCCAGATGGAAAATGGTGTCTTAAAATGAGCTTGGAGGGGAATGCCAGTTCCTCCCCCCCTCCCTCCCAGTCTCTCTCTTGTCTTCTAATGTGAGAATCCAATCACTGTATTATGTTAATAAGCACAGGGGCCAGCACGCACCTACGACTGTCAGGCACTCCTACAGAAAAAGTAGTCAGTCAAAAACCTTGGGATGTAGCCTAACCCTGACAGTGTGCTGCGGACAGTATCCCCTGTTTGCAAAAGGGGCTGTATTCACCCTTTTCATATAGTGAGCGTTTTCATATAGCGAGTGTTTCTTGTACAGTACTTTGGGAGAGGTGTTTCTTATTCTGGAGGTTCATTTATTTCATTGAACGTTTTTTGCTGTTGCCAATGCCTGTGGGATACCAGTGGACGAACGCCGTCCTGGCTATGCTGGGAAGCATGGTCACAGAAGGAGGTCTTGCGGGGTTTTCTGAAGACAGAGCCGAAATGCAGCAAGTCTCCTGCAGGGCTGGGGTGTCCCTGCCACTGGGAGTAGCCGGTTCCCCACTCTGCCTCCACCTGAGCACGATGACCTGCTTCGTCCCGGGAACAGCAGCTGCCTCGGCAGCGCAGGGGGCAAAACTCACTCCTCAGCGCAGCAGAGACTGATGTGGTGATGACTGTGATGGTTATAGGATGGGACCTTATGTGAGGAACTGATGATGGCTGGGAGCTGTGTGTGCACGTTTTGGGGAAGCGGAGGCCTGACATCCTCCCAGAGGTCCAAACCAGAGGAGCTGCAGCAGGGGTGATGGAAACGGGGCAAGCAAATAAGCTGGAAAGCGGCAGGGGCTGGAGGCTTCGCAGCTGGCACTGCAGCACCTGTGGAGCAGAACCAATCATGGCCTGGGTGGGTTATAAAAAGGAGAGCTGGGGACATGCTCAGGGCTTGCACCTGGGGCTGGAGAGGTGAGAGCTAGTGCAGATTCTGCTGCAGGGTGCCTTGCGGTTTGGGGTCCCCACGGAAGAAAGCAGGGAGGGCAGGAATGGTCCCATCAAGAAGCTGAAGGAGTCTGTGGCTTAAAATGGGGCTGTTTCCAGACTGTGCCCCTGACCTGGAGTGGGGGCTTCCTCCAGCCTCTCCAGGAGCTGCTGATTCCCATTTCTTGGCATGGTTTAGATCAAGTGAGCACACCTGGTCTCAGTGGCTCAGTCAGTTTTTGCCAGTTTGGCTCATTTTTAAGGAGGTTTTTTAGGGAGCAACTGTGGTGGCTGGGGCCTTGGCAGCTGCACAGGGCAGCAGTACCTGGGAGGGAGGTGGGATGGGGACAGGCTGCTTCGCTGGTAAGGAGAACCAGGGCATGAGAGACCTGGGGAGAGAGCTGGTGAACCTGGGGTTTGTGCAAAACAAAAAATGGACAAAACTCCCTCAAAACCCTGACTACAACCAGTACATTTATGCAAATGCCAAAATACATAGGTGTAAATTACACATTTGAACCTCATTTTCTTGTGCATGTCTATAAAAAGAAGTGGGCACCTCTACAGGAGGAGCATGGGGTGCAGGTGTCTCCCCCAACCAGACGAGGTAATGAGGTGCAGGCTCCCTCCCTGCCAGGGTAGGTACCGTGGTGGAGAGCGTGGCTATGCCCTGTGTGGGGCTGCTGTGCTGGTTTTGTGAGGGACAGGCAGGCTGCTGGCTTCATCTCCGTTACTGCACTTGTGTGAGAAATTTTCCTGGCTGACTGAAGTAGTCAGGTATTCGTACAGACAGCCTGAGGGCGAGAAGTCGGTCTTTCACCTGTGTTGTCCTTCCAGAGCATAGTCTTCCCAGGTGTTTTGATGATCTCTGAGGTAAGCAAGTACCCTTCCCTCCTCCAAGATTCCCATAAAAAGAGGAGTCTGAAATCTGCTCCGTAGCAAATGAGCGGTCAGTTGGTGTTGCATGTCTTTTATGTGGCTTTAGTCTTTGTGTGACTTTTAGTGCTGTGAACACTGCAAATCTGGGACGTTGCAGGTAACTTTATCTACACAGCTTCGGTGCTTGAAGTGAGGGGAAAAGTGTTTTAGGAGGATAGCTCTTTGCGTGGCAATAGGCAGGAACCACTGTTTCTTGCAAAGGTTAAAAAAGCCCTACTTAGTAGCTGATCAGAGCTCTCCCAAGTTTGGAGTTTGTAAAGTTTAGTTCTGCCTGGTGCTGGGAGATGGGAATGGCTTCTCGTCACAAAAACAAGTCTCTTGCCTTTGCAAGAGATGGGCTCTTTGCTTGTGCTGATCTGGAGTTGGCTTCCCAGCTGGGTAGGAAACGATGCCTCTGGGGGTGACACTTTTGTGTCGGTGCTGAGCTGTGAGCTGGAAGCGTGGGGCAGCAGACTCGCGGAAAACGGTCTCTTCGGTGTGTGTCAGGGCAACCCCGTTCAGGCAAAGCGCAGAGCTAGGAGGTCATGCCTTCCTCAAGGGCAAGACACCAAAACTCAGCTCCTCCGTGGTAGATTGCTGAGGTTACCACTGAGCTGCTTCTATGCCAATCCACCTCCTGATGCCCTGAAGAGCTGAGTGAAAGCTGTTTCTGCAAGAGCACCAGAAGCAGTTGTACCTACATAGAAAATATAGATATAATTATGTTCAAAATTAAAAAGAAAAAAAATTATACTGTGTGCTACCCCATCATCAGCACTGGTTATTTCAACAAATCCTGTTGTTCAGTTGCCACCTCCAATTGCTTGCTGATTCTGTTTTTTAACAGTTTTCTTCATTTTTGTAAGAAAATATGGTGCACTTTTTTCAGTGTTTCATTTTCTTGTTGCTGTTCTTTAAAGATAAAGGAGTATTTTATGGTACATTATGAAATGTCTATTATTCACCTCCACTCCCAGAACAGCTCCAGAAATGTCATTCTAGTCTCTCAGGACGGATATGCTGTAGCAGTAATCGTTTGCATTTATATAGCACTTGTCATCCCAGGAACTCTAAGCACTTAGCAAACTTTCACTAATTTTATGTATTTGTTGCAGCTATAGAATTTATCCTGGAAGATCCTCATCAAAAGTTTCATTGAAATCAGTTGAGTGTTGCATGATCACAAGAGTCAGATTCGATTACAGTTTTGGGGCCAAATGTGTACTGCTCTCCTGTGAAGCAAACACTGAATATCTCATCATTCTTCATTTTGCAGTTCGGGAAACGGAGGTGCAGCATGTTCAAGGAACAAATCTCATTTCACACAGTGTCTGTAGCAGAACTGGGACCTTTTTTTTTTTGATCTTTACTCTTCAGACTGTTGTTCCAGTTGCTCAACTACTTTGTTTAGGTAAGGCATTCATGCTTTGCTTAGGTAAGGTATTTGGAAAAATATGTGTTTACTTAATCTGGTCTGTATATTTTGCCCACGTTCAGAGGATCAGATTCTAGTGTCCTTCTCCTTTACTCTCCTGACAAAATGACGGAGGCTGCACAGGTCTCCTTGGCTTCGTTAGGACTGAATGAGTGTCAGTGGAGGCAGAGAGTGATCCTTTGCGATTATTAGTAAACACGTTACGTTCCCAAAAGACTAGAAGGACTCCATCAGGCAATTACATGGTTGGGCAGGTTTTTGAATCCTGTGTCATATACCCAATAGAAAACAATTCTTCCACTGGAGCCGCTCTCTTCTGGAGTGTAATTAGACAATGTGGCCTCTGTAATAATTAAAACAAATCTGATGAAAAAAGCTTGCACTGCATGTGTTACTAATTTTGACTAGTTTGACTTGTATTTGGGTGTGAAGCAACTAATAAGGGAGATTAACCTGGAAGATGATGGGTAAATGTATGTTTTATATCAGGTCTTTTATCAGAGACCAGAGATTTTTTTTTTTTGTCGTGCTATCAGGGACCAGGTAAGTATCTGTATATGCAGTATCATTGTTTAGCATTTGTCACATACTTTAAAAATTGCATTTAATCTACTACTTGAAAAAATGAAAAATGTTATGTCAATGTTGACTGACCCCTTTTCTATGTGGTTAGTGTCATCCTATTGCCATGCTGAAAAGAGCTAAGAAAGTTTGTCATTTTTTTCTCCTTCTGTCTTGTATACTTGCTGTATTAACAATGTTATCTATCCTTATCTACTCTCCCCTCCCCTGTTTTTTGGCTGCAAAACTATTTTTTCTAAAGTTTTTTTTTTTTTTCCTCTCTCAGAAACACCTTTCTTGTCCAACAAGTGCCACTCACTGTTCATTTGCATGCCAAGAGTCAGTAGGAGGAAATAAATAAATAGGTGCTAAGAAGCCCTTTGCCCTTGTGGTATAAAATGTAATGTACACCGGAACAACTTTTCTCAGGAATAGTCCTTTTCTCCATGTGAGGAAGGAGCCATAACTATGCTGTGCACTGCAGCATGCAGTGTCTCTTTCCGCCTCTGAGTATCTCTGCTTTTTCTAATCTAAATGGGGGGCAGCATGATTGAGCAGTCTGCGTTTCTTTTTCATCAGTAAATGTTGTGTGTCCTTTGAATCAGTGGCCCATTCTGCTTTATTCTTTTTCTTTCTTTGCCATGGTTTTACACAAAAGAGCCCAGTAAGTTTTACCTGTGAACAGCTTCTTACTGGGTAGGTTGCTCTCCCTGTGAGGCTAATGCTGTTACTGCAACACTATATACTTCCTTTGCTTTTGAGGCTCAGCGTGTACATTGGTAATAGAAGACTTGAGCAGCTTGGGCAAGGAGGCACAAATCCTAGCGATTTTGGGAGAAAAGTGTTTTGCTTGGCAGGAGCTGTACTTGTGTTTGTAGTGGGTAGTGTGCTGTGGAAGGTTTGAATTCCCTTAATGGGAAGGGGATAAGCTCCCTTTAACACGAGGTACTGCAGGGCATTAGCATGCATCTGGGCAGTTACCACAAAGCAACCCAGGCAAAGCAGTTTGTTTCCAGGTGGCACTAGTTTGCATATCAAAGCCTTCCAGAAGTATTGCAAAAAGGCAATGAACAAGCACAGGTGATTTTTCTTGTTAAAGGGGAAGTGTGATTTCATTTTCTTCTAATCTCCATCTAAATCCACTTACTTTTTCTGTGACTGACTCCTATTTTATCAACTTAATCTTCCTAGTGCCAGGACGTAGGGACTCTCTCCATCTGTGGCTCATCTCACCTGCTCGTCTGAGCAGGTTGCTGCCCTCCTTGAGTGCATTTGCTGTCTCTGTTGCCCAAGGCTGCAAAGAGCTCTGCCTTGATCACAGGTTGGGCCTCATCTTGAGCTAGGTGTCTGCCGTGGTACCCCCATTCCTCCCTCCGTGGAGGCCTCCAAGGCTTGTATTCACAGAATTTCTTTACATGTGAGCTGACTGTCCTCACTTAATTCAAATCCATCCTTAGAAATTGCTTTGCTACAATGCCCCAAATTAAAATGTAGGTTTCTGCCACGAAGAGTTTCATTAGATTAGGTTAATAATAGACTCTTACTGGTCTGTTTTACTCTGGGGAGGTCTAAGACGCATGCAGGATAGCGTGCTTTTCCAAAAGTTTGTAGCCAAATACAAATTATTTTGCTATGCAGAGGTCTGCTTGAGGGTAAGTGAAAACATATGGTCTTTTTATGTAGGTGATTAGACTAGATGACATGATTTCTGACCTTTGAATTTTAAAAATAGGGAAAGAGAAAACAATGGTATGTGCATGCGGCTGCATGAAATAAGAGTCTTAAACGTGGTCTTCTATAGCTGATTGTATGCCACAGTGCCTTTAAGGTCTTCATACCTTCCTGAGGGACACTTAAGTCTTCCCCAGCTTTATAGGTTTGCCTCATGCTTAGGTAAGGAATGCCCCTATGTGTGTGTGTGTGTGCGTATATATACATACACATTTATTTATATATATGTATATATAAAAAATATGTGTATGTGTGTGCATAGTTATCCGGTTACCTCAAATCACGTTAAATCAGGCAAGGTAAAATCCAGACACAAGCATTTCTTTATAACATACAAAATAATATAGTCGTAAGTGTTTATAAAAGACACAAGTGAAGAAATTAAGCATATGCTTATTCTGCTTTTACCAAGGCTACATCTGAAAGGTTTATCTGTCCCTCATTCAGCTGACTTCTTGTCCCTCATGACAAGCTGGCTGTCAGGATTTTGGTGCCTGAAGTTGCACCTGTTTGGGAGCTTCCATTGGTCTCTGCCTTTGGGACACCTTCTGCAGTGCCCTCTTAGATTTCAAATCACCCCCTTTCCTATTGTCTTCTGGTGTTATTGCGTTAGCTGTTACAACAGTCTCACGTCTGAAATGTTCTTAGAGATGCAGGTAGATTAAAGCTTTTCTCCCCGATTCATTTTGTTTCTTTCTTCTGCAAAGAGATTGGTCGCTTTTCCTAATTAAACCTGGTTCCTATATGTAGACATGCAAATTTTCCCCTCTCTCTTCAGCTAGAAATTGCTTAGCTAGGAAATAGTTTTGTTCAAGCATGGGGCAAAACTCCAGTTGGCCCTTTTTTTAGTGCAAAATGCATCTTTCACACACTTTGCGTCCTATATCAATCTGCATGTTAAAATATCTCCATATCTCATTTGTGTTGCTTATTACTGAGTGCTGACTGAGACTGGATACAATGATAATTAACTTTTTGGGGGTGAGTGATCCCCAGCCTCTTTTTTCAAAGCAGCACTGTTCCTTTTGTCCCCCCTAATAACCTTGCCCCCAGTGTTTCACTGAAGATGCAACTGCAGCTTTTTTCAGCAAGGGGTCTTGAACTTACATGACACCAGGCAGAGTTTTGGGCAATGTCAATTTGATAATTACAATGAAAGAAAAATATGCAGCTCTTGAGGCTTCTTTTAAGAGAAGGGGACATGCCTGGCCACTTATGGGGAGATCTGGGGGTGGGTAGGGGAAGGAGGCAAATACAGTGGTTCTCAGAAGTCCATGCTGCGTACATGTGAAAAGGCAGGCTGAGATGCATAATCCTCATGAATCGGTAGTTGTGTACGCTATGGCCTTTCATACAGTACACTGGAAAATACTTGAATTGACTGTTTCTGTATGGAAATTCCCTGGTTATGCTAGGTCATTGTGAATGATAAAAGGCACACACCACATAACCTGAGCAGACTGGAAAACTTGGGGATCTGGGCTGGTGCTTCTGCTTGCTGCAGTGATGCTAAGGAAGGCGGTGGCATTGCAGTAACTGCCACAGGGTGGAAGAATGGCTGTGAAACCTTTTTTTTTTCTTGAGATTTCTACCTGAAACCTGGCACAATTCTGCACTGACTGAAGATCCCACTGTGACAGTTTTTTACTGGTTTAAATGCAAAGAGCAGGTGCTCCTGGCGAGTGGCTGTACCCTTTGGTACCAAAAGAGAGGGTTTGTTCCTCTAGTAGTTAAAGATTTTAGTGAAGAACAACAGGAAAATGCGTTCTGCTGCTGAGTGTGTGGTATCTGTTATGTAGGAAAAGGGAGGGTGTTGGACATCTAGGTTTTCTTCCCAGACCGCTTCCCCAGTAAAATCCCTTCCATAAAAAAAGAGTTGTTGAGCATCAAGATGAATGATAATTGTATTCCCTGTGATGGGGATCACTGATGAGCCGCAGGGTGCGTTAGCAAAGCCATAAGTCTTCTATCAAGCAAATTCCCCAGCACCATCCTGCTCCGTCGCGGGAACCCAAATAGAGACTGTTTACAGAAGTGTTGAACTTGCAAAAAAGTTACCCAGATTGTTAGTGTTTGCCAACAAATCTGTCTTGTTTTTGTAATTTAGTAACAGCTGCTGTCTTAATTATCACTTCTCTTATTGCAGGCCTTCATCTGAGTGATGCTGCGTAACAATTCGCTCCACAGCGCTGAAAAATATCTGTGTGAAGCAGGGCCCTGGATGGTAGTGGTTCGTGTCAACTTTTAAACAGAAATTGCACTTTTAATTAAAACGGACTTATGAAGATTTCAGTAAAGACTAAGTATCTACTAAAAGCATGACTTCTGTTTGGAATAAATCACTGTTCTGTTGCCAGCGTTTGAAGTATCCTGATAGAGGGTGCTGGTGCTTTATTTTAACATCTAAAAATGGGTCAGCCTCACTTGCCTTTGTTTTTAAATCTCACCATTTTTTTTCTGTTGATAATAAACACTTAGGAAAAGGCTGGATTTTGCCCTTGTTTTGTAATGAAGTGTGTGTTAGGGTCAAGTCCTGTAACAACTTCCAAAAAAAAAAAAAAGCGTAAGTTGCTTTTTCTATGGAGATAAGTTACAACTCAGCATTTCTCTTAGAAAGCGAGATGGCCTGTAAATGTCCTAGTCTGAGTGGTGGGATAAGCAAGTGAAGGAGGGAACAGAGAGATGTAGGACATAAAAACTTGCTGGTCTTGATATATTTGGCCTCTGTTTTGAGAAAACAGCAAAGACAAACAGAATAGCCCCACGGAAATGTCTAGCCTAGATTTTTATTCGTTATAGGGGAAAAATGGGAGTGAAAATCACTATGGACTGCATAAAAGAAAAGATCGTGCCTGTTGGTTTCTGGTGCTGGTTAGGCTGATGTGGACAGCACATGTCCTGCCTCTGGGGAGCTTCCACGTGGGATTAGCTTCGGACACATGGTCCCATTTGGAGCGATCAAGTCTGCAAGGGAGCCACTGAGGCTGCCTGATCTGTTAGGACGATACAGCCTGTTTTTGCGTGTTGTTTGTTTTGTTTTGTTTTTGCTGAGTCTAGTCGGATGCTGAAGCTGGCAGTAAGATCACGACGCTTTCCCATTCCCGGTTCTTTTCTCCTGCCAATTTCCCTTCATATTTTCCTACAGTAACATAACACCAGAGATCCTATGTCTCTCTGCTAGAAGAAAAGTAAGGATTTGATGACGGGTGGATGTTGTGGCCATAGTCAGTCCAGAAAGACAAGAAGATACAAAAAGATAAAGTTTTCTTGAGCCTAGCTCTGGGCTGTGGATTGTGCTCCCACAGGGGCTTAGGACCAAAGCACCTCCTGTACTAAGTAAAAAGTGCTCTTCTTTGAGCTTGTCTTTTCTAACATAACATACAACAGCCTGTGTATGTGTCTAATAAAAAAGCAAAACAAAACAGTCTGTTGCAGGTACTGCTACCCCTGGGGAGAGGATGGGGGAGCAAACGTATGACAGACGCTGGTCATGTTGCTTAATGGACTGCTGGAAACCACTTAGATAATACAATAAGAGTGTGGACGTAACAACCTGAGTAGAAGAGAATAGAAAATTGACCAGTGTTTTCCATTCCCGTCATCCCTGGGCCTAAAATATCAATAGCCTGTAAATGTATGTTCCTGAGGAAAGGCACAAACCTTCTACGAACAACGCGGTGAAAGCTTTTTCCATTCCAGGACTGAACATTTGCTTGTCACTGTCTGTCCCTGCTGCAACGAGTTGTGGCATAGATGCATCTGCGGGGAAGTGTGATGATGAAGGGGACGTGTCTCCTATGAGCTTGTATCATGTGGCTGATGTGCCCTGCCGGGATGCATGTGAAGCTCCTTCATTTTCACACCTAGCTCCCCTGAGGCCATCGCAGCCTCCATTTGTATGGCAGTGTGAAGGAGGGTAGTAAGACTTGGGACTTTGAGTGCAGGAGGGCAAAGGTTTTTGCCACTCGACCTAGAGAGGATTTTTTTCATTAGCTGTCAGTGGCACTGTCTTGTGCCTTTGTTGCAAAAGACTAAGGAGAAAGGAAAAAAATAGAAGCAGCTGTGATGCCATGTGGCATAAACGATCATAATCCTAGTTTCCTTTTGCCTCCTTAATCTTCATTGTTGTTAAGAAAGCTGTGGTATTGTTTCAGAGCTAGTGATAGGGGAATAATATATCTGGTTTTGTTGCAGAGTCTGGGTTAAAAAGTCAAATTCGCAACATTTTTCTCAAAGCAAAAACTTTAGAAAACGTTGTCTCAAGGTGATCTGAAATGATTTGTTTGTCCCTGAATCGGCATTTGTTTCCTGTTTTATTTAATAGGGCACTGCAGACCACTATAAAATCTTGCGGTGTAGGTGAGTTTTTTCTCTTCCACAGTCGGGAGGTCGGTTATTTCTCTGCTATCCATAATGTCAAAGGTGCAGAATGGATACTTCGGCTGGTAGTTAGGCAGCTCCGAAGGAAACTCGGTTTCATCTGCCAAATGAGGTAGCGCAAAGCAATATTAGGCTTGGGCCAGGAAGGCTAGTTCTGTGATACTTCATAATTTGTATCAACTGTTACAGTGAGTCATGTATTGAAAAATCTAAGCGTCAACTCCTTGCCTGTTTTGACAGGGTATTTGCTCGTGTTCAATAGTGTTGTGAAATTTTTTTGGATATGTATGCCACCTTAAATTTTTTGGATTCTGTTACGCTACTCTCATCACATTCTGGTTAAGTTATCTTTCATGCAGCTTTAGCTTCTGCCCTATTTCTGAGCTGTTTAATGCAATATTCTGCCTGTATTTGTAATAGATGTTTTTAAAAGAAAGGGCTGTTACTAGTCGTTCCCCCCTCCGCCCCCAGAAAATCCTTTCTTGTAAATGAAACATCTCTTGCAGCTCCTGATTAGAAGACAGCTACAGCCTGAACTGAAAAAAATACTGAAACTGGAAAGGTAAATCCAAGCTTTAGAGAGACTTAACTAGTACAGCAAGCTACAGAAAACATAGGCATAAGCAGCAGCTTAACAAAGGAAAACAATAACTGAATTCTTTAGTATATCTTAATAGGACAGAGAAACTCAGGAAATCTAAGACACTCAACTATGTTTAGGTGCTCTCCCAATAGTTGAATTAATCACTGAAATGGGACCCATTTTTAGAGCATTAAAAGAGCATTTCTACAAAAAAATGGATACTTTTGGCAGCAGTGCTTACTGGATTGGGCAGCAGAAATCACTCAAGACTTGGAGACACTGTCATCTCTTCAGATGCTTAGTGTCTCAGAAAAGTCTTTTCAGCAATTTCAAACACTGACTGGCGAGGATGAGGGAGCGTATTCTGCCTGAATCCTTTCAGAAATTGCCAGGATGTGCACTCACATGTGCTATTTAATATTTACCTGCTCTGATTATAAAGTGAAAGATGCCCCTCCAAAATTGTAATGGGGGGGTTTGGTCAGGGGGAAGCCAGCAGCTTACTACGCAAACTCCCACAAAGTATTCTGTACGGGCACAGACTATCTAGCAAACGGTAGTATGGCTCTTCATACTCTTCATACGCCAGACTTGCCAAAGCATGAAGAAAGGATAGAGATTAGCTCTTGTTTTTGATATACACGAGGAAGGATGTGGATTAATATCTTGAAAAGACTTCTTAACATACAAAATAGGTGAAAATGAAATCACAGAAATGTTTGTTCCTTTCTGCTGGTGGCTCCTGGCTTGAATTCAGGCAACTGGACAGTGGAGGAGGAAATAGATCTCATATCTTGCCCATTCTCCTGCACCCAAGTAACAGCCAACAAAGTCTCCAAGTGTAGTATTATAGATTTTTTTTGATGCAAATACTTGTGTGTTTGTCTTGGGAATTAAGAGATTGGCCAAAACGTGCTTTATTGAAACCTTGTAGGAAAGCAGGCTGGCGCTTCATTGGGTAGGATGGGGATATGTTGAAATATCTCAGCCCAGTCAGGGCAATCCAAAGGCTTCCTCAGTAACAGAGCCAGGAGCAGGGATCACGTTCCCTTAGGAGGCCGCCATACCCCAACTGGCTCCTCAGTGTTTATCTGTGGCAGGAGGCAAGAGGATTCTCCGTCCTTGGATGGAGTCTGTGTGGCGGAGAGCCCTGCCAGATACACTAAGCACTGTAAACATAGGAGCAGATGCCTCCTGGAAGCTCTGCCACGAGTGTCAATTGAGAATCTTATTCCTTATGAAATCTAGGCTTAATTTATTTAAGGTCTCTGAAAAATGTTTTAGCTCCCTGAGATTCGGCTGCCAAGCTGCAGCGTGTTTTAAAGATAATGTTCATTTTCTGTTAGCTTCAGCACTTGCTCCAGTTTAATTTCATGATGAGGCTGTTTCCCAAAACATTGATACAGTCCTGCCTTCCCTGCTTGTTTCCCTGTGAGACACCCTCGTGGTCTCCTTTCTTTCTCTCTTCTGTCCCAGGTTGTTCTCATTCCCGCTTTGCCTGGTCTTGTTAACTATCCCTCGCCCTTTGCACTTTTCAGACCATCGTTACTCACTTCAAAGACATTACTGACTCCTGAGAAATGAATAACAGAAGAAAATTTATAGAGAAGGAGAGGGAAATAGGACTTTGGGCTAGCTGTCTGCTTTTTTATTAACAAATACCCTTTGGTAATGAAGACTTCAAGGGGGCTTCATTAGGGCTTAAGAAGGGAACAGCATGAAAGTTAATTACCTGGAGCCAGGAACCTGTATTTTCCCTTCAGCCGTCCAGTACTGTGCTTTAAAGGCAATCAATGGAGAGTTGTCTGGCAAAATTCAATCTTGCCTTGAAATGTTCAGTGTAATTAGAGCCTCTCCTGTCTGTCATTAGAAGACAAATTGTTTGTGGACTGTTAGCAGTAGAGTACTGTACTATGCCTTCAACCTTTATCATAATTGTATTACCAATATTCATGGAATATCCCAAACTGAGAAACAGGAACTTATTACCAGGCTAATTGCTTGGTAATGTATTGCTGCTGGTCACGGAGAAATATACTATTTCCCCCCCCCCCTTCATTTTCTTTAGGGGCTTCAGAATTTGCAATGCAAATACAAATCAACTCAGAAGATTCCTGTAAAAAGAATCACCTATCCCACGGATGTGGCTAATTTTTGTTTCTAACTCAGGCTGTGAGAGGAAAAAAAAAAAACAACAAAAACCAAACTGATAATCTAAATCTGTCCAAAATTAACTGGTTGGAGAGGATTAAAGGTGCCATTAGTCTCACAGAAGTTACTGTCAGTGGCTTATGGGAAAAGTTATTTTTTTTTCCTGATATTTTGTGTCTTTAAAGCCATTATGCCTTCGTGTGTCACTCTTGTCTGACAGCTGTAAGTTGTAATACGATTGCTACAATGCAAAAGCGTGCTGTAGCCTCAGTCCAGCAAGTGTGTTAACAGGCATGCGCATGTGTGCGGGATGGGAGATGTGGTGGAAGAGTAGATTTGGGCTCAGGGAGCAGTAATAAATGCTTAATCATTTTTGGAGTGTCTCAGTAGTGATAATCCTTGTCACTGCAAGCCTTTGAAAAAAAGATAAAGTTTGACTCAAACAGCCAGTTAATCATATTGAATAGGAAAGTAAGTGGATGGATGAGTCAGTTCTGTTTGCTTTGTCACCTTCAAAGCAGCCACTATTTTATAACGTTCAGTCATTACGTAGTGTGCATGTGCGCGGGGAGTTACAAGAATGATTTTAACATATGAGGCTGACCGTGTTCAGAGTCAGTTGTAGATGAAGCACTTAATTATCTGTAAAGCAGGATACTTGGTATGCGAAGAGAAAAAGAAAGCATATCTCTAGGGCAATTTGATGAGGAAGTTCTGGATGAGGCGCCAAGCGCACAAACTGCAATTCAGCTGTCTCCTTTCACAGGGAGGGGAAAAAAATTGTATTTGAGAGTCACAGGTTTCAGTGAGGCTGCAGCTCTTTGTGCCAGCTGAGGCTCTCACCTAGAATTTCCAGCTGCTTTGTGACATTTCATTCTAGAAAGCATTGAACTAGCAATAACATGTAAGATAGCCTTGTTCAGTCCATTAGATAAAGTAGAGAGGGATGTAGGACTCGGGATGTCTGGCTTGAAAAGTATACCTTAGTTTGCCTTTTCTGTTCTGTACAGCTGTGTCTTGTGTGCTAAATCTCATATGGGTGGTGTGTAATATATTATGATTTGGAACAGGTTGTGCTGGTTGCATATTTTTAAAGAAAGAAGGTGCATGTTTCGGTGCATTGCTGGTAAGTAACTGATCTTCATTACCTGGTTCTTACCATAATAGTTATTATTAGTCTCCTGCTTCTTTTTGGAGCACATCTCTGTTAGAGCGGCTCTTTTCAGTTTGGAATAAGTGTGTGGCCCATTTCACTGTCCACCACCCTACACTGATTTGTATCTCGTACATCATATCTCTTGGGCCAGGTGGTGTTCAGAGCAAGCGTCTTTAAACTCTCTTGTATTGATGTGTGGCCTTTCTATTGGTTTCCCAGGTCCAGCAGCCTCTCTTTTTCTTCTCATACAGATTTCTACATACTCATGCATCACTTTTTTTAAAAAATTATTACTACTTTCTTTATTTATTTTTTCACCTTGCTCTGCCCTATTGCAATATGCTGTCCCTTGCTTCTCTTTGGTTGTTTCCCTTAGTGTGCAGTGTTCCTTGATGAAAACATCTTTTGTTTTCTTTTCTGCTGACTGTTTTTTGACCACTTCTATTTTTTTATACTCTCTGGAGTTTTCCTTGGTTGTTTTGTTTTCTGACTGAGCAGCCTCTATTGACTTTCTTGGACATTAAAGATGCTTAAAAGCAGTTTGAAGAATATATCCAGAACTCTGATGTTCCTAAATTGTATAGCTGACTTCCCTTTCTGCGCTCACATGGTTTCTATCCTAGATGGAGGCTGAAAGCATGAGACTGCCTTGATTTTCTTCTTTTGGTGTGGCTTGCAAACTGATGAGTTGTTAATGCAGAGCAATCCATGCATGTGCATCAGGCGCAGCCTTGGCAGACCCCTGTGCAATGGATACACAGCATAGTTGCCATGGCTCAAGGCCGCTTCAGAGGGGCCGGGGTAGGAGATTGAACACTGCCCAGGCTCTTGTCAGCATCTTTAGCCAGCTCTGCTTATTTTTGAATGTGTGTTGATGGCTAAGGAGAACTTATGGGTGCTTCCATGTCCTAACCCGGCTCAGGATAGAGTTTCTGTTTGGGATGTGGTACCAAGGTCTGTGCTGGCTTTCTTGGTGAACCTGGTGCAAGGCAGAACTAGTAGGTGTGTTGGTCAAGGGGAGGGAAGTGGTGTCAGGGCTGGCAAAGAGCACAGTTGTCTTTTGCCTTCAGCTCCAGCCTCTCAAGGCCACTGCCTCTTGTGGGACTAACTTGTCCTTTGCTGTGTTTTGGTGATATGGTGGTTGAGGTAACTCACAGTAGTTTGTTGATATTCAGAGTAAGAATTTTAAAATGGCAGCACCTGGCAAACAAACTTGAAAGGATTCATAGTCACAAGTTTTTGGAGTCCTAACCAGGAAGGACTAGGTGTAATTTTTGCATTTTAAGGAAAAAACCCTAGAGGATTACAGTTATGCCTTTTATAAGAAAGCAGTCTAAGAAGTTATCCTTCTAAAAGAACGGCAGCCATGATTGGCCTTGGTGTAAAACGTGTCCCCTCCAGGCCATGGAGTGGGTTTGTATCTGCAAAGATTTGCAACGTGCAAAGGATGCCTCTATAGTGGAGCATCCTGCCTGGGTGTTGCTGCCAGAACAGATGTATGCTGTATGTCCTGCTTACATTGCTGGGGAATATCAAACTGACCTACAGGGTAACTAAAACACACACAGGGTGCACGCATGGTAGCTGCCTTCCCATTCTGGCTATGGCAATGAGCTGGTATGGACACAGCAGTTGCTGTGGGGCATATAAGTCAAACAAGCCAGTGTGTTGTGTGTTTTGCAGAAGGATCAGCATTGGCAAGCTGCACGCAAAGGACGGTGCATATTTGATGTTCAGGTGCTTAAAACTGATTTTGAAAAGTAATTTGGCAAATGCTGAGGGCTTTAGATAGTGGTACAATGAAAGCTTGTTTGGATTGTCCCTATTTGTGTCCAAAAGTTCAGTCTTTCCCTGGACAACATAGTCACCCTCTTTTTCATATTCTGCTCTATTCTGTGTACTTTAATTATCTGGGATATTTCCTCAGTCTTTGCCTTTTTAAAAAAAATGTGGCACTTGCTAATGACTGTTCTTTGCAGGAGTTCATCAGTAGCTTGCACACAGATTTTGCTTCATGTGTATCTGTTAAAATTCAGTGCGTTCTCTGTTGCCTGTTAGCCTGCCTTTACGGACTGCTTTTGATACTGAGTAGGAATACTCAGATTGACCTGGCTTGTTACTGAGTGCCAAGGAAAGGGATACATATGAAGCAAGTCCTGTAGTTTCAAGCAGGAGCTAATATTTGCTTCAGCAATGCATCACTACACTTTTTTTTTTTTTTTTTTTTCTTGAGTGCCTACTTGATGAATGCCCTCCAAGGGCACCAGTTTTGCAAGACCTGGCTGTGGCTTTGAAAGAACAAAGACGGACTCCTTAACATTTTGTTCAATAGAAAACCTTTGAAAACTTTGTAGAATGATGTGGATAGCTCTTCAGAAGAGTCTATGTGAAACATCGATATTGGAAATTGTTGATTAAAGCAGAAACAGTGATCATACAAAAATTCATTTGTACTGGAAAGACTGGTAAGATCAGATGATGTTTAAAGGCAGTGGCAGGTGAAGAAATAAAAGTCTAGGGACCGATAGACAGTAGAAGTTCTTCACATTACATGTGTGATCTCATCTAGATCTATATTTAAAGGTTTTTTTTTTTTTAATAGGTATTTTCTGTAACTAAGATCTGCTCTGCTCTTCTGCTGGGAGTCGACGAGAAGGCAGCTGCTGTCGTGAGCTGTTGGCAGGGACGCGTACAGGACTATGATGTCAGAGGGCACATGAATGCTGTGATTGTGATGTCATTTGTCTCCCGGTATAAAGCGAGTGACGGTCGGGGGGTGGCACCGAGCAGACTGAGTACCTCCGCTGGCTGAAGCAGACCTCGAGCTCTGCTGGGGACCACGCTCTGCTGTCTGGGACCTTGGGCAGCGGGAGTGGGCCAGTCTGGTCCTGAGGACCTTTTCCCATGCGTGAAGTCATGCCAGGAATCCAGAGCTCTGCTTGGGTGAGGAAGCTTTGTGATGATGAGATCATTGCAGTTAATAGCCAAGTCCTATCTTTAATTTTTTAGGGCTGAGTTGAGCTTGGTGTAGCAATCTTTAAGCAAAAAGGCTGAAGATATAAGTGACGGAGCTACAGAGAAGGCAGTGGGGGCTGAAGGGAGTGGGTCTTTCTGGAGTCGATTTGTCACATTACTCTGGGAAAAACTTAGATTGAGATTTTCTGAAGTGTCCAAGGAATCCTGTCACTGCGTTTCCATTAACTATGATGGACGCTTGTATCCAAAATGTGATGCTTGCTCAGCTCCTTTGTACCTTTTTACCCCAACTGTAAAATAAAAGTAGAGGTATTGGGAGGTTTCCTAAACACCACTGAAGAGGCAGAGGGTGACTCATGTTTTTGTAGGAGTTTTGTTGCTGATCATTGTGCTGCATCTGCCTCATTCCCAGAATACCCAGCTTGTCAGTCTGTTTTCTGACTGACACCCAGATAGTTGAACTCTGATACAGTTTGCGAATATGAAAAACATCTGTCATTTTGGGACTGGTGAACTGCTTTGGATATTTGAATGCTCTTTTTACGATTTCCAGTGTCATTAAAACACTTGTGGACTTTTACAGGACAAATTTACCTGCATAAGGAGTCTGCAGGCATTGGCAGAAAAGGTAACAGGCAAGTCTGCTTGTCCAATATCAGCCAGATTTTGTCTGGACAAGCTATAGACAGCATATCAATACCAAATCTAGACATCCTAAGGTAGACATTTTT
This sequence comes from Apteryx mantelli, assembly GCF_036417845.1. Lineage (NCBI taxonomy): Eukaryota > Metazoa > Chordata > Aves > Apterygiformes > Apterygidae > Apteryx > Apteryx mantelli. Next base: position 16,255,928 of record NC_089982.1, on the reverse strand, counting down.
AAAGATTTGACATGTGGCGGAGATTAGTTCATCAGTTTTAGCTCATGATTCATATTGTCCTTGTAACTATGATATTTGGAGGCTTACTCTATGGGTGTATCTTAAAACCTGTCCTGTTTTCTGCTAAACAGGACTTTCGGGATGTTACTGGTATTTCTTTAGCAGTTTTCCTTGATCAGGTTACACCTGATGAGAGGAGGTGTCCTGCTGTTGTAACCTGCAGTCCAGGAAATAGCTTGTTGAATCCTAGGTTATCAATGATAAGCAAACACCTGTAATTTTTTTCTGTGGGCTGATAGGGGTTAAAGGCCTAACTTTTTCTTCCCCTTTAAAATAGCGTGCTCAAAAGGATGGTATACTGTCAGCGTAAACTATGACATAATATTCTCAGATCCACTAAAGTCCTGAAGGTAAGTTAATAGCTTTTATTTATAATACATAGCTTCTCACTGGCAGCAAAACTTGTTCATGTGGGACAGCAAAGTCTTTCTAGGTGGAAGTTAGCCTTCAACATTGCTTTTCTTTTGACAGGAACTGATATTTTCATGTGAGGTTAGATGAAATGGCTGGAATTGTGAAGAGTGGTTCAACTGTTAAAATGAAGCAGTGCACCCTACATGAAAGTTGATCGATGGATTTTTCCTCTCTGTCTATATCTGATTTGCTGTTATGGATGTTGCTTCTTTATAACCTCCTGCATATCTTGCTAGGCTGAAAATTCTTTTTTGGGAAAAAAAACATTATCTGAAACAGCATATACCTGCCTAGTCTCAGCTGATGATTATTCCTGGTCCTAAATATAGTGGGTTTGTTTTTAATATTGTGCTCTGAGAGCCTGGAGAGGCATACCTAGGAGACACAATTAAAATGTTTAGCTACAGTACGTCTTGGTTTAGATTAACTAGTCTTTTGCATGTAATACACTACAAATAAAGAACAGTACTTTTTGCACTCTGCCTTCTCCCTCCCTCTCTCCTTCCTCTCTTCATTATCAAGGAAAGGTTTCCAGACGGTATATCTTGAAGGTATCCCTGGTGGCATCTTTGTAAGTAGCATCTTAAAGGTTACTCCTAGAGCTTGGTTAAATGTTACCAGCTCTTTAGGGAGAGTGACAAAGATACCCACTAATGTGGAGCTGAAATCTTTTAAATCTGGTAAACTTTCTGGTACTAAATAATGCCTCTAATATTTCGTCTTATGCTTTAAAATGCACTTACCTGTGCTTTACAAGCAAAATTAAACATTAACAGCTTCGTATTAGCATTACAAGCCTTTTGGGAACACCAAGTTTCAGGAAAATTATTTGCACCGGTCTGTAGATGAATATTTGAAATCACAGGGGGCTGGATGGCTCAGGAGAATGGTGTGAGAATGTTCCTCTGGGCTGTCAGTTTGAATCAGGAGCAGCTGAAACTTCATAATCTGGAGTGGATATCTAAATTACAAATCTAAATTTAGAACAGAGTTGCTTTGACTGGCACTACCTCATAAAATGCTGTCTGTCTTTAATGGCTTTTGTTTCTGGCTAATTGGGTGAACTTCATTTACAACATAGGTAGCTATAAATAGCACAAGTTTTCAGCGAACACAGTCATGGCTTTGGAGGGCAAAAGTGCTAGCACTGGGTTTCTTCAGGTTACAAAATTCTGCTGCTGTTCAGACATTTAGACACCTAAATGCTGTCACTTGTGTTTTAGTTAAACATGATTACAAAGTTGCAGCACTAACAACAGAAAGAAGATTAAAAGAACAGGCCCAAATGCATCACAAATGCTAAAATAATATAATTTTAATGTGCCCTTATCTCAAAATCGACTTTTCAACGTGACTTTGGCTAATCCTTGCAATTTTATTGCCACAGCTGGGAAACTCATCCCATGACATTAATCCTGTGCAGCTAGGAGCTTCTGGATTTCTAAAAACGTGCATCAAGTTTTTTGTGTCTTGGTGCAGCTATGGGGGATGCTGAAAGGTGCAGGCTTGCCAAGGTTAAGCACAAGCCAGGAATAAGCTTGGCTAGAGATTTCAGTAACTGTGTAGTTTCAGATTTCAGAAACTGGTGTGTTTATATGTGCGTGTGAGCTGTGAATTTTTGTCAGTTTGGACAATGGGTTGAATTAGCTTAGACCACTGAACAGGCACGTCAGATGATTTGCCTTTGGAGCTAAACACTCTTTGTCTATAAAGCCTCATTTCATATCTTTTTCTCATATACAATTTTGGGGAAAAGAATGGAATTTAGGAATATTAACACATGGATTTAGATTATAAGTAAAGGCTGCGCCGTGAATGCAGCATTTCCTGTGTAACTGGATGAGACTTCCAAAACCATTTGAGCATGCAAATCTCTGACATACTCTTTTAGGCCCTTCTCACAGTCCTGACCATAATTGCTGCCTCCTGGCAGAGTGGAACTGCTGCCAGCCCTGCCTGTGGTCCCTCATCTGCGGGACGTCACTGGTGACCTCGTCAGGAGGTCAGCAATGGCAGCTTTTCGGTCCCCACCTGGAGAACATTAGGAGCTCCGAGCATTGCTGATTAGCTGATCCATGCCCATTTGCTCCCTGAAGGTCAGCAGAGCTTTTCCACCTTACCTCCCTCTCTCCTTTCTCTCTTCTTGAGGACTTGCTGCCTCCCAAAGTGGAAAAATGTCTTGCTGTGCATTTACAAGGATGTATTTAGGAGAGGACTGTCTACCTTTGCCAATAGGACTATGAAGGTGAAAGTTGGGATAATATACAATGGGTCACTGGCCATCCTGGCACCCTCTTTCTCCCATCAGCTCTGATTTTGCCAAACTTTCACTTCCTTCCACTTTGGGGCTGGGGGGGGAGGAGACAAAAAACAAAAAAAACCCCTCCACCAATCTCCTCGTGGAAAAATCCATATGTGGAAAAATAACCACTGAGTTCAGTGTAGCAGATATAAGCTAATGGGGTGGTCTTTTGGGTCTTCTGCGACTCCACTGCTTTGTATTGCAAAGGCACTGTGGGTTATTAGTGGCACCGCTGGACAGATGTGACATGATTTGAACCTCAGGAAGTAGGAGAATGGTCAGTGCTGAGATACCATAACCGTTGTCTCTTCTTTTGCTGACCAGTTTTCAGAGAGAGCCTAGCAGAATTTGCTGTGGCCATGCTGAGACTAGTAGAGGTTTTTCAGTCAGCTGTTTCTACTCATATGCACATAATTCTGTGGGAGCGTGTCTGGCATATGAAAGTCTATTTTCTGATGTGAAAAGTGTATTTTACAGATGCTCCTCGTGAAGAAGTATGTTTTATACGAGCCCCTTTGTTCTAAAATAAAGGGCATGGACAGAGAGAAATGTTTGTGCCATTTGAGCAGGCATAGTCTCTGCAAAATCACTTCTGGATTGATCACCATATAGAAGATCTTGCCCGGAGTTCTCATTGGACTCAACTGAAATGCAGTCAAAATGTAAATGAAAACTCTGTTACAGCCATGGGAAACACGAAGTGAAGTCTGCTACCAAGCAAACTATGGATTTCAAAAACTGAGTGCCAAACTCATCTGTAATGTAAGATGAATTCTGAAAATTTCTCGTATACGTAACTCTGGCTAAGTATTTTAATCAAGTCTGAGCTGTGTTAGACTTGCTGGTTTTAGCATATGAGAGTAAAACAAAATAGTTTCTTTCCTGTCTTTATTCAAGTCGTTCTAAATTTTTTTTGGTGCAATCTCCATATTCATCTTAGTCACCTTTCCACTGCTAGTACTTTGGAGACGACTGAATGCTAAAAAGTCAGACAATTTATTGTAGACTTTGAAACGCTGTGCATACTTTCTCTACAAACGTATTATCATTGTCTATGCTGGCCTCTTTTTTTTTTTTTTTTTTTTTTGTCTAGGAATTGTCTGTATTGATCTTAGAAGAGGTTACCATATATAAGAGTATTTTAAGCAACCATCTCTCTGATTCAAAAATGCATTTCACACAAAAAGGAAATTTTTAGATTCCCATTTTTTTCCCTGGTTATACACATCTGATACCCACATTTGATCAAAACATGGTATGGAATTCTACATTAAAAGTTTTGAGTGAATTGTTTTAGTTATGTGATAAGCTACAAAAAACTTGGTCCAGTTTGAGGTAGCAATCTTATTTCTAATTGATTTTTGGGGAGATTTTTCTTTTCTTATTACAACTCTTAGAAATTTTCCTTGTATTTTGAAGGCAAGCAATGACTATGGGACCCTGTTGAAACTCTTGAGAATTTCACTTATTCCACTTTTTTTCCCCCCCCGATTCACTTTTCATTTACCAACTTTGTGATTTGATATGTCTTTGTTCTGCTTGCCTTTCTGTGGCATAATGTTCTAATTTTAAAAAATGCAACAGAGTCTAGACCAAATCAACATGAGGTTTTAAAATCTATTACAAGAAAAACATTGGAATAAAAACATAACAACGATTTTCTAGTCAAAGGAAGCATTCTATTGTTAAGGTTCCCGTATCTCTAGGTTAGTGTGATAATTCATGCCAAAACTTAGCCATGGTCATGTCTTCCAATCCTGTATGTTGCATTTTAGCATTTGACAGAGGAGGGATTTCTATGATCGTGCAAGCAAGCTGGCAGCACTTCCCTCTGAGGCAAAAAGCTTTCACAATCTCAACTGCAGATCAAATCTTCTTTCTCCAGATCTCTAAGGAAAATTTCTATCAAATCTCATCATAGAAATTTGAGTGTCTACTACTTCAAAGGACTTTCCAGTGTCTAAGAATCAGAGCTGGCATGTAACTCACTGTTAAATTCTGAGAGGCTGATATTTTTTTCTACAAAATTTTACACTTAAAAAGTTATGGAATTCTATAGAATTGGTTGTGTTTCTGTTCTGTTGCTGTTGGATGTTTCTATAATGGTAACAGCAGTACAGAACAGCAATCTGACGCACTATCCTGTTGCAAGTGTGCCTGTTGCACGGGGTCTGTCCTAATTTGCTGGTAGTCTCTGGACTGTCAAGAGATGGTAATCCTTTACCGATTAGGTTTCATGGGGATGAGATGAGAGCTTGTGGTCTGCCATATAAATTAATGTTATGATGTCTGGTAAAGGTCAGAGCCACACAGAACCCAGGGGAGCGTTGTTTATGGCTCCAAAGCAGTTTAAATACTGTGATTTAGCTTGACTGATATGATTCACAGAGGGTCATCAGAAGACGAGAAATTCAAGAGGAGCTAAAGGAAATGAGGTGTGGCCATATGTTTTTATACTGGTGCAGAAAGTGGGGGCGAGGATTGCTGTGATCCTTCAGGACAGCTTTTCAAATCTGGTATAGGAAATGATAATGTTGGAGCTGTTGTAAAAACGGGGAAAAAAATGCAGTTTGAGATAAAGAGGCTACTCACAATCAGTCTAATCACAGGTCTTAGTGCTTGCAGCCTCACTCTCATCTCCTTGTAAGAGTCAATGTAACAGCTGCATTCAAAATGGAAAAAAAGGTGCACATTTTTTAACTCTGGTTTCAGGCCTACCACTGCATTTTATCTTTTTAAAACAGTTCATTAAATCCAGTGTGGAAGGTTGTTTGTTGGTGCAGTCTTCTATGGCATCAAGCAGTGTTCATTTTTATTGTGATACATGGCAAGGAAAATAACACCTTTGATTGTAACCTATCATATCACAGATTACCATATTAAAAAAATGTAGCAATGTGTGCCTTGCTTATTTCCTTAGCTACGTTTTGAGAATTAATGCAAATATAGTAATTGCGTACTTGACCAATTTGTGTACAAATACGAGCTACTAGGCATGAATATTACTGTGAGTGGAAATCACTCTTTAGATCCTTAGATGTTCAGTGCACTTACTGGTTAATACTCGGACAAGATTGCCATCTTGGGAGGTAACAAATATAAACAGATCACCCCATTGGTGATGATTTATACGAGGGAAGTGGATTTATTTAATCCTGCTCCATTAAAAAAAATATGTATACACATAAGGACTAGTAGTCAATGCCCAAGTGAAAAAAAAACAAAAGCTGTATTTAAAATCCAATTGGTCTTGAAAATAATTGACTAAGGAGGTCAGTACAACTATAAATAGATACTAACAAGATCATTTTTCATATCAAACATAAAACTTCAAAAGTAAACATAGCACGTTGCAATGGATATGAGGTTTTCTGTATGGTCGCACTGTATGCTAGCCATTGTAGGGAGGCATAGTGGCTTGCTGTAGAAAATTGAGACAGGTTTGTTTTTTCCAGATCCCTTATCAATGTTGTGCAATTGTTCTGTATTTGGAATTTTCTTTGAGGTTTTTAACTTGGTAAGATAGACCCAAAGGAGGCTATTGCCCTTTCTTTGAAACAGGTGGTGGTGTTTTTTTTCCCTTGGAATAAATTGTACAGTCACATATGTATCTGTCAGATTGGATTGAATCAAAATTTGGTGATTTTCTTAATGAAAATTCCCAGATTTGTCTTTTTTAAAATCTGACTTGAGTGAAAAGTAGAGCATAACTATATTTAAGATCATTATCATTATTTTGAGAGCTCCTTTAAAAATCTTGAAATGTTCTCTTATTTGCACTATTGAAGAAACCTGACGTTCTCTGTAAATGTGCATACGTTGGCTGAATAGGATGAGGGACAACACATGCTGCTTTGAAAGAAAGATTAAATTTTATGAAGAATTATTCCATAGAGAGTTGACAAGTAAGAGGCGCCAAATTAAGCCTGTGCTTCGTAACAATATAAGGAGATTTGTATTTCATATACTCACTGAATTATATTTCAAGCTCTGTGAGGGAAAAAGCGTGAGAGACTAAACTTCAGGGCTCCTGCTACGTTACTTTTTCAAGCCTAATCTAGAATTTATGAGAGAGAGGAAGCTGAAGGTGCCTGGGGTATACCACATGCTGAATTAGTGCTTCAGAGTCACAAAATTCTTTAAAACTTTACCTTGGGGGACAGAAACAGCAGGTGTTACGCCATCTCCTGCTTCTGGCTACGGAAGGGGAAAAAAGAGCTTTTTCTGGTCACCGTTATATCCCTCTGCTCTTCCTCTGCAAACACAACACTTTTCTAATTCATAACTTGACCTGCCTGGAGCTGAGAGGCCTCACAGGTGGGAGAAGCACTCAAGTATGCTGAGACTACCTTTATACCGCTTTCCTTCTCAGAGCTGCACCAAACAGCCTGAGCACTGCTTGAGACGTGAGCCGGTCTGGTTTTGGAGCTCTGCTTGCTCTGATTTTTACTACGTGTGAACACACCTTTCAGTTTCCAGGTGAAACCCCCACTGTAAATCAAAACTCCTTGGTAGCAGGACTTAGTAGACTTGGTAGATGGACCAGTCCATCTCTGGAAATGCTGGGGGGGTGTTGTTGTTGTTGTTGTTTTTCTTTTTGGTCTTCGTGTGAGTGAATTGATGTACCTCAAGGTACAGAAGACAGGCAGCAAATAACGGCTTTCTTGGAAGCCCTGGTTTTTTTCCAGCCGTAACACATGCCTGGTTACAGCTGTGCTGTGTGTTTTTTGTTTAAGAAAAAAAAAAAGAAGGAAAACTACAGGTAATAACATGTTCTCTTCTTCTCCCTTGGTAAAAACAGGTAAAAGTGCTGTAGATGTTAGAGGAGACATAGTTAATGAAAAATCCTTGTGCTTGAAATTTAATAAATGCCTCGACTCTTTCTTTTATCAATGGTCACATCATTTTTTCATTAACTTTGTTCCCAACTCTGAAGGGACCAACAATAGCAAGGGGAAAACAACTGCAGTTAAACACAAATTACCTTGCATGTGGAAGAAGGTAGATTCTTGCTTTCACTTTTGACTTTTTTTTTGTTTTGTTTGAAAAATCTCTCCCTTCCAGTGGCCTGTATGTTACTTCAGAAACTTATATACATATATATATGCATATTTGTGTGTGTGTATATATATGTATATAATTTGTCACTTATAAAAACCTTACATTGGTCTCTTTTCCTGAGGCTGTTACAGAATTGAAACAGTGAACATGGGCAAAAAAGCTTCCCATTTGCCTTCTTAGAGCCTTTGGAAGATTAAATCCATTGTAATATTGGGGGAAAAGAAGGGTTAGCACTGGATCAAAATACATGGCTCAAAAGCCCCACAGGGGGATGTAGTAAACGTCAAGGATGCTGCAGCGAGGTAATTGCATGTAATTTGTATGCTGCTGTTACAGCCTTGGGTAGACAGGTACCCTTGGTATGTGAGTAGGTGAATTTTTCTGGGAACCAGCTAAGTTCTCCGTGCTAGAAATGCACCAAAGCTAGAGCAACTCTAGACACTTCTTTTCCTTCTCAGTATTATTCACTTTCTGCTAGTATTCCCCAGCAAGTGTAGAACCAGGCCTAATTAATGCTAACTTTGACTTCTCGGCTAAATTGCCTTCATCTTTTGCTCAGTACGGTAACAGATTTGCAAGGGTTATTTCCCTCTCTTTAGCCAGGGAAGGAGCTGCTGTTATTGAGGAATTGGCCAGAGACCAGTATGTTCAGAAACAGCACGTGAACTTTTTCTTAGTGGATGAGACCCTTTCTGAGGGTGGAATAAAAGGAAGGAGCTGTCTGTGGAGGGCAGGGCCAGTGGGCAGGATTTCTGATGGAGGATAGATAATGCAGATGAGCTGCTTAAAATTCTTGTCTCCTTTCTACGTTTAATCTTCCAGTGTTTTCTCCTGGGAAAAGGTTAGCATAAGGCCTAGGAATCACTGAACACCCCAAAATAAAATTTAAGGATAGGCATTGGACATGATCTCTGAATAGGTGTTATTTCCAATTTTCTTCACCCCAGCCACTAAAAAAAAGATTTTTTGGGGGGGGAGGGGGAGGGGTTGTAAAATGATAACTTTTAAAAATGTCTTGAGTTCTTTTTAACTGCTTCTTGGTTTTTATGGTTTTTGGATCTTTCCTGTGAGTAGTCAAAGCTATAAGCTAAAGAAAATGCTGTAGTTCCCTGTCATGTGATTAAAGAGTTTTATAGACGTATGTATTATATATATATATATATACACACACACACACATATGCAAGAGTTGGCAATATGGCATAGGGATGTAAGTTTCAAATTTAAATGCTGATGGTTTGGTTCTGTAGTTATAAAATATGACCAACTGGGAATGGGTGAATCCATGTTTAAAGGAACACACAGGAATCCAATGTGAGCTCTCTTTTTAACTTCAGTGGAGACACAAGCATACAAATATTATTGTGTGTGTGTATATATAAAAAAAGTTACAGACATATACATGTAGTATTATGTATATGTGTATACATATATATTCATAAATATGTATCTTATATATAAATAGAATAAACTTCCTTTCATAAGGAACTTCTACAACTGTAGAAAGCTAGTTAAACTTTTTCCTCCTCACTTTTCCCCTGTGTAAAAATAACATGCAGTAACTGCTTGGCATCATATTTCTCAGGTGGTTTCTACCTCCAGAAGATGATTTATTAACTAGAGTTCAGCTGCTTTTTGCTTTTGTTGCTGTTGACAAAAGGCATGTTTAAGCATGTTAAATTGGCTTAATGCAGTGGACAGCAATGATGGCTAAGAGCAGCAGAACTTGCTGCCAACACACATTTCTTCTTTGTACCGTGTATAAGGAATAGTTAATCTGACCTCAAAGAAAAGAAACATATGCTCCACCAGATAAGGTGCTAGAGATGAATGAATCTGTCAGCTACGGAGCATTTGTTGGTATAAGAAAGAATCAAAAAAATAAAAAAAAAAGAAAAGAAAAAAAGAGAGAGATAATGTAGGAAGCCTTAGCCTAATTCCAAGAGGAAAAAATCTGGGAAGTGCCATAAGTAGTGGAATGAAAGAAGAGTGGGTGGGTTAATGAGAGGGAAGGGAAAAGAAACAGGTATGCTGCCAGGCGGTATTCTCTCTAGGGCCTTGCTGCTCATTTTTCCCTCAGAAGCAGTTCTGGGTTGTAACTTGAGCAGCTCAGGTCTTCTGAGGAATTGGGCTAAAAAAGTAGCGCCGCACAAGGGGAATAGTTTGGTGATTGCCTAGCACTGATAGAGCACTCTGTCGATCAGGATCTCCCCATCTCTGTAGCGCGTACAGAAATGCACGCATGTTTTTTATTGGGTTACTTAATTTTCATTCCAGTCCAGTGCTAAGTACATAGAAACGTAGAAGAATTATCTGGCTGGCTAGAAGCTTGAGATAAAGTATTGGTTTTTACAAAGGAGGAAATTAAAAACAAGAAAGGAGAAGCATAAAGAGAAAAGAAAGAGGAGAAAATGAATCTGAAACTCAAATCTGGGTGGCTGTAGAGGCAGCATTTCATATCTAGGCTGCTGGCTTCAGCCTACTCCAAAGGCAGCGGTAAAGATAAAGGAGTAAGACGATAGTGCTGATGGACCTGATATTCAGACACTGGAACCTGATCTGATTTTCAGTTTCTGTTAAACTGCCCCTAGTCACCATTATGTATTTTTGTTATGTCTCAGGCATCCTACGCTGGACCAGGAAAAGTGGTGGTATTTGGCTGTTGTATACATGATCGAGGATGCTTTTTTTTTTTCTTCTTCTTTTTTTCCTTTTGTCTCAGCATTTTAACTACTTTCCCAGCTTTTATTATGAGCAGATCTATGTAAGCATTCAGTGTTTTCAATTCACACTATTCTGACTGGATATGAGAGTTGTATGGTATGTTTTTTCTCCAAATGGAAACTAATTTTTGGTTATCAATAGCTTCCAAACATAGATCTTGGGATATTTTAGAATGCTTCTGTTGCCTACTGAGTTTTGGTGATTGGTCTTGCTAGTGAATTTATTAGCAAAAATAGTTCCAAAAAAATAACTTCAAGAAAAATACACAGGCAAAAAAACCACTTTGGGGTCGCCAAGGCCCAACCAACTGCTGATGCCCTGGGACTCTCTCCCACGCACAGAGGGTGCAACTCACGGCTATTCACACCTCTTTTAACAGGTCAGGCTTTTAATTCTGGATGTCTCTTTCAAATCTGCACTGCTCCTGCCTCTTTTTTTTTTTTCCCCTCAATAATGCTGATAATAGCCAGTACCTTTGGAGCTCATATCTCAGCCCTTCCACCAGCGCCAAAGGCAGGAAACCAGCAGATGCTATCTAAACATGAACTTAAAATTAAGGTCCTACTGAAGTTGGCAGTGCTGTTCTGGTGCTTCAAAGTTTAAGTACTTTGCCAGATCAGGGAGTAAAGTTGTTAAACCAGCCTTTTTCTCTAACTGGAAAAAAGAGCTGGATAACTTCCCTGAAGTGGAGTCGAGACCTAATTTTAAAGCGAATGTCATTGGGGCAGGCAACCCTCGGTGAAGGGGAGGGAGCTGCACAATAACTAGAACTGGGCTCTCCTGCCCGCCCTTGCCTATGGCTGCGGCTCATCAGCCAGTTACAGACAGTGTGATATTAACGTTAACAACAAAGTCAATTAAAGCAAAAGAGCAACAAGTCTATAAAAAGGACATGTTGATACTAGCAAGGAGCAGAGCAGTCAGCTTGTGTCAGTCCCTGAGCAGGGTGCAGCCCGAGGCTAAGCCAGAATTAAATGCTTTTGTGTTTAATAGATTTTTCTTTTTCCACCTTTGTTTTCTACTGGAAATGCTACCATGGCACATGGCTGGCAGCTGTGACCAGGCTGTGGTTAAGCAGATTGACATTTAAGAAGAAGAAAAATTGCCCTGGAAGGTGGACACAAGCAGCCAGACTCGCCGACAGGCAGATGTCACTATAAAACCTCTCACTCCCTGATCGGCATCAGCAGCTAAACTGCCCAAAGCCAGCTGGTAAGTGAGAAGGACTAGAGAGCAAAGCCTGCCTGCTGCACTGGGCTGCCCAGCAAGGATGATTCGGGGTGCCTGCGTGTTTCTACACCACATAGGGAGGAGAAAAGAGGGCAGAGGCATTATTTTTGCTGACATCAACATTTAACATTCACCCCTCTAAGTTTAAAAAATTTTTGGCAATTGAGGTTCACGATTTGAGCTTTATAAAATCAGGAAATTCCTATTGTTAAGACTGGTACTTCACACAATAGGAATTTTGAGAATGGGTCACGGCACTTGAAGAGTAATCCTTGCGAATTCAGATTTGCATTTAGCTAAGAAAATAGCAACAAAAAGTACAGTGCATAACGTGGCAAAATTTCAGGCTGCTTTACTTAGTTTAAACTTTTTTTTTTCCCTCAGTGATTATTGGCAGGCACAATGCTTGTTAAATCACAAATATATGTACCATATTGTGTCTGCAGACAATTACTCTGGCATCCCAGTGACAGCATTTTCTGTGTCAAAGCCTTGCTTGTTCAAAAACAAGGACTGAATTTAGTAAAATCTGGGTCAACATGTAAAATGTAGTTTAGCTAAAGTTGCAGTGGAAACCTATGTGAATATTCCACTATTTGATTTTTCAACTGTATGGTTGCACAGTACTGCAGCTTCTTATATGCAAGTGTCCAAATCTTTTCTTTGTTGTTATTTGGAAGAAAAAAAGGGTTATGGGATAGATGGAAAAATGAAGAAGGAAATAAAAGCAGTAAGTTGTCCTGACATTGCTAAATCAATGTGCTTGTGCTTTTGCTTTGCTAAATGTACCTATGTAGCCATCTGAGATGTGTTAAATCACGACTGAGGCAAGTTGCGTGCTTGCGGCCGAGTTGCTCTTAATTGAAGCTTCTGTGGCTCAGGAGACCTTTAGTCGCAGGGCCTGACTGCAGGAGGAGACCTTTCACGAGGTAAATCTCGCGTTGTACAGCTTCTTCACAAGCTTCAAGTGAAGAAGCAATAGTGTTGTCTCTTACAGTGGGAAAGCTGCCTCCCACATGTCTCTATACTCCCCAATCCGGTATTAATATATGAATTGCAGAAATGCATCAGTGTATACTTATTTTCATCATTACTCACAGTCTTGATTTCAAATTATTTTACTGTTTTCAGGGGAAAGATAAATGAATGTCTTTGTTCTCTTCCTATTCGCTTTGGGAAGACAAGAATACATCAGGTGTGGTAGGGGTAGCGCAGGTATGTGCAAGAGCTATCCACAGGGACAGGAAAGGTTTGGGTCACTTGCACAGGTTTTTCAGCAGGGATGAAAGAAGAAAAGGTGCATCCACGATTTCTAAAATAGTGGAGAGACATCTCTGCCTTGCTGTGTCCCTCCCTTCAGCGTGGCAGATCTGCCTATGCCTCTGGTAGACCTTATGGCAAACGATTTGTTCACTGACTGGCTCCAGTCTGCTACTTTTTCCTCTGTGCCTTGTTTTTCTGCTTTCGCAGGCAGTGAAAGTTTTCTTAAAAACAAAACAAGCTCTCTTCTCTCCCCAACCCATATTCCTCACCAGAACTGCCTTTTTCTGAAGCTTTTTTTTCTTCTTCTTTCTGGGTTTTCCAGCTGGCATGCCTGGCACGGTGACACAGTGTGTCAGGTTGCATCAGTTGCATTTTTCTGTGTGATGTCCCTGCTCAGAGGAGATGTGGCTGATGAAAGGTGATGGTGTCACATCACAGTCCGAGGCCTCAGCTGGGGAAGCCTGAGCAATTTGCCCAACCATCATTAAAGGGGGCAGGGGGCAGAGGAGCAGGAGTCTGCCTTGCGTCCCTCCAGTCCCTTTCACAGGGAGTGCTTTGCTAACTGTGTTGCTCAAATTAGCCTGGATCCAGATATCTTCTCGCTGAAGAAGTTTTGGAGGCATGCAGATGTCTGTGTTGATGTGGATGTATCCACGGGCAGCTGTGGTGACTGCAAGTCTGATGAACCTCATCGCTGTGCTTTCAACATTGTCCTAGCTAATCACAGCCGTCAGGTTGTGAGCTTTCCTTGCAATCAGGGAGACGGATTAGGAAGCCCACCAGCTCCCTTCAAGTGCCGTCGGGCAGCCTAAGTGCAGATCTGTGGCTCACTAGTGTCACTAAATGGTAACAGACAGCTCCTGCTTGCTCCCGTGTAATGGCAGCGGAAGTAAGCGTGGGCAGAGCTGGAAATGTAAAGGCTTGAAATAATGATAGTCCTTGTTAACCTTCCAGTTGTATCTAAAATAAACAGCCAAGAGTCCCTCGATGCCTGCAATACCTCTTTGTGCTTGCCTTCAGCGGCTATAGGAAAGATTTTCCCTACTGTGTGTTGCAGATACATTTTTCTAAAAAGGGATTTCAGTTGTGCTCTAAATAAAGCGTAAGGCAGGGTGAGTTTGCAACTCCATCACAAAGTCTGCCGCTTAGAGTTTCAAGCAGCTCCATGCCATCTCTTTTTAGGTAAGAGGTTGCTTTCCAACATAAATTTTTCAGCTGCTTTTCTGGTTTTTGTTTGACAGCAACTCAGCACTTATTGGTGAGTTATTCACATGGGGGAAAAAAAAAAATTCTGTTGAAGCCTCCCCCCCCCCCCAATATATAACTGGTAAATAAGATCGTTGTGAGAATTAGGAGGTAGCATAGTATCTGTCACTGCTAGGAGAAACTGGATGAATCATTATTTTTCTATTCCTGAACCAAGACCCTGGTTGAAAATTCTCCCTATCCCCAACTCCAAACACAGAATTTTATTGGAATTTCCCAGTGCTATTGGAATTAGCTTGACATCTTTTTTTCCTTATGCTCTTTTCACCTCCTTCGTGTTTGCCTATAAAATGAAATAGAATAGTTCTTTATTTGTGCCTCTTCCTTTGTTGTGGTGGTTTTCTTGGACTTTGAGTGGGTTGGGTTTTTTTTGGTGATTGTTTTCAATCTAAAATTTCTTAATATTTTTTTCCTTTTCTCTCATAACTTTTTTTCAGAATCTTGTAATTCATTTTTTCCTTCCTTTCCAACATTTCAATCTTCCTTGATTTCATTTTCTTCTCTGCTTTTCATCTGTTTTTCAGTTCTCACTTGCAATCTTTTTCTGTCTTCCTACTCTCTCTCCGATGCCACTTCCCCCCACCCCCCAGCGTTCCCTAGTATTTATATAGAACCATGGAATAATTTAGTCTGGAAAGGGTTGTCTGGTGTAATCTCCCAGGGCGAAAGGCAATCTAGAGTACTCTGAAGCATTATTTTATTCACTTGTTTCCACTTTGGTACATACGCATTTGTATTTATTAGCCTATGGCGTAGATGGGAGCAGCGTGTGATCCTGGGGGTTAGACTGTCTTCCGCCTCCCTCCGCCTGTGTCCTGGCACCTTTGCAGACCTCTCTGGCCTCCCAGTCGTTCCCTTTTGGCAGCTGCACAAACATTTCTCCTTTAAGCTTCTGTAGCTGGCTTTCCTGGTCGCTTGTTCCTTTTCCCCTTGAGCTGCTGCAGTTCCCTCCTTGTTCATGCGTGTGAAGTGCTCAGCCAGCGAGAAAGCTGGAAATAGCCTGAATCCCAGATTTTTGCTCTTTCTACTAAACTTTTTCCCCCCTCCTTCAGCCTTCTTTTTCTCTAGTTAGGGTCTATCTCTGTATCCTGGAAGGAATTGAGCTGTCTTTTTTGTCCACATTTCCTGAATATCTTTGCATCTGGGATAAGAAAGCCAGTCTTTGCTTCTGCACCTCTCTGTTAGCCCTTGCTGGCAGAAAATACTTCTGGGAGTTGGTGCATCTCTGTGACACCCGCTAGTCCCACTAAACCACTGCAAGGATGGACTTATTGAATTACACTGTCAAATTACTACGTTGGGCTCAGCTAATAAAGACTTTGTGGCCCAGCAGTTCTTGCAAACCCTCCTGGCTGTGATGAGCACTGCTGGTTTGACGTCTTCCCTTAGCCTGACGCTGGGAAGCACTGCCTGCTGTCAGTTTTCGTGCAAGTACCTGCCTGGTGCAGCTGGGTTTGCTGTGCTCACGCAGGCAAGCGAGCTGAAGCAGCGGTGTTTTCTTGTTTGTTCTTCTCTTAAGGACCTGAAGGGAAAGGTCTGCAAGTTGTCTGCCTGTGCTCTTCCCTTGTCTGCTTTCTAGGGCTGTTTCTCATTTTCCTGGGACTCCGACAACTTCTTTTCCTCGGGAAACGTGCCTTGTAGCTTGCAGGACACTCTTTTTCTGCAGAGTCGCAGACTTGACAGAAGGGAGCAGTGGGAGGCACACTGCTGTACCCTATAGTACAATATACACAAATATATATATATAATTTTTTTCTGCTTATCCATGTGTATTTACAAGCCTGTGTCACAGACACTTAGCAGACTCCACCATGGAGAGCTGGGCAGGCTTTGGTCTTTTTCTCCAAGTGTGCCAAAAACGACAGTGGGGCAGTAGCTGGTTCTGGGTCCTGCCGGGAAAAGGAGATTTGGTAAAACCACGCCGTGAACAAGTAGGTTGGAGGACGAGGGGTCCATCGACAAGATTTTAGTCTCTCCAATCTGCAGCTTCTGTTTTCTGCTTGGCTGTGCTCACTGCCTTCCTACTGCCCCTGGGGGAATTGCCCTCTTATTACCACAATTACAATCTGTACACATTTCATTAAACTAATATCACTTCGCACAGGCTTTCTCCACCAAAGTGCACAGCTGGAGGCCTATTTCTTTTCCTCAGCTTAAACACTTTGACAGGTTAAGAAAGCTATTATGGCTGAATAACAGGTGTTGCAAAACAATGTGCATTTGATGTTTAAATGAGAGAGCTTCTTTATTGACTGCCTTTATTGCAGCTAAGTCTCTCCTTTTTCAAGATGACTGGATTTTTATTGGTTTTACTGCTTTTTAAAGTGTATTCTGTTGTTTCAGGATAGGTCCGGAGTGACTCTCTGCAGTTATTTGTTATTCTGATGTCTTTTTTATTTGCATTTCTTTTGCCTTCTTATCCAGGTGAATGTACCAGTGCTAAACAGAAGAATTTTATTTTGTTTCTGCCTCATGCCAGTACTAAGCACTTCTTGTTCATGGACAGATCCCAGTGGAGCTATAAGCGATTCTGGTCCATTACTTTGTCTTTGCTTATTATTTCTAACCAGACTTGATTCACTTCCCATCCATCTATATAGCAACCTACGTCTATACGTTTAGAGTTATCGCTAGGCTTTAGAGTGGTTTGCAGAGATTTTCAGAGCATTGCAGGAGACTTGGGCTTATGCTGTTTGCTCATTTTAAGTGGAAAATACATGCCTAAATCCATCACGTTTCTCTGAGAATCTCAATGTTTGTGTGCAGTCTGTGGTGCTATTCGAGATGATTAATATAGTGTGTTCACAGATGATCTAACAAATAGCATGGCCTTGTAAAAAGGAGTCTGAGAATCAGGAATTCAACGTAATGTGACATTTAATTAAACACAACCAATATACTATATCTAAAAGAAATATAGAAAAGATAAGAGGAAAAATTAGACTTGTAGACATTAAAAATCAAAGTTTTCTCCAAGAAGAATGAATGAATTCATGAATAATTTTTTTCTTTTTTTTTCTGGCACTCGGACTGAATTTTAGTAAATGTTTTTCACAGCCAGAAGGACACATTCTCTCTTATTTCCACAAGTAGATTTTGCCTAATACAAGAATTTTTAAGAAAGGACCTGTACAGGGGAAAACATAACTATATAGGAGTGGAATAAGGACAGCATGGTTATGGTCTCATATTTCCTTTCCGGCCTGCTACTTGTTTTGTCTTCCAAGTTTTCAAAAGAGTATATTAATAACATGACATTTCAGCAGTCAGAAGTTCAGAGAGGCTGGAACCGTATATTGGGAAGAAGGAGAAAACTCTGTTCGAGCCAGCTTTGTTCATATGAAATCTGTTTCCTGCCTGTAATTCCTACCAGGAATAAGGCACCAAAGCAAGGTCAGGCTCCCCGTGGAAGCCTGAGCTTGTTAACTCGGCCATGCTGTGAAGGCATGGAGAGCGGTTGTCTGGTTTGAGGGCACTGGGTGCAGTGCCGGGGAAATCTCACAGGAGGCCTAGCTAGCTGGCCTTATTGCATGAAACTTTCCTGTACGACTGATGCAAATGCTTTTACCCTGTGAGTTATCTGTAACACTAAGCCTGAAGAAAAAGAAAAATTGACCTTATGCAGCCTGTGTAGATGAAGAAGGTGAGAAAACAACTAGCTGTCACCATCACCATATTTTTTTTTTTCACAGTAGGCCTCAATAGATTGCTTCTGTGATCCTCTAGAAAATTACCTGTAATAGAGGAATTAGCAGGGTCTCATTATTAGGTAGATATTGGGTGTATTTAAATTTCTGACAATGACAAAGAAAAGTGAAATGCTAATTAGTACGTAATTTTTCTATAAATGACTCTGTTCTGTCCGCATCTGAAGAAGTCTGTCAGGAAGTTGTCAAAAGAGAATTGTTCTCGTTCTTTTCTTACCTCTTTCTGCTCCCGCGTTTCGCATGGTTAGCTTCTGAATGTTAACTATTTTGGCTGTGGCCACCCAGCATTTTCAGAAGCTGGTATCTCAGTGCGTGTGCAACTGTCGTCAGTGCACCTAATGTGTTACTCAGGCTTTGCAGTGCACGGTGATGAAAGGGAGATGAACATTTTTGGACACCCAGTGGAACCGTAATCTATTGGAGTAACTTCTCTGGACACGCTGGAGTGACTCCAGATTTATAGTGATGTGAGTGAGTGTAGGTTGTGTTTCTTCTTCTCCCCCTGCTTTTAAATAAAAACAATCTCTTCCTCTGAGCTAAAGTAATATTTATGCAAATTCTGGCCATTTGAAAATGAAAAAAGCTCATAGCTGTTCTTGGTGGATGAACCACCATGGTGATTTGCGGAAGCCAGCTGCCCCTTCCCTCCTTTCAATGCCGGAAAGGGCAGCATCCGGGCTCTAGCGGCTGCCCGAAGGCTGAGTATGCTGCTGCTTCCTCCCCGCTCGGCCCGGGAGACCAGAGCAGAGGCTTACTCTGGAAATGGCTCGCGTAAACATGGCGAGGGAAGGATGTCTGAATTCGTGTAGGAAGGAGTGCTGGACGTGGGTGGGATGGTGAAAGTGGGGACGGTGCCACGGTGGTGGGGAGGCAGCAAGGTATGGGAAGCAGCGGGGGTAGCATGGACTGTGTGTGTGTTGCAGCATGCAAAGAGAAAGGAGGGGAGAGTGAACAAAAATTATGGAGGAGGCAGGCTCTGGCTAGCAAAATAATCAAAGGAATAGACATAAGAATTAAAGGAGCAGCCAGTAAAGAGGAAAAGGCCAGAGGAAAAATGAACTGTTACTCTGTGAAGAGAATGAAAGTGGGGAGGGAGAGAGAGGACTAGAATGAATCAAATGAAGACAACAGTTTAGGAAAGGTGTGTTGTTATCTAGCTTTCATTTGTGCTCATGTCACTTAGGGCTGGCTGGGAGGAGTAAGTTGTAGTGGGAGAGGTGAGAGGACCTGTTAAGAGGTAGAAACAAAATGTTGAAAAAATCGAGATACTCAAATACAGAGTAGAGAAGACTAAAGTGTCTAGATGGGAGCATGGGGAAAGAGTTGACAAGAGGAAGAAGGAAAAGGAAATTCAAAAGTTAGCTGTTTACCATTTGTTTGCTGCTGCTTTTTTTTTTTTTTTTTTTTTTTAAATACTTATGCCACTACTTTTCTTCAACCTTTCCCTGCCCTCCATCATCACTTTGGGCTCTGGCATAGGTCTCTCAGATCTCCTGACTACTAGGATTTTTGTCTTGAAAACATTTCCCAACTCTGATTGCAGCTGTCTGTCCTTTGACTTGTATCTCCAGAATCTTCTGGGAGGTCTGAAAATCCAACTTCTTCTTGATGTGCTTCTCAGTGTAGCAGAGGCTTCTTGTGGCCCTTGTTAGCTCTGTGCTGTTTGCAATTTATCCCCTTATTCCCTTTCTTAACTCCCTTTTCTTTGGCCCTGCCATTCCTGTATCTCTCATCACATGCCCTTTTTTGGCTTTTGCTGTCTGCTGTGAGAAAATGACTTGAGGGCAGACTGGTACCCATGTGTCTGTTGCCTTAAGACATCTGCTCCATAGGTCAGCAGCAGCTGCCGTGACCCACAAGGGCTTGCCCTGGGACTGGGTTTGGTTTGGTTCGTTTCCTGCTTTATGTGTCAGCACCTGACTACAGGTGCCCCCAGCAGTATGTTTTTTATCATTATAACACTGTCCAAAACCAGGGTTTGTCGACAGTATCAGCTGCTGCCACATAGGAATTAAATGTCTTGGGATCCTTCATAATCATTTCAGTCAGGGCTTGGAAAAAAAAATTAATTGTTGCTCATAAAGAGAAACGCTTATGGGCCCTCAACCTTACTAAGCTTGTGTACAGAGTTATAAATTTATAAACATCATAAAATTATAATGGAAAATTAGTAAAAATGCTATTTGAAATTGTTTTGCACCTTGCTTGCAAAATTCTTTCCATAAAAGAGAGAGAGAAAACATGGTTCTGTGAGTTTTTCTGAGACATGTAGATCCCTCATGTATCTATAGGTTGAGATCATGATAATTTGGGGAACAGAGAGGTGAGGACTGTCTGAGAAGTTTGGTAAAGGGCTACGAATGTTTTACTTCCTGATCGCAAATACAGTTCAGTAGTAATCGAAAGCTGGAAACATTTGATACCCAATGTGGAATGAGGTGGTACGTTCAGTTCAGGATCTGGCTGTCCAATATAAATACAAAATGAGGATGGATTTGAGGGTGTGCAGAGCCTTATAAGCATCTTCTCTGGATAGCAGATGGGTGTGTGTTCATGTACGTCCTGCACACACAGGTATCTGCGAGCTGCTCGAGCGAAAAAGTACTTCCCCAAAAGGGGAACCAAAGACGTCTAAATTGATTTTATTCAGCCAGATGTATATAACCTTTTTATCTGCTTCCTGGGAACAGATGAGTACTCAAGGTTTACTAGTTTATGCAACAGAAATATCTAAGCCACATACAGTCATGGATTCTGACGTTTAAAATTGGTTCTTAAACAGCAGAAGGGAGAGTGTGGTGGCATACAAAAATTTCACACAGAAGCAGGCTGCATAATGTTTAATGATGAATGAAATGTGTGAATGTCATGATTTGACACCTTTAGATTAAATTCCTTAGAAAATACTTATTATGCCATTACTTGCCACTGATATAACATTATAAATATAATAATATAATAAAATAATATAGTAAATAATATAAGAAATATTTTATAAATATAAACATATATGAAGGTATGTACAGGCCTGCACATGTGTCAGTATATTTCTTTGTAAATATGCAAAATCAAACTTCCAGAAGTCTTATGGCTCATAAGCTGTAAGGGAAAGACCCTCTTGGAGTGCAGATAGTTGTGTGAGTTTTGAAATTTCCTGCTAAAAAGCCTCTAAATTAAACTTAAACATGCTGAGAGAAGAAAAATACCCTGAACCGTAGTCACAAACTTTCACCTTCTTCCTTTGTGAATCACGGTCCCAGTAGCACCTAGCAATCCTTCTGGATTCGTTATGGTCTGTTGTCCCTGTCTAGTTTCAAAATGTGCATTATCCTACATGGGAAGGATCCTTCCCAGATAAAAGAGAAGCAGAAATGCTCCTCACTGTTACAGCTCCGGCAGAAAATATTTTAAATGCCAGGTAACGGTTTTGAAGAAATTCTAAAGAAAGGAAATCCTTTAACACTTTGAATTGGCTAAAATATTTACTACATTAGGGGTTAATACCTTGGCAGTAGATGGTTTTCGGGAGAGAATATAAGTACTACACGAGTCACTTGCTGTTTCTAATGTTATTTGACATTTATGTCACACATATGACACAATGACATTATGAAAGGTCACACAAGCTTTGTGGTGAAAGTACCGAGCTGTACCTTGGTTGTCAAGTTCCTGGCTCTCCCGCAAACTTCCAGTGTGACTTTGCAAGTCTATTAATCTCTGCCTGTGTCTGTTCTCACACTGCAAAATGGAGAAAATTCTCCATCTGACTCTTGCGTATCTTTTTTGAGCTGCAAGCTTTTAAAACAGGCGTTTTCTTTCAGTTCGTTGTTGCAGCACATTGGGGACTAGATGCAAGCTGGATTTTTGGCACCAAAACAATAATTAAACATTTTCTTAGATTTGTCATGGTTAAACAGAACCATAAATTCTTGTGAGCATGACCAAACCCAAGATGCCTTCCTTCATCTGCTTGCACACGTTAGAGGAATCTGCAGTTTTAACACAAGTTCAAAAAAAAAAAAAAAGTCTATAGGTTAAAATACTATTGAAAACGTCTCTAATGCCTTTTTTTGTTGTGAGTTTGAACACCCCTGATGGCAAATTACACATGATAAATTTGTCAGGAAATTAAAACACTGAACAGTGGAGATCAAAGTGCTATCAGAAGAATCTTTTCTCCAGTGGGCACTAGAGAAAGGATACCTGTGATAATATATAATTTTAATTGGACTGTGTCATGACAGGCTGGCCAGATGCCAATAAAAGGCCTAGGAGAAAAATAATGTGAAAGGGAGGCAAGGTAATGACTATATATCTCTCTTCCCTTTTCCTTCTAAACTGTGACAGTTTTTAATCTCTTTGAAATGTCTTTTTGTTCTAGATTCTCATTTTCTTCTCAAGGTGCAGCACTGTGGTATCTTGTGTGAGCAGTGCGGGGTGCCCCTGGGCGAAGGCTAGGGCTGGGAGGACGGGCAGTGCTCCACGCAGCTGGGGACGGGCGCAAAGGGGCCGCCTGCGAGAGCGAGCTCTGCCGCAGGAGGAATACCCGCTCTGGCATGGGGTGGCTCTCTCCTGGGAGCAAAGGTAGGACTGAATGTCTGTGCGGCAACAGCAAATGCTTTCTGTCTCTCCTCTTAAGCCTCCAGTAGAGTAGGCAACTACCCAAAGGTAGGTGCAACACTTGAATGCAGATGTGCGAATTTGCATGTCTGTGTGGAGGTCACAGTCTTTTTTTAAAAACAACAACAACAACAAAGAAAAAAGAAAAAACACAAACAAAAAATCAAAACAACCATGCATAATCTCTTTAAGGCGCTGATAGTGATAAAGAAATTGAGATGTAAGAGCCCAGGTCCACCTGCCCTGCCTGTTCGTTTGACCCTGCCTGCACCAGTTGCTGGCTCTTCCGAGACCCGCACCTCAAGGACAGGGAGCTAAGCCCAGCCCAGACTTGTAGGGAGGTTAGGTGAGAAAGCAGCAGATTTGTTTGTAGCTCCAGCTCTGGTTTCCTTTCTCGAGTAACATCTGCAAACCGGTTCCCCCTTACTCCTGTTTTGTAGCCGTTAAACCCCACTCACAGGAGAGATTTTCTGCTGTGCAGTTGTGGACCCAAAGTCCAGCTGATGTTCTCCTGGTGTCAAGTGTGAATTGAGAAAAGATTTTGTTCTCTTCCATTTTTTTTGAACACTCATAGGTCTTGATGCATGTCACTTGATCAGGAACAGCCTGAGAACAAAAATCTTTTTTTTGTGTGTGTGTTTTTCTGCTTTTACACCAATGTAAACTAATAACTTCAACAAAAAACTATCTGTGAAGTACTGTTTGAGAACATAGTTGTTATATACTCCATCCTTCAAAGGTCCTGGAGAACTCATATTCAGTCCCCCCCAAATATGTATACCTGTTGATTCAAAAGTTTGTGCTTTGCTGCTTGTTACCTTGGACCAGGATGAAGTCTTGTGTTTGTAAGTCAAGCGTAACTACTTAATAAGGAACCCTGATACATCAGCCTTTCATTCTGAATGACATCTGTCAGTTTTAAGGAGTGTACCCGGTTCTGTTGGCATTTAGGAAAATGAACAAGTGCACTACTGTTTTGAGGATCTGTTGAACTAAAATAACTTTCAAAAAAAAAAATCAGATGTTCTGGAGCCTCAGGAAGTTGATTATGGCCTGTAATAAGGTATAAAGAAAGTTTCTAGCTTTTTTTTTTTTTTTTTTTTTTCAAAATATGTGTAATTGTAGTGGTTGCAATATTTTTAATTGATGTGTTTATTTTGTTTTGAGCCTCAAAATTAGGCAAACATAACTGGAGGTGCTTAAAATATCATACTGCAGTACAGAGTAATTGGAACAAGGAAAACCACACAGCAGTGACAATAACAACACTTAAATTATTGAAGGGAACTTGTATAAAAATGTTCAGATACATTCCTGTGTTGATTAACATGTGAACCTTTTTTGAAGTATTATCAGAAGTATAACTTTGAGCATTAGAGCCTAAGGCTTGGAGAAGCTGTACTTCACAGGGCCAGCTTCCCCCTTCAGAAGTGCATGTGTTACATGCACTTCTTTTCAAAAAAAACAGTGCAATGTTTAGAAAAAGTCAGTGCTCAAGACAAGGGGAAACTCTGTGTGTGTGTGTGTGTGTGTGTGTGTGTGTGCGCGCGTGTATATATTTTGGTACTTATTCAGAGTTTCAGAAGAGCCCCTCACATCAGTTTCTCCTTGTCAGACTCCGATACCAATCTCTCAGATTTCTGATGTTCTTTGTCAAGACCGTGCTGTTAGCTGCTGTTATTTTTAGCTTTTAGCAGTGATCTGTCTTACAGGAATAACTCCTTAAACAGGAGATGCTGTTGACTTTTCTGTCGCAGTGGCCGAGACTGGGGGCTTATGGCCCTGTGCCTCTGTGCTTCCGCTTCGTTTAAGTAGCTATGAACGGTTTGGGCTGGATAATTTCAAACGGCCCTTTTTTTGAACAAAAAGGACAGCTGGCCGGGACCGGCACCGAGGTGCGACCGCTGGTGCTGGCTCCTCCAAAACCAACTCTGCTGGGGGAACGCGCGTGTGGAGCAATTGAGCCTTCGGTCGCTCCTATTAATCCTTTCTTGTTTCTGGCCTTTTTTCTGCCAATGACATCAAAGTTATGCAGGTCTGGTCCCAGAAAGCGGCCTCGCGAGCCGAGATGCCTCCTGCAAGGTACCTGCTGGCCACTAGTGCACATGGTCTCGGCTCGCTCGCCTGGTCGTTGTTTGCCGTTTGCACAAGACATTTCAAAGCAACCAGTTAACACTGCCTCAAGTTAGGGGCGATTCTCGTGATTTAGGTGCGGTGGGCATGACACTTATTTTAGAAATGATTTTCTGTGTCAGCAGACTGAGATTGCACAGGAGCAAGTCTTTTAAAAGTTTGTGATAAGGGAGGGATGCAGAAAGGAAGAATCTGATAGCAAACATTGGTCCCAAAAATGAATCTGTAGCAAGGTTATTTTCACTGCTGCACACACTGTCTCTTTACAAAGTGGAACAAAGTCCTTGATCCAAACAAGCTTCTAAGCTTTGAAGAGTTTAAATTTGGGTTGAGCTGTGAATTTTCAGCTGTACCTCTGGTCATGGGTTGACTGGTATGATTACCATGACATCCATCATGGTTACTGACAGATCTGTCACACAGATTCAATTCAAGGAAAATCTACGTTTTCTTTTAAAACTGCAGAAAGCAGAAATTAA
The DNA here is from genome assembly GCF_036417845.1 of Apteryx mantelli. NCBI lineage: Eukaryota > Metazoa > Chordata > Aves > Apterygiformes > Apterygidae > Apteryx > Apteryx mantelli. The sequence goes on along the minus strand of NC_089982.1, from coordinate 16,230,670 downwards.
TATTATAAAAGACTGGTTGCTTTCATCTTCCTGATTTTAACAGTAAGAGCAGAGATGTCTCAATGGATAGAGGCGAGGTGGTTTTTTTCATAATTGGTGATTTATAGAAATACCTTTCCAACAGTGACCTCAGATAAAATGTGAACATATTGTGATTTAATTACTAAAGTCAGCAACAGAGATTTAAAACATATTTTAGGATTTCTAATCTGTGCCACTAAGTTTCCACTGAACTGCATTAATAGGACTGTGCATTGTAATATCTGCCTATCAAAAGGGGATATTTTGCTGTCTTTACCTCAGTTTGGAATACTCTCAGGTTTAATTATCTTACTATAAAATTCTTTGAGATCCACAAATGAAACTGTTTTTGAAAGCATTTTAAAGGATATACAATACCTGGTGAATCATGTAAAACATGATTGTGATGAGACAATTCTTCCATATCCAGCTGTTCAGCAGAATTTATTGTGTTAATCTTGAATGGTTTTGCATTGAATGAATTAGTAAGTTCCTATATATAAAAATTATATATATATATATATATATATACACACACATATATATATATAGTGTGTGTGTGTTTGTGTGCACTAAGAGTAGTGACAGTTTTTTAGAAGACACTCTTGTTGGGAAGATAGGAGTGATAAATTATGGTAAGTATCCGAAAGTCAGTTCTGGTAAGCTAATCTCTAAGACGAAACTTCAGAATATTTAACTTGCATCTGAATTCACTTCCTGGAAAAGAAAAACATTTTTCATGTTTTATGAAGAGCAAATATAGACTTAAGTTATTTGTGAATTTTGGTAAATGGGGGACTAACTATAAACGCTCACTATATACTAAAAAAGAACCCCCCCGCCCTGGCAAAAAACAGACCAGACTTTACTTCAGCCATCCACTCCCAGTGGAGCTGGCACATGGAAAGCACCTTTGGCCACAGTGGTTAAACCTAAAGAATTCCATTTTTAGATTAAAAATAAATGTATGTTTGGAACACTTTGTGTTCATGAAATGTTCTTCCTCTACCTTTAGATCTTTATCATCATCTGGCTGCTGTCTCCTACCATCTATTGCCTTGAAATGAGTTTTTTTTTTTCCACCCTACTCCTAAAAATGAACAATCTTGAAAACAAGAACATGAGGATTAAGTTCTTTGAGCAAAAAGTATAACCCCAGTTATATTGTACTTAAGTCCTGTTTAGGTAACTTAGCTAGTGAGTAGGCTTTGATGAGGCTGTTTGCACAGGCAAAGATTTAGCCTAAAATACTTGAAAGCAACTTGGCAGAAGAGATGTCAAGGCTTTCCTAAGAAACAGGTTTCTCTGTTTTCAGGCCTTTTTTCCTGACAGGAAAGTAGAGGATTGCTGATATGGACATAACTGATGAAACTGAGTTCAGAAGTTGGCTCTGGTTTGCAGTTTTGTAGCCACTCTCAGTGTTTTTCTTTTTAGCTGGATTCTTTGTTATCTTGTGAGCCAAGACTGCTCCCATTGCTGTACAGTCAAAAGAAAAAGATGAGCCTGGAAAAGCGGTGGGCAGAAATGAAATACACGTGCACTAAGGGCGCATACCTTGCTTGCTGCCCGTAGATCCCACTTCTGCAGAGAGATGCCTGGGGATCAGAAGAAGCAGCTGAGAAGAGAAGCACAACTCCCTGGTAAGCGTTTGATAAATGCGCATCTCGATGGCAGTAAGAGCTCCGAATTGCCCCTGTGGGCAGATCCCTAAGTATCCTACTGGTAAGCGTTACGTCTGAGTAGGAGATGGGGTGCAAACTGGAAACTTTTCAGCATCTCTTCTCTTTTCTTTTCTCTTGGGCTGCCATCACAATAAAACCGAGTGGTTTTTGCTCAGTCACTTGTTTCACAGTGGGCAGAGGCAGGGAGTGGGCAGGAATATCAGGCCAAGGACATCCGTGTCCAACATCCCAAGAGCTGTTTATCCTGGAAATACTCTGCGTCTCTGCTTTTGATGAGATCCCACACTAGCTCCACTGCTTCATATCTCTCTTTATACAGACTATAGCAGAAAGCTGCTGGTGTGTCACTAGTGCTTTAACTGTAGTGGCAAAGTCACCTCCTTCAGACCAGGTAGCAGGGGCTAAGGGCAGAGAGTAGACTGGGAGGTGAGGTCTTCTGACTCTCCAGTCTGAAGGCTTATCTAGTGAATGTCGTTCCTCTTGAAGAGTTTTTTACTTTTTTCTTTTTTTCTATGGGATCTGGATTTCCTCAGCTCCAAAAACCAGAGGTAAAAACCTGGAATATTTTCTTGCTGGAGAAATGTTCAGTATCTATAGTAAGGGAAAACTTCAGCATGAAGCATTTAAAGTTTGGGACAGGAGTATGCTCATTTCAAGTAAGTGATGATAATACAGCACTGCATCCAAAAAAAAAAAAAAGCTCTTGTTTTTATTGACTTCATGGTATTTTTTCAACGTGAAAATCCTTAATATCATTATGATGCTCATACTGTTTCATTTCCAAATTATCCAATTTGAAAGACGTTAAGAATACTACATCCTTTGCCAGTGACAATATTACAACATTCCTGATGCAAAATTGACAATGTAGTTCGCTCCAAGGGCAGATAGCAATATGTTGTAAAAACCCTGAGTTTCACCATGTGGTGTTATCACTGCTGTGGGTCTCGCTGGCTGCTGTCCCTGCCTCTCTAAGGTGAGAGAAACCTTGACACTGGATAAGGCAAATGCAAATGTAAAAGAAAAAAAAGCAAGAAAAAAATCCAAACAAATAAAATGCCCCAAAGCCCAGCATATTTGTTTAGTGATTCTATTTTAGATTTGTGCTCACTTCATATATTTTAATTGGTTGTGATTATTTCTGTAACTGGCTGCCTATAGTGGCTGCTTCACCAGCATCTTTTGAAATGTAACTGTGCAAAACCAAATCCCAAAGTGAGCTGTCCTTGACCTGCAGACTGTTGACCCTGAAGCTTCCTAGCTTGCCTTTCCTTCTGTCAATATAATCATGCAGTTTGGGTGAAAAGCAAGGGTGGCCAAATGCATCCCCAGGACTAAAACCCAAAGCTTGTGTGGTACTGAGTCCTCACAACTTCCTGCAGGATATGCAGCACCTTTGCCAGTAGTAGTCATCATTTTGCAACATCAGGCACCAAAAGTGGATATATTCACTGTGGTCTACAGCGGCCCTGGTGGCCTGAGGTTGTGACAGGTTCTGAGCCATAGACTTTGCTGTCTGCCTGACCAGCTTAAAGAAATGTCTTGTATCATCAGCAGTCAAACCAAGAAGAGAGGGAAGGCTTTCAGGAGAAGTGGAGAAGCAACAAAAGACCCTAATTATTCGGAGTGGGTGTCATAGAGACAGTTCTTGTGTTTTTCTGGGAAAAGTTAAAATGCTGGTTTCAGTCTTCTAGTGTTGGTAATTTCACTCTTCTAGTGAAGGTAATTTCAGCATCTGTTTTGTCTCCATTCTTTACAAAAGCGCATGCTTCTCTTCTCTCCACCTCTCATCATTCATTCATCCACACATATACTATCCCCCCAGGCAATTTGTCCCTCTCACACGTCTTTTCTGCTCATTCCTTCTTTATTTTTACTCATCACACAACTAATAAGAGTAGTGTAAAAGACAATGTGCAGAGCAGAGGCATTTTAGATATCCCAGACTACTTCCATGTATCCGCTAGATGAATTTTTCACATATTTTTAAAGTCATATTTCCAGCTGTCAGGATGAGATATGCAGCTCTCATAATACTCCCCATCTCCTTGATGCAAATGCTGTAGCTGTGGAGTGGTAGGGCGAGGGACTCTGGTTAAGAGGCCAGGTTGATATCTTAGGTAGAAGAGGACTTAAGTCCAAAAGAAAGCCAGATACCCTTTTTCTCAATGATACCTATTTGAATGTAATACAGTGAAATATACAGTCCATGTTGCAGTGATACCCTTCTCCAGTCCTGGAATACTCAGGAGGTCCTTCACATCCATGTTATAGTTGGGAGACCTGAGGAATGTAAAGTTACAGTGACACTTCCTCTCTTTATGAGTAGATGAAGGTCGAATAATAGCTTTCTCACCAAATAAGAATATAACTGTGTGATGTGGAGATACTCTATAGCAGGTGGACTGTGTGCATTGTGGAACATTTTGGCTTTGCATTTTTTTTTTCTGGAGCAGATGATCTTTTTTAAAAAAGCATGAATATGGTAAAAAGTGCATAGATTGGTAAAATAACTCACAGAAGGGGGAGAGCATGCAGAATATGTTATCTACTGCAGCAGTCATTACTATAACAGATTTTAAAGAATGGACAATTGATATTCTGATGCACTTTCCTGTTGAGGAGTTAGGAGTAATCTGTTCCCCATCAACCTCAGTAATGTAGACTTCATTTACTCAGATTTTTCATGAAATACAGTAATAGTAGGAGAATTTGGCCCCAAGTATCTTTTCATAGGGAATGCGCTGTTCTGGGCCCCAAACTTTCAGCTGCTGTGAGATAACTTACAGTCATTCTGCCTCTGTAGTCAAATGCAGTGATATGTATCTCTGCAGTAATGTAGTTGTGCATACCTCTGAGCAAAATACACTGGGAAGTGAAATGAGTATAAAGTACCAAAGGCAAATTCCTGGGAGCTCAGCAAATACAATATGTATCTAGTCAGGAAATAAATATTCAAGAAGTGGCAGAAACAATCAATATGGATGACCAGGGAAATACAGGAATACAGGAAGGAAATACAGGAGGAAATCAAGGCCAGGAGTAATGCAGGGAAGACATCTATAATTTATTTATTTATTTTTAAATGTTTTGCCAAGAAAATCCCACTGAGAGCTAACATCTCATTTCCAAGAAATCCCCTGGGATAAATCAGAAGTGTTAGCTCTGAAAGAGAAGGTATAGGAGGCAAAAGAAAAAAGGTAGGGAAATGATCAAGAAAGCTGAGATTGAAAATGAAAGAAAAATTATGCAGGACATGAATATGAATAATAAATGGTTATACAAATGTAAAGTATAAGGAGTAAGAGGTTGATGAGAGAGACTGCAGGCCCTGTGGGGAAATACTGAAAGGAAACTTATGTCAGAAGATGTGGATATTTCTATGAAACAGAATGACTTTAAATCAGTGTTCACTAGGCAGATTGGCAGGGCAGCTTGGAGGAGAGGAAGAATGAATAAGAAATATGCTTTTAAGTGGCTTGCTGAGCAATTAGGAAGGTAACTTCCATACAGCTTTAAAATTTCAAGTAGTAGCAAGTGATGAAAACAGACGACGTTGGATAACTTACTGAAAGATTTTGTTTTTGTCTTGCCTGTAAGTAGAAATAGTCATGAACAAAACTCCAGCTCTAGGAACGTCTGTACCTCAAGCGGAACTAAAATTTTCACATATGATGTGATGGTGGAGACCAGGGAAGGTGTTATCATCTGGATTCAAATGAAGAATTCAGGGCAAGTGGATTATTTCTTAGATACAGCTCATTTTAAAAATAAGTTTGGAGCTGGGCTGATAGAATATAGGATCTGTGGAATGTTGGCAGTGGGGATAAAGAAGGATTTGATTCAAACCTCTAGACTGAAACTACCAGTAGTTGCTGTGTTTCTCCTACAACTACAGCAGCACAGCATTATATGTGTTTTTCTAATGTTCCTGTAAGATGGATGGGCCTCAATCTTGTGTAAGTGTTGACTGGGTCTTAAGACTGTAAAAGAGAATATAGAAAAAAGGTGAAATTGTTGAGTTTAGAGTTTTTTTTTAGGTGCGGTACAAGCAAGGCCACACTCAAAGATTAGGATTTCTTGTATGTACGGAGTTGAAGTTAGATGCTTGAAATTAAATACCAAAATTGGTATGTCAGCACTGAGGTTGGCTAAACTTCAGATATATACTTCACAGGTACAAGATGCAGAAGTTATTTAGGTCTGCTGGTTGTACTACATTCAAATAAATGCAGCCATATTATTTAGGTGCCTAATACAGATGCACAAATCAATTTATAGTCATACTTTAAAAGTACACTAGTCCATGTATTTGCAATATGAGAGATAAAATAGCTGGTGTCGGTGGCTTTGCTCTTTATTTGCTTTTCCTGTTGCTTATAGTTTCTAGAATTGATCATTTTCTGAAGGATTTTGAAATATAAAAACTTGGTCTCATTCTATATCATAATATCCCTGTGCACATGATTTTCTCTGAAAGAAAAGTGGGATGGTAGATGTGGTTAAATATATGTTTTCAGGTTAGTTAAAATATTTTATTATAGGGGAAAAGAGTTTCAGATTCAACTTCATTTTTCATTATATAGACATGTACACAGAAATTTAAGTGAAAATTTGTCATAAATCAATCCTTTGTCTTTTAAAACTTTCAGAGAATATTCTGTGGTTGCACGTTCCCTGTCTTCTCTCAAAAGTAAAATTTTGACTCTGTCTTGATTTTACCAAGCAGTTTAACTTTGGAATATCATATTTCTCTATAATAAGATTTAATCAAAATAGAACCATTTGGTTCTTACAGATTTCTTCTTAATCTTTAAAGCTTTGACATGTTACAGATTGCTGATTTGCTATAGAATCTGAACTCTTGAAAACTTTCAATTCTTGGGAGAGAGATTGCCCAAGAGAGTAATTTAACTGCCAACTTTGTGATTATAATTATGATCCACCAAGAATAACAGATTCATTGTCTGCTAATTCAAGATAAATAAGATTTCTTTTAGTTCTAATGATGATCTTTAATGTTGGAACTTTTTTTTCCCTCCATTTTCCCTGGGGAGTGTGCCTGTGAATGTTTGTGTGTGTGTGGGAGAAGGAAAAAGAGAGATTCCCCTAGTCATAATTGGTTATCATTTGCACATAAATTCATTGTAATGTAATGCTTATAGTTAGTGAAAGATTAAAGGATAAATGGGAGAACTGCAATGTACGCATGTAACCTTTTAATTAGGAAAGATTTGAGCCACTAATTAGAATAAAGTTAGGGAATAGCTGGACAGATACAGACTGGTCGGAAAGTCGGTGTGGGTTAATGAAAGGGAGGTCATGCTTCACCTATCCAATTAACTTCTCTGAGAAGGAGAGATGGTCAATGAGACTTGACAGGGGTAAAGAAAAAAATATAATGTATTATGACTTCAAGAGGGCTTTGTGACACAATACCACCCAAAAGGCAAGTACCTTTCATTAGTCACTCTGGGATTGACGGTGGAATTAGTCATCGGACACAGAAGAGCTTGGGAGCTCGCATCACACTAAGTAGCAAACTGCTGCTCGCTGGTTAATGAGAAGTGATGAATGAAGAACTGCAGAACCGGGTCCTGTCCAGGTCAGCTTTCGGCACAGGAGTGAGAATTACAAGCAGTGCAGACAAGGAAGTATTAACGCTTGCAGTAAACAGTAATTTCGGCCTAGACAATACTCATCAGTGAGCTAAAAGGCCCTGGGTAAATTGAAGTCTAATTAAACAGTAGCTCATTTTGCTAACATAATGAACTGTAAACTAACAAAAATTGTGTGCTTAAAAAAGGGGGGGAGGGGGAAAGAGTCATTTTTCTTAAATGATCTCAAGCTACCAGTCACGTTGGATCAGAAAAGCATTAAAGAAGAGCCATCTGAACTGGAACTTTAGAGGTGTTCAGCCCCGATAAGAGTGGCTCTTAATGGTTGTGTGCCATGAAACAGAAAGAATACATTTAAAAGGTTGCACAGCATTTGGATTGCAGGGCTCCAGGAAATACTCAAAAACTGCAGAACATGGAGAAATTGGGTTAATGCCGTTTTTGAGATTAGCTTAGGGTACAGGCAGACACAGGATTTATGCTTGTCGTTAGACTGTCATGCAGCTCTTGAGATGGTCAAGGATGGTTGCCTCCCCTTGGATAAATGGAGAACCCCTCTTCTGAGGAGAAGAGAGGATACTGAAAAATATGGTGCAATTAATGTTGCCATTAATATGTGCAAATTAGGGGGGGAATTTTTCTAAGCAATCACCGTTGATTTTTCTATGGTCCCTATTGGAAGTCAATAGTAAAATTCCATTTGACTTTTAATGGGAGAAAGGGAGACAGTACTGAATACTTTCGAAGATCCTACGCTAATGCCTTTCCTCTGCCTTTGGCCATATATATGCAAAACTCTGTTGATTGATTTCAGTGAGAGTTATGCATAAGTAATCAAGGGCAAAATTGGCTACAAAACCTATAAATGAGATGTAGACCTGGGGAAAAAATAGAAACCTCAGTTTGAGATTCCTCTGTGAGTTTTTTTATTAAAGACACCAATACATACAGTATCCAAAGAGGTTAATAACTGTAAAGTGAAATGTATACAAGGTAGTATTTCTGTACTTTGTCCAAGTTGCTGAAAAAGTTGCATCCCTAAATGAAGCCCTTCAGCATCCACATCATCCTCATGTAGTAGCTAGTCCTCCTTTCATTTTTGCATGGCAAAAATGTATTCCAGTAAGTCATGCTTAGCTTGGCTGGAGGATGAGCACATTGATCTTTGGATAGCCCAAGAAGCATGTTTTGAGGCTTTGTAAAGTAAAAATGATTATCTGTTCTGCTGTGGAGTAAGTAGCCCTGTAGTATGACCTCTCGGTTCGAGTAGCTCACTATTGTGTCTTAATTGACTTGGGCTCTGGAAACTTAATGAAATAAAATATTTTTATCAGAAAAAGTATTGTGTATTGCACGGCCTGGATACAGAATTTCTAGATGTAGCAAAGTCCATGGAGAGCTTATTACCACCAGGTCTGAAAGCAAAGCTTGAAGCATTTTAATTGAATCCTACAGAGACTGGTATGCTTCTGTTTCTCAGTTCAGTGAAGACATCTCATTTCTTAAGTGATATTTTTCTCTTCCGTAATCAAGTAATTACTAGGCTAGTTTCTCTCTCTCTCTCTCTCTCTCTCTCTCTCTAGCATCCTGATTTCCTACTGTGCAGGTCATTTCTCCCATCTGTGCCTAGCCTAGTGCCCCAGCTAGTTCTCTAGCGAGGCCTAAAGTGTGACCGAAGCCCTGAGTGTTCAGCTTGGCCTTTATTTTGGAAAGCATGTGTTTTGTACTTAAAGCACTCAGAAAAACACAGGTTAATACCTGAAACAAATTTAGAGGCATGATTCATCTATTAGATTGGACTCTCGGAGAAAGAGGCTTTTATTCAAAATCTGAAGCATGTATAAAGTCCCTGAAGAATTACTGAAGAGCTTGATTTATACGAGGCAAGGGCCAAATGGTGATAGAACTGTAGTGTCATAACTAACACATGCAGTTCCCCAAAAGTATTGATTAATGTTCAGAAATTGGTCTGACAACAAAACTAATATCACTGGCTTTTTGTTCTGTAAAATAGCATTCCACTAGTAGGACTATAGAATTTTGCACTATGTTGGGGACTGTTTTAGCATAAATAATACTTAGTATAGGCAAGACATTATTATAAATCTATAAATCTATTTCTCTAGACAATTATTGGGGCTCAAAAGCTTTTATGTTGCATAGTTTAGAACCAGTTTCTGATTCTCAGTTGCACTACCATACATCAAAAATAACTCTGCTGCTTTCCATGGTGCTGGTGTGGGTCTAAACTGCTGTAAATAAGAAAATGATTCTCAGTGTTCAGATCTGGAATAGTTTTTGCTTTAGGTACATTGTGTTATAATGAGCTGAACATAATTTTACAAATATTAACATATTTAAGATTTTTTTTCTAGTGCATAGTAATGATTTTCAAATTAATTATGGAAGATGCAAATTATCCAACAATAATACTTCCACTTCTGGTTAGGCTGATGCAGTGTGTGACCTTGAAAACCTCAGAATGCTCTATATATCAAGAACACACTTTTTTAATTTAAATGAAACATGAAGGCATATAAACTAATTCTGGATTAAAAGGCCTGTCAAACTACAGCTGTACAATCTTAAGTCTGTGTTTATAAAAGCAAGAAAATTAACATTGCCAATGGAGTTCTGCACTTGCCCATATGGGCAAGGCTGCCCAAACTCTGTGTGGGTTTCCAGGCTAACCAGAGTACTATAACAGGCCCTGATACAATCCCACTCAAGTGAATGAAAAAATTCAGACAGCCAAGGACCTGCTCTCCTGTACTTGGCAAAAAATCTTAAGGTTGGATTTTAAAATTGCTTCTTAATTCTAGATTAGTTTACGATTATTAGATATTCAGTTAAAAAAAAAGGGGGGGGACTGAAATGAGCGCGTCTCTGTAAAAACGTCTTCTATTCAAGTAGCTTTTTTAGCAGCGGTTTGCTATCAGAATCCAGTAATATCTAAGCATACCATTAGATTTCCAGGAGGGTCAGTAACAGAATGAATGGCACACTGGGAGAAGCCATTGAACGTAACCTTGGGCAGCAATTTCCAGGAATCTTTTTCTACTGTTGCCTAATGTCTGTTAAGTTTGTAGACCTCTTTGTTTTTTTTTTTTTTTTGGCTCCGTTTTAAGTTGAAAACCCAACATTTCAATAGAAATAATTTAGGTGTGGTGAGGAATTTCTGGAGAAGGCAAGTGTTCATTGGAAAATATTGTCAAAATTCAGGCTTCTGGTGGAAATGCACCAATTTTGATTAAACTTTAGTTGGGAAAGGCTTTCTGGAACCAGGACTGATTTTCATCAGTCAAGTATGGCTTCCCCCCCCCCCCCCCCTTTCTTTTTTCCCTGATTTGTCATTTGCCCAGCTGGTTAAGATACATGTCAAATGTGGGAAATCTGCTTTATAGTTCCTGGGCTGAGAGGAATCAAAAATTTGAATATGAGTTTTCTAGTGGCCCAGGCAAATCCACCTATCAAGCTGCTAGTTATAAAGAGAGGTCTTTTTTTCTTCGTTTTCTCTCTTGCCCTTGCACGCACGTGCTCTCTCTCTCTCTTTTTTGTTTTTTTTTGTTTCAGCTTCTTTCCAAGCTCTGTAGATAAGTTGTTCCCTGTACAGAGGAGGAAAAGGTGTCAGCAAATGAATTAGATATCTAACTTACTATGTCTTAAAGTGTTGTGGTGGTTACTATTGACAAACAATTCAGACTGATCTGGGAGATAAGGACTTAGGGATTGTGTTTCTAGCAATCTGATGACCTCAGTACAAATTTATGCAAGACAGGGAAAGCAAATCTTGGTAACTTTACATTTGATGAATAACTTTAGGCATTCAAAACTTACCTAATATATAGAGGATGGAGTCTTAAAGCCTGCTTAGACTGCTGGTCACCGTCCTGGCTTTGCCGAAAAAAGGTGTTATAATAGAATTTGCCTAACAGCAATTGCTATATCTCAAAGTTGTGTTGTTATGGCAAAATTAGTCTCTGAACACTGGAGATCTGATAGTACGTGATCCTTTTTTTTTATACGTATTATGATTTTCTTATCTGGCCCAAATATTCTGTGCTGCTGCTTTTTGTTAAGGTCTTCTGGGAATTTCCAGTCTTGCACATATTCTTAAAGAAGACTAGAACTTGCATTAGGCATGAATGTACAAATAACAATGCACATGCTACTTTCTATTTTAAGTAAGTTACTAGAGTTAATAAGGCTTATAAATTATCTAACGCTTCCAGTTTTTGCTGACTGCACTATCTGTCATCAGGGATTTTGCTGGAGTTACAGCTGAAAATTGTTAATTATAACTTCTGTTTGCTTTTTACCTTTTACTACAGATAAGCCTTTTTTTTTCTTTTTTTCTTTTTCCCCCCCAAACCATTCAATTAGTTTTTGGTCTTTAATCAGTGTTTGTTGTATGAAGATTGAGTCTGGTATAAAGGAAGTGCATTCTTTGAGTTTTCCAAAATCTACTTTTACTAACGCTAAGGTCACTGCTTATGTAGGAGAAGATTCTTACAGATGTATTTGGGTTTTATGAGAAAGAGGATGATGCTTACAGTCTTTCTCTCACGGTTGTTGAGATCATTGGACATTTTTAAAATTGAACTGAAAGTAGAATTCTTCAGGAAGCAATTATTAACTTTTTTAGTCTTAGCATTTGATCAATGTTTAGATCTAGCTGGCTAAATATTTAGCAGATCAAAGTTTTTTTTCCTTTTTTATTTTATTTTATTTTTTCTTAATCCTCATCAAACCCAGAAGTATTTGAAATCTCATGAGGAAGTTTGTTCTCAAGATGTTTTTCATGTGCATTTTATACACTGAAGTGGCTGGAATCAAGAGACTAAGAAGTTAGAGGCTGGATATTTATGTGGATAACAAGAAAAATGAGAGTTACACTTCAGGCTAATGGAAATGCTGGATGTGATGTTAAACACCATGCTTTTAATGCTTCAGCTGATCTCGGAGATAAAGACGTGTGGGATACATTGGTTCAAGTCATCTGCTGAGATATGAGCTTCATGGTGTGCCTTTGCTATGAGCATTGTTGGTGCCAAAGCTGGACTGCACAGTCCATAGGTCTTTGTCCACCACAGCGTGGCTTAGTGTCTGCCCTTTCACTGAGAAAAATCAATGTTTTGTGTTGTGGATCAGGCTGACTCTCCAGTGAGAAAAGAGGCCTCTAGAAGAAAGAGTAATACACACATTTATTAGTCAAGAGTGTGATCCTAACAATGTTAACAAGTCTAGAAAAATGACAGCATGTACAGTGCAGAAAAGCCTCCTCTTCAGCATTAAGTCTGACTTTCTGAAGCTTTCTGGACTGTGGTTGGTACTATATATTCAGCTACTGCGTTAAAGTACAGCCGTAACATTGCTACGACTTATGATCTTCTCAGTAGTAATACTGTCGCAGGAGTCACGATGGGGTTGGAGTGGTCAGAACATGTTCCCAAAGATCAGGGCTTGTCAACGAAACTCACTAACACTGTGGAAATCTGTCTTCTGTTCTCTTTTTATGCAATTGAATCATTGCTACAATGCATGTTTCCTAGGAGCCTCCTACAAATAATTCAGCTCTAATTGTTCCACATGGCACTCCCTCAGATTGCTTTTCTTGGCCTGATTATAAACAGGAAGAAATCACATTTGCATCTGAAGAGTCATCATCTTGCTTTTTTTCCCCTCTGATATTCTTTGCATAAACATCCTTCCGTGCCATTGGTTATCAGTAACAAAACCCGTTTTGTTTTTCTGGAATTTCTGTGCATGCTCCAGCCTGTGTTTATGTTCTCATTTTTTCCTATTCAGAAGCAGTCTCTGCTTACTGTACATCTGTTGTGAAACAAAAGATGACAAAGTGGCTTATGTATCAGTTTGATTTATAGATAAAGACTTAAATGATAACATGGTAAAGCAGACAAAACCTGCAAAAAACCCCCCCAAAAAACTGGCAGATGAGATGCATTAAATGAAAGAGCGGCTATAAACAGCTCGGATGACGTGTGTGTACCAGCTTTGTCATCAGGATACATGAGTTTCAGTGGGGAGGCTTCTATAATAAGACGTGTGCAAGCTGCTGACTTGAAGAAAGACTTTTTTTTTTTCTTCCAACTGAGGAGACATTTGCAGGAGTCTGTGAAGTAAAATCTCTGTAGCAAATCCTAGGAATTTGTTTCTTTTTGTGTCTATGCAATGTAAGTAGGAACATGACAAGATCCTCCCCACCTCTCCTTTAGGAAGACAGGCTTTGTTTGGTGCTCAGTGCTTGGGTGGGATCCTGAAGTACAGTGAGAGGCCGTGTGTGTTTGTTCTCCGCTTCTCTTTGATGTTGTGGAGCTGCTGATCAAGGCAGGCACCTCTGCCTCTCCCCATCACGCGTGAAGATGTGAAGTCTTTTCTTACCAAGCAGGTAAGGGAGGCTCCTGGATCTGGTTCCCTTTTCTGGCAGATAGATACCTCTCCACTCCTCTGCAGGGTTGGAAATGAGTTTAGCGGAAACTATCACAACATATTTCAGGTATTGGAAGGCTGCTATTAGGTCCCCCCCACCCTTCCCAATTGCCTTTTCTTCTCCAGCCTGAACAAGCCCATTTCCCTCAACCTTTCCTCACAGGGCTCCAGCCCCTGGACCATTTTACTGGTCCTCTGCTGAACTCACTCCGGTTGTGAATATGTTACTTATCTTCTGGAAGTGTGGTGAAAATCTCCACAACACGGTGTTCTCTCATGTATATTTAGATGGGTTTACCTCGCAAATCTGAGCTCAGATGGTGACCATCCAAGTAAAGCCACACCAGTGGCCCTTAGTTAATTTTTGTGCATGAATTATCATCACTTCAGGTCAGATGCTACACTAGTACATTTTGGAAAATGGCAACTTGTCCATTTTGAGCAAAAGGTTTGCAAGTAGTGACTGGTTACTGATTTTCCTGCACATCCGGTAAACAGGTAAGTATTACCTTCACATTGCAGGTGAAGAAACTGGAAGCAGGTAAGTGACAGATGAGTAGATAGCTACAGAGGTGGTCTGAATCAGAGCTAGAATGACAGCCTGGTCATTCAGTGTCCTTACTACTGCAATCAAACCACTGGACTCCTCTCTCTTAAAGATCAGTTTGTTACACGTTCACAGCAATTTTAATTGCTGAAGTCTAACTCCACAGTAGACTATCACGTCTAAAGGAAGTGGTCAGATGTCCTCTATCCAGTATTCACATGCTCTCAGCCTTACTTTGCTGCCGGCACACCTTGAAAGCATGTAATTCCCTAGGCATTTGTTCAGCCTGTTCAGGACCACCCGTTTCATCCTGGTGGCAGACAGGCTTACCGTAAAGGCTCACCCCTTTAAGGGACTCACGAGCCAGTTGTTCTTTTCCCTGCATCACCCACAGGGTAGTGGAGGAGGTATTATTTGTGCCCGTCAGAAGGCATTGCTAGGAAATCATGGATAATGCATGGATGATACTGCTGAGCATACCTGTGCTTTCTTCTTTGAGGCTGGCTCTGCAAAGGCCGGCACAGCTCCAACAGCACTTTTTGGCTTTGTTTGAAGGGGGCAGGCAGCCTGGATCTGGGCCTGTTTTATGTAAGATCTCTCCTGTCTGCCCTGCGTATCCCAGCGTTCACGTTTCTGGAGCGCACTGCCTCTGGTGCAGCGTTGGATCCGGAGGCCTTACTGACCCGGGTCAGTGCCCTGAAAGCAGCTTAGCCGTGCTCGTACAGCACCTGTCTCAGCTGGTGACCGCAGATCTGAGCGGGCTCTAGGGGAGTCGGGCCTGTTCTTTGCATTCATGGTGGGCTTAACAACCTGGAGAGAGGATGACTGGGTAACTGGGAACTGGCTGCGTGTTGATTAGGCCACAGGGAAAGAGAGGCCTTGTAGCCCTGCTGTTGTAGCACTCATCTGGAAGACAACAGGATCTTGTGTCTCTTCCAGTGAACGTGGAAATATTTCCTGCAGGGAGGGATAGGAGCAGCTGCTGCCACTTTTTTGACTGCAGGAAACTGCACCCAACCTGAAGTGCTGAACTCCATGCGAAGGCACATAGTGGTGAATTTCTAGCGGAAGCAGAACCGAAATCCGAGTGGGACATCATCCCTCTCCTCAGCATTTCTTGATGTTAGTGCAAAGCAATTTGCCATCCTTACTGCTACCTGCATCCCATTCTCCAGTATTCCTCCCTTTTCCATTCCTTTTTCCATGCACCGTAATAAGTAGCCTAAGGATCTAGCTCCAGGCACCGAAACCTTTGCTATTGCAATGCTGAGCCTAAGTTTCCTATGTGGTTCTAGTCTGCAGTGCGTCATCCTCAGGTGTGTGATCTAGAAACTTAGATTATTTCCATTTTACACATATTGAACTAAAGTTTGGATATTGTACTAGTGAGGCCTCATCAAACTTGGGCATTTCTTCCGTCCGATCCTGAGAACAACGTCTGAAAATGGCAGAATGCGGCGGAAGCTTTGCTGGTCAGACAGCCTCAAGGACAAGATTTACTAATGTTGTCTAAGCAACCCAAGCGGCCTGTTTGAATGGGCAGTTTTGCAAGCATGGCATAATCTGATAGAAATTGCTGGTATTTACCATCAGAAAAAAGCCTATACAGTGAGCAAGCTTCCATCTGCTTGTATTTTCTCCATAGCTGTGATAGCCTAGCTGATTTTTTTTCTTCTTTTTCTGTCTTGCTGTGGCTAGTGTATGTCCCAAATGGGATTAGAGTCCTATTGTGCTGTGCTGTGCATTACTGCATAGCACAAGAAAGTCCCTCTCCTAAACAGCTTATTTTAAGAGATGAGGTAGGCCCGTGGTGGGGGAAAAGGAAATAGAAACAGAAGTAAATTATTTGCTCAGGAATATTGGTTTTAGTTGGTCCCCCTGCCCTCTCCCCTTATAGCCACACTATTTGTAGAAAGATGAAGGGGAGAGGGAATCTGAAGTGAATCCCCTTGCTGGGTGTTTGAGCCCAGTAAGTCAGCAGAAATGGAGACATTCTTTGTCTCTCCCTTCGTGTCTAAAATAATCAAATGATGCTAGAAAGGGAAGCACGCAGCTGTACTGATGGGAACCCTCGTACTGGAGTTTGAGCAGGGAATATTTGAAGTGAGTAGAATATTTGATGTTTAAAAGGAAGAGTAAACGTGAAAAATCTTTCTTTTTATGTTCTATGGTTTTAGGCAGAGAGAGAGAATTTAATTGCATCTCCTTCATTCTATTCTTTGGTAGTTTTCCTTTAATGACATTTTGTTGTCTTTGCATTTCTCAGAATTACCACAAAAAGAAACTTCTATTATTTGAAAATATCTTTTTGTTATCTGCTATTTTATACAGAATGCTATTTAAAAGTAGTTAGAAAATATGACTTTGGAATATATTAAAAAAGAGACAGGAAAAGTAAGTGTCATTCAGCAATTTTAAGAAGATAATATACCATTTTTTCCCTTCTCTTTTATTCTGTGGAGCACACTAATCATCCTAAACAGTGAATAACTGTCTTCTATTTTTCCTGTAGATCCTTTTGAATTGTTTTCTTAGTTACTTGTAAGTGCTTTGCAGAAGCAATGGCAAGTAGAGTTTCTCAGATAAGAGTGCTCTGGACTACTGGCTCAGAAGGTGACAGCAGAAGTTCACGCACACGCAAGCATGCACCAAAAAACACCCAGAAGCAACCACCACCCCAAGTGGAAGATTTGAGCAGATCACAACAGTTCTGTCTAGTGTGCCAAAATTTGAAGTAACTAGCTTACAGCTTTTTTAGTCTTAGTCTTCCTTCTGCAAACTTCTGTGGCCATCCTCTGTCCCTGTCGGTCACAGGACAGTTTGGGCTGGTGGGAACTTCAGGAGGTCTCCAGTCCAACCTCCTGCTCCAAGCAGGACCAGCTGTGGGGTCGGACCAGCCTGCTCGGAGCTTCGTCCTGTTGAGTTTTGAAACCCCCCAGGGGTTGAGACGGCACAGCCAGCCTGGGCAACCTTTTCACTGCTTGAATATCCTTGTGATGAAAAGTTCTTTCCCTATATCCTGTCTGAAACTCTCCATGCCCAATTTATATTCTGTTGCCCAATGTGATGAATCTTGGCATAACCAGAATCATGGTTGCAGCTGGTAAAAGGGCTGGGAATTAACTGACTGACTGTATGCTTTGTTTTACTACTTTTGCTTCCTTGTGCAACACTCTGTTTATAATGTGAGTAGTGATCCCACCTGTCTTAGTTAACAAAACAAAGCCCTTGATAGGTACTAGGTAAAGCACTAGCTAAGCCTGAAATTTTGAAGCTGATTCCCTATTTATAGCTACCCTGAATAAATTGTGATTACTCAGTGAGATATTAATTCTGCTGCCCTAGGGAAAGAAAGAAAGAGGAGGACAGGCAAGTGGGAAATGCATAGTGCTTTACTCTCCTGCTTTATTTGCAAACCAAAGTCAAAGGACTGCTAATTAGTGTTGAGGGTTATTGTGTATTGCCCGTCAGAGGTACCCTTCCTGTATTTTGCAGGTGCTTTCTGTAATTAAAACCTGCAAAAATAAAGACATCACTCAAATGTCCCTTTTCCTGCAGAATGATCATGACAAACTTTAGCAGCTGTGGGGCAAAGTGGTATGCAAGCAATGACAACATCCTTGTAAGGGAACCTCTGCGGGCTTCCATGTGGCACTTGTTAAGCAAGTGGCTGAAGTGGTATTTCTCAAGGATGAGGAATTTTAAAAGTGTGCAGGGCAATAATGTGCCACCAGCCCACTGCAATTATATAACATAGGCAGAACTCAAACAAAACAGCTCATTAAGGAACTGAACAAAAATCTGTTTCCTCCAGTTGTTTCTGGAGAAAATGATCTGAAATATTTAAATATTTTTGCACTTCATGCATGTATGCCTTTTGACTCATAGTGTTGGAGGTACTTCTTTTATTAGTACTTTTACAGCCACTTCTCTTTCTCCAATGGTTTGAAACTGTCCTAATATTAAGGAAAAAGGTGGGATTAACATCAGCACAACTGATCTGTCACTAGTATAGGCATATATCTTCATTTGCATTTGCATATTGCAAAGATGTGTTTAATGGAATACTGCAAGATAATTATTATTAACTCTCCAACCTTACAAATAGCTATGAAATATGCTTATGACTCTACTTAATTTCACAGGCTGTGACTTGTCCCAGCAAAATCAGCAAATCTAATCATTGTAAATAGAATCAAGCACATGTGAAAGCCTTTTCAGGATCAGAGCCAATAAAGGGAAAAGTGTGGTGCGGCTGGCTGTAAAATTAGGAGTGCTGGATCTGCTGCTGGGCCCCTGTGCTGAACCTCAGGATCCTAAAACATCTAGCTGGAAAACTGTTGCTCAGCCAGCCTGCCCAGCGGTTCCTGCTTCTGTCAGCACAAATGTTGGAGCAATCTCCTCTGCTCCCAGAGCTGGCTGGCCACTGAGTTGGGCAACCTTGAAAAGTAACTGCTAAGGAAAGGAAGGAGAGGAGAGTAGGTGGTTAGGGACAAGCCAGAAGATACCCCTTGCAAAAAAAGGGTGTATGTATATGTACAGACAGGTTTTGTTTCAACTGAGGAAACTTTTTTTTCCCACAAAATGTGAAATACTTTATGGGAAGGAAATTCATTTTTCTGATGAGCTTTGCGTCAGCTGCCAAAGTAAAAGTTAATAGGTATTAGTCACGTCAATCTTCTGCAATGTTGTTGATGCATCTTGGAGATTTTACAAATGTTGACTATCAAATTTTAGATATATAATTTTATCAAATTATATATGAAAGTTTCCAGTCACTAAAACTCTGCCAAGCTTGAGGTATGAATTCATGTATATAAGCAGTAGCTGAAGGTGTGGTATTTTTGAGTTTGAATGCTTGCAAGTTTATTGGGGAAGAGGAGCTCACTGGACCTTAAAACAAGCCTATCCTATTGCACTTCAGATCAAAAAGATTTAGAGATGTAGGCATTGTTACTGGATTAAAAAAAAGAAAATAAATGGACAATTCAGCTCACAAACATATTGTTTGTAAAGCAGCCCTCACAAAAAATAGAGCATGTCTTTTGTTCCCAACAAGCTACAGCACTTTATGGTCCATTTCATTGCGTCATAAATGTTATAATGACCAACTGTGCCGTGACAGTAAAGGGACGTGAATTGTAGCTACAGTATCTGTTTCTGATAAACAGTGGGGGGTTTGTATCCAGCTGAGATAGCACTGGTTTCACATCTGGCATCTCAAAATATTTTGGCCAACACATTCCATTTTTCCAGCTGACTCATAGTTTAGATGTAGAATTAGTAAACAGGTAGCCTTTATAAAAATGTTTATAATAGAGAATTTCTTGCATGTTGCCAATATTTCTGCATTTAAAGTAATGTATAATGTATTTATTACTAAGGATTAAAATGCTTTTGTGGAAAAACCAATGCTGCTTAACAGCTGCCTGTTCATTAAAACATGCTCTAATATGTATGGTAGGTAGAATAAAACTGTATCCTTCATTGTTGAACTTTAGGATGCTTCTTAGTGTGTTAGTTTTTCCATGTGGAAGCCTGAGTCCAGTTTCATAGTGTTTGGGGATCTACAGACAGAAGTGCTGTGCATTTGCGAGGTGGTATGGTTTACAGCATGTGAAAACGTACAATTTCCTAGCTCTGACTCTTCATTGACATTTTTGTTTCGGGTTGTAGTGTGCAAGATACAACTGTAGAATATCTTCTTGTCTATTTAAATTAACTCAACCTTGTAATTTGCTAGCTTTGAGTATATATTACCTAATCATCCAACTGGACAACTTGCTTCTGATGCCAAAATCCCACCAGTTAGGAGAGAAGACAGGATACAGAAGCATGAGTTAGAAGGCTTTGGTCTGTTTCTGTTGTCATGACACTGGACAAAGCCTCTTCAATGACAATATCGCATCAGATGTTAGTTCTGTAATGAAGAGGAAAAAAACAAAGGGCAAAAGACCTTTGAGAGAGTAGAAATACTGATCTATACTGATCAATACTGATTCAGATTACCGTATTGGTGATAAAAGACATGCATGGTGAGGAGACAAGAGTGGACTGATGAAGGTGAGGAAGGTGGCTGGTCAATTAACTGCAGTTTTTGCAGGCCACAGAGATATTACAAAACTAACTTGGCACTCCACTGTAGGGCAAGAGCAAAATTTATGCAAATGAGGTAACGAGGAAGGGAAAAAATGTGGGGAAATTGGGGAGAGACAGCTATTGAAGTGACAGTCTGCTAGGTCTGCTTTCCTTCCCTTCTGGAGCGTGCAGGTTCGATCGCATCCATGCTGTGAATAGCTGAGGACACCCTGTGCAGAGCTCTCTGGCACCCTCAAATTCAGTTGCTGCTCCTGGAAATGGATGGTGCTGTTTTGTGCTCCAGTTAAAGTGTAGTGCCAAGGCTGTCACACATTTCCCATCATGAATGCATCTTCTGGATACATCATGGGGCAGTTACTTTTTTCTCACGAATTTAGTTTGTAATGAGATCCAGACCTGTAAGTTTAACTCATCTGGAAGCCTCTTAAATGTGAAGATGCTTAACTGCTTTGTAAGTATTTTTTTGCCACTGTTCAGCCTCTCTTACTTGCTCTTCTAAGATGTACTTACCCTATTTTCTTCTTCACGTAATTTGACCTATTTTAAAAGTTCTGGCTAATTCTCAAATGCAGGATTGGGATTGTCTGTTTCATCTCAGAAGAGTCATATTTAAGACTTGATAATGAAAATGACATGAAAATAATATCTGTGACATAGAAACTGCAAAATCTGAATCTGCAACTGTAACACTAGTATTAGTGGGCTATATTATGACATATTTGCTTTTAAATCCAGGGAATGAAATAGCTATTGTATTCTCCTCCTATTCCTTATTACTTTTCAACAGACTAGTGATTCAGTCTGCTTCAGCTTGGCACAGAGTTTAAAAAAAGGTATTATTAAGTCCATGTTTGGCTTGTTCCTTGGCAGAAACCAACATGAATATTCATTGCTTCTTCTTTTATATGACAAAAGAGGTATGGAAGTAGTTGCTGTAGCAGGATCTCTGTTTAAGAATAATACAGTCAATGAGGGAAAAGCCAAAAGTATGCTGGGAATAGAGTGGGGTTATTAGGTCTATCTTACCTTAAAATGTTAATGCTAAGAAGAATGCTTGGGCTGATGGAGCTTCTCTGCCAGTTATTTGAGGTTATCTGTGGAAACAGGTTAGTCCCATTTAAAGAACAAACAGTGATTTGTATTGGAGCTAGTAGGGAAACTGTTTATTTTTCTGTGATATTTATGAGAAAACAAGCATTTCTGAAATATTAAATGGTAAAATTTGCTTTTCATCAGAAAAGAGAAAGCCAGATTCTATTTCTGCTTTTGGTAATGGAAAGCCAGATACTTCAGGTTAAAAGCAAAAAAGTCTTAAAAATGTTGAAATGTTGCCTCTCAGCTTTCTAAATGAAATTAAAAAGCAAAGCAGATGTTTACGGAGCACACTTTGATTTAGCAGTTTAATGAGAAGAGAAACGTTTCCGTAGATAATTCGCAAGCAGTTCAAAGAGGAATTTTGGATAAGGGTGTGTGAAGCAGTCAGAATAAACTGGAAGCCCTAAGGACAGGCTGCTCCTGAACTGCTGCTGAAAACTTGGACACAAACTTTTTTTAGTCGATGTTATACTTGCGCTTTCTCCTGGGATTTGATAAAGAGGTGTTAATAATACAATAGCATATGCCACGCCTCATTAGAATTCCCGCCCAGTTTTGCAGATCTAAGGAGCAGTGATTTGTTTGCGGGGAAACTAACGTTTGGCGAGACCACTGGTGGGGGTATGGGAGGTTGAGAAGAGGATTCTCGACTGAAGGAAGAGAACCCAAATATTTTGGAATGCTGTGCTCAATAAATAAGTTTTGCTGCCACCTGGTCTTATTGACTTCACTTAAAAATCTGACCTGACTGAAAGGCAGGGCACAGGGCCAAGTTCTCATGCCAGTAATGATGGGTTTAACCTAAAGTATCTCCTACAAATCTGTGAAGCCAATATGAATCTCTACTAGTAGAGGAAAGAAATTGTCCTGGAATGATCTGTTCTGATACATAAAGCCACTGTTGTACGTAAAAATAATTTGCAGCCGTGAAGCTTTTTGATGAGAGGAGTGGACTGTTTATTTAAACTTCTGTGGGTTTGAACACTGAATCATTCAGGATGTGGGATGCGCAAGCCGTTATGTACCCACCATGGTTCTTACAGAAGTTTCAGTCCTTTGTTCCTTCTGTATATTGCTCTTGGTTAATATGGTTTCATTGAGAAAGAAAATCTATTTATTTGTTATCTTAGCATTTCCCATGGAGAATTTATGCAGTATTGTATACAGCTCACAATACAGTCTATGGAAAAAGAATAAAATTACAGTAGTTCTTGCTTCCTAGATACTGTTACTTCTCCCAGATAAACAAATAATATGTCAGAGCAGCATCCGGCTAATCTGCACTCGAGAGAGCAACCGCAGATTTGATTAGCGAGGTTTAAAGGCCACCCATCTGAGGATAAGTGAAGTGCTGGGAGGAGGCGGCAAGGAATTTTTCAACTCAGAATTTTTTTTCTGGTGCAAAAAGTTTCTTTTCCCAACATTACTGGGCAAAAATCTTTTTTCTGCCTTCTCCTTTCCGTTCCACTGGAAGGTGAAATGTTGAGCTTTGTTATCAAACTCGATTTTAATGCACTTTCTAAACTGTCAGCCTTTAGAAAGGTGATGCGTAGAAAAAGATGATAGGTGTTGGTAAGGGATTACTCAGACTCTCCACAAAAGGAATGAAATGATGATTTCAAAACACATCACTACCAAAAACATCACTACCCCTTCTAGCCATCCAGTAAACCTGATGTTTGTCTTTTCTGAAACGGGAACGTGGATCTTCCATCCTGTGGAAAAGAGCAATCCTGCAGGCAGTTAGGCCAGCTGCATACTGCTAATTTTGCATTTTGTTAACGATTATGAAATGTAACAAAGACAACAAAGAGAAAATAGCTTTTGGAATTATAAGAGGATTATAATTTTTTTTTCCTTGCAGCGTGCTTATATACTGATATATTTGCAACTGTGATCTCTTTTGTAAAATTGCCGCATAGTTTGCAAGAAACGAAGCAGAAAGAATAGCATGCTTGGATACTGTAATGCTGAAAACAAACAAATTGCTTATAAAAGATGTACCTAGGAGCAAATTTGACTCTTATTAGCAGTAGCATTTGAAGAGCTTTATCCACTGAATAACATTTTCAGCTCAGAAACTGAGGTTAGGCAGCTGGTGTGCTGCGACCTCTGTCTGTAGCTAGGAGCTGTTTCCCTGTGCTCTCTCACCTCTCTGTTATACCCTATTATATTCTTCCCTTAAACTTGCCCTGCAAGCTGCTTGGGGCAGCCACTGTATTTCTTGTGAGTCTGCATAACATAGCTTGATGGGGGTGCTGATCCAAGGTTATCATAATTTTTAGGTGTTTATGCTGAACAGTTATAATAATGAGTATTTATTATCACTGATGAATTATGACACTTTTAAAACAACAGTGTTAATTGTGTAGCATGCTTTATTCCCCCCTGTAGTGAAACCTTATAGCCCCAAATAGCTTTTAATTAAACTTAACAGATTTTTTTCAAGTTAGGTTGTTGGTTAGGAATAGTCTTAAAGTATACTGCATGTATCTAAGGAAAAATATACCATAGTTCATCCTAGAGCATATAGTTCAAATCATAGCAAATCTCAAACAGTTAATGGGAGCTGCACCCAGTAATGTTGCAGCAGTAAGTGTAGGAAGAATTTGGTAAAGAAAAACTTGACCAGATCCAATGAGCTCAGTTTCCAAGGACTTCTCTTCAGAAGACTGGTAACAAACTGAGGGACGTCAGCTATTCAAACAACACATAGGAATTGCCATAAGGTGGACTGTAGACCTGGAACTTCAGAAAAAATGTGCAGAGGTCTTACGATTCATCCTGAAGATGATCAGCAAGGTCCTTTTGGTTTTAGGTATATGATTCATTTGGATAAAATAACAAAAATAAGTTCTAGATAATATTACTGTTGCAAGAGGTCTTTTTTCTTCTTTGTTAATAAAAATAGGGAATTGCCCATTTTTCCTTAACCAAGTTGTCTTGAATGTGGCACCTGTGAAACAGGACAGAAGCTGTGGGAAGACTAAATCACATACTCCTTGACTTTTTTTTTTTTAATAATAACTAAGATGTAGGGGTTCCTAACTGTGCTATTAATTCAGCCAAGATAGTATACAGTGCCAAACCTCTTGTACTTTTGTTGCAAATTGTCATCTCCTAGAGTATTACTTGGTATAATAAGACCACCTCAGGTGGGAAGATGAGATTTTTAGGAGTCTGAACTCTACTTGTAGGACTCTGTTTTTACAGGCTTACATTTTTTACGCTTGCATTTTTCAGGTACAAATGCGTTTGTGTACACAGCCATGCGTAGTTCTAATTTCTTAATTTATACACAAATTAGAACTATTCCCCGTCCTCGTGCTTTTAGAGAGATAAATGTCAGCACTATTCAGGCGTACATAGAATTTGCAGTTGCAAAATAAGGGAGAAAATGTGTTCAGGCCCAGTGTTTTGTGGGCATGGGTAAAAGCTGAGTAGAGACCATGTTTGAATTGAGCTATAATAATTTTTTGCTCCAGAAATTTATACTCTTTAATCCAGTCCTAGATGCCATTTTTTGAAATAAAAGCTTTTACAGTCAAATTTGTGGTTTGTGTACATAAATCTAGCTTAATCATTTGAAAAACAATCCTTTAAAATAACCATGTAATTAGACTTTTACAACTATGGGTGCTAGTGATTATCAACAAATGGCATTGATTTCAATAGGCCATCAGTTCAAATAAGCATTTTCAAGGGAAATTAAGTGTTTAAGCTCGCTAAAAGGATTTATTTATTTATTTTTTTCCTCTCTCCTAGAAGTTATTCTCCAGCTTGCTATACTTATCCTAGGTGAAATGCAACCTAATCTGAGCACAAAGCTGCTTGAGAGCATCCCCTCTGGTGCTACCTTGTCCAACTGGGTGCATCTTAACCTCCTTTATTTTGCAAGAAGCTGTGTTTTTTTTGAGAGCGTCTGTCCTAGATATTCAGGAGAGCTACGGGAAAGCACTGGGAGTGCATCCTCACTTATGGATACTTGAAAAGCGAGTAGGTTGTCAGCTGAGTGAACGTGGGGTGGGGTGGTAATGAGTTAAACAGGATGATGTTTCCTACCCAAGGCAGTTTCCGTTTGGAGCAATAGCCTGATGGCGGAGCAAGGCTGTGCTTGCTTACGAGCATTTCAGGATACAACTCGCTCTGCCCTTTTCTACTTTGTCTTTCCTACTTAGAGTTTAAATTTGCAGGGACTTTGTGCTTGGATTTGTTCCTCCTTTGGGTGCTTTGGCCTTTTCTCCTGCAGTCGCTGGGAGCCCCTCAAGGCTCCCCGGCCCCTTTTATTGGAGCTCTGCACGCAGGCCAGCGCTCGGCTGCTCCGCGTGCTCTTCTGCAGGCGGTGACGAAGCAGATAAAGCTAGCAAGGACTAAACTTTTTGGACCAGCAGACTGCATAAAATATTCAGCTCAGGTACACCTAAAAACATTATTTTGAAATTGAAGAGAAACGTGCTTTAAGTTATAACCATTTAAAAAACATAGTTGGCTTAAATATCCAAATAAAAAATTGTTTTGAATAGAAACACATTAAAAAAAGTCAACCTGTTAAGCCAAGAAAATAATGGAAGTCATGCCAGTGCTGTGAACTAATTTACTTTTGATAAATAGCTATTTTACAGTGAAAAAACCTCATTCATTAAAGATCTCTAAGTAGCTGTAGAATCAAGAGCTGGAAAGGAGCAAATACTTCTTTAATGTTTTAAGACAAAGCTAATGAAGAACTGTGAAAACGTGGAGCATAAGTTTCAGTGGTGGAGATAGTGTAGAAATGAATTTTTAAAGGGACCGTTAGTCAGGGAGACAAATATGAAGACCAAGCCAGCATATTTCTACAAAGGGTGAATTTTTCTTGACAAAGCTGGCTAAGAAAAGACTTCCAAAAGTTGCAAAGGTAATGTAAAGAACATACAGAGGATTATAACCTGTGTAGATCTGCAAAAGACACTTAATGCAGTGCCATGTTCTGGGTTATTTGTAAAGGGTGCATGAAAGCTGGTGTTCCGATGGGCAAAAATCTCACTGGGTGACTGAGATCACTGTGCAATATGGAAAGACCAGGACTGGCTTTGAAAAAGAGAGCATCAAAAACATGGAGATTAATGCTGTTAGTGTTCATGCCATATACCAATAGCTTGAAGAAAGGTGAAATATCTCAGACAGTCCAAGAAGATTGTGTCCCGATGGGGCAACAGAGCTGTGCAGCCCGATGGCCAGGGCACGGATGGATAAGCCACAGCGCGTGCCCTGCGCACGGCTTTGGAGACTGCCCCAAGTGAGGTCCTGGCTTGGATGCCTGGTGGCTGATGGGGCGGTTGGCGCCTGTGCTGCTGGGGTGGCCCACTCACACCCTGCAGCCGTGGGAACCTACCACCCAGCCCCCCGGAGCATGCTCCCCTGGCCAGAGGAGAGGTTACACCAGCGCTGAAGCAGGTGGTGCTCTTGGTCCTCCTGTAGATGGACTGATAACTCTGAAACTGTAGGAATGTATTGTCGTGTTATGTGTTATTACGTTTAAGCTACAGCCTAATTAGCTACATTAGCTAATTTTACAGGCTCTATGTCGACAGATGATGTCAAGGTAAAGTGTTAAAGTCAGAGAGATAGAAGCAAGTTAAAGACATAAGTAATAAACTGGTCATCAATTCTACGTCAGTCAGAAGTGAGGTCATATGGCACCTGCCTAGAAGTAGACATCACTATATGCATATATACTTACACAAAACGAAGAGACGTTCCAGGCACCAGCACTGCATTGAGAGGACGACTGCCAGGGGCTGAGCAGAATCACGACTGGGGTGAGGCCACGACTAAACAGGCAGGGAATATTAATATGGACAAATACAGGGCTGAAGCTCAAAGCAAAAATAAATTCAGTACCCTCTTTTATAAAGGCCTGCCTTTGCCCTCTCTTCGTTTTGTTTTCTCTCTGCTACTCTTCACATTTGAGGCAATCAAAGTAACTTGCTAAGCAGCCACCTCCCCCTCTATTTAGCTCATTTTATTTTTCATTCTCAGCCTTGTTTATTGGGTTCCTGAGCCATTCTAGTTCTGTTATGCCTACGCTAGACTCCTTCAAGGCCTAAAATCTCAGGTTTTACTTCCCCTAATCTGGGATAATTTAAACTGAACTTCCAAGCTGAAATCACTTTTGTTGTGGTAAAACAGTGGGGCTCTCCCCTTTTTTTCAAAAGAAACAACAAATATTTTGATTGCTTTGCAAAGACAACAGAGAAAGGAGCAGGCATAATCTACCATGGCTTGAATGCCACCAAATTTCACCTATCCATATTATTACAAGAAATAACAAAATAAATATTTCTGAGAGTCAGCATCACTCTTCCTCATCAGTTGGTAGGCCCCCAACTATCTTTTAGTGTACAGGCCCTTTGCCTCTGACGTTAGCTGTCATGTGTAATCCACTTACTTTATCTGCCTGGAGTTTTCCCATTATTCATAGCTTTTATTTTCTTCTGGCATCTTTTTCCACAGAAGTATTTCTGTAGCATGCTCTTTATATTTCTCACACTTCACCTGGTGCCTATCATAAATGCGAACATAAATGCTCAGGCTCTTCACTGCAGCTTTGCACTGCAGCTATTTAATAATAAAGTTGGTTATTCTGCCTTAGGTGTTATGTTTAGCTGCTCTTATAGGGTGGTGTTGGGAATGGTACAGACTGGACTGGACCGATTTTCCACTGAAGTTATATTCACAGAGCAGGTGTCTTGTAACTCTCAGCCTTGTCCTGTGACTCTTTGAGACTTCATTCCAGCCTAAGGATGGGGCACCACAAATTCATTGTCTTGTACCTGTTTTAGAGCAATACAGCTCACTTGCTTAAAGACACTCAACTGCAGTTCTACTCTCTGTA
The DNA here is from genome assembly GCF_036417845.1 of Apteryx mantelli. Classification (NCBI taxonomy): domain Eukaryota; kingdom Metazoa; phylum Chordata; class Aves; order Apterygiformes; family Apterygidae; genus Apteryx; species Apteryx mantelli. Next base: position 16,202,284 of record NC_089982.1, on the reverse strand, counting down.
CAATCTGTATTATATCTTTAAATTTAAGCTAATTCATAATAGCACTGTATACACTTCTGTTGATGATTTCTAGAGTATATAATCAGAAAAACTCTTAGTTTTGGGTTCCCCCTTAGCAATAGCAGGAAGAGAGTATTGGTCATAGGTGAAGTGTTTCAGTGGTTGGAAAGAAAGAGCAGGAAAAGTAAGTTTGTCTTTGTTTTCTTCCTGAGAAAGCAAGGCGGGCATTTTGGAAGCTTTGGCTAGAGTATTAGTAGAAACAGCTAGGACTGCCATTCCAAAAAAAAAAAAGAAAAAAAAAGGGCATATAATGCAAAAAATATTAACATGAGTCATTTATGCTAAGGGAAGTAGTCATCGTTTTGTTAGGCCTAAGTTTCCGTTCAGCCCATACTATTCCTGGAAGGAGGCTGCTGTCTCTTCCTTGGAGAAAGAGAAGTAAAACTGCAAATCTGCAGTGTCAGAGTTAGTTAACGTTATCTTGTAAGGATCTACTTCTGCAATGTTTTATGAACCTGTGGTTCAAACTTTTATACCTATGGATTAATTTCTTATTGTCTTCCACAAAGGGGGAAAAATCCCTTCTTTTTATAGCTCACTCATTCTTACGTTTCCTTCTGTGTCATACCCCTTCTCTATTAACACAAAGACTCCTTTTATTTTATATGGCTGTAAAAACCAGCAGGCTTTTCTCTTAATCAGTGTTGTCTAGGTTCATTGCCGGTGGGCCTAGGTCATTAGCGATAAAGGTCATTACTTGATGTTTCCAACATACAGAGACTTTCAGATGATCACTCCCTCCCTTGTTTAATCCCCCAGTGATTAGAAACAGGCCTGGTCTTGCATTAATGTGGTTATTTTATTTTCTTAAAGAATAGACTGGCCAAATCCGGTGGGGGAAAAAAAAAAAAAGCTCCGTATCTGCGGTAGCACGTGAAGGTATGACAAAGCACTCGAGCGCTGAAAGCTGAGGTGCAGGGGAGGAGCAGTGAGCTCTCGGTATCGGATTCACTCCGGGTTTTTCCGAGGCGCTGAACCAAACGCCAAAGGAAAATCCCATGGAGCCCGAAGGCTGCCATGTCATGCCTCTGCCCTCCTAACCTTGCACCTTAGCCCCGTCTGATTTCTGGCATCCTAACTGAAAAGACGCTTTGTAGTAAAAAGGTGCGTTTGAATCACTTTGAAGCCCAAGATCCTCTGGAATTTTTCCTGGCAAATGCGTCTATCAGATCTTTGAGCTTATTAAACAAAAAAAAGCTGTGGCGAGTGCAGGCGCAGCTCTGCTGCCCTGGAATGAGGGCAAAAATAGCAGAGTCTGAAAGTGATGTTTTGTCCTGGGTCAGTCTGGCTTCTGCAGGTTAACTCGTCTCTCACGCTTTCCTTCCCTTTCTTCTTTTGGCTCCTGCCATCATCCCCTCTGTCTCCATGATTAAATAAATGTCATGTATTTTTTTTCTCCCACTAAGAAGAGTGTGCATAGGGATAGGAATTTTGGAAAACAAAATTCTGTTTTTAAAGAGCTTTCAGATGCCCTCTGTGGAGGAAAAAAAGTATTTGTGGCAGATATGGAGAAAGCCCCATTCTTCAAGTTTTTGTTCAGTAAGAGCAGAATGAGAGAAAATACAGCAATTCTAATTCTGCTTCTTTATCCTCGTACTCCAGACTGTCTCCTAAAGTGTGTCTCTCTTGTGGTTTTCCTGAGGGTAATTAAAATACGTTTGTGTGTGTGTATACATATGTATTTGGTGCAAATTAAATGCATTTAACGAAAGACGAGACTCAGATTTAAAGGGCAAAAGGTGATTTAAGGCAAGCAATAGTAACTCCCCAGGTCTACATTCAGTAAACTTTTGGACAAATTTTAAATTTGCCACCTGCTGCCCTGCTGGGTATTCTCCAGCTTTTCAGATGACTTCCTTTGCAGAGAGTAGCACAGATAAAGATGGGTTCTTGTATAAGCTGATCCTACCTGCTTTTACTTCACCCTCTCTTCTCCGTAACGCTTCACTCTGCCCGGCAGCCCTATATCACTTCTCTCCTTCCAGGTCATAAGGGTGCTGCAGACTGGAGATTGTCCTCATGTTTTCTTGTGCTTTCAAGTGTGCTCAGCCCCTGCGCAATTCTGCATCTGCTCTTATAATCCATTTTTTCAGAAAAATGTTAAATGAACAAAGCTCATTCGAAAGATAACAAAAGGAATTGTCAAATAGGCATGCGAAAGGAAGATAAACATTAATTCTAATGACTACCAAGAAAGTAAATGCGTTGTCAGTTTAGAACCCCCTTGCCTCTCCCATAGCTAGCTATTAAAAGTATTGCTTCATAAATTGAAGACTTGGGCACAAAAGCAGTTTCCAAAGATCAATGATAAATTATAAGCAGTTACATTTTGAAGAAAACTTTCTTTTTTATTAAGAAACATAGCGCTATTCACAATTGCTCCATTATTGCTTAGTACATTCAGAGGCTGAGCTCTAATAAGACTTAGTAATGATGTTTTCCACATGTGTACTTGGGGACCTTGAAAAAGCTTATAAATGCAACTACAGGGCTGCTCTGGGGTAGTCTGGTCTCCTCGCTGTGCAGATGGGTTGGCTGTGGCAGAGAGAAAATCAATGACCTCTGTTTCATGAGAGTTTTCTGTTTGCCATTTGCTTATCCCAGGTTTCAGAATTTTGTTTAATCTTTAACACGCCTGTTTTGCAGACGGGTAAAGTTAAGTATTTGGTGGAAAGTGAGTCTTGGAAGTCTTCTGTGTCAGTCCCACAGAAAGCACGACATTATTTTGAAATGGTCCAATTCAAACGATGTGCAACTCTTGCACTGCCTTGCAGTGAGATGAACAAAGCAAAGAGAATTAAGTTAAGTGCTTCCTACGGGGATCTTTTTTTTTTTTTTTGGCATGCTTGAGCCTGATATGGGAAATTAACCATTCTCATTGAGAATTGCGGAGGGTATGAATTTTAAGAGGTAGATTTCTGAAGACTCTTCAAACCAAAACAAGAAGTCAGTTTCTTTGTCCCAAAACACAGAGGTGCTCTTTCATTGCTGAGTTACTCTGTGTGTTGGCATTTAATTCCACTGAATGGAGTCACGTAGTGTAGAAATAGCCCCAAGGAATTAATTTTTAAAATAAAATCATCTGTAGAATTAGTAAAATTCAAATGATTTCTTATTGGTATATATTGCTGCTTTTTTGTGTGTGTGTGCAATTAGATTTCATCTTGTTTTATGGAATGTTTTATTTGGCTTAGATACTTGGGTTTGTTAATATCTAATAAAGTTAAAATAAATTATAAAGTTGTGTGGATATTAAAAAGAAAATACATTTTTATCATCTGCATTCATCTGACTGCCACCAAGCCTGGAAAGTGAATAGAATATGGATACTGAGGACATATTTCATAAAAAAGAACCAAATATTTGTTTTAAAATGTATTTATAGCAGAATTATCCCCATTTTATTTTTAAAGTTATGAATTGGAGTACATTTCCTCCAGAGAAAGAGAATATTGAGAGTCACTGCATGTACTGAAAACAGAGATATTTCTATTTACATGATTTTAATGATTCTGTAGATGTATTTTTTAAACAATGCTTGATGGCTGTTAGTCATGATTAAAACCTAAGCGGTTTTAACAATCCCATGAAAATCTGGGTCTGTTAAAAGGAAAAAAAATTACTTAAGCAAGGTGTAAGCTGATGGCTTTAGGTGGATCCTTAGGTGTAACAAAGCGGAGTTAAGGGGAGGAAGCTGTGGACAAAATTTTGGGGGGGGGGGTGCAATAAAGCTGTAGCAAACAGGACGATGGGCAAGGATGCTGGTCCAGCAGGATGAGCTACCTCTCATTTTTAAGCCTGTATCCTGCTCAGAGAAAGGTAATTAACTCGGAAACAACGGGGAGCTTGCAATAAGCCGTACCTGGAAAGGCTGGCAATGAGAGAAATAGAGGAAGTGTTTGCTGCGGGGGCAAAACCGACCGCTCAGGCAAAGCTTTCAGGAAGCATTAGTGCCTGTTAAATCATGTAATCATTTGCCTCCGGTGGCTTAGGTCAAACTGCACCCTTCCAAAAACTTAAAAGCAAATTGATATGTGTCGGGCTGGTAAGGAGGGGGTGAGGGCGTTGGGTTTTTAAGCAAGCTGCCACGTGTTTTGCCTTTGAAACGTGCGGGTTGGTATCGTGATACCTCTTTAGAGCTGGCTGTGGCATTAGAGTGTGCTGCTTTTGCTGAGGAACTTGCCAGATTTCTTCTGATTTTTCTGGCGGAAAAGGGCGATAAATGTATGAGATGTGCCCAAATCACATGTGCACAGCTGATCCCTGTGAGTTGAAAGGTGCCACTAACGTGCTACTGTCGTGCTCACCTTCATGGGGCCGGTTGCATTCAACCAAAGTTTTCTGTGTTGCGGGAAAAACAGAGCTTCTTGACCTGAGAGGTATTTAAAATTTAACACCGCACCGTTTTCCTGGCTGGCCGCTGCTTGCCGTATCTCCATCAGATCAGAAAAATACGTCAGTGGCTGTTGTCACGGACCTTTATCCTCGCAGCCGCGGGGTTACTATGACTAGCTTAGCAGGCACCGTGACACAGACTTGCTAAGATCTTCTGGGGCATCTAATTCCTACCGAAACAAAGGGGAGTTTTTATCCGAGCTCCAAAACTGTAGGGTGAAATGCTTTTCTCTCTCTTTTCTCCACTCCCCCCCCCTCATCTCCTGCAATAAAGTGGCATTCAAAGTTTTGCCCGCATGGGTTGCTGACCTATCCTGTGGCCGCTCTGTCATTCGCAGTCGCCGGCTCCCCTCAGAGCTGACGAGCAGGGAGGGCTTGCAAAGAGAGGCGGAGTGATGAAGATCAGGTTAATGAAATCCATCTGCAGGGCTGTTGCGGACTTCAGCCAGAATGGGAATAAATTGGTGCTCAGGACTCTGGAGTGTGAGAAGCTGTAAAAATGTGATATTTCTATTTTCTTTGGGAGGCACCATTACGTTCTTAATTGCTCTGTCTGAACGCACAGTTCAGGAAACATTATTCTATTTTGATGGCAGAAGGGATATCCTATATAATTTCTCACAAATTCTTGCTATGATTGACTTATCCTGTTTTCTTTTTATTTTTTTTCTTCTTCTAAGCCATTTGTCCTTTGTGAGAATTTCAGCAAGAAATGTGAGGAAACATTGAATTTCACTCCAGCTCTAACATGTAGTTGGAGATTTTTTGATTTTTCTTTTTAACTTCCCCAGAATTGAAGCAGAGAAGAATATAGGGTTGCGAAATAAACCTAAGGTGCAGCTTAGGTTCTAATTTAGGACTAGAAAGAGGGGAAGAGGAGCTGTAAGATTTAAAAATAGGGTTGTCATTTATATTAAATCAATATCTGCAAGTCGCACCGTTTGGATATGGAGATACAGAATACATCATCTGTTTAAATAGCTTGAAAAATGACTAGTGTCTGCAGACTGAGGGTGGATACCATGATTAGAACCAACATTTAATTCGGAAATTTCTGAATGTCTGCCAACAAAACAAACCTAACACGAACCCTAGGGCACTGAAATTTCGGTCCCTTATCTGAGGACTATTTCTGTTGTATTGTTACAAAAGGCAGCTAATAGAGAAAATTAAGAAAATGTCTTCCAAAAAAAAAAAAAAAAAGAAAGCCAAACCTTTAAAGTCCACTCCCAGATAAATCGCCTCTCTGAATCTGTCGCGGCTGTGGGGCACAGATGGAGGCAAGACTCCCGGCATTTTGGTCAAACAGAGGCATCTCTTGAGCTCCGGGGTCTCTCGCAGCAGGTAGAAGCTGAGTGGGATTTTGGGGATCAGTTTTAGACATGGGTGCTTACAGGAATATTTGGGCAGAACAGGCCTACCTGTCACTGCTGGATCTAGTACTATTGCACACCTTGTTACTTTGATAAATAACTATAAAGGTTTAAGTGGGGAATACATTGGTTAAAAAGCAGGAACTTAACAGAGATAAGTTTTCCTCAGTATGCCTTTTGTAAATACTTGACTCAAACAGTGTGGCATTTTTAAAAGCTTATTGCAGTGTTGTTGTTTTGATATATGAAACCATGATGAACTTAGTGGCCAATCTATTAGTACTCTAATATTAGTACTTCTTTCCTTTTTTTTTTTTTTTTTTTTTTGAGGGGCCAGGAATAACTGACCAGTTAGGACTGGAAAAGTTAATAGAGAGAGTCTAAATTTAATTACAGCTTCAAGATCTTAGTGCTCTAGTAAAATGTCATTCTCCCTCCCACATGCTGCCTCCCAATTAAAAAAAAAATGCTGGCAGGAGGTGGAAACCAGCTCTGTATTAGATATATAATTTGGAAAATAGAAACACATGTTTCTTGAAAAATTCAACAAGTAGCAGATGCATTCATGCCCAGTGGGTTTTGTAACTCTTTTTCATCTTTCCGCCTTTTTTCTTCTGCTTGTAGGATATAGGACTAGCACTAGAAAAGCATTTGCTGGTATTGTGGTTACTGGCTATCTCAGTAGCAGCCAGTCTAAGATTTATACTCAAATCAAGTGAAACAGGAACTTTTTTTTGGTCCATATATTGTTTCCAAGTTCTCCCCCCTGCTCAGTAAAATGTTTGTTTTCAGCACAATTGTCTAAGAGGGCAGTAGTATAGGCTTTAACAACAGAATCTTCCTAAAAGATTTTGGAGCAGCTACAGAAAATCAATTCACACAGTCATCAGGTCCAAGAATTCTATTAAATACAATTTAATTTTGTATTTAATACCACCCAAAAATGTAATTAGAAACAGGGTTTTATACACTTTGAATTTCTGGAGAAAGCATAAATCACATTATTCGTATCCAGGCTAGAATAAGAATCTGATTTTAGTATTCAGCCCAGGTTCTGGCAGAAAACTTGCATTACTGTTTACCTGGGAATTAACTGGAGGTTTTCACCCAGTTGGCTTGGATATTCCTTTGACGTTTAAATACAGGAAATCTTTCCCGGAGGATCTAGTAATACAATATCTGGTGCCTTTAATATTAGTAACCACACATTTCTTTAGGTTGGCTTCTGTTTTTTTGACTCTCTCTGTTCTACCTTTAGTGTCTCTGACACGGGGCCAGCAATGATACTGGGGCGTTCAATTGGGAAAGAGTTTGGCACAAACCATAATTACTGGCATTTCCTTAAAAGAACATTTAGATGTACTGCAACAGGCCCTGGACTCAGTAAAATTAGGATGAGAGAATGTCAGAATGACATCAAGCAAAAAATGCAGGCGTAAGCCATAATGTGTTTGTCTTGTTTGATTTTTGGCAGAGAGAGAGAAGCAGAGGGACGAACAGGGAAAGGAGCTGTTTGTTAGTTTAATCAATCAAGTAGCTTCAGTGATTTTAAGAGAGACTTTGAATGGCTGCCAGGGCTTTGGAATTATTATTATTGTTTTTTTTCCCGGTGTTAGTTACTTCCCAAGTGAATGCTATTCTGCTCCTATTATAGAACGCATACACAAATTTATTTCAAATCACAACGAGACTCTACCTGAGTTGGGAATGTAAGCTTTTGGTTTTGCTTTGAGAGCGAGGCTGCATATGGCTGCAACATTTATTTCACGCTATAAGTGTTTGTGTGTATGTGCTGTGCAAAATGCCTCTTCACATTAATACGGCAGATTTGACCTTCTGCATTTATGCCAGAATCAAAGCAAGTCTGGTACAGAAAACAAGGTTTGTCTAGTCAAACCCAGGACAGCCTCTGTGTAGTTTAACTTATGGTGAGAACATTTCTGCGTATCCTGTAGCAAGGCTCCTTTATGACTTCAGTGGTATGAAAAGAAACGGTGGAAGAACAGTTAGTCATTTTAGGACCGTGAGGCAGACCATGGTAGCTTTGCTGAATGCGTCCAGCTTGGCTTTGGCTGCCTGTACAAGTGGATGGCGCCTCCCGACGTCTCCTGTCCATCCTGCCAGCGCTTTACGTTGGCATGAGGACCGCGACTGCCATGAAGGAGGTCATAGGAAGAGGTCTGAGAGCAACAGAGGGAAAAGAAAAGAAACCAAATTAGGAACACACACACAAGTCAAACAACCGAAAAGAAACACAAGCGTTACTTGGAATAGCTACTGATTTTACATAAAGTCCAGCAGTGACGTCCTGCAGGAAAGGGACCAAAACCAAAGCTTGGTATTCAGTGAATGTGATGATGGACAATGTAAAGTACCAGATATGTAGGTGTCCACTCCTAAACATTATAGGAATTCACATTAGTCAGATATCTAGATAAAGCGAGATGATAGGAAAAGAGTAAGTTTCAAGTCAGAGTGAAGCTTACTTTATGTTGAATGCCTGTAAAGGATATGAAATGAAGGATAGTTGGCAGATAAATAATGTAATAGAGCAGGGGTATTGAAACATTACACATTTCAGAGTCATAAATATGACTGAGATATGCTTAAAGTACTTTTTGTAACATTTTTCTGCATTTTTTTTTTCCTGACGAAACATTTTTTCTTTTGAGGAAGTGGAAATGTTCATGAGAAAGTTTCATTTCCCTCAAGGATATAACTTTTCAACTATACAAAATCTCTGTTGTTTCTAGGAGTTTTTTTCTTCTCCCATTTGAATATCAAAATGAAAAGGAGCGGGGAGAAAAAAACACAAAAGCAAAGGAAATGTTTTGTTTACTCAAAATCCTCCAGGGAAAAATATGAATGAAATAAGTTTCGTTTTGGATCAAAAGTTTTGTTTTGGTTTCAAATTTGTACTAGTTTTCCCAGGCCTCCTTTAAGTAATTCTTTCAGGCTCCTCATCTAAGAAAAAAAACATAGCAAATTTTTCATTTCTCTAACTGGTTATAGTGGGTCTGTCACAAAAAACACAGTAGTGTTCTTGGAGAAAAAAACGGAAGTAAGAAACAATTATAATGCTAATCAACAATGTAGGCAGTAGCAAAAAAGAATATCTGAAGTTAGGAAGTTTTTTTTTTTTGTCATTTATACTATTTAGAGGTGTTATAGTTTAGAGGCTAAGTGTTAGGTGGTGCTTTTGGACTCAGTTAGGTTTTCCAACTATTAAAGATAAAATAACTTATTTATACTGTGGCAGCGCATGGAAGCGTGAGGCATAGACCAGGGTCAGATTGTGCTAAGTGACATATAGGCAGAAAACAAAAAGATGATTCAAACGCTGTATTTTCTTAGATAGCTGTTTTTTAATTTATGCACGTTGATGTTTTCTTAGAGAGTGAGAAATGTGCTGTGGTAATTTCTGGGATCAGTTCCCTGGAAAAAGAGCCCCGTGGGCAGGTGTCCAGTGTCTGTAGCCTGCTATCGATTTGGACTGAACTCTACACAGGTGTAAGCAATTGCAGGGTCTGGCTTTTGCAAAGTTAGGACTTACAAAACCTTGTTTGGATGGTGCAGAGATAATTGTCAAGGTACTTCTGCACGAATGTTTGAAGGTGCTTAAAGCATTAGAAAGGGAGAATCGTATTGCAGAACATTAAAACTGAAAACCTTCCCAATGGAGATAGACTATCGCTCTGAATTTAGGTTGGGATGCAGATCTGGTTTGAAACTTTCTGAACTGTGAGGCTACGGTAAGAGGCTATGACACTAGGTACACAGAGATGCTGTAATGAGAAGAGGAAGAGAAGTGACCAGATAATCTCTAAAGAGCAAACATATGCTATAATTTTTCAGTGCCCTCAGTGCTCAGCTTTCAGTCAGCATCACTGCTCCCAACGCAAACCCTGGTTCCAGAGTTAAAAAAGTGAAGTGTGTTAAGCTCACTGTTTTCCTAGATGAGGAAATAAGTAGGTGCAGTGGCAGGAATCACTGAAATAGCAGCTGGAACGCGATGTTTGGCAGCACTGCGTGGTCTGTGAACTGTTTAGAGGGGCCAGCAAAAATGGAATAAAAATAAGTGAGAAGGGTTTAAGTATTTGTGAACGATAATAGCTTTTCACAAAGTGAGCAAGTAGCACGAAGGCAGCCTTTGCTGCCTTCTTCCTTGGTCTTTCAAGTTAAGACTTTTACTACCCGTGGTGGGTAACTACAGCCATCCCTGAGGCGGGTTTCCTGCGAAACGGTCTCTCCCTCCGAAGCCCTCTTTGGCATGAGTGGGCTCCGTCCCGGGTTTGCCTGCGGGGGCTCCTCCCTGTACCCGCAGGTCTATAGCAGAATTATCACCCCGTTTAGCACCTTTTTCTCTGATTTTCAGCAGATTTCCAGTACCGCCCTCCCCCCTCCCATTTCCTGAAAGACTGAAGAAAGAGAAGAGTCTTGGTGTTTGGCAGTGAAGCACGTTAGATGCTTTTCTTTATTCCTTTCAGCAGCAGTTCAAGGACTCGGGGTTATGAAGACTGATAGGTAGAGTATAAACACAGACTACAGGCAAGGAGAACACATCAGTTACGAAGGGCTGTGAGGTTTTTCCATGATGTTTGTCACTAAATGTAGAGAAACTACATATTATTTATTAGCTTGCCTTCTTCTTTTTTTCTCCTCCTTCTGAGGGGCAGCCTATGATCTGATCTGTTTTAGAAGCTGCCGCTATAGAAAGGAGGCTGAGCACTCCCACGGGCTGAGTCCTCGTAGCAAGCAAGTTGCGTGTGTTGGGGGAAAGCCCGACCCTAAAATAAGAGGTTATTTCATTTTCTTCAGTTTAAAAAATGTTTTTCCACTGGAAGTCGACAGATTCAAAATGAAATAAATGAGTTACCTCTGGCAGTCTTGCAGTTCACCTTGGATGCGTATGGGTGCTCGGTTTTGCTTACCAATCTTCCTCCTCCTCTCCCTCCCTCTCTCCAGTCCTTCTTTGTTGCTGACTTCAGGCCTTGCAGTTCACCTGGCTTTTTCCCTTTTAAGGGCTGCAACACAATACAGATCCTGGGCAAAGTTTCCATTTTTATCCAGCTTCACAGAAAGAACAAAGTTCATGAGACATGCATGCAAATAATTGTGAAGTTCCGAAAAAGCTGATCTGCCTAATTTACTGGGCCTGACTTGTTTGCGCATTGGAGGGGAAACAATCAAACAAACAGGATTTTCTGCCAGCAGCATGTTGCTTTGCCAGCTCCGATACCCAGGTGCAGGTGTCGGTTTCCAAATGCTGGGCCATTGGAGGCTGAATTACTGTAGTGGTGTGAGATACAGTCTGCAGACAGCAGAGTTACAGCTGCAGCACTTACAAAGCCGTCCTGCTAGCCAATGCAGGAAAGTGCCTGGACATTTCCATGAGCGGAAATCTTTTCCAGCTATCTCCTTAAAAGCTGGATTAAAGTAGCTAAATTGGTAGTTAGAGGAAATGAAGCAGTTAGGGGACGTTACCGAAATGAAGAAAAGAGAGGTGCTTCTCCAAGTATTCCTTAGTTCTGCAAAAGCCTGGATTTTCTGTTGTTTTCTTCTCAGGTACAGAGGCAGCGTTTACATTGGAAAGTGTGTTAAAAAGACTGTGGAAAAAAAAATCCACAAAAAGGAGCTTTTGTTTTAACTACTTTTCCTTCCTACAGTTAAATTTTTATATTAGAGAAGTAAGAATCCCCGATGAGGATGCTGGAGAAAAACGGACACACCACCATGCTTATCTTTTCCAGCTTGCCTCTACATGTTGGCTTTTGAATTTTGCTTTATTAACCAGATCGGCATCATTGAAAAAAACCCATACATCAGATCACCTTTAACGATAAGTTTCTCATAACTGTTGTCATTGTCTTCGTGTTTTGATAGGTGATGCTTCTGATGGAAGGAGATGTGGATGGCACTGGATTCAGTGACAGAAGGGAAACGTGTAGGAGATGACTCGCCAGTTCACTTGATTTTTACCTGATGATTTACAAGGTATGTAAATTAGGAGGCAACCACAGAAGGTACGTTTAATGACATCTTAATGCATCATGGAATTTACGGCAAGGCATGAATAGCTTGTTCACTCAACTGTTGGAAGCAGATGCTGCTGTAATTCCACTTAATACTTAGAAGCAAAGTAAAGCATATTGTTTTTTGAACAAATGTTTATGAAACATTAATAAGAATAACACACAACATTCAGTGCTGAACACATAATGTGAATTCCTCTCTTATAAATATTTATGAGGGTGACATTTCAGTTCACTGTATAAATTGATGTATACATTGATTTCAAATAGCAGTTCTGAGGTTCTTCCTCATTTCTTCTCATCTTAGTCATACTGGTATCCTAAAAAGAGAGGTAGAGTAGAAGGGAGTCAGTCTAATATAAGATTTGTTTATGATCAGGGAAAGATTTACAGTTGCTCGTATAGTAGTTTGAAATCAGGACTTTTTACTTGTAATGTTAGTTTGTTGCTACTGATATGAGATGAGTTAGTGAGCTTCATTAAATATATGGAATGGAATATATAGATATTCAATTTTTTTGTGATGGTCCTTGGCTTACTTAAACTGATGTCCAGCAAAATATGCAATTTTCTACAGGTATTTGAACCATTTGAATGGGTCACCGATTATGGGCCTTTCGGAGGGTGCTGTATATTTGCAACAAAGCCTTTGTCCTCATTTCTGTACAAAATTGATTAACTACTTGCAAAAATTATAGTCTTTCTTTCTCTGTTAAGTAGATTGAGAAGACTTTCCATCATGCTATTTTCGTAGGGTGGCAGTCTTTCAATCCACACATCTCTGACGTTTTTGACAATGATGTTTAGCAGCCAACAAAATGTTCTGGTACCTTTTTCTGGTTGAAATGGGATATCCAAGCTGTGTGATTTTTTTTCTTTGGCAGCTTAAAATCTGTCTTAATTGCCAAATATCCCCTGCCATGTAGGGTCTGTTATTTCATAATATCCTGAAATATGTAGAAAATGTTCTGGTTTTGATAGGAATTGTTGCCACATCTTTATTTTATAGAAAGCATCAACTTGTGGAAAAATTTTAAACTGAAACTTGAACTTCTTTAAGAACATCACAAGTGGTTCAGTAGCAGGGTGGCATGGATGTAGCAGGAGGTTTGATATTTATGGGCTTCACACCAAACCAACTGAATGCAAAATCTGAGAGGTTCGGGATGCATCTTAGTACAAATCTTTAGAAGACATCTCCAAAGATGATTAAAACACTTGGGCAAGGTGAAAAGTCTAATGGGGCTTGTTGCACAGAGATCTGCCAGGATCTGCTCTAAACATTGTAAATCTTGATGATTTCAGCTGTTTGAAAAATGTGCTTTTTCTTCTGTGGAGAAACCTGAGTTCCTGGTGAAAAATCAAATGCTCTTTTTTTTTTTTTGCATAAGTCTGCAATATTTGTATTCAAGATCACTGTCACAGTATCTCAGAGGAGTCTTAGTTTACTGCCTCCTGCCTCCATTTATCTATATTGTTTATGCCCCTCAGCCAATTTACATATTCCAGAATGAATCACAGTCTTCCCTTAATGTGCCTAGCACCTACTGAAGAATGAGGATATAGGGTAATTTATCTCTTACTGCCAGGAAACAGTCCAGTGACACATCTGAATCAAAATATTTTTTATTTCCCAGATATTGTTTTGACAAAAAATACAGAAAGCAGACACTTAAATTTAGTTCAGCTGACAATTTCCTGTCAAACAGTTTGATTTTGTGGAAAAGCACAGTGGCATTTGCATAATCCCTGCTAAGCTGCTGGTTGGAAAGTGGAAGACTTAAGTTGTGTTCCTTGTGTTAGTGAATGAGAATTTTGCACCAAGAATTAACTTAGGATAGAAATGAAACCAGGTCTTTTTCCTTTCAGGGTAGAGTTGGGGCTACTAACATGCAGAGTTTTCCTTGCATATTTAATTCAGTGGAAAGACCACTAAAATTTAGGAGTCATAACTTAGTATTATGATACTTAAGTCTTTTGGCTTTAACCATAGATATGTCAGGGAATCTTCAGAGTGTTGAGGAAAGTAAATACTGACCTAATGGTGCTACATATTTCAGAAAGGACTAACTTTGGTACTTTGAATTTGGTAACTTTTCTAAAGCAGAATGAAATATCTAGGTCAGTGTGCTATAGAATTTCCAAAAGATAAAATTATACAAATTTCAAACTCACAGGAAACTCTTCAGAAAAAGCAGCTCAGTCATGTTTTATAAATTTGAACAACAAATATGTAAATGCTAGTGTCTTTGTATTTTCCATATATTTTGCTATGATTTGATATTAAAGGATTTGTTTGCCACTGGGATTCTGAAAGTCCCCTACACAGAAATAATTTCATGTTAGTGACAAAAAAGTGTATAGCAGAAGTTATGGATTTAGCACTGGCAGGGGATTTGAGAGGTTAGGCAAAGTGGCCTGATACATTTTCCATCTTGGATTGTAAAGATCTTACTCCCTAATTTCATAAAGCTCGGTTCTGATATGAGGCTGTCTTGAATCCCTTGCTTTGTTCTGACCAAATCTGACCAAAGTGCTCTTTTTTTCTTTTCTTTTTTTTTTTTTCCTGGAGGGTGTTGGGGAAGAGGGACAAGGCGATGTGGTTATTTAGTTCTATGTAGCCATAATAATGTGAGAGCCCAATTAAATTTAATTAAACAGGTTTAATGACCAAAATGTTAATACCGTACCAGTTTATTATTAAGTTCAAGCTTTAATGTGATTATTTTTACTAATTAATTCAAGGCTGCCACAAGCCTTCATTCTGCTTGAATATGCAGTCGATGGGCCAAGTTGTTGCCTTGATTATCAAAGCCCCCTGACAATGTTGGATATCTGTCACCATTCGTGGACCTTGCACTGTGTTTCAGTAGTGTGCCTGTAATCAGGATCTGAGTCATCACCAGGAAAAGAATTTATACTATCCAAAGAGGGGAAAAAACGTATTGTTTAAATTCTGTCTGGATGGCATGCTCTTTATAGTGAGTGTGTGTGTAATAAGAGAAATTCAATTACTTGGCCACGTAGTGAGTTTACCGTTCTACAGAGTCCAAAACAAAGAAGCTCAAAATTATAACAAAGGAATAATAAAGCCCAAAGCAACTTCCACTCTCATGCCATTATTGCGCTCATTAACTCTTACTGAGTTCTGCAAATGGTATTAACACGCTGATAAGGTAATGTTGTGAATATATTCCGTTAGCAGGATGTACCTGCTAAGAAAATTAACGTGTTCTTGCTGCTAGGCAGACTGTCTTTATAATTCCTGTTATTTTCCTATTAATCTCTCTCTCTCTCTTTTTTTTTTTAAGTGAAACTAAGTATTTGTTAATATTTAATATATAAAGGATCTGTGAGGAAGTATTTAATGAGGATGAACAACTTTTCCTATGGCACAGTGGGTCCCTTTTTTTCTCTTTCACTTGCCTGCTTAAAGTAAAGGGGAGGCTACGTTTGCTGTTTCTGGAGATGTTTGGAAAATGGAGCTCCATGCTCACAGAGAGATTACTAAGAGGTAGAGGCCATGGGTGAGAGGTATTCAAGAAATGCTCTTTATCGTCTGTGTCCTGCACCAACCTGAACGCTTCTGTGTCAGGTAGGTGCAGTGGCACAACCTGATGCTGGTTGTCTGCTCCACACAACATTTTCATATGGGCTATCCAAGGGCTGGAGGAGGAGGGAAATGCTGAGCCAGGAAGTTACGAACCAGGAGAGGTGTCACGGGCTTCGTCGTCCTTGAGAATAGCCCATCCTATAGGATTAATGTGGATAAAATGCAGCAGGACTGGGACCTGCTGCAGCACAGCCCCTGCCCTTGATGGCTTGGAGTTGGCTTTGGTTCTCATTCCCCAATTTCTGTGCAGCTCTGTCTCCTGAATTAAGTAAATCTCATGTTTCCAACATCATTATTTATGTGCTAGCACTGTGATTTTTCCTCTACTATAGTACCTGTTAACTTTTTTATTAGAGGTGCACATTACAGAAACGGGTAGCAACTAACTCCAGCAGCTTTCCTATTCATTGTCTATGTGCTGTCTTTGCACTGATTTATTTAAAACCCCATAATTAAAGCAGTGTAGTGTGGATTTAAACATATTAGTTTCTAAGTGTTTTTATATTGGTTTAGACAGCATTAGTGTCTGATGCTACCAAAATCCTAAATCCTTCACAAAAAGAAAACTAATAGCTAGTGATGGGTATTACGCCAGTTCGGTTTTTAGATAAGCATTTAAGTGTTTGGAAGATAATCTAACATTAAGTTAGGCTTAGGGACCTTTTCTGGGGATCAAATAGGCACCAAGTATGCATTTCAAATACTCCTAGCAACCATAAAACATATAATCCAGTGTTAACCTGCCTGCCTACCTCTCTCTGCCCCCCCCCCCAAAAAAAAAAAAGACACCCAAAACATTTGAGGACCTAAATGGGCTACAGGTTCCCTTTAACCTGCCACTCAGACTTGAGTATAATCTCCCAACATGTTAGAGCTATGAAATTAGGTTAGAAATCTTCCAAGAACAGGACTGAAACTTTTCATATATCAGAAGCTTTTTCTGTTTCTGATCAGGTAAAGAAAATCAATGAAGCAACAACCACTGAGGTAAAATCACATAGCTTTGACTTTCAAAGCTATGCTTAAGACGGTAGTGTTTGAACATTGGAAGATTCTGGTATTATGGTATTTTTCTAGTCCTAACCCAAACCAGAAACTTTTGCACTTGCCCAAATCCATGCACTGACTGATAATTTGAGAAAGGGAAATTATTCAAATTTGTCTTATTCAATCTATCTGCTGAAAAAGTTCTGATTGGTGTAGTTCTTATTCTGGGTGAAGTTTCAACCAGTTATTTACCACATCTCATTTTACTTTTTTACAATATAAGTGGATGGAAAAGAAGGTACTTCCAAATTCTCAGCATTTGGTGGTGGTGGGGGGGTGCTGCAGAACCTGCCAGAGGACATTTTTTGCTGCTAATTATTTTGATAGGGAGAATTTAACAGTTATATGACAAGATTTTTGGATAACAGAACTTTGGGTCATGTTGTTCATTTGGCTATAATGAGATATTTTTTTCCTTGGTTTTGCTATGTCCGAATTATGTTTTTGAGTGTTGTATTTTATTTTTTTAATAAACCAGTGAAAATGATTTGGCATAGTGAAGTTTCTACCAGCTTCTTTATTCTCTACTGTCTGCAGTTGATAGACAAAATGAATCAACCAGTTACTTTTATGGATTTTATTCTAAATTTCCTGGAGATTTATACAAACCGTGAGTACAATTTGCTATCGTCTTTTATGAGTTTCAGTCATATATGATGAGAATCCAGTAAGAGGTGCCTTACACTGTGAGGTTATAGAATATTCTCAGAAACAAAGAAAATAGAAGAAAAAGGGCTTTTTCCCTTGAATTTTTGTTCACAGCATCAAAATGAGTGGCGACACATCCCTTTTCAGCTATTCCAAGTCTGATCCAAATGCCTAGGAGAGTGAGTGAGTCCAAACTCTTCCAAGGGCTGTGAATTTTAGTGCAAATGTGAATTATGTATAACAGAGTTGGCTCTGGGGGAGCTGTAAAAATATATCTTATGAGACAAAGCTGGTGTTAGTCTGTCTTTCACTATAACTTCATTAGCATACTACAGTCTACTGGGTTGAGACGAGTAGTGATCTTGCATCTGGAAATACCAAGAGGAGATATGTAGCTAAACCAAAAGCACCTCCAGTTAGAATATACTTCTGGAAGTCAACTCAGGCTAATGATACAAGTAATACTGAATTTTTCAGATGCCTTTTTCTGATCAGCTGACATTTCTGTTCATAGTGACACGCACACAAGCAGAAAGTTGGCTGTTGCACTTGTCAAGAATGTTCCTAAACAGCCAGATTACAAATGTTCATCGTTCGTCAGAGAAATGCGCAGAATATAAAAATGTTTTTGTCAGATAAAACTAAGAGCCAATTCACGAAATTTTGAGCCAAAAGGAACCTACGTGATCATCTAGTTTGATTATCTGCGTGATATAGTACAGAAAAGCTCATATAGTAATTTTTTCCTCATATCCACAGAATTTATAACCTGACTCTTGGAACAGTTTTGCAATAAAGACGTTAAATGGTCTTAGGAACAACATGGATTTCACTGCACCTGGCTAAATGCACATGCCGAATGCTAAAGTTCATAAAGGTTAAGAGCCGAAGGGACCCCTTAAAATTGTGCGGTTTGACTTCAGTTATTTCATGTATCCAGCTTCTTTTTCATGCAGCTACCTTGAGTCTGACTGAAACATACTGTTTTTGTTTGCTAAAGACTATCTTCCAGAAAGGTATCAGGTCTTGATCTGAATTCATCATTTTATCATCACTTCTTCTAGTAATTCTGGTGGTTGACTCCTTGTTATTAAAAATCTGTGCACTATTTCCAGTAAGGTATTGGGATAGGAGTAGAGATGGGAATGACTTAGTCTTTTTTGTCTGAAAGTTGCTCCCATGTGTTTGATGTAAGTCAAGGTTTATTAGGCCAAAGAAGAACAATGTCTACAACCGACTGCATAAGTCTGTGACCATGGAGGCTTGGGACAAAAGGACTTTTATTCCAGTCTCTGTTCTCAGGTCTGAGTGCATTTTTTTGTCCCATGCCATATAAAAATACATAACAAGTGTTAGAGGAAGGACTGGAACCGAGGAGTCTCCAGATTAAGGTTTAATTTATTAGGCTGCATAGTCCTATTTGGTCCTATTTGCTCTTGCTCTCACTGTCTTAAATCTTGTGTAATTTTTTTTTTTTTTTTTTGTAATGAAGAGTTGAATAGCTTCAGGAAGAAGAGGTCGAGCACATCCTGTCAGCCTTCTGGCGGATGAGAAATATATATTGGGGAGACCACAATTCCTCTGGCACCTGAAGAGTTTTAATGTCAAAAACTAAGATGTCCAGGGATTGTACAGGCTTAGGTGATCGGTGATGGGGGAATTTGAGAAGCACTGCTTTGGAATTGGAGAACCAAAGTGGGAATTAGGCTGGATTTAGGCAACCATCTCCTTACTGTAGCTGTAGGCTATTTGTGGATTAAAGTTATATAGCTATGGGTGGGGAATTTGGATGCAACATTCCTGTGATTCTTAGAAATAAGAGTGAGAAGGGGATAGGGCATGCGTTTTGGGGCATACTTATGAGATCTAAGAGGCTTTGAAAGAAATCTGAGACCTATTGAAAATTATCCACTGTCATAATTTATATTTGCAGATTGGGTTATTATATATACATATGTAGTGAGATTTCTTTATATCCATTTAAGCATAGTTACTTGATATGAACAGATACATCTGTGCTGGATGCATGAGACAATTCCAAGCCAGTCACTGGAAATTGTTTCTCCTAAAAAATGACCCCCAAATGTTTCAATGTTAATGCAATGAGGACCTAATCCAAAGTTTATGCCTCTGAATGGGAAGATTCTCATTGGCTTAAATGGACTTCTAATGAGACCCCCAATGCCTGGGGAAAAATTCTTTAATTTGGTAAAGAAAATTCAACATCAAGGACTCTGTTAATCAGAGGAGTTTTATCTTCACTCAGACTCATTACATTGTTCTGTTCTTAATAATCACCCTGCAAAGTAATTGAATATGTGATGGTATTACATGGGTCTGTGTCTCGTCCATAATGTGAGCACAAGACTTTTTCTTTTGATTTGATTTTGCTCCCATTGCAAGACACAGTGAGCTATTTTATTATGTTGTTGAAGGGTGATGAATTGCTATTACCTGACAGGTGAACTGTGCCATACTGAAAATGAATGAGGGGAGGAGTAAGTGCACCTGTCAGAATACATATCCTAGTATGTAAATTACAGGTGGTAGGTGGCAAGAGTCCTACAAAATAGTTGGGCTGGCTAAAATCTTACTATTATTTCCTTATAATGCATACCAAGAAGAATCATGCATGAAACTGGAAACTTTAAGTTTCCAGGTGTGTTTACAATACTTACTTTCTGTTGCATAAAATACACAAATTTGATTGCAAATATCTCAGTTTGAAGAATTCTCTCCTACCTTCAGTTTGTTGGAGAAGAGCAGGAAATATATGGTGCTCGCAGCTACGGCTTTGTTCTTATTGGCAAACTGCAAAGTTCAATGCCACGTTGTCTAAACATTTGGAATCAATTTCACGCAAGCAGGCTTTACAGATCCAAGGAAAGCTCAAAACCTATACATGTTAAACACCTACATATAGTGTGTGTGTGTATTTATTATTGAATTGGCCTTTTAAAAAGCAGAATCCTGTAAAACATTCTGAAGATGTTCTAAAACACATTATGCTAAAAATGAGATTTTATGTAGGCAGAAAAATAGCAGTCCCTTTAAAATCCATCTACTTTGTCTCTATTACTGCTATTTCTTCTACTGCTGCTAAAACTGTATTTGCTTTTATTCACTTAAAGGTTGACTTGCTGGATAGCTTCATGTGAAGGGCATCTCACTGTTTTGCAGGCCTCAAGAGGGTTTGGCAGCCCAGAGGTCTTATATGAAGGTGTTTCACTTGAGCATTTGTAATACAAGATACTTCTCTTAAATAACAGATAGCAACAGTGGATAGTTGTCATCTCAATTCAAGAAATAATGAAAGCTCTGGGAAATAGGAGATCAAAAGTTTCTAAAAACAAACCGATGTTAGTACCCGATTAGGAAAACTGGCAGCTTATTCTAGCTGTTTGGATATATAACCTGTGTCTCAAAAAGTTACTCTGGATAGGGTTAATCTAAAGGAACAAACAACCCCTTCCCCACATCCTTTAAGAAAGATACAGTTAAATGTCAGAAAAAGTCCATACGCTATAGAGTAAGTGACTACGGGTGCAACTGTAGGTAGACAAATACACTGCTTTCAACCCCCTTTGGTATAACTGTTTTATAGTTTGTATTTTTATTTTTCCAGACCAGTAATTAAATTTGCGAGGCTTTATGCATAAAGCTAATAAAATTATCTCACAGAGCATATTGAAAGGTCTTTCAAGCTCTCCATTAGCATGTTGGGTAAGCTCCTGCCATAATAAACGGGCACTGATGATGAACTGTGATTGCCCAGCAGTATGAAGAGCAGACTGAATTTATATCACAGACAAACCTGATGAAGGGTCTGTACCTGCCTGTGAAAGATCCTTTCTTTATACTTAGGCAGGATATAATTCAAGTCATTTTCATTAGGGAGGCACTTCACCATCAAGCCTCTGGTGCCAACTGAGATGCAGTAGTAAATCCAAGTGGCTGTCAATTAGACATTTGAATTCCGCTGTTGCTTCACCCGTGTAAATTGGAATAAGTCCAGTGTAAACCACATAAGCATTCCTGATTTACAGTGAATGACGTATATATAAGGGAGGAAAATGGTATTTCCGATAAACAAATTCACTAAGTAAGCATAATGGTAAAAGTGTTTCAGATATTTTAGTGTAGACTGATCTGCACATACAGAAACATGAGTGTTACAGCTGGCCTGTTGTTCTCTGGTTCCTTTTTGACAGTCAAGCAGCCAGTAAATAGAGTCCTCTAATTTGGATTCTCTACAAAGTGTTAGAGATAGCACCAAGTGATTTGTTCACTTGGAGCAGAGAAAGTTGGATGAAAATGGTGGTCTGTTTCTAGTTTT
Organism: Apteryx mantelli; assembly: GCF_036417845.1. Taxonomy (NCBI): domain Eukaryota; kingdom Metazoa; phylum Chordata; class Aves; order Apterygiformes; family Apterygidae; genus Apteryx; species Apteryx mantelli. The sequence continues at coordinate 16,180,780 of NC_089982.1, read as the reverse complement.
GTTGTTTTCCATCGTATGGCTATGTTTCTCACTATAATTGAAAAAATACTGCTGAAAGCATTTGGTGACGTTTTTCCTTCAGATTTTGCCTCTAAAGTGAAATTCAGCACAGCATTTTCCTCATGAAATTATTTTTGTCTGGGGAATGTCTGTGAAGAATCCTTTATTTGTTTCAGTGCAGAATTTAATCATTTTGACTGAAATATGTGATAGTAAATATGAAGTGGTAGACATGAGCTTTCTTTCAAACAATTATGACATGGTCCACTGAGTAATAACAACATTTTGAACCTTTGCAGAACTTCCTTTCTCAGGCTCTCAGTCAGGGGAATGTGCACAGTGAAAATGGGCTTCCAGAGGTCCCAATGCCAGAACGTGGGGGGGCTGTCACGATTATGCCTTGAGAACGACAAAAACTGACCAAATTCAGCTGACTTCATATAATAGAAAAATCTAAGCAGAGCAGAGACAAAGGCATCTGACTGGGAAGCTGAACGTTGAAGTTTTATTTAGGGAGAGGAGAGCTCAAAACAGTGAACTTTCTGCTTGTAGGTCAGGCTGCAATTTTGATCAAAAGGTGACTTTTCCTGCCCTGTGGCAGCCTGTCTTGAGGAGTTCTTACAGTCCTGGTTAAAATAACTCCATCATAGATGATCTTTGGTCTGTCAATGAGTTCTGTTTAATGATGCAGTAGACTAATAGACTAATGAAAAAGTTAAAGAAATAAAAAAAAATCAGAGAATCTCTATGGTCAGCGGAGTCTGTTGTATATAACTGGGAGGGAATGAAGTTCAGCTTTTACTGAAAGAAACTGTGACATAAGTCTAAAAGCTTATTGCTCTATTTAAAGATCAAGAAATCTTGAGAGGTGCTCGTATTCTACTTGACGATACACAGCATAGGAGCACCTATTACAGATGCCGAAGAAATAATATTCGAGAGTCCTTCCTTCCAGAAGCATGTCCTAATTTAAGACCGTGGGGTGGAGTTATTAGGGAAACCTCATCTTCATGTTTGGATGGAAAAGTGTGCATGTTAATCTGGGTTCAGAATTTAAAAAAAAAAAAGGATCCTGAGAGGAAAGAAGAAAGAAATTGTTGGTCTGTGGATAGTGAGTAATACTTGCTCCACATACTGCGGAGGCGATAATATTCTTAGCAGATGGTGCTTACCTCCAGTTTTCTGAATAAGCTCCGATACATTTGTATTACCAGGTAAATCCTGCTTAGGCTAGCAGCTGCTTTTAAAAAGTTCCCTTTTTGAGTAATCTTCTGCCAGCGAGGATGGAATTTCATCCTTTTATTACTTCTGAAGACCTGACTTTCTGCGAGTTTTTTAAGAACTCGATTACAGCGCACATGAATTTATGTAGATACAGCGAGCATCTCCCTTGTCATGTGAGCATGAGCGAAAGATGCTTCATGGTCTCCACGTTGCTGCTCCCGATTTATATCTTCCTAATGGGCAGCGATTCGTATCTGGGCTCTCCTTGCAGAAATGCCCTCTGTTTGTGTCTTCTCGACAAGATCGGCACTGAGAGCACTTGAGTGGAGCTGCGCCTGCTTTGAAGTGCACCTTTTTGATTGCGATCACTTCCCAAGAACCTTTAAAGGATGTGACAAAGTAGCCCGAGGAAATCGTAGTACTTATGGCAGCATATTTCCCTTTTCATTAATAGAAAGAGAAAATATTGTGCTTTTTTCTTTTCCCCCCTGGTCTCGCAGCAATTTCCTTTGTGGTGGGTAGTGGGGATCCTACTTTAATGCCCTAGAAAGGGGAGAAATTGTTCTTTTGGTTCAAAGCACAGTATTTGGGGATCCTCACCCTGCTTTTCAGGCCATGGTCAAACCTGGCGGGAGATGGAGGGAAGCCCTGTGGGTCGGGGCGAGCGTCGCTGGTCCATAGGGGGTTGCACAGCTGGAGCAGCACCTTCGGCTCCCAGCAAAGGCAGTGGCAGCGGCACAGCAGCTCTGTGAACTAGGGAAAGGTACGGCCTCGAGCCGCAGTGCATCGCACATCACCAGCGCTGATGTAATGAATTGCGGGGGAGATATGTTAACCTTCTCTGGAGGGAAGGAAATCATTAGCATTAAAAAGGCGCTGTATGCTTCAGCCATGTTGGAGGTGCGTTTTGCCCGTGCCCTACAGAAATCCTTGAGTGAAGGTTAAGTTGAAGCACCAGAGACATTTGAAACAAGCAAGAGAATTTGAGATAGTAAAAAAAACAACGTGGAGGGGAAAAGCCTGTCCAGCCATTGCAAGGTTGTGTTGCATTATTAATGCAGGTACTCTGTATTGCCTACTCTGAATATAATGTGCCAGGTTGAAACAGCTGTTTAAGTACAACCAGCCAGTGTGCTGGCCTGAAATTTGTTGGATGACTGCTTAAGTTTAATAAGCTTATACTAAGGCGGGGGGAAAGAAGGGATTTGCTTGATATGTATGCTAGGGTGTCTCTGTGTGCAAGCATTAACCCAGTCAGCAGGGACAGGATGACACAATGGGAGGGTGGTTTTCCGCTGTCTTAAGTGCTTTTTTAGAAGTATACAGAAAGGTTTAGCTAAGGAAAAGAAAACTCATATTTTGTTTGGTTTCTTTCTGCTAGATAAAGGACTGTGATTTTGGTGACAAGCTTCTAGTTTTAGTTGTTGCCCCATGTTCAAACTTGAGGGTCTTCCCCCTCCCCCCTTTTTTTCCTCAGATTTTCCAGATTTTTCCAAAAAATTCTGTCTCTGCTAGAAAAACCTTTAGAAAGAGTAACTGCTTTCTGCAGAACCGGCTAACCTTTTCCTCGGTGCTGCAGCAAGCATGTGCCAAGCGGTGGCGTCAGTCGTTTCAAAAGCGCCTAAACCACTGGGAAGAAAGAAAAAGGAAAAAACCCAAACATGCAGTAAAAGGAGTGCGGTGTTACGGCTGATTCCCAACACCTCGGGCACCAGCTAGAGCCCATGGATCTCTGTCAAAGCCAGCAAAGAAAGCGCTTGCCAAGTGATGTTGGCTCGTTTTGTGCTCAGGCTGCCGAACAAAGGTGCTCCTGGAAAGGTGCACAGTGTCCTTTATTTGACCTGCTCTCGATGTTAGAGAAAATCTGGTGTTCTTTCCCTGACACTCTAGACTGCTGCTTGTGATGTCTGTGTATGCAAAGGCAAATTTAAAAAGGGCTTTAAGAAGCTAATTAAAAAAAAAGGGGAGGGCAAAGAAAAGCTGAATGGAACCTAATTTCTTTTCTACCACTCTGGTTTATTTTGAGCTCCTAAAAAAGCCTCCTTCATTTCAGGATGAGTTCCACACAATAATATTATCTTTCTGTTGGTAAAGGAAGAGGAAGGAAGGTTTCTTTTCAATAGGACGATTTGTTCTTGCTGGAAATGTAGATTAAAAGCAGAACTGTGCATGAATGAGTGAAGAGGGAAAAATTAAGAAGGTAAAATAGCAGATTTCCTTTCCTTTCCTTTCCTTTCCTTTCCTTTCCTTTCCTTTCCTTTCCTTTCCTTTCCTTTCCTTTCCTTTCCTTTCCTTTCCTTCCCTTTCCCTTTCCTTTCCCTTTCCTTTCCCTTTCCTTTCCCTTTCCTTTCCCTTTCCTTTCCCTTTCCTTTCCCTTTCCTTTCCCTTTCCTTTCCCTTTCCTTTCCCTTTCCTTTCCCTTTCCTTTCCCTTTCCTTTCCCTTTCCTTTCCCTTTCCTTTCCTTTCCTTTCCTTTCCTTTCCTTTCCTTTCCTTTCCTTTCCTTTCCTTTCCTTTCCTTTCCTTTCCTTTCCTTTCCTTTCCTTTCCTTTCCTTTCCTTTCCTTTTCCTTTTCCTTTTCCTTTTCCTTTTCCTTTTCCTTTTCCTTTTCCTTTTCCTTTTCCTTTTCCTTTTCCTTTCTTTTTCTCTGAAACTGTTGGCTGGCTTCAACTTTGAAGAGTGCAGAGTTTTGAAAGCCGGGAGCTAGTCTGAAATTTGGCCTCTTAATTCTAGTTTCAAATGAATTTTTCCTACCTCAGGCTGACAATTTTTACTATGTGCAACCAACAGAGCCCCTCTCTGACTTCATGAATTTTGGACAAAATGACAAAAACCTATGAATGGCATAAAATGGGAATACCTGTCTGTATCAGAATGTTCCATATCAGGGACTTTCAGGAAATCTTTGCTGGTTTCTACTCCAGTCTCTAACTCTTAGTTAGAGTGATAGATTTTATGCACAGCTGAGTCACAAACTGTAATTCCTGAAGATTTTCAGTTAAAATTTTCAATAGAGAAAGTTATAAAGAGAGGGACAAAGTAGACAGCCTAAATAAATCTTTATTTTCTTTAGACACAGGTTTAAAGTGGTATAGGTTAAGGGTATATGGGCAAAAAACTAGGCATGGGTTACACATTTTCTTCTGAAAGAAAAAATTAAGTAGAAAAGTCCAACACTTGTTTCTATTCAACGGGTAAGATTGCATGAAAATATTATTGTTATTTTTTCCCTTTATAGCTAATATTCTGTTAGTTAAAAAGTACACTGCTCTTAACAGTACTTTTCCCTTTCCTTTTGCTTTAAGTTATTTATGAATGAAACATTTTACAAAGCCCGGTTTTTGCTCAGAAGCAGTTAAGTGAGGAGGTCAGCTAGTGATAAATCAAGCTCTACATATTGCTGCAATAAAGCAATTGCACTTTGTTAGGCTTTGCCCCTTACAGGTGTTATTTGGTGCCTTGCCACTGAAAATGGGCAGTATGTCAGCTAGATTTTGTTGTCACATTTTTGCCTTTGTGGGGGTTTTGGGAAGGACATTGCTGGTTAGTGATTAAAACAACATAGTGTTAATTAAGAAACCTGTTCTTTCTCCTGGTGGCACAATTGACTTTCTCAGTTATATTTGGAGAGTCGTTTAGTCTCTGTGTACTTTAGTTTTTCCTCTTTGTTGGGTGGTTTATAGCTCTCTGGCCGCTTGTGTTATATGATATGGCAAAAAAGTGGGAGAGACAAGCCCCGAACCAAAGTACTCTGACTTTTTGTACAAAGACAGAATAGGTATTGAAATGTAGTTCTGATTTGTGAAAATATTTTAGAATTTATTTTTCTTTCCACTATGAGACAAACAAAATTCAAGAACTGCCCCCCCCCCCAAAAAAAGCTATTGTCCCCAAGACAATTCTGAAGATAAAGATACAGTTCATATAGTAAGTAAAAGACATTATGCAAAGACATCTTAAAACAAAGTATGGTAATACTTGAATGGAAAGCCCCATGAAAATGGCTTTCAGAAAATGAGAAGTATTTCTGTTATTTCTGTTGCCAATCTATCTTGTCTTAGCAGATCAGCCTTTGGAGGCAGTAATAGCTTTGTGAAGCAAACTGAAAATGTAGAATTGATATTCTGTATGTGGTACTTTGTCAAATTTTTAGAGGGCAGTTCTCCTTAGCAGAGATCATTAGCAGAGATCCTCTTCCTCTTACACTTCGATTTCCAGTCCCAGATATTTCAGGGCCAGTTTATAATCTGATATATGAATGTTCACAAGATACCATGCATGATTGTGGATGATCTTCATGGTAGTCATATAAGAAGGTTTAGTTCCACTTTCTGTTTCATCTATGCTTGGACCTGAGTACTTTGAATACTTCACCACTGACATGTCTTGGGATGACACCTGAAGGGGTTGTTGACCTCTGTGGTGTCATTCTTCCTTCCTCCCACTCACCAGAAATAGAAATTGCTTCAGGATGGTCATTAACTTCTATGTAAAGTGCTAGAGCTTGATTTCAAAGTATTTATATGTGTTTTTATGCATGCCTTTGAAAGGCAAGGAGACTGAGAAGCAGGTAAATACTGGTGCTGCCTGGTGGGTGATCAGTTCAGCTCTGTGCCGCACAGGAGACCCAGCGTCTCCTGGGGGTGCTTTTGGTATAGCAAGGGATCTTATTGTCGGTTTGGGCACATGATCAGCTGTACTTAGGATTTTGCTGCTTTGAGCAGAAAATTTTCTTTACGCCTCCCTTACGCTGTTTTCATCATGGTAGTAAGATATGTGAGATATTGCTGTCAGGAGGAAGCACGTGTTCGGTTAGCTTTCGATAGCACCTCTCCAGGTATATAGATTCGTTAATGCCTATCCCCCTTGGAAATGGTTCTCCGGTCATTTAATACGGTGCAGAACCGTTTCGGTCTCCTCTGCCGTGTTTCTTGTGGTCGCTGCTCGCTGCCTCAGCGCTTTTATAGGCTCTCTGTAGTATGCCCCAGTTTTGGTTGTGTGGGTTTCCATCTCATTGACTTTCCTTAATAGCTGCTCGTGTTTGTTACCCAGTCCAGCCACAGCAAACACCTGATGGATTTTCCTTGTCTCTTCCAGCAGGACAGTGCTTGTTGAGGTCGTGGGCTGGGGATCTACCAAAGCACATTTGCTTTTGCTTACAGATGACATCTCAGTGGGCCAGCCTCTGGGGGTGCACAGCTCAGGACATAGAGAAAAATATTCTACCATTTTGTTTTGATGTTTTCCTAGTCCCTGGTGGACTTGTCACTCATCACCAAGTACGTTTTATGTTGTCTTTCTGCTGTTAATACAGCAACAATAGCCACTTGGAGATCCACTGAAGTGCTACCACTTCTGCTGGCAATGCCCTGCATTTCCCTTTAAATTACAGCCCTCCTGCTGTGATTTACTTGCCATCATCAGACTTTTACATGAAGGTTGGTACAAACTAAGGTTTTTGAAAGTGGCCCAGTGGAATTATTACGGAATAAAACCAATATTTGCGAGACTTTAATCACTGACTTGCGAGGCACCTTTAAACAGATATGTTCCAGTGGTCCCAATTCTGAGCTCTTTTTTTCGGTGAAACTGTTAAACTGTAACAGCTTTACTGAAATTAATGGAGTGGTTTTGGATTTCCAGTAGTATCATTGGGACCAAGCTCTAGCTCACTTGATGTGATGGCATTTCTCATGAATATTTATTTTAATTTGAGATCTAAATCAATTCTTCATATGGTTGTAAAAGGTCGCTAGGTGTAGTCTGTGCACTTCAGTCAGGCGCTGGTGAAACATGTGAGAATCCACCTCAGACTATTTCTTCTGGGTCTGTTCCAACAATGTTAAAACCTTTTCGTTCAGGGTGTGATCTTACAGCTGGTGGGATTCAGCCCAGGGGTTTCTTGCCACGTTAAATATGAATGCTCTTTGGTATCTTTTGATATTTGCTCTGGACAGGACAGGAGATGACTTTTTCTTTTACCTCCCTGTACGACATTTCATTCTGGCGTACTTGCCATTCTCTGTCAGGACCTCACATCCCTGATATGCTGAGCTTCGCTGGCCTTATCGTGTTTCCACTCCTGGCTGCTTGTGCATGTCTGCTGCTTGCTGCAGAGTTGACCCCTTAGGTTTTATCCGGCTCGTCTCTTCGGTGGCAAGGGACAGACTGTGGTGGGCGTGCAGGTCTTGGATGATAACTGTTCAGTTGCACTAGTGCAAGAGCACCAGGCTGGGTTTCATGCCCTAGGTCCCTCAACATTTGACTTAGACCCCCAAAATTCTCTGCAATCCCCTAAAACTGTCAAGTTCCCTTTTTCCGTAGGTTATTTACCCCTTGACCAAGAAAACATTGTGCCCGTGTAGCTCCCTTTTCATTTTCCAGCCTTCCCTGCTCATGCCCTGGCACTGGGACAGTCCCGTGTGGCGTTCAGCTCCCATCACACAGCACCAATACACAGGTAACCCGGCAATAACGTCCCCTCTCAGCCACGGGAATTTCTTTTATCGAAAGGTGGCCTACAAAATAAGAGCACATTTCAGCATTATCAGTGCTTCTCGTGTACATTTGTTATAATTTAGGATGGAAACTGGGAAGTATGATGCTAGATACAGCACTCTTGTTTATTGTAGCTTGTGCTTTTATAGAAAGGTAAAGAATAAATTTGTACAAAAAAGCTTCTTACAACATTTAGAATGACATATAGATATATGACTGTTATCTGCAAAGATCAAGGTTCCTTTTTAAAAGAATATGCTCTTTTTAATGATTGGAAGATGCACTACTCTGAAATCTAGACTAATTAAGGAAAAGTGGGAGAATTATACATGAGAAAAAAGGATTGTTTATTTCCTCCTTATAGTGTCATTGTTTTGTAGACAGTTTCTAATTACAGATTCAGGTAAATTCTAATTTTTCTGGAATTTTGCCCAACAAAAGACAGTAGGAGTTTAAGAAAACATAAACCTCAGTTTAGAGGTTATGGAGTTTGATTATGGAGTTTAGATACTTGTCTCAGAATCAAAGTTTTCCTCCTACTTTTTAAATACCATTTGAAATATCATATTGTTAGAGCTGAACAAAAGCTGAAGAAATTATCTGCAAGCAATCAGGCATAGTTTTATATGTTAAGTACTAGGATTTCAGGGGATTAGAATTTGGGGAGAATTTTACCTAGATTTATTAATAACTTCTGCAGAAAAAGCAAATTTGCAAAAATCAAAATGCATCATTTTGACAATTTTGGAATGAAACATCTAAGATGTTTCAAAATCACTTCTTAATTGCCAAAATGTAATTTATTACTCTTAAAAGCCTAAATGTTACCTTTAGTTTTGGATTCAACAATATATTTTGGTGAAACCCATATTAAAGAAATTATTTTTCTTGTAGATTCAAAGTATTCTTCTACCCTTTTTAATTTTGGCCAGATGTTCTCACCGTTCTGTTTACAACTCCATTTTATTCCTTTCTGCAGGTATTCATACCTATTATCTTTTTCATAGTCATTTTTGTTTTAAAAATATTTCTGTGACCTAATACCAGTACTGGACAAGTGGCATCCATTAGATGCATAAATCACTATTTAATTCTTGGTTCTAGAAAGTTTGTTAAACTTAAAAAAAAAAAAAAAAAAAAAAAAAAAAGCTTGAGTTGTTAGAAAAGTAATCATTATTCAGCTGAAATCAGTTAAGCACAGAAAAAAAAAGTTTGTGTATCACCACTATCATTAAAACAAAAATAATCCCTGTTCGTTATCTTGATCAAGTATGTTTTTGAGAACATAGAAACCCACTGGGAACGTGTGCTAGAATATAGGAGCCTGATCAAGGATGGGGAAAGGGATAAGATGTGTGCTCTGAAGCCTGTATAATTCGGTTTGCAGCCTGGCATTTCTGTGATTTGTCTCCTAATAAGTCTAAGATACAGTAATAATATCCAGTGCAATAGTCGCACATCAGTAAATGGTAATTGTTTTAGTTTTTATGATTAGTCTGTCAGAAAATATTGCAGGAAAGTCTGAATGATCTCTAATTTATAAGTGCACTTCTATTAAACATAAGAGTTTATGGACATGCCGCAGATGATATACAACAGTGGAAAAGCAGTATCTTGTTGTTTCTATTGCCAAAGGGGCTATTAGCAATGAAACCGCGAGTTTGTCTCTCGGTGTGCTTTGGAGCTTATGGGAGATCCACATCTCCTGCAGCGGCTCCCTCCATTGCAGCTTCGCGAACGGCCATAGGTGCTGAATACTTATTTCCTGCTGCTAAAATCGGAGCAGGTCGTCTGCCTTCCTATGCCCTTCACTATTTTGATAAAAATGTTGGATAGTCACACAGTGAAATGTAGGATAAACTCTCTTACTCGTATTTTACTTAGTGTAAAAGATGTTTCCTGGGGCACTGCTTTTAGGAGTGGTAAGTTCCTGCTAAGACAGCTCATGGCAAAGGTTGCACTTATTTCAACATGTGTGGGATAAGACTGCTAAAACATATCCTGTAGGAAAAGTTAGTATTACCATCCCATCAGTTAAACGACAGAAGTCTTATATAAATATCATTACCAAAAAAAAAAAAAAAAAGGATCCGTCTTCAATTTCTAGATTATTGCAATAAAAATGGTAGCAACTCCTTTTCCTCCAGGAGCATAAAATAACAGTGAGCAGAACAGATATTTTTGAGAAGATTGGTTGCTACTCTTAGGAATGGATTCCCAGATCTATATCCTAAGGGGGATGAGGGCATTTCTCTTGCATCCTTAAGTCAGGTACCTAAGCTCTGGAGAAGTGAGATTTCATAAACACCTGTATGGTTGGTATTTCCTAACAGCTAGCTCTAGGTAACTGCCTGCTCTGTATGCATGCATTTTGAACAAAATTTGATGCACTATAATGAGGAAACTTTCTGGATTCCTCATTCGAACTGGTCTATAAGAGGAGAAAAAATATCACTCCTCCCATGATCTGAATAACGTATGCATATTCTCTCTCTCTCATACGCATTCGCAAATTAAATTTTAATTATGAGTCCACATCAGGGATTGAATCAAAATTCTAGCTACTGAACAACAAACAATAGCAATAATGCCCCCTCCCCGACAACACAAACCCCCTTGCTAACAATTGGGCCATTTATTATTCTACTAGTCTAAACAACTGTACTATAATAGTTGAAATGAAGCATTGCCGCATCACTCAAAGTGCTTGCTTTTGCTAGTGTCTTCAAGGCATTCAGCTCAAGGTGATATAAAAAAAATCCTAGCTGGGCTACAGAAATATGAAAAATGCGGGAGAACTTGCTGAGTTCTCCGTGAAATGTTGACCATAAATTAGAATTTATAGTATTATGTCATACAAACTAGCTATTAACATTGAAAGAAGTTATTGTCCAGAAAACTGGACCAAGTTGTTCATTTTTTATTATTATTCTTTAAAGCATGCCTTAGTATATGATATATAAATATATATATGTATATATTTTTTGTATATGATTTCATCCCATTCCTTAAAAGTTGGTTTCCCCACCTCACCCTTCACGATTTTTTGCTTCTGAAATTCTAGGAATAAATGCTGAGGAGTTGTGGTAAGGAGAGACAGTCTGAAAATTAGTAATGCTGAGAGGTGGTAGAGCTGGAGAAACAAGAGGTTTGCTGGAGCAAATTTTGGTCTTTGTTAGAACGGCGTGATACCAGGCCAAGGCTGCCGCTCGGTCTGTGAAGCCAGATGTGAAGCCTCGTGCAGCAAAGCAGACTTGGCTATAGACTCAAATACAGCAGCACCGTTAGCCACTTACTCAGGTAATAGCACTCTGGCACCAGTAAGCCCTCCAACAGACATAAAATAGCAAAAGAGGGCCCTCCATGGATCCAAATTGCACTGTCAATAAATTAAAAAACAGAGTGAAAAAGAATTATTTCTCTTTTTTCACCCCTTTCCTCAGCTATTTTGTGTCTCCAGGAGCAGACAGGTCAGGAGCCGTGCTTCTTGGGTCTAGGTCTGCCCATAAATTAGGTCCGCCTCCTGCTCCTGGCTCTCGGCTTTGGCATATTGCTTATATTCATGGCTTGTTTCCCAAACAATAACATGAAGAACTCCTGGGGGTTTAGGTTCAAGAAGTAGCTAACATTGAGCATCATTAGAAGGTGTGTTTGTGAGTGCTTTGTAGGAGCAAGCTTCAAGTTTTCTGCATAATCCTTGGCTGCAGGTCTTTTTTTGGGGGGGGAGGGGTGTTTTTTATTTGTTTGTTTTGGATTTTTTTTTTTTGCTTTTTTCTAACAAATGCAGGCAGCAGACATCCTGTGAGTAGAATTTGTGACTTAAACAATTTGAAATTGCACTGTGTTCTGTCATTAACAATGCTTCTCACCCTTTCTCCAAATTTCACATTTCCAATAGCTTTAGGGAAAAAAACAGGCTTCTGCAGTGAGTATTTCACTCATCTCTAATTATTTTCAACTAATACAAAAAGTACAAACATAACCACTCTTTTCTTCTATAAGATGGCTGCTTCATGCATTAGATTTTGTCACCAATACTGTTTCATAATTTAATTCCCCATATGTATACCCAGCAAGTAGTTTATGTCAGCTTGGGAAATATTCCTTCAATTGTTTCCATGATTGAAAAGTCGGTTTGTTTGCCATAACACTCAAGTTCTGTGCAAATTAACATTTCTCTCTTTTTGAGTTTTTGTTATTGAAAACACAGAAACATGTTTCATTAAAAAAAAAAAAAGGAAGGGAGGAAGAACGGGGCTTCATGAGGAAGATCAGGGCTCTGCGATGAACTAGGCTACTTAGGCTCTTTCGAGGGCCTTATGAAAAAAACATTCAAATAAGAGCCTTGATTTGACCTTATTTTCCTGTTGGTGACTGTACTTTCCAGATTAAAAGCTGTTTTCTTTTATTGAAATCGAAAAGTGCCAAACATTGAACTTGCTTTGTAAGGCATACATCAAGAGAGAAAATATTTCAGTGCAATGACACGACCTGACATTTTAAAGCAGATAATAAATGACACCTTGTCAATGCCACCAATTTATTATTCCCTCTCTTGTACCTTTGTGCCGCAGTGGGATGCCATATTCTTTTTAATCATGGGCCTGTGTTAAACAAATTTTTACTGGCAGAGAATAGAAAACGCCCCTAGTTTTTTCCCACTCTCCTGACCTCCCAGCCATCCCACTGGAACATACAAAGACAAAGGCTGTGTTAAATTTTTCATTATTTTATTCAATTTCTGATCCAATTACATGAGGGTCTTCCATCACTCGCCTGAATGTATATGCTATAATGTCAGCTTCTGCACATTAATCAGGCTTTTTCTATTCAGTGGACACTGGTGCTAAATCATCTCACTGAAAAAAGTCGAACAAGAAATAGATGCAAATGAGTAAGTGGGAAGCTCCTTTTTGCACAATTATAGCAGGAAATCATTAGAGTGGATGGCCTTCCAATCAAGTCCAAAAAGACCTGGAAATACACCGAGTTGTTGTACATCTTTCATTTTCACCTAATTGAAAAAAGAAGGGACTCTTTCTCCCATGGCTTCTGTGTTTCACTACTTCTTATGACCCTGCATCAGCCACTTGGCATGCTGCTGGTCTTGTTGTATTCCCGCAATGAATAGGCCAGTGAGCTGAAAATATGTGGTCCTCAGGTTGTCTCGGGAGCAGTTGCTATGGTTGGTTTCTGGAAATGCAACAGAGTTAGGAAGAACATTTTTACGGGGATGCGTGTCTCCTTTTTTACTGGGCTGTGGTGTGTTATCTTGCTTACTCTGTAATTTTAGGGGTGAATGAAGGTTAGGCTTTCAGAAATGCACAGCAGCCTCTGAATTCGATATTTATTGTTTTGTTTCATTGAACAGGGAGTCACCTCCAAAATCTGTGAGATTTCTGCATCTTAAAGGCCCCAGTCTCAAATTCAGGTTAGAGTTTAAAATTATTTTCATGATTAGCCCTGATAGGCCCAAATGCCCCAGACCCTGGAGTATTGGTGGATTTTCCCCAGTCTTCAAAGTTAGGACTAGGAGTACCTTACATGGAGGAACCCAAAAGCTTCAAGAACATGAAGTCATGTTGCATTGTGTAGCTCCTTGAATTTGCAGCAAGGCCTGGTATCAGAAGGGGTGAATGCGTTTTCTCACATTTTGGTGTGTTGCTTGGGTGTATGGAGGGATGGGGTTTGCTTGAACAACTTGGCAGCTTCAGGAATGCAACTGGTTGCTGGATTTCCCCCAACTTGAAGAGAGCAGTTGTCTGCTGAGATGTGTCTTGTCTTCTTTTGATGCTCCACAGACTAAAATTAATCGTCTGTCATAAGAAGTAATATAGGTTGCTTTGTATAATGTATGTCTTATAAATAACTGCCTAATGCATGTGTGAAACCTCTTCTGTAATCAGTGGAAAAATTGGTATGGATGTGCCATATAGTGGAGAATAAATGGGGGGACTTAACCTGTTTTTCAGCCTTTCCGGTGCTTGTGTTTCTGTTTTTTAGCTATTGTAATGTCCAAAAAAGTTTCTAGATAAAGAGTCATTAAAGTTAGTAGACACTGACGTCACTGAAATTGATATTATATTTTTAGAAAACCAAACTATTTTGACTTTTGTGTTAAATAGTGGGGTTTTATTATTTTATGGATTGGACGCTGTCAATAGTTAAATGTACTGGAGCTTTTATAATGCAATTTATGATTTCTGTTATTTCTTCTGCATGATTCAAGCACCCTAACCCTCACAGTAAATGCAAACATTTTAAATTTATGCTGTATTTGGATTTCAATCACCTGTGTCATGCAACAGCTCTGTACTACATTGCAGCATACCTGAGAATGCATGCAATATCGAAGTTTATACTTTGGCCACAAATTATAGATGTATATTTGAAGTAAAGTTAAATCAAGCAGCTGTGAATGAAAGATAGGATTATGATTTTTTTTTTTCCACTGAAGGTGAAATTGAATGTTATTAACTCCAGGGCAGCTCTGTCCTCAGGGAGAGCCCAGTCTGTTATCACCGGTTTTACAAAACCTTACTACAATCTTTTTTTGTCATCCTGTCTTGACAGTGACATGCTGTGGCAGCATATTGCAATAGAGGTAACGGGAAACCTCCTGCAAACCTGTCACTACAAATAAGCTGCATCAGGCAACATCTTCTTACAATATGTAAGAAGCTGCTGATACGTACCTATATTTTTTAGTGATGTTCAGAGGTATCATGGGGCACTTAAGCTTTCACATGCTTGTGCCATAGCCCGCAGTGGGGGTTTTGCCAGCCATCCCCAAGCTTGCAGGGATGGGCATGGAGCAGCGTGGGCTGAGTGCAAGAAGGGGCTTGTAGCAGGGAGGTACAGGGACCTCCAAAAAGCAGTGTCCATTTTTGTCTGTTTTCTGGTGTGTAACATCTTTATGTGTATATATATTTCTGAAGGAAAAAAAAAATAAGTGCGACTCAGATGTAACCCTACTTTTGTCTGTAATCTCACCATCAATGCTGTAGCCTGTTATCATGGATATATCACTTGAAGTTCTTGTCAGGTATCATAAAATATCATACTCTGGAAGAGCAGAGAGGATATTAGTTTCCAATTCTTTCTTAAAAAGTAGGGCTGTTTTGGCTCAGGTTCTGGTCAAATGTCTCTTGATGGATTTTGTCCTAGTTGCATCTTACTTCAAGTGACTTGGACAGTTTTGTTTATTCTCCAGAACCTCCTGTCAGGAGATAATATTAGCAATATTACTTTACACTGTTAAATGACTTAAGTCGATGATGTTGCAGTCCATCTAGTGAAGTAATGCTTGTACTTATCTTGTAAAATGCTATGGATCATTTAGATGTAAGGCATTATGTAGCCCAGACAAGAAGCTATTACAAGACGCTCCGGAGTGGTTTGTCCCTTCTTTAACACCAATTTTGGCTGCAACATGTCCCATGAGTCCAGAGCGCTGGGATGGTCTGTCCACGCCACTCTGCGTCCTCAGTGCTGTCTCTGTGCAATAACATAAATATAATTTGAACACTTTCGAGTTGGGAACCGCCAGGAAAGGTATTAAGGATGGGATGCAGCACGCAGTAGATGTTGCCTGTGGCTAGCTCCAGCAGGTTACCGGCCTGCAGCCTGCCAGGACCACGTCTTCAGCGCTGTCCACTTAGGCTCTGCTGAATTCAAGGGGAGATTTGTTGGAAGAAATCTGAAGGGCTTCTCTATAAGGTCGCGACATGCATTTGCATCCTCGCTTCCACATAATATTTAACAATTTAGTTACTTGTGTCACTTGTTCTTCCAGCACTGTGATTTAGAAAAAATACCAATGGGTGAAGGCAGCATAGTATAGTTAGTGGGAGGTATACTAAATGGAAGGGTTAAAAGACTCTACAGTTATGTTGCAAAAGCAACATCAAGATAGATGCAAAAAAGAATGAGTTGTCATATAAAGAAACTGCATTTCTCTAACTCTGCCATCCTTAGTGTATTAGGGAGTAATATCTATGATACAGATGTAATATAGTATATGAGTTTCCACATTTGGCTAAGCCTTCTACACAAGTAGGTGTCCCTAGTGCAGCTTAGCCTGGCCTGCCAAGGATCAGAATGAGTGACTGAAATAAATCACTTTTTCTTCTTTAAAAGTAACTGCTTTTCTGCAGCCTCAGTAAGAGTGCAGTCTGAAATGTATGCCATTTGGGGCTTCTCGCCACAAAACTGAAATTAGCAGATTAGATTCAAGAGAGGACAACTAAAACGCGGATAAACTAACTGGCAATTACAGCTGGTCCAACAGACAGATGTAGTTGTAGTCCACTGTATGCATGTGGCGGGTGAAACAGAAGAACACTGGGAAATACGGTGCAAGCTTATACAGTGTGTACTGTGTTTTGTAGGAGTAAAATCTTTATTCTCCGGGTCAAAGAGAAGGCTTTTCTGTCTTCAGTAGGCTTTAACGCAGGCATAATTTAATCAAAAGTAGGTAAGTAGCATATCCCTGTAAAATAATAAGCACCTTTACCAAAAAGCATCAGGAAAACTTGTTTAATAACGATGGCAGAGTTAGGAGTGAGAGCTTCAACAGGAAAGGGAAGGAGAAAGGATATTTTTTAGTAGTCAGTAAAACTGAATGTCAATGAAAAATAGAAATTGTTGAAAGTGGAAAAAAATCTCCTGAAAACAGTGACCTTTCAGTCAAGATACAGTGAGCCATGACCTGCTCTGCTTGACACTGGTGTCAGTCCAAGGTCATTTTGCTGCAGCCTGGGATTATCCTGACTGGTAATGGGAAGCAGTATCTGTCCTGAGGAGATTTGCTTTTAAAGGCCAATTAGTAAAACCAGCTGCCTGGTAAGAACTTTGCGTTTTTGATACTAGAAACTTCTAAACTGGCCAAGGTAAAATCACGCTGATCTTAGCATTAAGTAGAAATTGTTGTGGAATGCAATAATCTGAAGTAACTTTAGGACTGTGGTTTTAACGTCTTCTCAAAGCTTACCTTTTTGTGACCTTCATACATGTTGTGTTTTTCAATCGCGCTCGGTGCTTTTTGGCCTTAACTTTTAGCCCTTATCAGCTTCCACCGACACTATCTCACATGTGGCTTTAGCAGTTTCCCAAAGTGTTGTCATGGAAAGTTGCCCTTACGCCCCAGAGCTTCCAGTTCGTCTGCCTTCGCATTTTGGTGTCCTATTGCAACCATCCTAGTCTCTGTCATGGCAGCACATCCCCCTTATAAAAGCAGTCAAAACTTCCAAAGATAGGCTAAAATCATTGATTACCCCAGAAAAAAGTCAATCCTGTTCAGATGAATAATAGCATCATTTTACTTTAGGTCTCCTTGATATGGAAATGAAAAGGCAGGAGGATTAGAGTATTACAGGGAGAACATAAGAAACTTCAGGTCCATACAAGGAATATTCAGGGGCTGATTTTCTCCTGTCAGGCCTGTAGATATCTTTTTTTTTTTTTTCCTTGTCAACTTTGGTGGCATTTATACTGGTGTAAAAATTGTTTAAGGGAAAAAGTTAGTGTCTGGTTTCTAGAGATTAAAGGGAAAACATTACAGTAGTCTCATGTGCCATTTCTGAATGCGGCTCTACCACATACGCTGCTCCAGATATCTGCAACTGAGCTCTCACACACGCAACTTGGGAGGGTATGAGGTCACCCTCTCTGCAAAGCCTCTTACTGGAGGGATCTGGTTAATCCTCGTAGCCTGGTTCAAACTAATTAGGATAGATATGGGCACTGAAGAGAAAAATAGACCATCCGTCCTTGAGAATTCCCCAGGGACACGGCAGCGGTGAAAGAGCCGCACAATTGCTGACTCTGGGGAAGGCTCTGCAAGAGGCTGCATAGTGTCGTTTCCAGCACCTTCTCGCATAGCTCTCAGCTTTTAAAGGTGAGCTACAACAGCAAAGCAAAAAATGAAACCTAATTAAGCATATATTTCTGTGCTGGACTCCTCCTTTGACAAGGCAATGTGGGACGGTCAGAGGAGAAGGAAGTTATAAGCACTGTTTTTTAAAAGTTGTTTCATGTCCGTGGCATCTTCCAAGGGTCTGTTTGCTTCACCAGCAACATCATCACTTAGCAATATAAATTGATTTTGTTTATTGCAGTGAGTATGAGCCATAGATTTGATTTCCCCCCTCACACACTAGGGAAGCAGAAAGGAGGCACAGTGGTTTATCTGACCAGTTCTTCTTGATCTGAATTCTTCTCCTGGTCAAGGCAGGGTTTGACCCAATGCATACAAGAAGAAAGGACGATTTCCTGAAACTCACATAATTCTCTTGAGTTGTGGGTGGGCGAGATGTTTTTCTATAGTTCCTGAGTCCTTGTTATCCAGTTTTCGATGAAGTGATCTTGGAAGGAAAACCAAAAAAAAAAAAATCCCAAAGCCTCACACCTATATAAAAATATAAGGAAGAAAATACCTTCCCCCTTTAGATCCTTCCAAGCATGGATCTTCAGGGTAAAATGCATAGTGGGTTTTTATGAGAATGTAGTGTTTTAGGATATTGTCTGTGACTTGAAAAAAAAGAAAAAATTCACCATATGAAAGACTATATAATTCAAATGAAATTCATATTGTTAAGTTTTTCACCTTTACGCAAAGCCTGTCCTGGATTTTCAAGAGTGTACAGTAGTATATTCAATATTCTGGGTGTCCAGCACTTTCCTGGAGATCAGGTCCTTTTGCTGTGTTGCCAGTGAGATACATAAACTCACTAGTCACCTTTAGAAATCTTGGTTGAAGCCTGAAGAATGTTCAGAAATGGTTATCATTATAAATTTATTCTCTTCTTTTATAGTTTTGTCCGTCCTTACTTAAGTGTCTCCCTTGAGAAGGACTTCAGTGAACATGAGTAAAGCTGCATGGTGGGTGATGCAGATCACCACTGCAGATTGCAAGCGTAAACTTGCACTAAACCACCCCCACCTTCATTGCTGTTTGGGCATTTCCACTGCTCTAATGTCAGCACTCTTAGTGAAAAAAAGCAGTTCAGCCTGACCCATAGATGATCTATTCTTTGCAACTCTTTTAAATTCATTACAATTGTATCAGTGTATGCTCTTTCACGTCACTTGGAGTTTTGGCCATAGGGATCTGCAAGAGAGTTATCCACTGATGCTCTCAAGAGTTTTCTTTTTGTTACTAAACAGAATCTCTAGGATCTGATTATCACACGAGCGCAGGTAATTTGATCCACGCTGTAGCATCACATAGTAGAAGTCAATGAAACTATTGAATCTATGAAATATTGCTTCAAAAATTATGAGATTTTGCTTCAAAGTCTTGTAAATAGTTTTTCTGCATTTTAGACAAACAAATTAAATACAATACAAATGCCCGGGCTCTTCACATATAAAATGTGATGAAATCAAACACAACTGTGCAATTTGAAGTTTGAAGTGCAAGCAGATGTTGCTTTTGAGTGAACTTCTTCCACTGCTTAGTGATCCTCTAGTGATTGCCATCTAAAGAGGAAGATGAAGCAACTTTGCATGTTGTGGATGCTGGTTGTCAATATGCAGCATGCAAATGAAATTGTAGCTAATCCTCAAAAGGCAGTGCCTCTAAACTCAATGGGTGGGCTCAACTTTTAAATGCAATTTGCCTGCAATTTGCCTTTGGAATCACCTCCTTTTTTCTTAGCTAGGAGACTATTTTAATTCTCTACATTAAAAACGGAAAACATAAGGTGGGATAGATGGTTTAACCCAGCTCACTGTTGTACTAGATATCAAGATTACCAAAAGAACATGCTAGTCAGCAACCAAACACTGTGCCCCGTGCTAGAAAGCAAAATATCAAGAAAATGCTTTGAGGTTTCCTGATCATAATGTCCCAGAAACATTGTTTTTCCCCCTTACTTCTTTCCTCTTTACCAAGGGGAGTACGGTGCATTCATGCCTGCAGGTGGACAGATCAGTCTTGATGGGCAGTGGGATCTTTAGGCCCCCACTCAGAGAGTATACAAGCGCATGGTGAGAAGATGTTGTGGCTAGGGTGTTGCTGAAATGCCCAAATCTTTGCTTATAGAAATTGCTTCTTGAGGATTATTGCAGGCATATTTACAAGTCTAAATTATTCCAAGATTTGGGAGGTCTCAGAGATGGCTTTTAGCTGATTTTTCCCATTATTACTACCCTTCTGCTGTGTCAGCAGATCTCAGATGCAACCAGTCGGCTGACCTACAGTACTTATTTGTAATTAAGTATCAAAAACACAGTGATAACAGCAATCTAGTTGCAATGCATTTCTCTACCTGAAATGCAGATCTCTCTTCCATTAGAGTAATTAAGCTATGAAATTTGGAGTGCTCAAAGCCTCTGATGTTTTGAAGTAATTAGCAACATGGGGAAAAGATCCTGCTTTCTGCAAGTACCAACAGCTGATTTGTAATAAAGCCAATGTGTTTGGTTTTCTGTTATGGGCTAAGTTGTATTGTTCATTATTTACTAGTATTTTGCCAGCTGCCAGACATTTGTAAAATTGTTTGTATATCTCAAACACACTGCAAAGATGAGGACAAATTGTTGCAGTCTTTAATCGCTGTTTATATGACTGTAGCATGTAGGAATCCTCATCATGCAGCGGAGCCCCAGCATGCAAGCAGCTGTACAAACCAAAACACAGCTTTTTGCAAACTTGATAGCAGGCACCAATTATTCAATATTTTATTTTGCTTATTCATCTTCTGCTAGATCATTGGTAATTTAGGTAACAACCCATCCTTTATGAGTACAAATAATGAATAATGAATGAAAGCTCAGAAATATTTTATAAATAGTTATAAACATCATGTCCTTTTGGAGAAATCAGGATCAGTATCAGTAGAACGTAGGTCTAAAATGGGGAGGTATGACGTTTGCCCTGAAATTTCATTCACTGCAAGCACTTGACCAGCCTCTGTGTTGTTTATGTTGCTATGGGACTGCAGGAAAATGCTGCCCATTCAGAATCGCACAAAGGTGCAAGCACCAAAAAATGCCTCCTAGGTGGTCTGCAGGCCACTGCGTGTCATATTCCTGCACCCGTGGGTAAGATGTTGGGGGAAAACAGGCGGGTTGCCCTCCTTGGGCGCCCAGGTGGCGGGCCGTCCTTACGGTCCAGATGAATATTCAGCGCCGGCATCAGAAAGCTGTTTCTTCCAACCCCCTGGCTCTGGGGTGCCTCATGCTCCCAGGTCTCACACGGGCATGGGAAACTCCTGATTCTACCCCAAACTGCAGCACTTTCCTCTGCAGAGCTTCTCCAGGCTCTGCAGAAAAGCTAACTGCGCTCTGAGTGTGCATTTCTTACTGTTGTTTTCCTCCTTTTGAAGCATTTGTTGCCTGTGTAAGTAGGAATCATTTATTTGTTTGGGTGTGTCTTTTTATTTGTCAGATTATTTTATAGTCAACTTCTAATGAGGTCAGGCCATTAGCAATCTGCAGGCTAATGGCAGAGAAATACCGTGGTCAGCTGTTCAGCTTGTGCAAAGGCAGCATGTTAGCCGTTCCCGACTGATAGTTGTCGAGCTTGTTCTTAAAATCCCACAAAAATGGGCTTTCCGCATTTTCTCTGGGGAACCTACTCTGGTGTTTAGCTGTCTTTTCATGACGTAAACTGTGGCTTGCAGGTTTATACAATGCACAGGATAACAAATACTAACCTCATAAGTGAAGAATAAACAACTATTGTAAACTATTGTGTCTAGTGTAAAAAGCAGGCTAACGAAGGGTAAAAAACTCTGTTATTTTACTGATACTGAAATTATAAACTGATTTGCAAACAGGTTTAAAAGTATTCTGAGCCATTTACTAGATATTTTGTAAACTAATTAATTTGGATGTTGATGCTGCTATCTGACACTGAAATGAGAGTGTTTAGATGTTGGCTGGGGCCAGTGAATCATATTTCTGGTTGATAAAACAAAATTAAAATTTGTGCATGAAAACACGAATTGAGGTAGTTTCTAAAACTATTCCTAAACCCTGAGTATTGATCAGATTTGAGTCACTTCTATGACAACTTCAGTGCTTTGTTTCTCACTTTTCTATGTTATTTTCAAAAAAAGGTTTTGTAGTGTTTCACTTACAGAAATAATATTTTAATTAGCAGCCTAGTGAACCGATTCTGGGATTAGCCTCTGCCATTTTGCTGTGGATAGGCAGGGGTGAAGAACAAGGGAAGTGCCTCATATCTTTCTAAGATTTACCTATGGTCTTGACCATATAAGATTGCTGATGACAGCCTCTGTGTGCTTAAAGTTAAGCAGGAGCACAAATGCTTGAGCATTTGTAAATCTAATGGATCAAAATATTCCCTTACTATTAGAGTACTTCGGGTGCGTTTTTGACATCACACATCAAGTACATAAAACACCATTTACAAATGGGGTCTGTAACATGCTGTTACTTCCTCCCCTTCCAGCAGACACCCCAGCATCAACCTCCTCACAGGCTTTAGAGTCAAGTTTTCATAAAATAACACTTTCCTGCAAAGGCAAAGGTATTGCACAGTGGATGTGGGTGCTTCCGGCTAAATCTGCAGGTGCAGCTTTAGTGCTGCATACCTAGCTTCAGAGATACGGGTGCAAATCAAGCTCAGCTTATTTGCACACATTTCATAATTTGCCTTATTTGGTTCATGGACCAGGCTCTATAAACATGATGAAGTTTACAGTGCTTATTCCTCTGATGGTTTTCTGAGTGTTCCAGCAAAGAAGGGGTATGAATAGTGACTTGTAGCAGTATTAAAAAACTTCACCTACATAGAAACTAGGGCAATATTTACTGCAAGTAAAAAATATTTGTAATTGTTATGTGGTGCTTTTCAAATGATATTTCATGTCTAGTTTTATTTTGAGTTATTTTTTAAAACTTCAGTTCCTCATGAAAACAAGTTGTATAGCTTATGGTATTACTCTGGCAAAATGATTTCCATAAATAAAGCAAGATGCAGTAGAAGGGAGCATATATAAAGATTAATGCATCAGACTTTTAGGCTTACCCCAACTAACAATAATTCCTAAGACTTAAGTTATTGGAAAGGAAATCTCTCTTATGGAAACAGGCAGCAAATCCAAAACTACCTGAGCAGCATGGGCAATTTACTTGCCTTCCACTTAAAGAATTATATTTTTATAGCCATTTTCCCTGAGCTTATTGATTTCATAGGCAGTTTTCTCCAAAGACAGAATGCAGCTAGGTTTAGCATGCAAATGGGCATGGACAGTAATTAATGTCTGTGCTGTTTGTCAGCCTAATGTAGCTGGTGAGACCAGCTGTAGGTGCCACGGTGCAGGCAGACGGGCAGCAGCGAAGGCAGGTTAACCTGTCTCGCGGCTTGTGTGCAGTGATTCGATCATCAGCTGGCAGTAAAGAGGGTCAAACCGAGCTGTGAAGAGCTTGAAACCAATATGCATGAGAATTTACAATTTTGGGTGATTTTCAAAGAAATATGCATAGTTCTTAAAATATTAAAAGACTCAGTTTTCTCAATTTCTGCTTTTCGTCAAAATAGGTGGTACATACATGGAGAGTGACAGTTAGTATTTCTTTCTTAAAAAAAAACAAAACAAAACACACAATCAGATGCTACCAGAAAACAGCACCTTACCTTGTATCACTTTCAAGGTAATATCAATTAAATTAACTGTGGAACAAATAAGCGAAGAAAATGGCAGAGAATGTAAAGTCAATTTGCTAATTAAAGGCAGATAACAACCTTGATATTAAGTGCTACACGCTGTGACAAAAAATAATAAGCAACATAGGCTTGATCCCAATTAACGTCAGTAGCATCTGGGAACCAAATACCATCAGTTTCTTTTGAAAATCTCAGCTGCGTTGCTTACTGTGATGAAAATAATAACACCAGTTATTAGGAACCAGCTCAGACTTGCTTTAAATAGAAAGAAGTATGTGCAGAGCTGGCGCCCTAAATAGTTAATATATCATGATATCATCCTTAAGTAATGGAAAGATCACAGAATGATAATAATATGAGAATAACAAATAAAATTGGAAAAAAATGTGAACATCTTAAAAAAAAAAAAAGAAAAAAGAAAGCTATGAATTCAGATCAGGGGCAAAAATTTGTCTCAATCTTTGTTTCATTCTTTCTGACCAGAACAATTTGTAAAACGAGATTCAAGTAAACTCCTGTATTTGGAAGTTACTACAAATTAATGAACTGATGCTGTTTTGCAATGTAGCAAAGCTGTTGTAATCTATACATGATAATAGCTGTATGATCTAAGGCCCAGTAGAGATGGATCTAGGAAAGGCACCACTGCAAATTCATTGCTCATTATGCAAACTGCCCACACTAGTGAGATTCTCGTACTGTACCTAGAATTGTAGAGATGTCAGTGCTGCCACTCTGCTGACTGGAAAACACTAATTATTTAATGACATCCAGTGTCAGTGAATGAGTCACTAATGATCATTGTCTTTTGTTTTCTGTTTAAAAAACATATTCACTATATTTGGCAATCATTAAAACAAGACAGAATCAAAATAAAGAGCTCACACTTCCAATTACAAACAAGCCACACACATTTTAACGGCCTGGAGATACAGGAGACCAGATGCAACCTTTCACCCTTCAGATCTATCTGCTTTACATCCTTTAAATTTTAAATTCTGCTACTTTGCCATTTGCTCTGTGACTGCATGGTGATCCCATGCTCTATGAATGGGTAATGATCCCGTGTATAGCATCTCACAGTCTCAGGAAGCATAGTAGGTTGGTTGGGCATGCTTCCCCCACAGTGTACTTCGTTAACCTCAAACTAAAGCCAAAAGAGTATATTGATGATCAGAAGTCCTTAGAAGAATGTTTGGTTAGAAATAAATCATGAAGGACATCAGGAAATTCAGTTATTCACAGTAACTTTAAGAACACAAACCCACAAAAGTTAAAAACACAAAAATTCAGAATCTATGGGGAAGCTATGCTGACTTCTCAGCAACCTCATCTCTCACTTTTTCTGTCCTTGTTTCTGTCAGACCTACTTTGCATGTTGTGCTATTTTTGGAACAAGGGATTTTTCTAGGGACTGTAGGAAACCATCATCCATGGCTCTCTGTTTTTGTATGGTCTGTGTTTACAGCTTGCAGGTGAAAAAATTGCCAATTTGCAGCACCAAACTTTGGTTCCTATTTGATTACAGCAAAGGCACTTTGCACAGTGCGTAATGGCACGAATACCTTTGGCGACACACGGTCGCAGAGGGTGTTTCTGCAGGCGGCTGAGTGCCTGCTCCCAGGCACAGAGTGCCCTGAGCACATTGCAGGATTGAGCCTCTAATGAGGCATGCCTTTTGCATGCTTTTTTTGACTCATCAAGACTTCAGTAAATCACTGTTTGTCTGCGGGAAGGCAGTCAGGAGCTGGATGTGATGCAATTAGGGAACGCTTTTGAAATGAGTGTCTTGTGTGGCATTACAAGAATTTTTCATCCCCGAGAATAAGATATCCCAAACCCTGACTTGTAGAGGGCATTGGTGCAAGGGGCAGAGTGTGGGTAGCTCTTGCTGCTTGAACTGCCTCCAGGAGCCCTGAGGCTCTTTTAATTTGTTCAAGGGCCTGCAGAGCTGGCTTTGCCCTCTTGCACCCCTTTTACATAGTCCTGCACCCACAGTTCTCGACAGGATTAAGATTTTCATGTGGGGAAGGCAACTCTTTCGGCAGAAATCACCATATCGCATCATCTCTGCTGTCCCACACATGCACACAAGTAGAAAAAGCAACACGGGTCAGCAGCAATATGGGATAGAGCATGTAACAGCAGAAATCCCAGCAAGGCGGGAACACAACAGCTCTGAAGTAAGGCACAGGAACGTTTTATTTTGCGGAGGAGTCTGTTAAAGAAAAGATCCTTCTGATTTGGACCACAGAGACAATTCCTGTTATGGCCCAGTGGATACACTTGACAGGAAATTCAATTATTTAGTGAGACAACCATGTTTAGGGTTTTCAGTAGAAACTGAGGGCTCGGTGAAAAATCATTCCTAGATCTGGGACTTCATAGTATAGAAATACAGGAAGTTAGACCGAGTGAAGATATTTGTCCTAGGCTGGAAATGGCATGTGCAAAGGGAGAGTGTGTTTAATTTGTACTCACTTCCAGTATTCCTGTTCTAATAGATGATATTTGTGTGTATCTGGCTTTCTTCTGATGCAGAAAACTAAATGCGCATTGACTGCTTGAAATACATGCTGTTCTAGTATGAAGGTTCTCCTCACTATGCTAAAAAATGCCTGAAATACCTCCCATGCGATATCTATCAGGAAAATAAATTCTGGGTTTTCGATACCCATAATCCTTTTCTAAAAGAGAGCGGAATGCTTTTGCAATTTTTCTCTGATAAAACTCATCAATCATACTGCTTCTCAACTGTATAATCTCTCATTATTGCATTGTGAATTTATTTGCTTTAGCTCCCTTGCTTCTTAGTGTTTTGCACATGCACTCTGTGTCCCTAGAAGATTTATGCACATTGGTCTTGACCTTCACAATAGGGTAATGGGTATTTAAATACAATTATTTTAAGTAAACATTAGAAGTCACTGTTTGCCAGTATTGATTGGGAGGCAGATAAGGCAGGAGTTTGGAGGGTTGTAAATCGTGCTATGAAATAACAAATCGTGTCCTGCATGTGAGTAGCTCCCCTACACGAATATCAAACAAGTGCCCTGACCAGACAAGGGAACAGCAGGTCTGTCTGATGAGTAAGGATTCAAGAAGTCCCCTTAACCAAAGAAAAAACTAGGATTCTCTATAAATTGTTGTTGCTTTTAGGAAATTTTCTTGTGAGGTGAAAGGAGGTATGACCTGGTTTGGCTGTAATCTCTTTACCCCCCCCCCCCCAAAAAAAAAAAAAAACATTTGAACTGCTTTTCCATCAATGTGAGCATCTTAAGGTTTATCGAGAAGCTTAGCAAACCCAGTGTATGTGGAGGCATCTGCAACATCAGCTGGATTTCTAGGCTCTGACTTAACCCTTACTCTCCCTTGGATACAAGGGTTTCAATGTGCTTGTGAGAATATGCATAAATTTCTTCTGTTGTTGGGAACTGTATGTCTAAGCAGGCTTCACAAGAGCCGTGCCTGCGTAGGAGTTGGCAAGGCAGAGCAGCTCGCGTGTAGGTGCAGAAAAAGCAGACGTGTTTCAGCATCGCTCAGAGCCAGGGTGTATCACTGAAGCACAGTCTCCCTTTAGGCAGGAATAGGATGTTTTCTAGTGTTTTATTCCCACCACAGTAGAGGTTGATGTTTTTCTGCCTACAGCGCATTCTTTGTAGTTCCTTATTGCGGTTAATTTTGCTAACATTGTTGAGCTCTAGTTTCAGATCGGCTTGTGTGGTTATTTTGAACACCCGACCATTAATGTTCTTGCCCTCAAGCCCACTGCAAACTTACCAACCCGGCTAGAAATGTTTCCAGCCAGGACACAGCAAATCTAGTATATTGGTCAGAAAGCCGCTTTCGGCATTAGCGTCTGCTTTTTTCCTCCTGCTTTTGTCTCCTCATAAGTTCTCTACCCTGAAGCACTGCTCCTTCCTCAGCAATGCCACCTTTAGTTGCACACTGCTATTCATCTTTATTATCAATGTATTTTTCTTAACTTGTAGTTCACCTGATTTCAGAAGAACAGTCTTAAACTCATGTTTCCTGGCTTTACAAAGCAGTAGGTTTTATACTTGATCATGGACTACATATAGTGGGACAAATACCTAGCCCTTATTCATTTTATGTGGCGGATGCAGTGAGGATGAACTCTGCCTGAAGACAAGACCACGAATGTGTCTGCCTTGAACTTCAGAATATCAGTAGTCTTTGAGAAGTGACCATTTGTCCCCTGGTGCTGCAGTGGCAGAGTCCCAAGGAAGAGTTGGCCAATGCCCATTGTACATTGCACTTGTTTGCTTTTTCTCTTTCTTCCTTTCCCCCTGAAAGCTGTAAACCTGTAATGTCCTCTTTTACAGAATCTAATTTGTGACATGCTATAATGGGCACTATCTCATTAATCAGTGAAAGCAGAAACGGTGTGTCACGCTCATAAAAAATTATGGGTCTGACTCACTAACAATTGGAGCTCTCTTGACAAGAAAGACATACAGTTGTTTCTCAAGCCATTTGAGAAAAAAAACACCATATGTAATGATGGATGTGGCACGGCTGCATTCATACTCTGTCTGGTGCAGCACTAGCTGCACTAAGATGACAAAAGTTCTAATCTCCCTTTGGACTTTTTTTTTGCATTATCAACACAAATTGCATCAATAACTGCTGCTGTACCTGGACCAGTTCTGGAAAGGCAGCTGAGCTTCCTCCATGAGTATTGAGGATGCTCAGGACTTTGGAGGGCAGCAGGAAACAGCAGATTCATTTCATTTAGATATTCCTTTATTGAGAAAAAAAGGGGTGTAGAATAAACCATGTTGGAATATAATACAGGAAGATATAAATATACAGAGGAGGAAGAACTGAGCTGAAGTATAGCATATCTATTGCTAAGTCCCTGACCTCCCTGTCATCTATTTTGGGTGCCCCATACTGTACAGACCTCAGTGGCTTTCTAAAACCCTTTCTGTTGCACCCATTTTTATGCTGTTTTATTTTTGTGCTTTAGCATAACACATCATTGACTGCTCTCCAAATTGCACTGATTCATAAGATGTGGATAAGTCCCTATAACTTTTCCAAAATCTCTAAACCAGAAAATATTGGATTAAAGTAAAATGAGTGAAACCATATAGAGCTATAAAAATAACCAACGTTCTTCAGCCAGCTTTGGAAGTGGTAGGTGGAGAAGGGAGAAGTTTTCAAACAAAATTTGGCTGCCCCAGCTCTTCTAATCTTAGTTTTTTCCTTTTTTTTCCAATTTATTATGTTGTTCAAGTCCGTGCAGGTATTAGGTAATGCCATAGCTGTAGATATTGTTAACAGCCATGCTTATTCAATTTATATTATGCATTAAATTCTGCAAATATTTTCTTCTTTCCTTTATGACAGTGAAAACGTTTGTCACATTTTTTTAATGTTTTTTTCACATTGTGTTCTCGGTTTCCCACAATATTTTGTAGGTGTTTTGTATCAGTAAGTCAGCTTGGAAATGGTCAGAAGTATTTAACTTTTGAACCTATTTCTGTGAAAATAACATTTCAGCCTCCTTTCCTGAGTGATCAGAAGCAGGTATGCTTGGTTAGGCTAGGTTACTCGGTATTTTCTATAATTATCTAGGTTCAGATCATAGCTCAGTCACTTCAGAGGACTTTTCCTCTTCTAAGCTGTACCGATTTACTAAAGGAGGAAAGAAGGACTACTACCTTTAGTTCTTATTTGATTGAAGGGTTAAACTGTCAATGACTTTAATTTTGCCTGTCCTAATAAACAACCTTACGGAGATACATCTCTCATCCACATCCTATGTGGTATCTATCTATCTATCTCCCCTGTTTTTTAGACTGATTAGAAATACAGTGGCCCACTGTGGACAACCGAGAAATAGACAATACCTTTGCCCGAATAAATCAAATCAAAACGTAGTTCCATCATTAGGAGGAGGCAATAAACAATAATATTTCTCCAAATCCTTTTAACCTTATTCTCTATTTCTGTGGCTTGCTCTGAAGACTTTGCTGTGAGAAGGAGGAGCTATGAATGGCACTTGCTTTCCATGGTCACTCGTAGCAATCCCAGCGCGTCCTTGCTAGTTACTGCATCGGGTCTGCTGGCATTAAGCGAGATGTCAGCAATGGACCAAGTGCTGCACAGGGACATCAGGCAGGGAGACTTCAGTTTAGGTAGGAGAGAGATTATAACAGGGAACCTAGGGACGTAATGAATGGAGCAGTGGTCTGCAGAACAGCACTTTAAGGTGGCATTCACAAATAGTTTTCCTCTGTATTTTTCCGTTCATTATGCTTCATGGTTTCCGTTTCCTCTCCAGAATGAATATATTCAATACCAAAATTTACAGCTTTGAAAAGTACGGTCAGTCCTGCATAATATTTGGGGCGATCTGATGTATATCCCTGAAACAGTAGGGCACTATAAATAATAACTTGTGCTGCTACCTCGGCATGTCAGTTCATTTAATGAGATACACGTGACAATCCCAAATGCTTTACTGAGCGTGTCTGGGAGGAACAGCTTCTTGTCAGCCCGGCAGAAATATCTGCTTCTCCCAGCAGCGTGGATGTGCTCCAGCCTGGCACTGTTTCAAAGCGTGGAGCCAGGGAAAGGGGCCGACCGCGCTGCCGCACAAAGCGCACCTTCAGCGGCTGCCTCCTTTGGGCGCTGGCACGGTGGGTTGCGCTGCCGCATCGAGCCACTGACAGACCTGGTTACATCAGATAATGACTGATGTGACCAAAAAAACAACCTTGTACAACATATGGTAACAAGACTGGATTATGTGCCTTTCCCCCCACCCCCCTTTCCCAAAAAAAGAGAATGTGCTGTCTTAAAGACCGCTGCCGTGCTCACGCATGTAGCCTCCGTTTATCTGCAAAACACTGACTCAGAGCAGTCACGGGATCTCAGGGATGCGGGGCCGGTGGTTTGACTATTTACCCTTTCATTGTGCGCAGCTACTTTTGCTTTTATTTTCTTCTTTCTTCCTAAAGCTTTTATTCAGTGGCTGAATCACAGTAAGAGATCTGCTGCCAAGAGAAAGGTGACAAGTCGTGTGAGCGCGTACCAGACGTCTGCGGCAGGGCGTTTGCAGTGCGAGGCTGACAGGGTGTCTATCTCTCCAGGACGCCTTGCCAGTGGCACACTGGGCTGCCACACACACATTTTTTTTCTTTTTGGTGGAGGAGGAAACTTGACAGGCTTCTAATTCCACTTCTTGCACAACACAGGCCAAAGCACCTCTCATGTCTGCAAGTCTAGAAGTGAGATTTAGCTTTTTTTTTTTTTTTTTTTTTTTTTTTTTTTCTGCCCATTTAGGGTATCCATGCAAGTTAAACACTCCAAGTGATGGAGCAATCATCTAAGCTGTTCCCAAGTTCACTTAAAACTGTTGTGTATTTCATTTCCAGCATGATTTCCCCATTGCCAACATCATGTGTAAGAAAAAAGGCATGGGCACCTTTTATTATTCTTCTGGTACTATAGACTTTAATGTTCATAGTTTGATTTGTGTGGCTATTGGAGGATGGAAATAAATAATTTTTTTTTTTTTTATAATGGAAACAAACAAACAGCAGTGCTAGTAATGAAGCGATTACAGCAGTTGGAGGCTTTATGAAAAAATCCCTAAATCATGAGACTTGCGTTAAAGGTGCTAGAATATCACATCAGTTAAAAATCACTGGAATTTATGTAGCTTCTGTTTCCATCCACTGGCAACATTTTGCAGTGTCTTTTACTAGCTTAAAGAAGCCTCTGCTAGCCTAAATTTTTTTTTTCCTTGTAAGTATTTGCAAACCCAAATAGATTGCTTTGTAATCTATCTTCTCATAGATAAACTATTGAAATTGAGCATCTTCGATTTCTAGGCTTGTCACTTGACTGATTTTAAGCAATATCTGTGTGCAGAATCACGGCCAAGCCATTACGCATGTGCAGTCACCCCAGTAGATCCAGGAAGCACCGGAATTAATGCAATTGTCCTCAAACCCAGTGCAGGCGCAGCAAGTCTAAGCTGTTGCTGCTGCCCAAGCAAGCCTCCTCCAGGTACTGGGCATGGGATGAGTAGCAGTGGGTGACTCATGTAAACCTCCTGTGCCTCAGGTCTGTGCCTCCAAGAGGGAGCTGGTAATGCTTTTGCTGCTGTGGGGTGGGAGGGAGTATCATAAGGCTATGAATATTTGGGATATGATGGGATACTGCAAATAGAGGTGCTAGGAAAAGTCTGGTAAACCACAAGTACCTATGAAGTTGAGGATTCCTGCTGGAGATGGAAAAGTTTGGAGGTCTGAATTCATGTCTTAACAGGATAGTGCAAAACGGCTTAGAAAAGCAGCTTGGTTTTTGTTTCTTTGTTTGTATCTGCGTATAACTGCATACCCACCAAGGAATAAAGTGAAAGGGTCCTAAAAGTATTATGCACTTAATATCATCTGCCTAGACACTGAACTTTTTGATAAAGTTGTGTAAGGCTGCAAGTCCAGCCTTACTCTCCTCAACCTGTGTTAAAACTTTGGAAAGCCACATGATCTTGATGAGAGTTTTAATGAATCTAGGGGTTTCCTAACAGTGCCCCCCCCCCCCCCCCCCAGGAATTTAATCAATGCAGTTTGTCAGCGAGATGTGTGGTCTGGCTGGATGCCAGCCCTGTCAAAGTCCTTTACTGCTGTGTTACGAGGAGAAGGGTATTAGTATTCACACACTCTAGTCCAGCTCAGTGATGGCAGGCATTAAGAGAAATTCCAGCAATATATCCTGTGCTAGGAAAAGCAAAATAACAAGTTCTTGTTAAGGTGTTAGCCATGATGGAATACCCCATTCTTGCTGGGAAATCATATCTCAGATGAAGCTGAAAGGTCCTAAATTTATTTTGTAGCTCCTAGGAGCTGTCTTTGTTTAATGTGCTTAATTTCTGCACAAATGTTTTGTTTCAGAAGGATTGTGAGGGGATGATGTGACAGGTTTAATTATATTTAAGAAAATACAGAGGAAATCAAAGCCAAAGAGATAAAAGCTGAAACTACTGTATGGGCTGGAAATTTCTTGTGAATCATAAGCACCTGTAAGTACAGTGCTTCAGAGGCAGCTGCCCCAATTCTGGACAGAGCCACAGCTGAAATGGAAATCCTCTGATATGGTGTTTTATGACCTGCAGTGGCTGGCCCTGTACTTATGCAGGCACCAAGATGTCTGGGAGCAATCACAGGAAAACACTAAACCAAGCAGTGCTGCCTAGGTCAGAGGCTTGAAAGTTGACCTGTGTGGGCTGCATTGCCATGAACTGTTTGCAGAGATGGCAAGGGAGAGGGAGCACAATGTGTGGATTTACCCCCCCGGTCCAGCTTGCATGTTTATTTTCTCTTCTGTGTGTTGAGTATATCCTTTTTTGATCATTCACTGCAGCAGATTGACATCTGCAGCTCTTCCTCTGTAGATGTTGGATTAACTGTAGTGGCTGCTCCATACCCTACAGCACCAATGTCTGCCTTACTGCACCAGTAGAAATTATTGAAACAAAGCACATTAACAAAGGTGGAATTAATTTTCACGGCGCCATGAAAATTAAAGGCTTTTCCAGATTTTTGGACAGCCTGGAATCATTTTGTTTGCCTGATGCTTGACTCAATAGCTTGAATTGTTTCATTTTGACAATTCAAGCTTAGATCTACCCTAAACATTCATGTCAGGAGCAACGTATTAAAGATATGGGCTGCCTTACAGATAGAGCTGCTGCTATGCTATTTTTTTTTTAGTAACTTGGGATTATCTTTTTGTGTCCCTGAGGCCCTTACCAGGCCCATTTTTGTCACTGTGTGCCCAGAGCCACCCATGGGCTGCCTGAAGGTGGGCTCAGCTGGGTCTGTAACTGTCTGTGACCACCCAGAACCTCTTTCCCTTACTGCAGCCTGCTGGCACTAGGCAACAAAATAGAAGTAAATCAGTAAGTATCTGGACTAGTAAAGAGAGAAGAAAGTTAAAAGACATGTGACCAATTTAGAAATGTTTCTTGTTACATTTATGTACACTACGTACATTTAGCAGTGGCAGTAGGGACTGGGATTCAGCAACCCTGCAAATCTTCAAGCTCTGTAGTGGCAAGGTTACCTTTGCCTTAAATGCTATGTATTTCCATTGTTATTTCTGTACATCCATTTTCGGCATGAAGCAGAAGAAGAAACATAAGGAGACACAGGCACAGTCATTCTCAATTACATCTTCAAATTTATTTGGATACCTCAAAGTATTTTACTGATTTACTGATGCATTTCAACAATACAGCTACATCTCACCACATAAAGCTCACAAGGAAAAGCTATTCCCAGAATCTAACCACAAGCCATATCCTTGAGAGTTGCCTTTCTTTTCAAACAGGAGGTTCATGCAACTTTGGAAAGTCACGTAAGCTTCTGGAGTATTACCTCATGTGAAGACTGGAACAAGGTGAGAATTCTTGAACAAGGTGAGAATTAAGAGCTGTGAATTTTTTCCCAGCCCTTGCGCTGTCTTACATCAGAGGCTTGAGGAGGTGTCTCCGATTTTGTGTTATGTGATTTTTGCTTATTTGTTTAGCTACAGAATACACAGGACTGACTTACCTTTAGGTGCACCTTCATGTCAGAGTCAAAATCCAAGGGAATCACTAGTGTTTAACACCGGTAGCAGCCAAATGGCATGAGGCTGTGACTATCATCATTTGAAAAATACTGCAGTAAACTGTATGTCTCAGGAATGCCATCTCTAAAAGGGAAATAAAAATGGACATAACAAATTGCTCCTGATTTACCAAAAAAAAAAAAAAAAAAAAATCAGTGCACAAAAGGAAATTATTATTTTATTTTAAGATTTCCAAGTGCTCTGCATAATCCAGGGAGCCTTTGCATTTTCATGAATGACATATCTATCTATTTTACCGCCTACGAAAGGGAGAACTTTGGCATGCTCAAGTATGCCTTAAAGGCAATGCTGCCTTTGGGATCTCACATTAACATAATGATAAATGTGCTGTGTATTGCATGAAAATGCTGTGCGCCAATGTGTCAGAATGTGTTTTCCCCGCACACCTCTCAATTAGCATCTTATTTACATATTGGCAGAAAGGATTCTGAGAAAGACAAAATAAAGTATGTTTTAATACAGTCTTCTCCGAGGCCAAAGTATTGGCTCCAAAAGCAGTTTTCTGCTGGTATATCTTTCAGAGATAGTGATGAGTTACTTTTTGAAGTACTGAACCAGCGTGCGTTTCAGCAAATAGCAGTAGGAATAATACCATTTTTCATCTTATACAAGTGTTGTATTTGCTGTATAAGTCAGACTCAACAACGTGTGACTTGGATAAAACCACTTCCCCCTGCTCCCAACCTGTCACAGAACCAGAAAGTTTAGCTTTTATAATGATGGCACCACTACATTTGGTTAATGATAAAAATACCTAATTTTAGTGGAATTTATCATTGGTGGCATTCTTTTTGGCTGCCAGGTAGTACAAAAATATGGAAACAAAATAGTGGAAGCTTCCAGCATCACAACAGTGATTTGTTTGTTGTAGTCCTAGTATACTAGTTGTTCTCTTTTTTTAAAACCTTTTAAAATAATCTCTGCATCTTATCATCTCATCCCTCTGGATTTTCAGTACCTCATATTATTCAGAAGCGCTGTGTTCTAGATATCTTTTTCAAATGCAGTAAGCTTCGACATTTGTATGCAGGAAAACCATGCTGCAATGATACTTGCTATTCTAGGTTACTGTAAATGGTATTTATATTCCTTCTATATAAATGAAGGACACTTTATGCATCTGTAGTGCTTATAAATCCTTACGGTTAGAAATGCTTCATGCTAGGCACTGTACAAAGGCATCACAAAAAGACTCAGTCCTGTAGAGTTCAGAGTCAAAACATGTTTTTCAAGATATAACATACAGATGATACAAACAGGTGGAAACTCATGAGGAATGTATGGCCAGCACATGAGCAGACTAACCATTTTTGTAGCATCACAGCAAATAAGACTGTATTCTCACATCTAAGGATAGATGTGAAGAAAGCTAGTAAAGTGGCTTTAGGTAAGGGAGAGGCTATTTTCAGCAAGATGCTACTTGCGTGCAGGCTGTGGAAGATATCCTCTACCAAAACCAGTGAAAAACTTGAGATTGGAAATGATCAGAGCAGAGGAGAGCATTAACTTTGGAGACAAACAGAAGAGACCACTTATGAGAGTTGCTACATATGAAGGTGTGGGGATAGAGAAACTCTGAAGTTTCTCTGAAATTTAGGCTTAGCCTGGATGTGGGGCATGGAGATGCCCCAGCAGAAGGTGAGAGCAAGGAGAGAGGTTTGGGTCACTGTGCTCTGGAGAGGACATGCAGACCTCGAACAGAAGGATTAGACATTTCCACTTGTACTTTCCGAGTCTGAGACAAAAGTCTAGATAAAGAGGGGTCAGGGGACAAACTAAAATTGCAGTTTAGAGGAGAGTGCTCAAGGATAGAGGTGCCAGTTTCTGAATTATTAGAGCTGGTTAATTTGTGTTTTCGCCAACTTTTACAAATGGGTCTGCGCAAAGAACTGGTTCAGGCTATGATAAATACTGTTTTGGAGGGTATTATATAATGCACAGTAAAATAATATCCCCTCAAGCAGTGAATGTAAATAGAGTCACTGATATATTTCTGGAGGTTATGTTATTTTAATCAATTCTATAGAGCACTATCTCTGGGAATATTGGGGATATCTATGTGATATTGGACGTTACTGGCTCCTACTGGCAACTGCAATGTCTGAAATGAGACTAGTTCGGTTTAGAAAATTTGGAAAGCTGCCAGGCCCTGTTGAACTCAGTGGATCAAATTCTGCTGTTTTTACACATGAGCAGCTGTGTTGACTTCATTAGGGTCTCCTGCGTATAACAGAATACTGTCTTCTAATATGATTATATCAGGAAGCTGGGATTCATCTGTATCTAATTCAGTATAGCATTAGGTATCAGTTTGCCTGCATCATACCTGTCAATAACTTTTCAAAATTAAAAAAAAAGTAATAATGCCTAGAAAGAAAATAACTTGAGTAGACAGCCAATGGCTTTGGAAAATGGAATAGATTAAACAGACAAAAGTAGTGAAAGACAGATCATAACGTCAAAGCAAAGAGCCAGGGCCAGACAGCGAAGCTTAACATCTCTGCTGCCCTCTCACTGATGGCCTGACTTAGCAGCATGCTGAAGAATTTCAATTGCAGTCATAGCTGAAACAGGGTCATTACAGACCACAGGTGGGATTTTTCAAGCACAGGTTGAACACCCTCCCCAGGCCTTGATGTCTTACCTTTAACTTTTAGCAAGTGCATGTGTGGGCCAACCCTGGTATTTCTGAAAAGACTCAGGAGATGACACTATGATGTGTGTTTTCAGTCGCGGAGCTGTGTTTTCTACCTCTTGTTGTGCTTTTGTAGTTACCGCGTGAGCTAACGCCAGATAGTCGGTCTACGTAGGTGGACTCTCATCTTGCATCATTAACAGGGCCGACAACGCAACTTCAAGGAGCTCTTGCAAGAGCTGTTTTAAATTGATTATTGTGCTGTTCAGAGGCTCTAGTTACACAGCGCTCATTAGCGACAACTGAGGCACCGAATAAAGCAGACCTGTCAGACTTCCTGGCTTTGAAAAGACAGATAAATTAGTCTGGGCAGAGTGCCACGCTAGTCTAGTTATATTACTTGCAGTACTTGAACTGGCTCAGGGAAAGCTAGCTTGGGTATCCCTGCACGATACTGTAGCGTGCTGGCCAGATGCACCCCTCACACAGGCAAACGGCTAACAATATTTTCAATTGGCTTTACTTGTTCTACTTCAATTAAAACACTCTGGTTACTCTGAAAAGCAGGCTAACAGTGTTACCTTTTGCTTTTTTTTGGTGGCTGTGCTCTGAGGGAGGCTGGTGACACCTTCTCCACTGCAAGTGGTGGGTGGCCTCTCAAGGTAGTGTCTCCAGTACTCGGTCAAATTCCTCCCGAGGTGCTCGCATTTGTCTTCTGGCCCCGGGGAGCAAGCGCAGAGCGGCTCTTGTTCCAGCAGTGCACGGGACTGCGGTTGTGTAAGGTAACACAGGTGACACTGAGGGAAGAGAAGAAAGGCCAGAGTCATCTTGCTGCTTTCTCTAAGCTGGACTCAAGCTGGACCCAGGATGGGGACACCTCAATCAGGCTAATGTAGAAGGTGTAGGACACATTTACTTAGCTTTCCAGAAACTCTGTCTCTTCAGAAATTTTATTTAAAAAAGTGTTTAAAGCAGATAGGTTAGTCATAGATTTTTATTTTGATCAGAAAAAACAGATATTCATTAACCCAAACAAATCTCAGATAACTAATTAAAATACATACTGGCAATACAGTTTCTTGGAAGTTGTTCTCCCTTCCCACATTCGCTTTTGTATATGATTTTCTCCCCTTCTATGACGGGATAAAAATCAAAATCTTCTTCACATTAAAACACTTCTGATTTTGTTTGTTTGTTTTTAAATGGAAGTGAAAAGTGAATCACAGAGAGACTTCCTAGTAACTTCAGTACAGGCCAGTGGTTTCGACCATCACAAGTTTGCACTAAGACAGATAAATAACAGCTATTTTATACAGAGCAGAACATCCCCCAAAGCAGAGACCTGCCCCCTCCCCAAACAGCATTCATATAGACAACTAACCTTGACAGCTTTAGTCTCAACCAAGCAGAAGGAGGAGGACTAGAAAATCATTTCCCCATTTCCCAAGGAAATGTTCACGCTATACAGCTGTTTGGAACAGGCAAGATCGGATTTGGAGCACTCCAATGAATCAGCATTTTCTGACAAAAATTGTCATGTTAGAAAACACATCAGTGAAGTGAGGAAGCATGACAGAACTTTGTTTGTTTGTTTTCTGGAAGTGTCTTCACACTTGTGTCTCCAGCCCATTTATTAGGGCTAACAGCTGAAGTCTGTGTCTAGCACTTTTGTTCTTGCAAGGCCTATGGTGTATACTGTTTATCCGCAGCGCAAAATGCAAATACAGGCGGTGTTTCCTCACCGATGAGGAGTTCTGTACTTGGCTTAAACTCTTCCCTAACTCCTACAGGGATGCATCAATAGCGTCTAATGTGCCTTAAGCTTGTGATAGGCTCTAGAAACAGTCCTCTCATTCTCAATGCACGTGTACATTACATAGCATATACGGTACTGGAGAAATAAATGAAGAAGTGCAGGTAACACTGACGTGAATGCTCTGTAGTTTCCCCCATCTATGGTCAACCTGGCCTTTAGCAAGCAATGTTCAAGACATTAATTTGATCTGGCTGATAATCAGTGAAGCAAGTCTAGGAGCTTATGGTACACCTTGAAGGAACAGAATAAAACCTAGTTCTCTCATTTTTTAAAAATCCCTGTGGTTTAGTTTTTAGCTCTAGCAGGGGAATTTTGGAAGTCTGGGCAATTTCCTCCCAGAGCCCTTGACCAAGTCCACATGCAGCAGATCTGTTCAGATGGGGAGGGGAGGGGGTTAGCAAACCCCTGAAGGGTTATTGCGCACCAGTATGCGCCCAGGTAGAAACCAGAATTTAACTCTCAAATAAGGAGGACTTTGTGCCGCTCCTAATCACTCAGTGAAGATTTGCGAGACTCTGGCCAAATGCTGTTAAGTAAAATTTTCCACTTCAGCAACTTATTCAACCAAAGGGAATTCTGTCTGCAATACCATTGAATGCATTCTTCCTCAGAAAATAGAAATCATTGATTACCGTGCATTTGCGAAAGCATTGCTCTTCATCCTGCCCAGCGGCCTGTGCTTTGAAGAATCCTTCATGATTGCTACCTAATAATCAGTGTTTAAAAAAAACAAAACAAACAAAAAAAAACACAAAAAAACCCCCAAACCCCCCCACACAACACGCATCAGCAAACAGTAGATTATTATTGTAACCATTTTGTCAGATACAGTTTTTGGCAGAAAGGCTGGGTAGGAACGACTAAGGCTCCCTATTAAAATAATGCCGTCTGCATCCATCTAGAATTTTGGGATCACTGCTCACCTCTTAGGGTACCCTCAATAAGCAACAATTTCCCATTTACAAGTAATGTGGATAAAGAAAGAAAGAAAAAAAAAAAAGCTTAGTGAAGAGAAAAAGAACCTAGAAGAGCAGCTTGTAAAAACACTTATGAATACATCTGTGAAAGAAGAAGAAAAAGGAAAGGAGAGAGAGAGAAAGAAAGAAAAAAGAAAAAGAACAACACTGTTCTAGGACAAACTGATGAGCAATGTTTGTTTGCACACTCCAGTGCAAGCAGCCTATAGTCAGATGGCTCCTCACCACTCTGCTGATCCTTCCTGCCTTCCATCAAGGCCTGCTATGTTTCAGTTTTGGTGGATGGCACGGTCCCAGAATTGGGACCTCTCTCCAGCTCCTGGAGCTACTCTGTTCCCTCATCCAGCTATAGGTGCTTCAGATCAAGCTAGGGACAGACTAGTAGATGCTGGTCATGTTTTACTCTGCTCTGAAGTTATCTGCAACAGCTCTTGCTGTGAAATATTCAGTCAAGATCACCTCTCACAGTGAAGTTCAGCATCCTGAGCTTCAGAATGGGCCATTAATAAAATGTTATTCCCGTTACCTGTATTGCCATAGTTCTTTCAGGTGCAGTAAGGGTCTGACACAACGTTGCAACTGGTACTATGCGAACATGCCTTGAGCACATCCATTGCTACAGAGCAAGAACCTGCCCCTGCTTTCCGTTCAGTGACGGAGAGGAATTAAGCGTGTGTGTGTGCGCGTGCATTATACGGGCTCGTAAAGCATCACCGAGGAGAAAGCTTCCATCAAAGCTTTTCATACCACTATAGTCTGGCCCCAAAAAGCCTATATAGTCAGTTTAAAGGCTCTTCCAGAGACATTGGTTCAGCATGTGCTCTTCAGTGGCTAAAAAGGGTGTCTGACAATTGCTTTTCTCCACATTTTTAAACAAAATTCGGAGGCAGATGTAACCTGGAGAAGCTCAGCATTGCTCAAAGTATTCAGATAAGAATTCGTATTTTGAAGAGCTTACCCAAAAGAAAGCCTCAGAGCTCATGTGACTAGCCTGTGTCTCATAAAAAAAAGTTTTGTCTTCAAGTAATATGTCAGTCTTAAGGAAAGGATTTCAGTGCAAATACAGAAGTCATCCAAATATTACAGCTTGCAACCCTTCCTTCTTCAAGGAAACTTTTTTCCCCAGAGAGGCAAACGTCTAAGATGCAAAAAACCCAGAAATAATGCCAGCACTGCGATTCAGTTCAAGAAGTAATCACGCATTCAAGAAAGGTGGCTTTAGTGAGCACACACAGTTACAGATGTACTTATTAGGTTTGAACAGTAATAGGTGGAAATTACACCATACAAGACAGAACAAAAATACAGGTAAAGAGATGAAAAATCTGTATCGTACAAGGATCTCACTGCATGCCATTTTTATGCTGGTGTTATGTATTATGCTGGGTCACATTAGATGTTATGCTGGATGCCATGTGGTGTGTCTAAATGTTGTTCTCTATGCTGTAACTTAAAATAATGGTCTAGTGCAAGTCTTAAAAATGGTAGGCTATTTGCTGAAGTCAAGGGCCTTTTAGCTTTCAATCTATGCTCTCACAGCAGTGCTCATTTTAACTCTTAGTAACTTTCTGCCTCAGAGGAGCTGCAGCTATTTCTAGGTGGCTAAATTGTGAGCTTTGTTGTAAATAAAGCATAGGATACACTGTCAATACAAGCTGTCCAAAAGATAACAAGACCGTTTAAATATTTTGATTTTTTTTCCAGTGCACTATCAGAGACTGAACACTGGAATGAGTCATGAGAGCAACCTACCAGATGAAGAACATAATGGATGTCTTTCATAAAATTGAATATTTAAACAGTGCAGTTGTTAGTTGCATTGAATTTGTTCAACCTCAACATGAAACCATGATGTTTCACTATTCTTTCCTCCAGTATAATGCTATAGGTTAGACTGAACAGCAGTTTGTCAGGCATTGAATCATCTCTCGGAAATGCAATGCTTTGGATGGCTGGGATGGTGAACGTAACCTCATCCCAGGGATACTGCATATATGTATTCTAATCCTAGATCCAGAGAGATCAGTAGTAAAACTCCTATCAGCTTCAGCGGAGATTGGCTCTTTATGCCCCCAAGGCTTTTTAAAGGAGCACTGGCTCTTTCAAGAGTTCAATATTGCTATTAGCCTGCCTTGGCAAAAATTGTTACATAGACAGGATTTTGCGTGCTAAATCAACAGAGCAGCATAATCCATTCTTGGAGCTGTTAAGCCAAACTTACCGGGAGAAAAACCGAAGTAGGCTCTTCCAGCACAGACTAGTCTTTGTGCCCCTGCACCATTTCACTAAAGAAAACAAAGTTTAGCGAACATTCACTGAGTGTAGACGTGTAGGTGTACACACATGCACGCGCACACACAACTAATGGAAAACCTGTTGCAGGCAACAGAAATACTTCCACTGATTTCAGTGGGCTTGGCCAGGAAATTAAAATCAATATGTAAGGTCATCTGGGAACGTTTAGTAGCTACTTTAGTTACCAAATCTGTCTTATAAAGTATCACTTCCTTGCCCATTCAGCAGGACTTTTGTAGTCTCCTGTTTAACCATCAACATTTTTACTCTTCCAAACTATTGGCATTAACTGGCTTTTGAGGACCACCTTGCTCAAACAGCTTTTACGACTACAGGTCAAACGTGGTGCTAAAATCAGAAGACAGCTCTGAAATCCGTGCCTGTGCATATTAGATTTGGACCTTCTC
Source organism: Apteryx mantelli (assembly GCF_036417845.1). Classification (NCBI taxonomy): domain Eukaryota; kingdom Metazoa; phylum Chordata; class Aves; order Apterygiformes; family Apterygidae; genus Apteryx; species Apteryx mantelli. Next base: position 16,138,616 of record NC_089982.1, on the reverse strand, counting down.
AGTATGTACGAAGGACACAAGTGTGCAATATAGTTTCTTATTCAGCCACCCTCAAAGAACAAAAACATTACTGACCACTGGAAAAAACAAAAAACAAAAAAAACACCCCAACAACAACAAACAAGCAAACATAGTAAAATGCCCCTGGGCTCCTCCAGCTCTTTCCTCCCCAGAAGGGGGAACAATTAGGATCATTATTATTGAATGTATTATGAAATTTAATATGTTGACTGCAGAGATACACTGCACAGTATAGTCATCCGAGAGCGTGGTGTTAGTCAGCAAGGCATATTACAAGAGGGAGATATTTAAAGAAGATGGTGTTTCATCTTCATTTCAGACAGGTGAAGTAACATAAGCAAGTTTTTGGAAGGAAGGTAGAGCCGGATTTTGGTGGGTAGCTGGTTTGGAGCACTTAGTTAATTCTGAAACATTTTTACTCCACTTGAGCTACATTCACTAGAAGCCTGCTGCAGATAATTGAAACTTCTGTCATATTTGCCTGTCTACATTTTCAAGATTTTGATACAGTTTAGAAGATTACAATTTTGTCCAGGGGTTAGCACATGCATTTCTCACTTCAGGAACACAGTGGTAAGAAAGGGAGGGGAACTCACAAGTGGAACATTTGAAAACACGTAAGCCTGTTAGTTAAGACAAAAAAACCCAAATCCCTGAAGTCTATCAGTTTAGGCTTTTCTTAGAAGATTTCTATTTTAATGAAATCTCTGCAAGCACTAATCCATAGCACTGAACAGGGCATTTTATTTCATTTAATTGATTCTCTTTACTGCAGCCAAGGTGATAAAAGATTGAAAATTGTCTATTGTGCATGTGTAAATACCTTAAAAATCCTTTTTAACATGCACATCTATTAGCTTATTAACAAATTCAGACTACAAAAATGATATGACGCTTTGAGATGCTATTCCAGTTATTTGCATAATGCCTAATCACGTAAGCATGGCTTTACCTCCATCTGTTTACCAAAAGAATGGGCAAGATTTTTGGCACATCTGCCTGCATTTACAGCATTTCTGCTGCCATGGTTATGCCTTGTTCAGTTTAGTTATTCATGACAGGCAGGGCAGTGCCAGGGCTATAGCCACGTTAGAGCTAGGTGTGCAGGCATCAGACAAATCAGAAAATGTTAGTTCTCAATAGAGCTTTTTTTCCTTTTTTTTTTTTTTTTTTTGATCTTAACTAATGCTTTGCTAAGGCTCTTCCTATGTTGACAAGGGCATTGTATTGAACAAGGCAGCACCATAAAACCTTCAGGCCTCTGCAAGGCAAGAGAAGCATTTCGTAAAGTCAGGCTGATGACATACTGTCTTGCTTTGCCGCAGCTTTCCCAATGTGCTCCTGCAAAGCACTCGGAGCCGTTCAGTCCCCTCGACTATGGCAAAGGGTGACAATTTCTCTGCTCTTTGAAGGATTGTGCTTGTGTGGACTCCCCTCTCAGGAAACACCTCTGCTTCACTAGGGTATTTAATTGCCCCCAGATGCAATTTTTTATTCTGTGCCATGAATATAGTCCCCTAAACACACGACAGAAGGCAGTGTGAAAAGCACTTTTTTCCTCCCATGAATTACAAGTGACTAACAAACACATGAGTGGAAGAATGAAGCATTCCCATGTGTGAATAGCAAAGAGATATATAGCAAGAAGCAAGAGCAAGTTTTGGGGCAGACAGAGAGAGACATGTGATGAAGACAAGTGATGCCAAGAGACTGGAGAGCTAAAAGACATAATAGAATTTCTTTAAAAAATAATCAAGGGAAATTGAAGTACATGATCAAAGGAGCCAACAACTGGGGAAAAAAAACAGTCATCTACAACCAGCCAGGAGACATTAAACAGATAAATATAGAAATCTTTAAAGGTAGGATACTGAGCACAAATCAGGGATAGCTGCAGCAGCTACAGAAGAATATATGATACGACTTCATAAATGAATCGTATGCTTACTTTCTGTGTAAAGCATTTGGTTAGAACCTTACCTTGTAAAAGAAAAACTGCTTTTCCCTCCCAAAGCCTTCCAGCTAGTGTTTCACTAAAGAATTCTTACTGTCCGGTCATGTCAGCAATAACTTTAATAACCACCCTTCTCACCAGTAGAAGTAAAGCTAATTTTTCATGTCAGACATTTATCTTATTCCATGGAACAATTAAGATTTTAATTCATTATATAAACAAGGGTCTTAAGGTTATTTACTGTTTCAACATGATCTGTTGTTACAGATATTTGGAATAATTACACCGAGTTGAATCCTCAGCATATCTCCTTAGACCACCAGCAACAGGTTTTTCCAAACACGCCCCAGACCTGTGCTAGGGCAGGGTCACATGCACGCGCACACACACACACACAGTTTATTCCCAGGTACACCTGGGCTAGCTACACCTACAGCTACAGCATGTTCTGACTATTAAAGCAAGTTTTTGCAAGTTTGGTCAAATGATGAATCTTACCAAGAAAGGCCCCATCAAACCGAGATCATGTTTGTATTGCATCTATGTAACTCATTTTATACCAACTTTTTTTTTAGGCTGCAGTACCATAGCTTCTCAAATTTTGCCTGGAAAATGCCAGCTTTCATTGCATAAATTTCATTTCGTAAATTTGAAACAAACAACCATTTCCAAACCTCTAGAAGATAAAAGTACAAGCAAGTACAAAGCCTGGCACTTATTTTTTTTTTCCTAATATTTGTTGCCTAAGTTTTCTGAAAAGCTAGCTAAAAGGGTTTCCTTAGGAAGGTGCCTCAGTTTGCAATTCAGAGCCATACAGTTAGCAAGGCAAGTTTAAAAACACAGCCCATTATACTACTGCATGCCCAAACCTGTGTAGGCTGCAGCCCCTTGTCAGGTTCCCAGCGTGGCCCTCGATGCCACTCTTTGGAAACCTTAATGAGTGGTTTGCACGTGTCTTGGAGCCTGGTCTGGTCGCTGACGGCCTCCCACTGATGGGGAGGCTTGGAGATGCATGCTGGGCTTCATCTCCTGCTGCCTCCTACCAAGGAGTATCATCACTAATGTGGCGAGAGCACTTGCACTTGCCTAATTGCCCATCATTTCTACATTGCTTCTATTTTGTTTTATTCTGCCCATGTCAGTAAAACCCTTGCAGCAGTTTTGGTGGTACAGGACCCGATGCTGGCGCGAGACCCTCCATCCAGGCTCGTTCATGCTGGTTGCTGAATAGACATCAGAAAGCAACATCGTTTGGCTATCGCTGACCTGTGATAGGTTGCTAATTGCAGCCCTTTTTATGCCTTTATCAATCTCCTGAGCCATCTGGCCCCTGTTGCGACATACCTGCAGATGTATTAATAAACCAATCTAATATAGCTGTACATATTAATATACAGCAGAAGCAGCTGGCTGGTGTTTGTTGTGAGCTTTCTACATTTCCCTGATGTTTCAGCCACCATAATGCAAAGTCCTAAGGCAGCTCCTTCAAGGAAAAGGACAGGCTTATCTTGTCTACCTGCAAACCAAAATAAATTCCTCTTTCATAAATAAGACTGTCATCGAAATGGAAGTTATAATAAGCGTAAATGTCATTTTCCTGCTTGTAGTTGAAACTTCAGGTTTAGCCCTTGAACAGCACTGTCGGTTCATCTTATTATGATATACCCTCCTGACAGCTCTCATATTAATTGCGCCAGATTGCTTCTTGTGTGCTCGTTTGTTTGTTTTCTCTTAACTAAGAAGAATCTGAATGACTTTCAGAAAACTTTGCTTCCTTTCAGACACAGATGGGGTCAGAGAAAAGAAAACACAATCCAAAAGACTTCAAATTATGGGATACGAATTTTACTGATCGAAACAGTGCTCATGAATTTCTCAAAGCAGGCCTATAGATGTAATGCCATTTAAACCCAGAGACAGGAAAGCCTGGTGGGAATAAAATTTATGCTATAGATGATTCTGCTGTTACATTCAGGCTTTGAATTTTTCAACTCTTTAGGCTAGTGGTTTTAACTTTATACAAGAAAAAATAGTCAGAGTTTAAGGAAAACCGGCAGTTCCAAATAGGTAAGAGCACTTTTTAAGCTGGGATTAACAAAAGGTATTTAAGAGTTTATATATTATAGTCAGATTTTTTCTGAGCACCTGACTACATCAGGCTGTTTTGAAATTTGATTCTGTGATGTGCTAGGTGAATTAGTTGTTATAGAAGTCCCGCTCAGAGTAGGGTTAAAAATTAAATGAAAGTTCATTCTCAAATTTTTCTGTTTATCTTAGGTGACAGTCTTGAGGGTCGGCTTCTAATGGGTAATTCTCTTACCTACATTTTATAACTTGAATAAACTATATTTTGTGGACTAATAGACAACACCGCACTTCAAAAAGAAGAAAAGCTTTTTGTTTTCCTCTTTCGTCACCGATGTCCCTGATGCTTAGTCACTAGCTCTTTCCAAAGCCCCCTCATGACCAACCAGTAAAGGGAAATAGCCACCCCTAAGTATCTGCACCATCTGGGACAGCTGTCTGCCTCTGTCAGTCCAAAAATTCAACCAGCAAGAGTCTGGCCAGACGCGGCTGAAGATTAAACACCCCCCACACACACACAAACACACACACGCTATCCAAGCTAGCTTTTTTCAGCTTGGCTGAAAGACCATTTGAACTTTTGTCTTACTCGATTGCTACTGATCTAGTTATACCAGTGTCAAGAAGACAATTTAAAGATTAAGAGAAAAGCACAGGCATGGAATCTAAGACTACAAGAGAAATGGATTGCTAAGACCAGCCATTAAAGTCTGAAAAGTCAAGGACTGAGTAATTCTGTTGTGACAGTTAAAAACAAAAACAGCTACCTAGGGCAGGTAACAAGTGTATGAAGGTACTTTAAAAAGAAAAAAAAAAAAAAGGCAGGAGGAGAAAGTTGGGGATTTTTTGAGGTTTTTTGTGTGTGTGTTAAACTCAGCTGCACTTCTTGCAGCTCACAAAATGTGATCCTGCAATTTTAAAGATAACTTGCAGAAATCTATTTGGCCTACCAAAAGATACTTAAAAAAAAAATTAATTGGACAACTTTACTTTTGATTAAAATCCATGAAAGATCATAAGAAACAGGCAGATGAGTTGTGAAGTAAATCGCGATGATTCTACATATCCAAGGATATCCCCATTTATCAAAACCATTAGTGTTAAGGCTTTGAATATTCCCAAAACCTCTTTTCCAGAGAGAAAATAGCAGTTGTCCAGAGAGCCACAAGTATATAAAAGGTTTCCTTTTTTACCACCCACACTCAAGTATCTCGATTCGGAAACTGTGTTTGCAAGTACCTTTAAGTTTGTACTAATCGGAGTTTTGTGTGGCGATTATCACAAGCAATACACAGCAAAGCACACACAGATTCAGCACAAACCCTTTCCAGTTCTGTTGGTGTACTGCTTGGCAGCAAGCCCTGTCACCTGTTTCCCTGCGTTCCTCGAAAAACAGTTTGTGAATTTTGTAGAAAGGTTTTCCAGCCTTTCCTTCTTCCTGTGAGCATACCGACATTTCCCAGAAAGACGTGCTCAGCACAGTTCACAGTGCTCATATGCAATCTGTCCTTGCTGTCCAGCGAGTTCAAATTGCACAACCCCTCCTTGCAACCATTTGGATTTACAGCTACCCAAACCTCATCTCCATTTGTTTCCATGACTGCACTTAACAGAGTCAAGTTGGATGTGAGCTATAATCCCCGAGGTGGAAAAAACCCTGTGCTTTATCCACTAAATCATGGGAATCTCAAACTGCTGGCATCCTCTTTGCCCCAGCGCAATGGGTAAAAGGCTACAAAATGGCATCACTTCTGACCGAGACAACTGTAAAAGTCTTCACTAGTGATATGAAAAAAGCCTGTCTAGTGAGCAAATTGCACTTTTGATACCCGTCAATAATATACAGTTCAGTCTAATGAAAAGATCTTATATTTCTCTCAAAGGAGGAAAAACAACAGGGGAAAAAAAACAACAAAAAAACTAGAACATATTGCTGAAGTACAAACATGAAGTGAAAACAAAAACCCTGTATTGTAACTTTATGCATATTGAAGAGCTACAAGTGACAGAGAAGAATGCGTCTCGGAGAGATACAAGATATACATTTAACAGAACAATATAGTTACTATAAAGTTTATTCTCCTCATTCTAAAAACCAATATAGAGTAGTTTGCACAGTGCTGGCAAGAAAATGAGACACCCTCCTTTCTTCTAACACTTCTCTATAAACACATTACGTTTAGCCTCTATCTCATACTTGCATTTCATGCATACTTCTGTACTGGGTGCAGCAGTCATGGACAGGTACAGAAGGGAGAAGACATCCCATCGTGTCTTCCTATAGGCTATGGTTTAATGGTTTTATGCTATAGGGTAAAAATTCAGATTCAGCCTGTTGCCTTTCCTACATGAGTACACTTATAAGTATTCCTCTTCAAAGGCCCTGCTCTTTCAGGACTTTTCTATAAAGATGGAGGTGGGGTGGGGTGGAGGTTTAATTTCCATGTGCTTCCCAGTATTTACGAGATGCAAGACAGCCCGTGTCTGGTGGGAGGACATGCTACAGACTCTGACTCCTGTGACATGAACCTGTGCACATAGGCCGTCTTCTTTTCCAGGCAGAAAAGAACTATGCAATAACAGATTAAACTGCCCCTTTTTTGCCACTGTGATGGACTGCTCATCTTAAATGACCTAACGCTGGAACCCTTAGTAAGCTGAGGCACATTTAAGACATTTTTCACATTCATTTAGTAATTGAAAGAGACAAACATTATTTCATTATTGTAAATAAACTAAGCAGTATTAAGATACAATTCAGAGATGAGTTGTTCAAGTCCTACATGGAAGATTATATATTAGAATTATTGATGCAACTAGAATTACTGTTACTATGTTTCCAAATCAAAATTTAGCCCTTACAAACTGTTTGTAAATCTCTCTTGTTCTTAGGAGGACAATGTGAGAACTAGTTTCCTTATAATATGGTTTGTGACTCTCTCGCAAAAGGAGCTGTGCACAGCAAGTGCAAAACCGTAATATTCAATTTTCTGATTTTTTTTTTTTTGAAGTGAGAGAATCAGAAACTCTACTTAGAGAGACACATCCAAAATCTGATCGAATACCTGGCTCTCATGGACAGACAGTCCGTCTGTCACCAGGGGGAAGATACGCAGGAGGTATAAAAGGAAGACACTCTTCATTTACTGAATGTATTAAATCTCTAGGCATTCCTTGTTAATAAACTATAGCTTTTGTTACTGTCAAAAACCATCATTTCCTCTGTTACATAGGGAGGAATACTGGTGCTCAAGGAGACTAAGTGCTTTGGCCAGGATTCGGCAGCTAGCGAGGGGCTGAGCCTCGTGGAGCGGCAGGGTCTCCTTCTGCAGCCAGGCTCCTGCCTGGGGTGGCTGCCCCGGCCGAGAGCTGTCACCAAGGAAGGGGAAAAGCGAGAGGCCGGGAGGCCATTGGATACGACAGATCGATCGATCCCCTCTCGGCTCTCAGAGCTGGAGAGCTGATGTCTCCCCCCCCCCCCCCCCCCCGTGGTTGACTTACATGCACTGGAACTCATTAAAGGTAATTGAGTTAAGTCAATTTGTTATCCAAATAACATTTAAGCAAGTGTCCTAAAAATGAAAATGCATCATCTCACCCCAGTTCAACCTCGGAAACCACCATGAAATAATTTATTCCTCCTCTGTTATCCTGATAGAGACAGTCACAAATGCTTTGGAGAATAACGTTACAATTAGCTCTGTGTTCGTAGCTATGCCGGTAAGACAGGCTGTCTGCTCTAATGCGTGGGGACTGAGGGTCCATTTGTGGGGCTTGCAAGGTCACAACACTTGATTAGGAGCAGTCAGTGCTACGGTGGGACATATTGAGCAAATGGCTGCTTAATGTGACACATTCAAGAAGTATCTGATAGCTCATTAAAGTGGATATCATTAGTATTCCCTGGATCAATCTTCCTCTCTAGTGGACATTGTGTTTTCTGTTACTGTGAAATGTTTCAAGGAAGATAAGCAGTATAGTTAAACAGCATATTAAAAGTGAAATATAATTTGCATTTCTCTTAAGATACATACTGCTGTCAATTCAGAAACTGATTCAGATTTTCTTAAAACTATTAGTATTTATCATAAGTCACCTGTGTTGTGTTATTTTTGCTCCACAATGTCAAAGCACTTAGGCAAGTAATCTCATTCTCTCTCTATTTAGGAAAACACCAGGAAACTTAAAGATAGCAACTTCCCCATGGTCATACAGAAGGCAAGTGGCTTATTTTGAAGATTATAAATTAAGAACTTCTTTATTATGCCCCTTTGGGATCTTACCACAGCTTAAAAGCCCTCAAAAGTTATATCCCCAAAAGATATCACACATAACTTAGAGATATTAGAGCGCAGTTTTTGAACTTCTTGTGGGAAGCAAATGCTAATTTTGGGTTCTGGATTGTTATTAAGGGAATGTTTCCTACAGAAGCATGCATTATACAGTACTGGCTTTTCTGCTGATCAGGAACACTATTTCTTTTTATTTTTTCCATCTTTTTCTGTTCCAGTATGAAAAGATGTGCTCTGCTAAACAGGAGTGCAGATGCAAGCCCCAATCACATGCTCAGCAATTCAGCCTGGGTTTTCTAGATCAGATCCATGGCAGGAGAATTTGGGCTTTGAGTCATGGCCTAGATGTGATAAAGCTTTGGAAAATAACTTCTCTTGAGGAATACTGTTGCCCCAAAGCCTAAACTACACTCCTCATCAGGCTTGCATGTTGCCCAAAATCCAAGACCAACAGAAAACTGCATACCACTTAGTGAAAAATCTTTAGCCTTAATTTAACTGCTTGCCTGCCTTAATTTTCATTGTTCTTTTTTACAGGATTACAATGTTAACAGGCAGTGAAACCTCATTCTGTCATCAGAAGTGTGGAATTTGTGCCCTATCAGTAAAATTTGTTTAAAACAAACAAACAGAAAAAAACCAAAAAAACCCAAAAAACCCACATTCCATTGTTTTCTGAGATGGGTGTAAATAGCATCATTGTAGCACAGTACACTCCAAGTGACACAATAAGAAAAATTAAGTTACCTAACCTCACTCCTGTGTTTAGTCATAACCCTGATAAGATGGAACAGGGAAGGAAGAAAAGAAGAACAAAAAAGTAATAGTGTTATAAACAGATCCAAAAAGAAACTTCCAGGTTCAAACACCCCTGAAACTTTTGAGAAAACACAAAACTACATTAGGGTCATGCATTTGGCTGGAATGCCTAAACCCAATGATAACATTCTGCATGTATCAGGAGTACCACACAGCTCAAAAGCCTAAACAGATACTATTAGGCTGTTTACACAATGGGTTTTTTTTTTTTTTTGTAAACACTTTCAGATGTCTGGCTGAAAGTATGTTAAGTATGAGTAGTACATTCCCTTTATCATCGAACAAATATAGACCAATATACATGTCTTAGCTCACTTAGACACATGTGGTCAAATTAAGTGTAGCGTGGTTATCCTACACTGTAATCTGCCAGTATTTTACCTATCTCTCAAGCAGATATTACCAATTCAAGTTCCAAAATTTTCCTACACTGAAAAAAAAAAAAAAAAAAAAAACCCCACTCACATTTCCCATTGCAGCTGAAATCCTTAAACACATACAGTATCTTTTGCTTTGTTTCTGCAGGAATATCTGACTATTACTAGTAAACGCTTTAGAAGAGATTTCTTTCCCTTGTCAGTCTCATTGGAAATGAAACACAGTAAGAAGAACGGATGAACACGTGTGTATCTATGTACGTAGGCATGTCAGAGGAGAGGGGGAGGAATGGGTAGCAAAGGAGTGGAAAGGGAAAGGACATGTCATGTCTCCTATTCTTTGATTTGAGCCTTGTTCATGCAACGGCTCAGTGGCCCACAGTGAGCAACCGCAGCCAGCACTACTTAGCAGCAAGCCCTCTGCAGGCACCATCTCAGCAGGGTTTCTGCACTGCTGGCCTTCATCTAGCCTCAGTCTACAGCCTTAACACCTAAGGTCACTTATTCCCACTTCTTTTATTCAAATAAGGGTTTTTATTACTGATGCAAGCATAATTTTATATATACGTATGTACATACATACACACTCACATGGGGGTGGGAAAGGAAAACAACATGACTGAATTTCTCCTTGATGGAGTTCTGCTCACGTCAAGGCATTCAGCCCCAACTCACACAAGGCAAGAGGATCAGGCCTGTCTTCGATAAAGGATTTTTTTCTATTCATCCGAATGAACTTAGTCTAAAATAGAGATCTCCCTTAACTCTCCTAACAGTTATCATTATCTGATCAGCAGCAGAAAGAGAGAAACTACAGCCCACTCTTGAGGGGAAAGAAAGAATATGAAGTCTAACTCTGCAATCCGTTTTCACTTCGAAAGGGAGTTACTAAACTAAACAGAAGCAGCTGATTTTCAACCACCACTCACACTTTGGCTTCAGTAAAGCCACATACAGCATAAACACAAAGCAGAATTTGTCCCCGAAATGCTATGAGTGTTTGGTACAGCATGTGAGATTTAGGATTCCATGAAAGAAAAATGACTTTACCTGAGATTTTCCAGGACTACGTTTCTTCTTGCTTTTGGTTGACAGAGGATAAAGTGCGAGAGAACAGGAGAAAGAGCATATTTGAGGAAGGAGGAAAGGACATCATGAGCCTTTTATATACGCTTGCTTATAAAGAAGCGAATAAAGACCATAAAAGCCTTTTACATCTGCATAATAACCAAGATGACAAGCTTTTGCAGCCACAGCACAGCAGTAAATGCCTGCACTAGGTGCACAACAATGGAGAGTCAGACACAGCAGCAGCTGTACTGGTTCAGTATTGCTGAACTGGTGTGGGAACCAGTGCAACAGATCCAGGGAGGAAGTCATGCACATCGTGGCTTCCAGCTGTCCCCAGCACAAGGCAAGCAGCCATGGGAGGTCCTCAAAGCTGCAAATCTGCTTCAGTATCTGCACTAGACTGCTACAGAGACATACAATTACAGGGGTGCAGGTCTGCCTTATGTCGCCTTCCCCCCCCCCCCCCCCCCCCATTGGCATACAGGCAACCAAATGAAAAGATGTGGAGCGTAAGCTAAACTCATCTCTGGCCTGCGGCTAGGTTTATCCTGACGAGTTTCTGTAAAGTGTCAAAGGATCTCACCAACCTAACCTTGACTAGTCCACACAAATAAGTATGCTTCTTTGAACAGGCAAATCAGGATTCCTCAGTTCAGGCATCTGAGGAAGGAGAGGCAGAGGTCTGTAGGGCAACTGGCCTCACCCAAGCCCTGAATGACTTAGTTACTCGACTTCCTTCCCCCTCTCCACCAACTACAAAAGGATCCGAGGCCAGCAAGGCCTTAGGGCATCAGTTGAACGTCTAATGATATAAAGGATGAACATCAGCCACCCAAAATGTTTTAAAAAGTTTAAATTAGATCTTCATTTGACTGCTTTATCTTAGCTTCGAGTTCCTACATATTTTTCGCTATGAAGCTTCAGCTATGTAATCACCACTACTGAGCCGAAAGATGGACTGTAGACAGCAGATAATTTGTCTCTTATTTGGGGTCAGTTTTATATTGCTGGGCCTAAGAAAATATTTGAATGAATTTGAATTCAAGGTGTCCTTTCTTAGACAGTGAATACCAACAACTTATTAACTCAGTTTCTCTCTATTTAGGTTCCTGAAGCTAAATTCTCACATGGCAACCTTTGTGAATTATGATTTCTATCTCTGGTTGGCAAGGGACTCTTATCTGATGAATAATAACATGGCTTCAGTTATTCATTCCTTGATCATCTCTCCATTGGACTACAACCACTCAATATATCCTCAGCAACACGAACTACTTCAAGCGCATCAAGTTTGTCTTCTGCTTATGGCATGCTATAAAATTCTGAATCACTATATCTTCATCTTTATCTACAAAGAAATCAATATATAACAACATTATATACATATACATCTCCCACAAAGTATTTAAAAACCTTTAACCTTCCTATAAGATGGCACTCCACTGCCCACACTTCTCCTCTGAGAAGGAGACAAGCACCCCATAACATAACACCCCATGAGATATTTAGCCATTTTTCTTTATACTGTACTCTTCCAATAGAGCAGTAAGAACATAATTTTTAAAAAGAGATCCAAATTTCCTCTCTACAATCTAAGGCACCAAACACGTAAAGGCTACACAGGCCTGTATGGCCAGCTATCGTCTGCCCTCTTCCACTCCTATGAACCAAGAACTCTTGTTATTTTCTTCCTTTGCAATAGAAGAGAAGGAAGAGCAGATGCGTTAACCTCACAAATCCACACAAAAGAGTATTAAAAGTACATCAACATATGGCACACTTTTTGGACTCCTTAGGAAAGGTAGATGGATGTACAAAATTCAGCACTGTACAGCTGTGCCAGAGCCGCAGACCTAAGCTCTGCACTTGGAGCTCACATACTACACGTGGGCGGGGGTGAACGCAAAGGGGCTGCTTGCACATTGTACTGTCAGCTTTCCTTCGTGACGTTGCTGAGAGAGCGAGCATAAAGTCCAATGCAACAGCAGGAGAAGACAGTGGGTACCAGGAGAGAAAGCCGGCCAGCCTGCTGCTCTGCAAAGCCTTACCAAAAAATCCTTATTGCCAAGGGACTGAATGGCTCAGGTGAGAGGTAATAGGATACAGGTACTCTTTTCTCCCACGCTAAAGAATCATTTGAAGGTCCTTAACCAAATCTTAAAAGCAGCGTAAACCTTTACCTTTGAGATGACAATTCACCATATTTGAGAATACATCCATTTAAAGCAGAACAACTCAAAGGAAAGCCAAGAGGGTGAAAGGAAAAGTTTAGAATATCTTCCTACCCAAATTTAGTCCATTATGCCCCCCAGCCGGGTTGTGTTTTTTCATTTTGTTCTAAACTAGTATCTGCTGAAGAAAAGTGTACAGGTTGTCTAGATCACGTAACAACACTGAAAACCATAGCAGCTTCCTTTGATTATTTCGTGAGAAATCAGTTGAAGTTCATTGGAGGAAGTAATACAGCATGCTGTGGAATAGGTTTACAAATTAAATCTGTTTGGGTCCTTACAGGCCTCTGAGTTATAAAATATATTGGATGAACTGCAGCCTGTGATCTGAGGAAAGTTCCTTACCGCTGGTGAAGTATTGCAGAAGTAAATCAATCTTGGACTGACTTATTTTCTTTTTCCCCTCATAACTTTCATAACTATTAGGAAAGCATACAAACTGACCTTTAAAGCAATTCTTTTTCTTTTCCTCCAACATTTCAAAAATAATTTTAGCTTAAAAAAAAAAAACCCAAGAAAACAAAAATAAAACAAAGTTTAAAAATCTCAAAGGCTGTGAAGAAGGACTGCAGTCCTCCAGCTAGCTCTGTTATGCACTAGACAAAGGAATACAGCTTGCTCTGCCATATCTATATTGATTTTGCAACACAAAAAGTATAAAAAACATGCTTCAAACAGAAACTCTATGTGGAAAAGAGCATAAAAAACCCGCCCAGTGTTCTGACTATAGGTGTATTTTAAGTTAAAAGAAACCTATAAGAATTTACTGTTAAAAAAAATTTTGAAGAAATTAGAGACATAGTGATACCTTCACTATACTGGATACTGAGGGAGTGCTAGAGAGCCCAGCACTTAGTAATGTTACTTTACTAGTAATTAGTGCAAGTGCAATATTTGATACACAGGACCCTTGAGTCCCATGTTCTTCTGCCTGCCTCTTTCTTCTTCCTCCCCCCCCCCCCGATATATATCTTATTGCAAAGATACAATGTGCAACAGGCAATCATCCAAATGGCTTTAGTTCTATAACAAAAAATACATTTATAATTGTTAATTAGTTCCGTAACTAAAACCCATCTGTACGCTTGCATAGCTACCCGGGGCATGATGCTGCCCCCACAGCTACATGCAGGGAAGGAAATCTCCGAAACAGATTTTGCTGTTGGGGAAGTCTCCAGGTCAGTTAGGTCGTCCCCTATGGTGCATCATTGTATATAGCTGGTGGTCTACCTCTGAGGAGGCCAGGTGATCTCACTGGGGAGGCAGAGGAGTAGATCACAGGGCAAAAAATAATCCAGCCTATGCTTTATTCACCTTTCTGAGTCTTTCCTTACAAAAGGAATATCCTTTGAAAAGCAGGTGCCTGCCACAAAGCTGGGCAACGATGAGCAAAGGAGCGGTCTCCCGAGCGAGGAGCCTCGCTCCTGCCAGACAGCTCATGCAGCCCAGGGAGAGGGCGCTGGGCGTTCTCGGGATAATCCTGCCGAGGAAATCTGTGGGTGCTCCTGGAGAAGGGTCCTAAGAAGAGGCAGCAGGAGAGTCTCTTCTACACTCTTGAAATATCAATCTGATGAAAGAAGTGTCCAATATGCAATTTATTCTTAGACTTTCTTTTTTTTCCAAGATTACAAAACATGTTATGGATTATGAGCAACATATGAATTTTATTTTACAGCAGATATTAGGTAACTGTTATTGATGCTACACTCTCTAATATCTAATAACGTAAGTATAAAGGAAACAATTCCTAGTTACTGGTTTAGAGTTTGGGCCTTAATAGTCATTGGGGCTATTTTTAGAATCTCAACCCATTAACTGAGAAATTGCAGTGTAGTCCAGGATCCAGCTGTATCAGGTATAAGTATTGCAATCAATAACCATAGCGCAACTATGGAGTAACTACAGCATTGGAAGAGCATACTTAATATGACTGTATTATAACCACATCTTTCACTTGTTCATTAAAGTGACTATTATTTGAATTAACTTTGAATTAATACTGCAGTCTTATTTATATAAACTTCAGAAACCCGATCTCATGTTTAAGAAAATTTACATTTAAACAAGCCCTTGGAGTGTTTCAACAAAACAAACGGTGCTTGTTGTAAGGCTTTCTCCTCCCCCCCCCCCCCCCCCGCCCCCAATGCATCTCTGTACCTGAGAATTAACTAATCCTAAACTATAAGGTCAGGATGGTGCCTTTTAAAATATATATATTTATATATGCACACACACACACATCTCTACACATATACACACACACACACACACAAACATATATAAAGGGATGTGACTAAGATTGTCGGAAAGGAATAGTGAAGAATCAATGCAAGTGATACAAGTATACTGGCAGTAAGTATAATGGTCCATAGTGCATAATCCAAGAGCTGATAGCTCCTGCGTTATGCAGAAGGCTGCCGAAACGGCTCCCTGGAGTAGTTTAACCTCTGTCAAGAACATTCCACACAAACGACTGCCTGAAAAGGCTTTTTCATCTTCACATATTTAAAGCACAATAATAGCCACAGAAGTATTTTTCCCAGTGTAAAATAGATTAATATCTTAAATTAGCTACTGACTGTAATCAAACCCTCCTCCCCTCCCTCTCTTCAGCCGCAGCATGCAATCCCAGCCACCCTGCAAGCTATACCCCCTGTAGGAAATACAGGGGACTCGGTGTGATCAAAGGACATATTCATACTGACTTTGCTGAGGCTGTGCAAACTCACTGCAGCTAAAAGCCTGGCACAGGACCTCTCGCCACCTCAAACTCCCTCTAGTAAAAAGCTCTCTCCTTCTTTTTAATTAGTGCCAGGCAAAAACACATTGCTCCTGCTTTGTTTCTTCCCCATGCCTTCTTCCAAGCACACCTTGAGCCCCCATCAGAAGAGGGACATGGTTTGGCAAAAGCTGTTTTGAAGGGCAAGGAAGTTGAAAACCCAGCCTAGGGCTTGGTCTGACCTGCATCTCGCAAGCCAAGTGCATGGTGGTTGGGGAGTTATAATCTCTCAGCTGCAAAGAAAACTTTCCTCATTTGAATCAGGTTAAAAAGTGATATCTGCTGCCAACCAAAGCCTTTTGCCAGTCTATTAGATGTCTTGGTAACTTCAGCAGAATATTGCTTTAAAGGCAGCAGAAGAGATTTCAGCTTCATCACAAACTCTTTTGGTGCCAATTTTAGCAAAGTAGTTGGAGGAGAGCAGCAAAACCTCTGGAAAATGGCAACTGTGAATTATGGAAAAGAGAACAAAGGAGATTCACAATGGTATAGAAGAGGGAGTCAAAGAAAGACTATATGGAGGAAAAAAATCTGCAAAAATAGGATACAGTTTTCTCAGAAAAATACAGAATGCTACAGCAGGAGACTAAAGGTGTGATAAGTGTTGAGCCAGGTGCATAACGTGCGTACCCTCCCTCTATACGATCTGCAGACTCACTAACAAACGTAACAGAGAAGTCTACTGTAAATTACAAGATACAAGTCCAAATTTTGGATTAAATTTTCAGAGAAGTTAAACTTATATTACCTCTATAGCCATAGTGCCAGTATCACCTGTTGGGTTTTCATAGAATATATGAGCCAAGGAATCCAAAATAGGCTTTATCATTCAAGTAATATATCTGCAGTTTTTGTGAGGCCACCATTTCTTTTTCCTAGCAGGACATTCTACCTCACTGCAAACAAATAGGTAACTGGCCACAGAGTTACTTGGGTTATTTGGTTTGGTTTTCTTTTTCCAAACAGAGTTCATCCTGAATAAGTAAAATGTAGTCAGGTGCAGTACGAAAAATAGCACAGTTATCCTTGGAAAAGTTTTCAGTGTACAGCCACACAAAGCTGCTCCACTGTTTAGCAATCAGATTCCAGTTTTGCTAAAATAGTTCCGCTGTAAACATTCAAATAATGAGTGCAAAGTGCCATCAACGACAGAGAGACTGCTGATGTGTCACAGCAACAGACCACTGCCACTGTCAGCCAGTCGGTCTGCATTCATACTCACTACAAAGCTTCTATGAAAATAAAAGGTGATGGCACCACTATTGAATTAGAGATTTTTAATTACTTCCAGCACTTAGCCACCTTTAGCAACCCTCAGATTATATTGGAATATATTGCATTTGTGAACAAACAGGTCTTTTGGGACCCAATCTTGCAGAAGGCTGTGGAGGACTAAGTACTTTCCACTCATGTCTGGCAGAAGCTTACCTGGAGAAGCAAGACCACATGCTAGTGGTGCTTTCATGTCAGGTCTACCTGACCTGTTATAGCCCAGACAGGTGGGACCAAAGATCACAGAGGACTGACAGCAGAACGATCCCTAATGCTAAGGTGTCACCAACAGGAGCGTCATGTGCAAGTACGAAGTAGTTCTTTTTATTCCCAAGGGCGCCCAAATACAAAGAAGAGGTAATTAATCTTGATATTAACTATTAATCATTTACAATACACAGACAAGCAGAAGACCATCTTCTCAGCAGGAAAAGGTCTGCTGAGAGTAACAGACTGCAAGTCTGGAGAGACAGCAGGGACTGCTCAGCTACTCTGCCCCAACCACACCGGGAGGCTTTTTTTAAGCTTTGATCTCACCACAGCACTGTTATTTTTTTTCCTTAGGTGTTATGATGAAATGTCTCCTTTGGCTGTACCAGCTGGGAAGCCCAATTTGAAATCTGCCACAGATCCGAAGCTGCACAAAGGTGGCGGGATCAAGCTTTCACCTCTTATGGGCGATGGGAAGGAAACAAATACCCTGGTCTGGCAGCAAAAGCAAGCTGTTATGCTGCAGGTTGAAAGCTCTAGGCTGAAGGTTTTAAACTCTTATTCTGACTAATACACTCCTGTCTTGCCAGGAAAGACATAGCTGAATAAGAGAATTTCCAGCTTCTGTGTACACTCCAGGAATACAAAGCACACCAGGTTGTTTTAGAAACAGGAAATAGGTTTTAAAGGAGAGCAGGAAAAAATGTTTCTTTTCATGCAAGCAAGACGCATTAAAATCTGTCCTCTGGGCATGAGCAACTCAATATTAGGAGCTAACAAATCTAAAATGTTAGAGGACAAAGTTTTTTTTTCTCCTGAACCCATATTCAATCCCCACGTATATGACCGGACTTTAAAGATATTTAGCCATTTTATTTATGTATCTGATTTTAAAAGATTGTGCAGAAGTTCAGGATGTCAGTAACTTGCTCAGCAAAAGAAGTATTTTTCAGATTCGTATAATGCATACAAAGTTTTCTGGTTTTAAGTATTGCTTTATCCAGTAGCATAATTCATCACTAAAGCTGTCCCGAAGTGCATTCATAGCTGACCTCTTCTTGTTAGACACTAAGAAGTCTGGGCTGCATTGATTTAAACTTGTTCTATGCAAAAGCCCATTAAAAAGAAAAAATAAAATAAATAAAGAAAATGTTTTGGCCTTTTCAGTCCCTTTTTCCTCTGGTTGCATTTGTTTTATGAGCAACAATTTAGAAAATATATATACACCCACAGACTCAAACAAGAACCCAGTCAAAATATTTTAAAGATGAAGGACAGCCAGCCATCTACAAAACATGCCTTCCACCTCAGAGCTTTATACATGTGCAAGGGAGAGTGGGAAGGAGAGTGGGAAGGAGTTTATCATTTATTATACAGCTACTCTATATTTAGGGTCAAAGTGCTTATTTGACTTTCAAGAAATTTTAGAGACCTGAAATTAGCTCCTTTTCTGTAACTCAGGGATTGAAAAAAAAAACTCCTAGGAAGGACATAAGATCCCAGTATCCTACTGGCTTAGCAGCACTGTCATCTCTCCCTTCCTATTGCAATGTTTTCCCTTTCCATGCACGCTGCTAGCTCTGGCTTTACACTGACAGCAATCAGATATTCAAGGACAGTTGACTCCCATGAGCCATATATTTACGAAGGTGTCATAAGATACTATTTATAGAGCATGTACACAAGATGGATTTTTTTTTTTAATTTAAAAGAAAAGTGCCAAATGCCAGAGTCCTTTGCCCAAACGGAGTCCCCAGCATAGGCAAATTCTCATTTACCTATCTTCGACCTCTCATTTACACCTCTGAGCACCTACTCAGTGGGACTACATTAGCAGGGCTCAGCTCACAGCCCAGCTCTGTGCTAGCCAACTGGTTTCAGTTCTCCTGAGCTGCATTAGCACTGCTTCCTTTTTCTACACTCCCTAAACAGCAGCACAGAGGAATGGTGACTCCATTTGTCTGAGATTGTGGTATTTTCTGAAAAGTTATATAATCTCGCTCTCACAACCACATTAGTGCCACAGCAGTCAACAGTATAAGAGCCACACGGAAAATGCTATGCGTAACTCTCCTTAAACTGGGGACACCCCTCTCCCCCAGGGGAGGTGAATTTAAAATAGAAGTCTTAAAATGGGGTGGCTTTGGAATATTTGCAGATATTCAGGGTACCCATATCTCCTACCATACAAGATTTGAAGTGTACAGATTTCAATACTGCCCTTGTCAAGAAGCAGTTTAAGAGGACAGTAACAGGACAGTGAGGAAATACATCAGGTCTGTGGGGGAACGGACCAACACAACACAAACCAAAGAATAAAATGAATGTGAAATTATCTAAGCGGCAGGTCTGAAATGTCTGCCTCATTTCTACTTGGAATTCAACAGCCATGACCCAGAAGTGCTCATGGGACAAAGACTGTCGTTTCACCTGCCCTTCCCACCCATCACAGACAGGTCATTTTATCAGGAGCAGCCAGGCACCTAAGAACAGCTGACTGGCTCATTTAAAGATTGTAACGCAGATGCTGAACACCAGCAGAGTCAAACACCACTGAGTGGGAGACCAGCTTGCAACCTTTTGGGACAAGCAAGGATGAAGAAGAGCACTTCGGGTTTCCTCTCTGCTGTCAGTGGTAGCACTATGAAGAATATGCAGTTTTCTGTAACCATCATAGTCTAATCCACAGGTATGTCCGAAAAATAAAACAGAAAAGCCATCTTGAAACACAGGTGCAGGCAGAACCGAGTTTCATATCCTAACACGGTGTATTTTGTGTAGCAGTGAAATGACAGTTTTGACAACTACACGTATCAGTTGTGTGGAGAAATGAGA
This sequence comes from Apteryx mantelli, assembly GCF_036417845.1. Taxonomy (NCBI): domain Eukaryota; kingdom Metazoa; phylum Chordata; class Aves; order Apterygiformes; family Apterygidae; genus Apteryx; species Apteryx mantelli. The sequence continues at coordinate 16,118,670 of NC_089982.1, read as the reverse complement.
AGAAGGTTCTTGGGTGAGACGCTGAGCAGACAGAACAGATGGGACAACGAGGGATTTGGATACCTACTCTTGCCCTTCACACACCAGGTATCTGAAGCTGGTTATGACAACGAAAGTGTCCTGCTTTGATAGAGTCCACTAACTGACCCTGAATATTAGGGTTACGTGTCCTCAAAGCAGCCTCTCCAATTTGAGAAATCACTTCTGGAATTTGATCCCACTTGCACAGTTTGCATGTCAGGTAGCATGTATGCTGCTTATTGCTCCTAGCAAAATAATCTTGCTCACCCTTGAATGATATATGGTACGCTGCTCAAGATGTTGGTCTTCTTCCACTTGGAAGAGAAACAGATCACATTACAAGTGACTACCCCCACTAAATCTTTTTCTCAATACTCTTTTCCCTGGATTCAGCGTCCATCTGCTATAATTAATAATTGTTCCTACTTTGTTCTACTTGTCATCATATTAACACATATTTCATCATCAGAAAGCACAAGTTTAGGAATGTCTAAATAAGCATTAGAATTAGAGGTTTAAAATGTATAAAAATTGATTAATATTAAGAGGGCTTCCAGTGTACTGAAGAAGTACTTGTAGATTTCAGCCACTTCAAATGATAAGAGAGCAGGAATGTTGCATAAAAACCAGTTCATGGTAGGTTAAGTGAAAGCAAGATTGGGAAACTTTCTTTGGTAAGGCTTTGAAACTCATTTGAATCAAAGTTGTTATTTATTGCAAAAGAAAGGCAGATTTAGGAAATTATGGCTCTTGTCAAAGCAGGCACAGAGGAAGGATCAAATGATCAGCTATATGCAGCTCTATTTCAAAATGGGTCTTTATGCACATTCTGAATTTTAAAAAAAAGTAATGTTTTCCCAGAAAGTTACATACCAGATAGAAAGCATGAAATTGTGTACTATAATTCAAAGAAGCTGCAGTAGCTTCAGCTATCTTGTCAAAAGAAATAGAAAGAAACCAAACAGAGCAACAAAACATGTAAAGTCTTTATTTACAGCTTGAGATGAAGTGAGAAGGCGCTACAGACTTAGACTTTAATCCTGCTAAAGGAGGAAAGTGAAATGGTCAGTCAGGGAGGAAAAAAAGGAAGAAAAAAGGAGGACTCCACAGGAAAGGAACTGCATAGCAGCACAAAGCTGCCTCAACAATTTTGAAAACTGGTTGGGTGAAAAAAGGAGAAGATTCTAGGGTCTTTATTTTTACCTCCGAGAACTGAGAAAAGGCCAGAAGTTGATCAGAAACAGGGTACTAAATTAGTGTCTCATGTGTAAAATAAGGATAGCAACTCTGGATTACCTACGGGGTGTCAAGGATTAGGTAGTTAACATTTGCACAGTACTTTGAAGATGTAAGACACCATATAAGTGCTAAGTATTATCCTTATCAAGAGGAACTTGATTAAGTTTGGTTTAGGTAGTTGAAATTGCTTTGTATTTCTGCTAAATAATTCTCTGGTATTCTTACCAGGGTTTGCCACAAACTAACTGTAACAAAGCCTTAGCTGTCTTAATAGTTTGCCAGATAGCAGCAGTATCTTGCTATCTGTAATAGTGTAGTGCAAGGCAAAGTAGCCCACAAAAGATTAATATCTATTAATTAGGATGAAGGGCCCTAGTGTATCGCATTCTGGTAGACATAACTCATGCTTGTTTAGGACTTTTTAGCCATGGGTAAGAGAGAAAAGAAAAGGAAAAAGAATTTAAGTAATTTCTATCTTTTTAAAAATCAAAGGAAGCGCTGGAAAAGCCTATGCCTAAAGCACGCACACCTCACCTCATTTAAGTCAATAAGAAAACTTAATTGACTGCAGAGTAGTAGCATTTCACCCAGTTCAAATTCTTTTCTAGTGCAACTCTACTGAAGAAAAAGAGAATTATAGTAGAGAATTCATGTGATTTGAAAACAGCATGCACATGGAGGTGACAAAGCCAGCTGACAGAACTCCTTTGCTCAGGGTAGCAAAAAAATGAGAACAGCTGTGTAAAGGTGCAGAAAGACCTCTAGCACTGACTGGCAGACAAAAGAGTTGGTGAAATTGAATGTAGATAAAGATATAGTAGCATATACGAAAAAAAAATGATACTTTATACACACAAAAAGAGGCTCTGACCTGACTGTTAACCATCTAGGAAGGAGATCTTGGCATTAGATAGTTCGAGGAAATACCAGTTAAAAAAAAAAGTTATGGATTATTACAACAGGAAAGAGAACAAAACAGAGAACATTTTTTGCTCCTATACAATTCTACAGCTCACCCAGATCTTGATTACTTTGCTACTGTTGTGGTCTGCCCAATCCACTAAAATATATGGTGGAAATAGAACAACGCAAAAGGGCAGCAAGGACAGTAAGAAGTTACAAATTCATATAAGGAACTAACAGAACGCCTCAGCCTAGAAAAAGCCAACTGAAAAAGCATGTGAAAAGGGTGTAGAAAATGCTGAGAATCCATAGGTATGTACATAAGGATCAAAGATTCATGAACATCTTTAATATAGCTGGTGGCATCAAAATGAACTAGGTAGGTAAGAGCAAACAGCAGCAGATGCTGCCTCAGACCACACAACCAAACAGTAATATGCATTTCCATGGGGTGTCACAGGAGCTAAAAGTGAAGCATCCCCATTGGTTCAAAGAGTAAGAAAAGAAGAGTCCATCAAGTGATAACACACAAAGGTGCTAACTTCTCCCTCTGCAAAACCTCAAGCCGCAGATACTTGGAAACTGTACCAATATGCATTTGTGTTTGACCTCTTTTATACTCTTTCCTGACTGTTCACTGCCAGCCACTGTCCTTATTGCTTTCTCAGGGCACCTGACTCCTGTACAGGCTCATTGAGCAGCATCACTTACATGTTTTTTAACAGCGAGAAGGTGGGTTACGGTCCTCAGCGCAGCACCACAATGCACCCTGGTCCACCTTATCCCAGCACCAGGGTGAATGGTGGCATGGGCACTGCTGCCTGGCTTTGGGATGGGGATGCTGCTTACAGCTTCCAAAAAGCAGCAGCAGGTAAGTACAGACACAGGTGAGGACTTGGTGTCCTTCTGAAGCCCAGGTGCAGCTGCAGGGGCACATCCTGCACAGGGAGCTGGGCAAGGGCATGGGCTGGGCATCCTCAGGCAGCCTGTGCCCACACCAGCATGCAATGGGGCTTCTGAGAGGAGCACTTACCTGCTCATCTTCCCTCATCCTTTCATCTGTCCAGGGAATCAAGAGCAGGCCAGGGGAGCAAGGCTGCTGCTACACCGTGGTGGTAGTAGCAGCAGGAGAGAGGCACAGTGAATCTTCCTCCCACTTGAGACCTTGCCCACAGGGGGAAAGAAAGCTGAATAAAACAGATTCACGGAGAGCAAGGAACACCCACCTGTGTGGGAGGTTACGAGCAGGGCTGGGTGGGCTGAGCTGCAGAAAGGGGCAGACTGGGCTCAGGTGCAGGCAGCAGGGGCAAGCAGTGCACCTGGGCCACCTCTCCCTGTTTCACCTGCCCACACATGGGCAAATATCATATTAAGCGTAGACACCATATTTAGGCAAGCAGCAGAAACATGACTAGAAAGTCAAACTCAAACCCAGAGTGGATCTTTAACTGTACCACCTTGAGGCCATTCCACAAGCCAATACTTACAAAATTTAAGATAAACTACATTTGAAATGATAATAAATACATGTTGTTCCAAAATTCTTATTTCTGTGCATTTTCACTGAGCACCTAAGAAACCTAAATGAAAAGCTGAATAAAGAGATGTCTAAAAACACAAGACTTTGGGGCACCTTCCTTTATTGCAAAGGGGGAAGGGAAAGACTGCTCTTAAGCAATCCTGGTGTAGTCTGACAGAGCAGTGCCATTCAGTCCTAGGTAAATTGTGCCAAAATAAAATCTCATTGTACCATTTCTTTTCACCTGAAGGTTTTCTTTCTTTTTTTTTTTAATACTTAACAGAGATGGTATGCTTTTCAGATTCAGGTATTGTTTTAACTTACTCCTTTACAAATACAGCTTTAGAATTTCTATTATTAACATGCCAATCAGTCTGCAAGAAAAGTCTTTGTTTAAAAATTAACAAAAATCCATAAATACGCACATCTAAAAATTAATGAAAAATTGGTCTGAATTTATGCCTTACTGAATGACCACTGCATTATTTTTGAGCACACTTTTTGCCCGGTTTTGATTTTCCTGCTGACAGGATGCCCCATTTTAGGGAAGACAATCTGTTTTTCTACGGCTACACTCCTAAAAGCAGGTATGGCAAGGCTGCTGTGAGGTTATATTTGTGTCTGTGCAGCTGTCCACAGAAAACATCAACATGTGGAAAGCACAAAATGGAGAGTGAAAATTGCCAGTGAATTTCTGGCTTCCTTCTGTCTAATTGTGTTTTAATGATTTGACTACTAGTTATCTTGCCCATCAACTGCCCTCAGAGGCAAAATAGTCCCTGTGAATCAGGCACATCATCTCAGCAGGACATGGTTGTTTATAAAACCAAAATACATAATTTAATAATACTTCGGGCCTCAGTTGAGGTAAACGAGCACAGTTTCACTGAAGTGAGTCAATCTACTCTGACTGATTTTAGGAGAGGATCTGGCTATCGTTCATAAATCTGGTAGAAAAGAGCTTTTATTTGTGCAATATTACGAGGGCAGGAAAATCCCACACTCCTGCTAGGCTGTTTCACTATATGCTGTAGACCTCAGAGTGCTCCGAGTTAATTTGAGGAAACATGATCAGAGAAAGTGTCATAGCTGCAAAAGCATCTGTAATTCATCACCTGCAAAACAAGGGTAGTCAACACTGAAAAATGCATGAGCTTTCTGAGGCTTTGAGCCACCGGAGCTGCTTGAGCAGAGGATTGAAACAGCTCATATCCCAGATCTCCTCTCTCCCTGGTTAGTGGCAGCAGACTGGGAGCAGATGCACAACGGCATCGTTTTTCCAGCAGCGATGGAGGGGGCCCTTCTGGTAGAGCCCCCCATTCAGAGCATTATAGCAGCTGGGACAGTCTCCTCGAAGGTGACCAGTGTGGGGTCCGAAACTTTTGGGCTGGGAACAGACTGACTCAGGATCCCCAGCTCCCTGTGTTAATAATCACTAGTCATTCATTCATTTTTAACACGAGCACCACTTCCTCCAGCCTCATTTCAAAGGCTTTTGAGAGCTGCTAATGCACCCAAGCTAATCCAGCGGTGCACTTAGACCCTGCCTGCCCAAATGAGCCCCGCAAAGACAAAGGTAAAAGCCCCGTGTCTGGAAACTGACTCACTGGTGATGGGGAGCAGAGCCTGGTCAGGGCTTTGGTAACTCTGAGATTATGCTGAAAAGCAGCTCCAGGCACTCAAGGAATGGCAAAGTACAAAAGTGGGTCACTCCTTGAACTTAGACCCCCAAATATTCTAGATAGCAGCTGAGCAAAGAGATCTCAGGATAGTAATTTTAAATGTAGGTCTCAGGATCTGCCAAAAAAGACCCATCTTTCTGTATTTTTTACATAGTCATTTTCATATTGGAAATTATTAGTAGTTTAGGCCTGGATCATTACATATATTTAGATACCCATCTCCAGAATTCTTTCTTGAACCTAGATTTGAACCACTGGTTGTGACATTTTCCACAAAAGATTTCTAGGCATTTTTGACCCGATCTTTACTGCTGAGGTCACCACCTGGCAGGAAGACAACCCTGAGAACAATTTCTGAACAGGTACTTCAAATTGTGATAATGCCGCATCAGCTGCAATTGCTACAAAAAGGAGACCTTGGAGAGAGGTTATGAAATGAGAAGAAACACACCTGTGACATCAGGTTTTTTTGTTTGTTTGTTTTTAATACAATAGTGGTCATTCATTCTTGAAAACAAAAGCATGATTGCAGGTATCTATTCAAAGCAGAGATGACATTTTTAAGCACAGGAATGTGTGGAAACCAAAGAATTGGGCTGCTGAAAATACTACATGCTCTAATACCATCTACTTGGACTTACCAAAGCACAGCTGGCAGCCCTCTTCTGTAAATCGGTGTGAACAGTAAGATCCTATGCCCTAGACATGCCATGGTGGCAGATGTCCTGAAGGCAAACTGGTTCTCTTTCAGGATTTTGCATTGCTCAACATATCTGTTTACACAAAACCCAAGATCCACTCTGTCACATTATCAAACCTTAAATTATCTTCTTGCACACATGGCATGCTTAAAAGGCACTGTGAGAGAAAGCTTGGGAAATAATCAAGCAGAAAAGTGTTCAAGGCAAAAAACCCACAGCCAAACAGCCGCCCACCCTGACCAAGATTCCCCAAACTCTGGCAAAGCAGAGACAAGAATTTGAAGTAAAAATGAGAAGGAGGAATATTCCTTGACGAGCGTAGAAGTGATGACGTTCTCAGGTTGGATATACAGGAGAAAAGTGGCGGAGAAAGGGATGAGTGGTGTGGAGGAAAATTCATGCTGTTTAAGCAAGATGATTGGTATTGCCTGTGAACATAAAATGTGGCAGTTGTAAGCACTGAGCTAGAAGCAGCACTGAATCATTGATATCTAATTTGAAACTATTTGTGGGTGGGGGCTCTGATATTTTCCTTCTGGAGTAAGTTTTGAAGACCCTTCTCAGAAAAAGCTCTCACTGACATACTGATGCTTTCACTGCCTAGACTGAATTGACCGGACTCTGCTGTAGGTAGCAGCTGCGAGAATCGGAAGAAAGCCCTCTCAAATCAGTGTACTAGGAAAGACGAAGGTGGTAGCCAATGTGAGTGGTTAAATGTAAAAACACACACTCAGAAGTCTTGTTTATGCTTCTGATAGTTTTTCTGCTGATCCTTAGCTCTGTTGATGTTTGCAGTAAAGCTAATGACACCGTTCTGATTTAAGGGAGTATCTGTGTCAATGATGCTGCATCCATTTTTGTCAAAATCAGTACTGAAAAATGCACATTTCACAGCTTGGAGATGATTTTGATTTAACACAGATTTTTCTCTTTAGTGTCCAGAAAGGTGTTAGAACAGATCTAAGTACTCTCATTTTTAAAGTAGTTATTTTGGAGTGAGCAGTTCCCTTTAAATGAAAATCATAAATTGTTCATGTGCTACTGCTAGCTATTAGCTTCTAGTTAGTAGCTTCTGAATTACCTTCCTAGAGTGAAATGCTTATGTGAGTCACAGTTCATGATATTGCTTATTCAGCTACATCTCTCTAATTTGAACTAATTGAGTTAAGTAATACAGTGTCACAGAACTTTGGCACAGACAGTTTTTGCTCTGACTTCAGCTCCTTGTCTTTAATTATCAACTCACACTAATCACTATTACTGTCAAAACTGACATCGATCTACAGCCATATTTATCTTATTCCTGATTCTTAATTCTATAGGCTCATTTACATATGGTATCTATTTTCTGTGTTCATGCCTTATTCCCATTATTCAAACTGTTGCCACTCCCCACTCCATACTTTCCTCTTTCCTGTATTTGCCATAGCCCTCTTTCCTTATTATTTTTTAATTTATAGTATCAATCCTATTATTTTCAGCACTGAACCACAAATACGGGTTTCCTAGTTGTCTGTTTTCCTCTTCTCCTCCTAATGGTTCGCTGCCATAACAGGTTTCTTTTCATTGACTCTCTTCATTGCTCAGCACCATTGGAAATGCTAAGAAACAACGGCAGATTGTGACTTTACCTTGCACTAATCTGAACACCATTATCCTGAGGCTTTCAAATTTGCATCTAGTTGCTGCTGATAGTAGAGTATTGCAGACAATTTTACAGCTACAGTATATTGATACAATAAATAACACAAAACACCATTCCCATTAATGATGAGACTTAATAAGGAGGAAGACATAAAATATCTTTAAAATCCCCATCGTGTTTCTGTTTTATTTATTTGCTTGCTTACTACAACTCTCTTCAGTATTTAATTTCTCTTATTATTCTTTGTTATTACTTTGATACACCTAGACATCTAGCTTTCTTCTAGGCCTTACTTCATGTTAGACTTATTTTTCTCCTTCCCATGCCATATTAGCTCTCTCAGTTTTCTCCTACCTTTACCATTCTTTATTCTTTCAACCTCTCTGTTCTTCTGCTTCTGCCTTGCTGCATGTTTCTCTCCAATTATATTATGCTTGTCTCCTTCTAGTGTCTTATCTCTCTGTTTTGCCTTCCTCTTTCTCTCTCTTTTCAGTCCTCATCCTTCTCCTCCTTGCTCTTTTTGCCCAAAGGCCTTTTCCTTATTGATTTTCTCAACATCTGATCATTAACTTTCACTAACTCATAACATATTGCAAATCTTTTTTTTTATTAATATCATTGTTAGATCTTCCTACTAAGCAGAATAATTTATACTGACATTTTAATAGAACACAGGTTGAGATCCAAGTGCCAACATGAATATGATTTCTACAAGTTTAAGAGGCTATGCTGCATTTTGAATTGCTGGGATTGCTTCATGGAGTGAGCAGCACAAGCATTTATCGGCTAGGTGATGAACTAACATTATGTTGCTGAATGAAGACTGAGATTTCATACTAAACCAATGCAAATTTATTTGCTTAGGCCATCAGAAAGTGGATGTCCATGTGAAAGTTTTGGGAGAAGTCCATCAGTTTCCTCTTTCTGCCTAATATCAGTGTGGGTTTTCCTATGCAGACAGCCAAATTTATTTAGAAAATATGTTGTTACTTTAGAAAGTGTTGTAAGAGGAATACTTGCCAATGCTTAATTATTTTCATAACACCAAAAAGGGGAAGCAGTAGCAAGTCCCAGACTAATCACTTCAGAGCTAAAACTTCCTGGATCTGTCAAACAGAAGGGAACAGCAATAAAAAAGACAACATATTGGGGGAAAAACTGCCATGACAGGGGAAGCAATCATAATATGTTACTTAGAGCTGATGGCTGACTCCACATGTTATACACCTCCCTATACCAGGTTTTCCTGTATTACATTTAGCTTACTTATTTCAGAATACAGTCCCAAGAATATGCTTAAGAACCGTAACTTAAACTCTCCCGGCATCAGGGTGTAATATCAGGTGAGAAAAACTTGTTTGGCTAAAATTAGGGAATACAGTCACTTGGCCCTATTATGCAAATAAGAAAATACAATTTGAAGAATATTAAGAATGTTTCAAATCATGGAAAGACCAACATAGTCAGATATGTCATCTCATTTGCAACACACTTTTATTAGAGATGCCATGCATGGTATCTTTGCTCTTACTAAGGAGATAGATACTCTGCATCATCTTGAATGCCTCCTTTTCAGTCCACTGAAGAGCATGCCATAAAATGATGCTGTTTATATTTTCAAATCTGACTTGCAGCCTACATCCTGGTATCTCTTTCCAGAAGACAGCATCTTTCACTGTAGGCTTCTCCATGGGCTTGGGAGACACTCCTTTAGCTGAACCTTTTGCGATGCACGAAGAGGCTCTTATAGGATTTTACTGGCATGTGCAGAAATTTGGTGGCCTTACCTCTGCCCAGGCAAGTGGCTGACCCCATTCTTCCTCAGCTGAAAGCCCCACAGAACGAGTCTGAATTATTCTCCACAAAAGAGGGTACACCATCAATTCTGCTATAAATCACACTCAAGACAAAGAGTGAATAAAACACACAGGTGTGGGGGCTGCTCCCCAGCACTGCTCCTCCTCCTGTTAGGGATTGAATTACAACAGCATTTTTCTAGATTCCTATCTACTTTTTGGTCTTTTAAATTCTCCCGTGGTGTTTTTGCAGTCAGTTTGTAAGAAAGGCCACTCACAGGACCTGCATCAGTTCTAATCTCTGATTATGACTATCATGATTTAGAAAGCCTAGACAAGCCGAAGGACTGAGGGATAAACAGTCTCACTGCAGTATTCTCAGCTGTGGAATTTCCTACTAATCAGTGCTGCAATGGGCAAATGTCTTGTGTATAATATATTGAAATGCAAGACTTTTGTGCTAGTCTTCCCCGAATAAATGAGTTACCTTATAGAAACTGATACTTTTTGCTTCCAAAGAGACCCTTATGTATTGAGCACAGCTGAGAGAAAAGCAGATAAACCAGCCTGATACACAGCTTAAACAGCAGCTCTGGAGACTCGGAGCAAAGTTTCCAGTGTAATGTTTCCTTTAGTAGCAAATCTGGCTTAAAATATTCTTGTTTTATCACCTTTGCAGCTTATCCCTGCATCTAGATTGCACCTAGACTGCATCCTCATCAATAAGCTAATGTAACTTTAAGGGGCATGCATTGCAACAAACCAGGTTACAAAAACCTTCAAAAAAAAAAAAAAAGCCATAAGAAAATGGGTTAAAAATTTTTCATTTAGTGACTTTGTGCATCTAGCACTCCCCTCTTTTGGGGGTAATGACATGCAAGTCTTCTGGAAAGTGTGTTGTGATCTACGAATAGCTATCGTATAAGAATTTGAATGATCTGTACATTGTCTTTGACAGCTGCATTCTGTGTTGCTAGATGTTTGTGAGTGATTCGAGAGTAGTAAGACTCCTGTAAATAAGTATCAGTTTCACCATTTGCGCATAGGGAAAGAGAGGAAATTAAGCAAGTCATTCAAGGCCACAGTGGGAAGTAGTGTCAGGCTTTTCTGAACTCCAGATGTCTCTGAATAACACATATGTTTTCAGACCACAAGTCTACATTTCTGTCAATTTATTCGGAAGTCTTGGAATTTCTATCAGCCACTCAAATCACTCCCCCATTCACATTTTATTTAAATAGCTTCAGATTACATACCTCGGGCCTGACTGCGCTCCTTCCCTGTAATGAGACATAGAGACACTGCTGACACTTGCAAGCTCCTCCGTAGAAGAAAAACAGCTTGCAGAAGTTTGAAACATGAGCGAAATGTTTAGCAAACCCCAAATCATTATCTCTGCAAGCACAGGTCTAAAGGGCGAGGTTATTATCTGTATATTGCAAAATGTTTTCATATATATTTCATAGATTTTCTCAATTTGACCAAGCGAGTGTCAGATAATTACGGCCAGTTGTACAAAAGTATTGCAGCTATAGTATAATATCAGTGATTTTTTTTTAGCAAGTTGAATGTTGAAGAAGATTAGGCAATGCAGAAGATTTTTTTTTTTCCTGTAGTTACTCTTTCGTTCAATATACTTTTACCACAGTTTCATGCGGAGTGTAAGGGTGCTTTCTTCTTTCATCTGTTTCCTGTCCCATATTGAACCTCGGCTTACTTAAAATGCCTTCCTTCCTGAAGTGGGGAGGAGACGAGGTCCTACTGGCAGCTCATGGAGATCCAGGTTGGCGGGCTGGACGCAGGAAAAACAGCCTCTGGCTGTTGAGATTTCAACTACAGCAGTCTAGAGGGAGGCCACCTCCGAAAAAAGCGAGAGGCAGCAGAAACGCCAAACCCGCGCAAGGCAGCGGGGGACAGATAGCGGTGGTGGGCTCAGCCCGCGTACGGGGCGCAGGCACTGCCGCGAGGACTGGCCGGGGGCTGGCAGCAGCTGCGTCTTCGCTGGTCAACACCGCTATCAATTTCCTTCTTCCAGGGTGACCTCTACGGCAGTGACGGTTCCAGCTTGGGCCTGAAACACTAGTTTTGATACAAAGACCTATATGGTTAAATGACATACCATAAAAGACAGTAATTTATAAGTGTATAATACAAGAGAGGATTATGGATCACTATACTTCAACGGAAAATTCATGGATATACTTTTCTGACATATCAATTTGGAGCCCATGCCTCTGGATGACTTTTCCCCTCCCTGTTTTTTGACCAAGCCTGGATGTCCTTTAAAGGAAGCCATAATAAAACTAATTTCTATCATCACCAAGGGCACTGCAGTTGAAAAATGAGAATATAAGTTGAAATGAACATAAATATTAGATGCCAAAATATATCACTGTTCAGAATGCAGGAGGGACTGAGCACTGTGCAGTCCTGCATATATTCTGTGGCTTGTGACAAAGTCATTTCTGTTTCTTTCAGAATGATAAATAGGTCATAGAGTTCAACTACATAATCAGTTAACATGTATAGGGTACAAATCTCAATGAAAGCATAGCATTTTCTCTTGCTATATCAATCTTTATAGAAACAAATAATCCATAAGAACTTCTAAATTACAAAATGCATCTAAACTCGGAGATTTAGAATTCTCCCCCTCAGTCAATTTTTTTCCCTTAAAAAATAAAAAAATCCTGTTACAAAAAAGAAGAAGAAAAATGAAAGCTGAAATCTAAGAGCTTGATTTTCATAATGGTTCAGGATCTATAACATGAAGTGTAGCTACATCAAGTTGCAATCTAGTTACTCATGAGGTTGGAGTGTATTACGACTGCACTTAGTGTGAAATGATTGTACTCAGCATTTTGTTGCTCTGGGTCTAAAAATGAGGCCTTCTTCTTGTATTAATTTCAGGTAACATTTATTTTAGTCTGGCTGTGATACTGTTTATGTGATTGGGTTCCAGAACTGTGCAAAAATCCATTTTTTCTCCTAACTAGCTTCCTAAATCTATATATGAGAAGAATGTTCAAGGCTTAAAAAAATATGGCTATTAAAAAAAAAAAATTGAGCTGTTATATAAATGTTTTGCCAAGAAAGTTGTATGTAAATTATCTGTGAGGAAAAATGTGCTTTTGGTCTATCTTATTCTACTCTCTGCTGACAAGTATTCTTCTGTGTTAACCTTTTTATAACAACATTTGGGAAAAACACTGAAGAAATTCAAAAGAACATCTGAAAACACTATTTGACCCATAAATGGACCATATTTGTTTTTTATGATCTGAATTTACTTAAATGCTTTCTTTGGTATAGCAACATGCACAAAGGATTAGAAGAAAGGAAGGTTGGAATTGAGGATATGAACAGCAAAATTTACCCATTTTCAACCTCACTATAGTATGAAGAATGTTTGCATATTTTTGTTTTAATGTGTTTGAAAATGTTTATTGTGGAAGATATTAACACGCAGGAGAAAATATGATCGTAAATACGTTCAGGAAGAAGAGAGAAAGAATGTGTACCAGTGATTTATTTCATGATTTATTTCACTATTACTGGACATTTTTAGAAAAGGAGGGGGACCTTAAGACCTGTGGCAGCATCCTCAGATTATTTTAAGAAAAAAAAGGGGTAGGGAGGTAAGTCATTTAGATGACAGGTCTTGAATTTCAGCATGTCTAGTGATAGGTCTAGGAAGGACCTTAGTTCAATTTTTAGAGATATCTGGGCTCAGAAATACACTGAGTGCCAAAGTGCTTAAGTCTGATTGGTTTCTGTCTGCATCATTTGGTACCTAAATACATTTAAGAAATCTGGCCTTTTTGAACTAGGAAACTAAGTTCTGCCAGTGTTCTCCGTGCTGTATAATACTTTATATATTTGGGAAGTAAAGAGGATTACTAAAGTCAAGAGGATTGCTTAGGAAGAACAGCCATAACAGTGTGAAGAAAGGTGCAGATTATGGACCATATTTATAGGTTTTGTTGGGGTTGCATGACACATTCAGCTAAAATAGGAGCTGACAAACCTTCATTCCAAATTTGCACTGTTGCTGCCGTGCAGTCTTGCTCGTGTCCATAATGATCACTGGCTCAAACCCCATCAGTACAGTGCATCCTGCCAGCTCTAAAATCCTCTAAAAGTCAGGAACCTTTTCAACAGAAGTTGTGTTAAAACGTTTTCTAGCCTCTCTAGCCCGTAAAAGGCTTTCTGAACCCGATCATCTAGCTCTGCTCTCTGGGCAAGATAACAACCCAGAGAGGAAAAGGTGTTTGGAAAGTCTGGGTGAGAATAGTTTTATACAAAGCAACACACAGCATTATAAAAGTAGGGATAGCAAAGTAGGCTGGAAGCAAAACGTGGTAATGGAGAATGATAGATTACGTGACAAACTGTGGCTATCAACATGCATAAATTTAGACTCATAAAATAAAACAACCCTAAAACACTGATATCTGGCTCAAAACTTCATTAAACTCACTCAAGAATATTATGTGAACCTGATCTTTCAATTTTTAAACATGTTTCTAGCTGTGACATGAATGGAAGTGGTTTTTTGGTGGATTATTACATTACAAGAGCTAAATGGAAAAATGACTCATAAACTGGCACCCCATATGGCAATTTAAGTGGAGTGTGGTACAGAGAAGGTAAATTGTGTGCTGCTGTTTGACTTTTTATAACAAGCAGAACTCAATGAATTTAAAAAGTGCCCTCAAATCAAATTTGAGTGGAGGAAATGCGTTTTGCCATAACAAATTGTATTCACTACGTACTCAGTGTTAAACAAGAGCTTAAACATTTCCAGGATAAGGGGCTGAGCAAGCTTACTGTCAAGATACTCAAAACTTGAATTTGCTTCAGTTTTCCAACGTGCATAGCAAGAACTTTTTGGAAACTCATGCCACAGCAACGGGAGATGTCAGCGAGCCGTGACAAGGAGCTCGTAGGGCAGCGCAGTGAGGGCTTTTCTCAAGAGGACAAATTTGCGGACATAAACTCCCACTGACACCCAGGCACCCCAGCAGCTGGCTCCTGCTGGCTGCCTGATAGGGACACAACAGCACAGGAAACCCTTGTTTTTACACATTGCTTCAGTAATAGAGAATGCTCTCTCTGCCTTTTTTAATTTTTTTCCCCCTCTGTTGTTGCAGTAATATAAAAACTTAGTGTTCCTGCTCTTCGTCTGTGGATGTTTTTCAGCTCACATTGCCAGAGCAGAGGCTCAACCGTGAGGCAGACTGTTCACGCAAATTAAAAATAAAAATAAAAAAAATCCAGCTCAAGCTGGTCTGCAGCTGTTATGTAGACGTTGTGGGTTGCTTTCACTCAGCGTCTGTCAAGGGTCTGAAGATGTGAAAAAGAGAGGAGACTGGCTGATGCTAAAGAGGATGTAAGAGAAGGCTCATAGGCCACTGTCACATCTTCCTCAGAAAAAACATAAACGTGAACCATAAACATTTTTCCAAAACGGCTTTTGATAATAATTACTGCCCATTTTGAAGATCAGACCTTGGACTGCATTTCAGACCATCAAATCTCCAAGTAACATCAATAAAATGCATAGACACACAGGGTACCTATGCTGTCCAAGGTATTAAAAGACCCCACAACAAGTTGCCATTTTGGAAAAAATAACCCACCCAAGGGACACGAGAAATACATGGAGCTGGACAAACAGATTTTCAGAGTTCTTGTTTATAATGCTGGTTATCAAGAGCACTCTCAGTTTTGAACAGTTTAGATTTTTTTCAAAACTTTAGCAAGGATTGAAAAACAAGTATTTTGTATTCTGCTCTGTGTATAGACATACCCATATTACCTACAAAGGCCTGCAGCTTCTTATGCAAGTAATATGCAAATTACTTTAGCATCACAGGAATTTGCCATAATTCCTGTGCATTCATGAATGGAGTAGGGAATACAAGAATTTATCATGAAGACATTCCTCATGTCAGCAACAACATGTCAACGTGGCAATGTCACTCATTCACATACACATTAATTTGTATGTATATTCCTAAGTTAAGCGCTAACTTTTTAGAGCTAAAAATTCAAATATATTTAAAAACTTAGTTTATACATGTTTCTTATTTTCATTATCTATATATTTAAGACAACCATCCATAATTATGTTACAAACAGAGTTTTATGATTTTAATTTTTAAAATAATTTTTTCTATGTATTTTCAATCTACCACTAAAAGAATCACAGTTCTTGTACCTGTGAGACCCACAGGCCTACAGTGGAATATACGACAGAAGGGCAATATGTTCATAAATTTTTATATTCAGAACCTCATAAAAAGAGAAAATTTTAGGAGAAAATAATTTGGTTGGCTTTTTAAGGCTCCACTTAATTTAATCTTTATTTGCAGTAGAACCATGCAAATAACTGTATGAGTTGGCTGCACTTCAGAAACTAACCAAAAGGTAACTCACACAAGGCAAACAAACACACACCATTATTTATATCCTGGTATTCTGGAAAACATCAATCTCAATGAGTCCTTCTCTCTACTAAGTACTTCATATCTAGACAGTAATAGTTTATCAACAAAAGAGTGACCAGTACAAAAGAAAAAGACAAAAAACAGTGCCTAAGAAGAGCTACTGTCATCCTCGTCTCAAACAGATGAGAATGAAGCGATAAAGGGCTGGACACAATAAAAGATTTAGCACCAAAGCAGGAGTTATAGACAGCATTTGCCTCTCAGTCCCAAACTGCAGTTCAAAAATAGACACGAGCTGTCAGCCTGCAGGTGCCTAAGGTCTCCTCAACCTTGAATCCCCGAAGCACGGCGACTCGCACTCGTGCGCGTCTGCTGCCGCCACGCTCTTCAGTCGGAGCACTGAACCCTGCCCAGTTCCTCGCTACCAACAAGGGGAAAAAAGGGTTTTGGTGATTACCTTCAGGCTGGATCCCAGCTGGACGACCACGTCTTTCTGAAATCCTGAGCAAGGCTCCAAGCCAACAAAATGAGTACTCCCTACCCGAGTCGCCTTTCTGCTGCTTCTCCCGAGCAGCTCTCCTTGTTGGCAGTGCAGCTGCTTTGGATCCAGTCCCGAGTTGCCCTGTTCTTCCCAAGCTTTCTTCAGGAGGGAGTCTAGGTTTGTGGAATATGACTCTGTAGTCCCCTCACAGAGGCCTGGACCTGAAAATTTAAATATTGAAGCTTTTGAGAGCCAAGCTTTTACCAGTTTTATCCTTAAATACTTGCCGCAGTCAAACAAAACTCTCGGTGGATGCAGTCTCCTAACTCCTCCTGTGACCTTCTATGAAAATCTTCTTCCTATTACGACCATCTTTTATCTCAGGTCTCAAACCAGACCTGTCTTTTCACTGAAAATTTTTGGGGTGATTAGTTCATAGGAAAAGAGACTTTAAAAATACTTTCTAAGGACAATATTATTTTTTAAGATTTCTCTGATCACCTTCTTCCAGGTGTCTGTGTAATTCTGAGCAGAAAATAGAAGGACAAAGGAGGAAATCATTCTTAATTTAATTTAGGTAATAAATCATTTAATCACAGTTAAACAGGGAGAATGTGCTGGGGGAGAAGGGCAGCGCAGTCCTATTTTAATCTAATAATAGCTCCCTGCCAGGGCTCATAAACAAGGTGCACACGAGAGTCTTGTTACCAGCTCTCCCATGTTACCGGCACCCTCATATTCCAGGATTTGTGCCTGTTTATAGTCTGTTGTACGTGAAGAAATAATTTGCTCTAGTAGCATCTGTTTGGAGCATGGAAGTTGCAGAAGGTGAGAGTGTCATCGACTGAGTAGGAGAGAGACACGGCCAAGTACAGAATTGAAGCTGAAAAGCAAACTCGTGTCCTTGGCAGTGCAAGGAGCGATTTCCCAGAGGACAGGGACTGCAGCATGATAAAAATAATCTTTGCAGGAAAAATCCTTAAACTCAGGCAAAAATTTATCAGCAAGATGAAAAACGGAACTTTCCTGGGTAGAAAACAAGACTGAAATTATAACCGTGGTAGGGAGACTAATTGCCGACTCAGGACTTGCCAGTGGATGGCTCCCTGTTGCCGGGCCTGTTTTGAGGCAGACAGAGCACGATTTTACCTGCTGCTCCAAGCTTGCTCTGAGGACATCTACCCACTTGCAGAAGTCACATGGCTCTGTTTGTCCTCCAGGCGTAAAATGGTATGCACACTATTCAGAGATCAGAAGCTGCTAAAATCCCATGAATTAATAGCTTAAATCTGTCAAACTACCCTTGAAGAGACTTTCTTTTCATGAAGGAATTTAAAAGGGGTGTGCTGCTTTTGCAGCATTTTGTTTGGTGAAGAAAAAAGCACATGCTTTTACAGATCCTTTGCCGAATAAAGTCACTTAACAGCTACTTCAGTGGATCCTTTCCCTCTGCCCAGAAATCAGGTGGCTATCAAACTTTAATGCTTTTGCTTTGTTTATATTGAATTTTTGGCTTTCTCTAAGCCCTGCTTTAAGCTAAAACAACAGCCATTTTGAACTAAGTGTTGCTTTTAAGTATTGCAGTTTATTACTGATATGCACACTGTTCTCTCTCTTTGTTTTCCTTAAGGCAAACTGAAATATTTTAAACTGATTTAGATTGAAATGTGTGTTTGCTTTTCACTCCTGGAGGAAAACCCCCTCTAACATAGCCTAACATTTAACGTAAATTAATTTGCTTTGGGGCACAGTGTATGTGTTTGTACCACGCACAGGTTTTCAGTGCAAAGAATGCTCATCAGAGATGGCTGGGCAGATTTAACCTGAAAAGTAGTATTGCAAGGCATTCTGAAAGCGCATCTCATTTATGTCACTGCTCTTCTGCTTCCCAGAGAAGCAGGTGAGTACATAAAGAGAGAAATTTCAAAAAACAAGCCAAAATAGAACATGGACTCCTAAAATACAGGTAGTAGAACTCTTGCAGCCTGTAAAGCCATATAATGGCCTGTAAAATTACTTTTCAGAGGTACTTGTGCTTCTGAAAATTAGTATTGCAAATTAGTTGTAAATCTCAGCTTGATGTCTGCCCAGGAAGCAGCCATTTTTGAACAAATTTTAAGGACCTGGGCCAAGGAGAAATTGAGAGGTGCTCTCAAAAACCAAAGGTTACTTTCTCTGATATTCAGCGTTCCACAGGGAGGGAGTGAGAAGAGAATTACTGAGCCAAAGCACCAGTTAAGATTCTGGGCAGAAGAGGAAAAAAATGTGGAAATTCCACAACTGACAAGCAGGCACTTAAGATATGAAATACCTAGCATCATGATTTGCTCCAAAGGCTTTGGCCCTTAATGTGTAACCTGCATCAGGTTTCATCAGGTGTAGAAAAATTTTGTCTGATAGCTCTCTATAGGCGTTCAGCGAGAATGGGCTGTATTTTATACTTAATAGTACTCTGCAGGTTACCAACGGTTTAAAGAGTCGCTTCTGACAAAGAAACACACTCAGCTGTCTCTATTTTCCAGTTTTGCCTGTTTCACTTACCAGAGCTATGACATGTACACAGATGTCTCAGATAAATATGAGACATTTATTTAATTTGCATCTACATATTGCAATCTTACTTCTCACCTGACAAGGTTAATTCCAACTGAACGAGTCCAAACAAACTCAGACATGTGGCAGTGATAGCTCATATTAGTACATTAAAATGGAAAATGAGGGCCTGATTTTCCTAGCTTTTGGACAGTTACTAATGCCCTTTTGTATTATATAGGTATTTTATATAAGACCACTATGATCCTAGAGTCAAATATGATTGATCATTATGAATTATGTATTAATAACGATTAATTGTGATGATTAACTGCTGCTGCTTAAATCAGTGACAACTATAGTTGTCATTGTTATGTTAATTTGCAACACCATAAAAATGATGATGACCTAAATTGACTTCATTTACTTTAACATAACCTATACTCTGTTTTAATTACTGTAAAGTCTGTTCAAACAGTTCTATAAATACCTTGCTGGAAAACATGCCAACCCCCGTTCTCTCCTTTCTATATTATAAGTAAAGATTGTTTCAATCAAGGTCAAAACGTATCTTTCCAAGATAATACATACATAATGAAACATTACTCTCCTGTTGTTGAGGAGTTGCAAAGGGAACATAAGTTGATGCAAAATCCTTGAATAGACCGAACATCAGGAATTGCTTATATTCTCTGCCTAGCTGAGAACTACCAATGCACCCAACTCAGATGGAATGTAACTAGCTCTCTAAAAGTCAGATGCTACAGAAAACAAACCAGTTACCAAAAAAATTGAAGTTCTCACTTTGGGAGAATATAGCCATTTCTATGCACTGGCATCAGATCAAACAAAAAAGTATGACTTCCTTCTTCCCTTTCCCTGAGAGAGTTCAAACTCTCTTGCTTTCTGCTAAATGTTTCAGAACCAGTCAGTATAAAGTAGTTTATGCACCGTAGTACAAATCGGTAGAGCCCTAGCAGCAACTATCACCTCAAGCATTCACGTCAAGGCGCAAGGTTGGGCAGCAGTCCCCAAAACTACTTTGACATACACCAAGCAGTTCCAGTGGCAAAGATAACATGATGAAGAAGAGCAGATGCCTAAGTAAGGAGCTGATCAGGGCTGGTGTGAACAACAGAAAGAATGGATTTGTCGCTTTGGCTGGGACCCCTTGCACAAGTGGCTTCCTCACGTGAATCAAGGCTTGTACAGCCGGGCCTGACCTCTGAATAAAACAAGATACCTGAAATGGACCAAAGACGCACAGCGCTCAACCTGCTGCATGACTCGCGGCACTTCTGAGCATGGGCTTTCTGCCAAGTCCTGCGTTACCTTGCTTCCTTTCTTGTTGGTTTTCCTTTGGAGAGTACTGCCAGTGAATGAAAGGGAAGAAAAAAATCTCCTTTTCTTCTATCATTTCTCAATCTGTTTTTCCACAGAATCCGCAGGAAGAGCACAAGCAACAGCCAAGGAAGGCCAGGAACCCTCCCACGATGACGGAAAGCTGTCAAGGGGAGTCCCACGAGTGGCCAAAACACAAGCAAGCCTCCTAGAGTGAAATGCACTTAGCTGCAAAGCTGTCTGAACTCCATGTTTTCCTTGTGCCCTTTAAAATGTACATAGAAAAAAAATTCAGTATGTAAATGGATGACTATTTTAATCTTTGAACGACAGCTTTTTGCTAGAGGCATATTTAGATTGCCGGTCACAATGGATGCCTTGGGCCACTGAGAGGATGCAACATTGCTTAAGCATGAGTGGAAAGCAAGGTCCATAAGATCCCAACTTTGCTAAACGAACTGGAAAAGGAAAGTCATTCCAAGTACAATATTGTGAGTACAGGGGAAATTATGGTTCAATGGCCAGGATACCAGCCTTAAACATGTGTCACCTTGCTTTTCTGTCAGCCTTTACATGCAACGTGGGTGAGTTAATTTACCCGTCAGATGGTGATTTCCTGCAGGCGCTCTAGCCTATCTTGTCCCCGTGTCACTGCAGCTCTGCAGTGCATGGCCATCCTCATCCCATAACGTTATGCAGAAAGGGGCTGCTCCCACTACGTAACCAAGGTGGAGTGTTCAACCTGAAACAAGTTTCTGAGATTTAGAAAAATAATTCTAAAAACAAACCCCGTTCGGTAATTAGGAAACTTTGTAATTTCTTTTTCTAAATAACATTTAGCAAGAAAACAACAACAGGGGTATGTTCCCTTCTCTTGGCCTTGTTTATTATGAGACTCTACTTTGGAGTGCAGCAACATGGCTCAGTAGCTGAATTCAAAATAATTAAGGACCATCTGAAGATTCATTTCCAAATATCTACAAACTGAAAAATGAAATATAATCACAGAGCTATAAATTAAAAATATAGGACTATTAACCATATGTTTCAAAACTATTAAGTGTCTGCCCTTCTCATCTGTACTTAGAAGAGAGATCTATGTTCGGATTTAAATACCCATAGCTATACTGACTGCAAAAGGCCAATATTAATATTCCATGTACAACTAATCAGAGGCAAAATAAAATAAAAACATTAAGCTATTCATATTCCTTGACAATCACAATCAGCATTTAACATTTGGCTGGTTAAAAAATGTTGCCTCTGTGGATTTCACAGTATTCCCTATTTGCAGTGAGCTCAGTGATGGTCACCAGCAAAATCTGAGGATTATTGCAATTGCAGTTTCCAAAGACATTTTCCTTGCATCTTTTCTTTGCAATTTTCATTGCATATGTCACAAACATTTCTCATTAATTTTCCAGTGGAGGTTTTGTTATGTCCATGTAACAAAACTCATTATTAGCTTTGAGTAGAAATGGGCAGATTTATAGCCTTTTTCATATTCTTTTGCATATTAAAAAAGGTCATGTGTGGTCATATGAAAAAGTGTAAGATGCTTTGTGTAGCCAGGACTAGTAGATCACAGATTGACCCTTTCAAAACTGGAATAGAGGAAATGCAGAAACTTCTGTTTGCTCATGAATGGCCTAAAGCAATGGCATCAGGTGTCTGGCCTGATGTCAAGTGTATGGCTTCTCATATTCTTTGGTGCCCCAAATTTGCATCTTGCTTTTTAATGCAATAAAATCTTTCCTGTTATACTTTCAGGGATAAGGTTGAGGAAGAACCTTGTATAGTTCTCAGTTATAATATCTAGTAGTTTTGTTTTCCATAGCTTCCTGCTTTTACAGCATCTTTTTTGCAGTTTTTTTTTTTTTTTTTCAGATGTAACACTCTCATGGTCCTATTTTCACAGAATTATCTGAACCAAGATAGCTTAGCTCTACAGATTATTAATGTTCAAAGAATCTTTTCTAAAGTGCACTAAGAACTGTTGGCATGAAAAAGGACTGACTACACGCACACACACACACACAACTGTAATTTGAAATCACTGCAGATCCCAGGACTCTCATTTACAAAGGACTCTCATTTACTTTCATTTTCTGCAGTTATAACTTTTCCTCTCAGTCCTTACTTAATCAACCCTCCCGTGGGGATCAGATATCAAAGCCTGACTGCCCTAAGACAAACTGCCATGTTAATCAGTGGCATTTGAAAAATAATACTGGAGGGGTCTAAGTCAGCTAGATGTCTCAAGATGAGGCTTGCTAAATTCATCAGTGCATAGAAGGAGAAAGTTCAACAAGGGGCTTTATATCTCCCTAAGTTTTACAAAACTTACATGTTTTACTGTGTTTGAAATGTCTTGTTATGATGGTGA
Source organism: Apteryx mantelli (assembly GCF_036417845.1). Taxonomy (NCBI): domain Eukaryota; kingdom Metazoa; phylum Chordata; class Aves; order Apterygiformes; family Apterygidae; genus Apteryx; species Apteryx mantelli. Next base: position 16,095,972 of record NC_089982.1, on the reverse strand, counting down.
CTTCCAAAATCAGGGAGCAAAACGCATTTTGGGAGACGCGACCAAAATCAGTGAGCACTGCAGTTTGGGAGATGCAAGCACTGTTATATTTATTATTTCTCGCTCACGTAGCATGTGAGAGCTCAAGTCTTGAACCAGGACTGCGCTGCACTAGGAACGGTACAAACATAGGGCAAAAATAGAATTCCTGGATGCAAGAACCATGGTTAAAAGAACAACATGCTTTTTGATCTGCCACAGTTAGAAAGGAGTATCATGGATAAGATGGTTCTTACCTTCAGCAGTCCCTGTAACACGCACCATTGCTTTCCAGTCAACTCTCATGATAAGAACTGTTTTCTTACTCTAGCAACGCCTTTGCATAACTTCAGGATGCAAACTAGGAACAAACGGGGAAGAACAGGATGCAAGAAGCCTCTGGTATAACATGGTAGGTACAAAGGTATAGTATGACTGCAATCCCTGCTCTCACCCAATGCAATACTTAGCTCTGGCTATAATTGCCAGTGCCTGCAGCAGTCAAGCCTCCTTTCCCGTAAAGTGAAAGAGGTGGGGATACTTTGGATACAAGACTGTGAGTTCGGCTCTGTCCCCCGGCGTTTCCCCGGGGCGTATGGCTCTGCCGCTGCCCAGCACGGCACGGTGTCCCTGTTATGAAGTGCAATGCTACGAAAGCCGAGTCCCAAAGAACTTCCTCAGCTCTGTGGAGAATTTATCTTAAGATGAGTTCATACTAATGACACTACTGAGGATCCCGAGGATACAAAGTATCATTAGCAGGGCCTTGGTTTCTAAAACACAGACTGTGGGAAGCGTTTCTAGCAGTTCAGAGATTATTAGCAGCTAGGAAATGGTATTGTTTTGCCACCCTTCAATACTTTTGCCCTCTCAATGATCCCTCTGTTCTGAGAGTTCTTCCTCCTTGAATTTATAACATTTTGAAAACAGAAGATAACTGAGAAGCAATAAATTCATTGTCCAGGGTATTTTTAATGGTCAGAGACCTTTTTATCCTAATTTCCTAAAGAACGTTCTGGCATATACAAGAAATTGCACTGAATTATATATATTAGAATAATTAATAATGAACATTAGAGATTCAAGACATTTCAGCAAGTTGAAGCCTTACCCAATAAGCTTGTTAATACTAGCATTAGGCTGAAATGAATAACAAGCTGTCTGAGGTCTCATATGAGCTCTAAAATACAGTGTTTAAAAGTAATCTCTTTCCTTGGTAGTTATTTAAACCTATTATATGACTTTTCAGTATCTAGTTTGTAATACCTCATTAACACACTTTTTCAGATGACTGAAAATGAAAGAAAAGTCACTGCCATTTTTAGAGTTCTTTGCAATGTTAAATAATCACATATTCTCTGTCTTTAACATATACACGTGTATTGTGACTGTAAGAGAACAGTTTCTCTTCTCCAGCTATGCAGGAATACACCAGAGGAGTATGCAGAGGAGGTTCTAGTTAATTAACCTTTCTTCTGTTGTATAATGTAAATCACATATTTATCACTAACCCTCAAGCTTTATTTAGTCTTTATTCTCTTTTTCCAGGCTTTTTTTCAAGGTGAAAGTGATTCCTGACATTTGAGGACTATCAACACAGTGGTGTCAGTGCTGACTGGCAAGATACTACAGACCTGAAGGGAGGTTTATAGTGATCTTGGGTCATTCTAGGAAGCTAAAAGAAGTAGCTAATATATTAAGCTTTGACTTCCATTGGAAGAAGCCACGAATTAAAATAAATAGATTTCCATTCAGAATTCTTTGGGCTTTCAGTCCTACTGGTCAAATTTTGCTTAGACTGTGTTTTGGTAGAGTGGAAATTAGGACAGATGACAGCTTCAGAGAAGCCTCTCTTCATTTATCCTAGAAGGAGGACACAATCGGGGCTTGTTTCCAGACACAGAGCAAGGCAGAGTCACTTACACAGAAGGCTGGGCACGGTGCGGTGCCAAAACACACCCTCCTGTGGAAAAAAACCTCTCTTTGGACAACTGGTTGTGGATGGAGAGCATGTATTCTGGCACCTTTAATGCCTCCTCTCCTCCCTTCACTAAACTGGCCTTGCTTCATTGACCAGAGCAGAGATGAAGCTAGGATATATAAAGAATGAATTATCCCAGGGACTGGTCCTATCCCAGCCATACAGGAAGGTAGATGGCTTTAATATCCCATTATGAAGAGCCAGCTGTAGTCTAGACAGACACTTGTTTCTGGAATCAGTAAGCAGGAAGCACAAATAACTATTCGGCTGATATTCCTTGTGGTCACAAAGCCCGTGCTGATGAAGATGAACAGCACATACTGAGGTTCAGGCAGCTCTGTGGGGAAGCATCTTTCAGCAGCGAACAATCTCTCTTTGGTTTCACCCATTTGAAACCAGAGCACCTTGTCCTTCAGATCAGTTACCTTAGTCTCTAAGATGTCTTTTGTACTTCACTGCCAACAGTGATCAATACTGCTGATGAAATGCGTTACAATTAACTGCTGGTAAAGAAACTGAGTGAAACTAAAACCATGTTGTCCAGTAATTGAGCTATTTTAGTGGCATAGTCACTTATTTTGCCCATATTTCTTTGGGCCATTAGGTCAATTAAATCTTTTACTCAAAGATACTTTCTGTAATAGAAGACCAAGACAAGGGATTATTAAATTTAAGTGGATGTCAGAACATACTAAATTTCTTAAGCTCACTTTTCTTAAAATTTCAGTCATCCTCTGTTTTAGCGTGTTTATATTGAGCTATACCTGCATATCATTACTGGGCTCAACTCTTACAGAACTGTGAATTTCCAGCCAAATATAAAGAAGGTTATTATTAGCCTTAGTGAGATGTCATACATCAGCTGTAAAGAATAACACATCTAAGTAAGTTGCTACACTTCTGAGGGGGTGCCAGTCTTCACTCAGTTTCTATGCACTTGCTGTTAACAACACAAACTGGTACTGCAGACTTTCGGTGCTCAAAAAGCCAGCAGTTAGGTATTAGTTATCCCCAAGTCTTGCTAATATTTTGTTAGCCTCTAAAGAGCAGTAGGTGAATGGAAGAAAGAAAAAATACAAACAAAATGATCTGACTTATACCCAGTTTGGCAAATTCAAATGCAAAGAAATTTCCCAGAAAAAAAGTGTACCTTGTATTATTCAAAGGAAGGAATGATTGCTTACCATTAGGCCTAATAACCTGTCCAGAAGAATGGTAAAGATTATATATTTACATTTGTTTAACTTCTGAGCTAAGCAGAAACGAATCTAAATAATCTATTGGTAACCAGTTCTAACATCTGAAGACAGTTGAATCAATTAACTCAATGGTAAAGATTACCTTTGTAAAGCATTGTATTTCCAGAGCGTTAACTAATGGAAAGGAAAATCATTGGCTTTGAATGACGAGATACATAAGATTCCTCTTAATTACACTTCATTACCCAAGAGCAGTCCTTGTGAGTGATACAGAGCAAAACAGTATGCAATCAGTTTAATGTTTTATAACTAAAAAAATCACCGTGGGATATGATGCATGCTAAGAGAACATAGGCTTACTGTTATCTTCTCATTTATATTTAATGACTACTGTCCCTTTAAATGACGGGATTTTCCTTTCCTTTGTGAATGGATGTCCTTTGATAAGGTGCTACTTAATTAGCAATCAGGGAGAGAAAGCATTTTTTAGCATATTAGATACTGCAGTCGTAATTCCAGGCCTTCACAGCTAAAGACTGCAGATGTACTTTAACAGTTGATATTTTTTCTTCATTGGCCAAAAAGAAAATCTGGAAAAAAGTAAATTTTGGATTTTTTTATCATATTTTTATCACTTTTTATTGTGAATTAAGTCTCAACAGAAAAATTTCTCCCAATGGTAGGACAAATAATGGGAATTTTGCCATCAAATTAATGAGAGAGAGGCTGAGCCCTATATCTGCTTTGTATCTGCTTTTTGGGGCCAGAATTGGGCAGAAGAAACTTTAATCATCTGTGGACAATGATAAATTTTGCATTTATATTACAAGAGCAACAAAAACTGAGAGGAAATAAATATGTATACTTCACACAAAGAGCACTTTCTGACAGAAGGCCAAGAAGAATATTCCTCTATGGACACACTATTCCACTATGTCTTATGTTGCACGTGGCCATTGTCAGAGTCAATGTGCTGAGTGGATCTGATCAGATTTGGCCATTTTGATATTCTTATACTCCTAAATTTGTGTATTTAGTTGTTATCACTCATGGATTTAGTGCAATCTGAAAATCACAGAATGGTTGAGATTGGAAGGGACCTCTGGAGATCATCTAGTCCAACCTCCCTGCTCAAGCAGGGTCACCTACAGCACATTGCACAGGATAGTGTCCAGGTGGGTTTTGAATATCTCCAGAGAAGGAGACTCCACAACCTCTCTGGGCAACCTGTTCCAGTGCTCTGTCACCCTCACAGTGAAGAAGTTTTCCTCATATTCAGATGGAACTGTCTGTGCTTCAGTTTGTGCCCATTGCCTCATGTCCTGTCGCTGGGCACCACTGAAAAGAGTCTGGCCCCATCCTTTTTACACCCTCCCTTGAGATATTTGTATACACTGATAAGATCCCCTCTCAGTCTTTTCTTCTCCAGGCTAAACAGTCCCAGCTCTCTCAGACTTTCCTCATAGGAGAGATGCTCCAGTCCCTTCATCATCTTCATAGCCCTATGCTGGATTCTCTCCAGTAGTGCCATGTCTCGTAGGGGGGAGCCCAGAACGGGACACAGGACTCCAGATGAGGCCTCTGATGCTTATTATTACTTAAAAGTTGTTTTGCATCTTAGAAACAAGGCTGATAGCATTTTTATATACTTACATGTACTTGCTACAGAAAGTTCATAGAGTGTTTATAAACATCTTGGAAACAAGGTTTATAGCCTTATCTCTTATGAACCCATGTTGCAAAAACAAAAAGAAAATGAATACAAGGACCAGATTAAAATCCATTGGGAATTATCTGACTAAATTCCATTGGTTTCAGTGAATATTGAATCAAGTTCCCAAAGAAGCCAGCACATCCCATTTCACTACTTTAATTCTTTTCTGCCACTTTTGATAGACGGATTTGTGGAAGAAGAGAAGACTTCTAATGAGACCACAGATGTGGTGACTCTCACCTTAGGGCACTACAAATCTAATTTTAGTAAAACCTGTCTACCAATTTTCAAGGACCAGAACAGTAAACAAGTGATGACATTTTTCTTGAGCAAATGGCTGGTTTTGAGATCTGCAGTGTGGGTTCCATTAAAATCTTGACATTTACCAGACCTTGGTATTTACCTTTTTTTTTTTTTTGAGGTATTTCTATACAGAGAACAGGAAATACCATGATAAATTTAACAAATGTGTGGTGAATGTCAACATTTTAACGACAGCCTCTGTTTTCTAAAGTGGAAGGGATGGAGCTGTCAGTTGTGAGGGTAGATAGGCCTGTTATCTGAAAGAGAAACAGCCATTCTGAAGATATTTTTCACATGAAACAGTGCTAAACTAACAGCAAGGGACTGTCTTGGAAGTGTCAGTCCATTCTTAACTCACTCTGTAGTGCCTAGTTACTGCCAGGTATGTCAGACCACAATGTACGATATATGACACAAAAGTCTTCAAATAACATGCTGATGGGCTCAGCATAAGAAACTGCAGAGACAGATATATATGTTATAGTGCAACAGCTCAGTGCAACAGAGATTAGGGTTGCGTATTTGTCACAGTTAATTATAAAGAACCTTGCCACTGTCCTGAAGAGTTTTTTGTCTCTTTGTTAAACTCTAACTATTAATTTGTAACATTTTTTTCTTTGCTTAAACGTCCATATCAGCATATGTATGTATATGTTTTTTAAGAGCAATGCCCTAAGACAATATAAGACACCCAAGGTCATGTGTCCAGAGACCTCATTGCTATAGTCTGTAACATGCTACAGGCTCTTGCTGAAAAACATTAGCCTGGATATGCATGGAGAAGTGAGAACATGCAAGGAACTTCCTCGTGCAGGTCACATAGATGCGAGCTGGAAGTCAGGTCTCTTCACTCGAAGGAATAAGGTACCACTCCTGCATATATGAATGCTGTAAGCATGTGTGCACATATCAGGAGGAGAAAGATGAATTCAGGGTCAGTGATCTGCCTGTTACAGACTTAAGTCACAAAAAGTCCTAGTGGTGGCTGGTATATGTAGCATTTTGCTCTCTTCATTTTTTTTCCTCTTTAGACAGTGCAGTTCAGCAGTAGACTTAATTTTTTTGAGCACCAAATCCTGCCAGCTCCGTGACTAGACTCTTGCGAGTTGCAGTGAATTGGAAGATCAGGTCACGCCTGCTGAATGTCCTCTTCTTGCTTGCCCCATACAGATGCTAAAAAGTTTGTTCCTCATCTTGTGCCTCAGTAGCTGCCCTCACTGGTAAAGCAGCAAAAGATGTTAAGGTAAGAACAGTAGGAAAAATCCCTCAGCACTGCTACTGGTGGAGTCCTTGGAGAGAGGAGTTTTTGATTTCTCAGGTGCCATGGTGGAATGAGAGTCTTCACCCAAATGGCCACTGTCTGCTTCCCAGCTGACAGAGCTGGTCTAGGATCCCTGAGGAGGTAACCAGACCCTGAGACGTGCCCTCTTGATCTTCCATTGCCGATGCCCTTCCTAAGCACTTTGGGAACAGTCAGAGACAGCGGCTGGAGTTCAGCAGCTACGGAGCCACTCTGTTTTCTCTCATGGACATACATGTAAATCAGAAAGGACTCCACTGAAAAAAAACAGTGTGTTTACATAGGCATCAAAGTGACCAGAATCTGGCTGCATATGTTCTATTTTTTTCAGAAAAGCAGCAAACTCTCCCCAGGCATGGCGCTGGGCCAAGCTATGTGGTTCTGGCAAGACACCGTGCAGAACAAAGAGGGCTAAAATTTGGCTCTAAAAATTTAATCCCAAGGAGTAATTTGATTACTTTTAAATGTGGCTTCGTTTTCAATTATTTTTCTCAGCATGCATTCCCACGGCTTCCATCCAGAACAGGAACTATGCCATTATGTCACCATGGCTGGCCACAGTAACATGCAGGATGCTGCTAGGCAGGGGGTAGCAAACTCTCATTGCTGCCTTCATATGGCACCTGAGAAACATACCCTGATACTGCCTGGGGCCTCGTGGGGCTGTGGTTTAGCAGAGATACAGAATAATGCAAAAAAAAAGTCTAGAAATAATCTGCAAACATTTTCTGTAGGTTTGACTGCGCAGCGCAGTGTAGTGATGATCAGAGACCCCCGGGTTAGCTCCACACAGCACAGCACAGCACCATGTAGAGTTACTGACTCAGGTCCTAGAAACACCATAACTGCTTTAGTCTGGGAGAAACACATAGCAGCCACGATATTGCATCCTACCCCAGAGCCTGCTCATTCAGTGCAAGCTCTGGGATCCCTATACCTTACTACACTGTATTATATACGACATGCACTTTCTATATACTAGAATAAAAAAAGTATGCTCCTGATGTTCTCTTTATTGCCCTCATCAGCATCGTGAGATGTCTGCTTCTGCAGACCCTTGCAGGCACTCAGTAGAAGTTGAGAATGTCCAACACTTCCAAAACTGAGACCTTCATGTAAATGGCAAATATGAATGGAATTGTCTACCTTTAGATACTCAAAGTAGTAACTTTTGGTTAATTTAAGTGGCCCTTAACCGCTCAAACCTCCATGGAAAATGGGTCAGTCAGCCAAATGGGAATATTTAGGATTCTTCTTTTTTCAAAGCTCTTTCAGATCCAAATATTATGACAGCTTAATTGCGTCTAGGATAAGATTTCATACATATAACCAATTAAAAAAAGAAAAACAAAAAACAGAGACTAATCCAGTATGATTAAGTGCTCGAATTTTCAAATCCCCAAAAGATATCAAGTAAAACAATACAACAAGTTTCTTCAGAAAACTGCATAAATACTAGCAGGATTTTGATGACCATCTTTAAATGCATATGCTAATTGAGGATAATGCCTTAATTTCTATCCGATAAAAAGGCATGAGGAATACTAAAAGCAAAATTTACAGCCTGACTCAAAACTGGTCAGCCAACATAAGTAAATTAATTTAAAAAACCCTCTTCAGACCTTACAGAAAGCCAATATAGTAATATTAAGGTGTCTATTATAATTTTACAGATACTGAGTTGCAAACATTTACCTACATTAATTCACCCAAAACTCACGTTGATCTTCACTGAAACTAGTCAAAGATGAACTATGTACCACTGCACTGCATTACTAAAATGTAATTACTGGACACCCACACACACTTATTTTCCAGTACAGGATAATTTTTGCTTTTTTACTATAAAGTCCTTAGTACCACTTCATCCAATCACACGATAAGGTAATCTGAAGATCGGCATCCAACCTTTCAGTAAGCCACAAACCAGATACACTGTCTAGTCAAGGTGATGATCCTACAGCCTTATGCAACTTTGAACTATTTTAATCACCACAAGAATGGAATGTCCCAGGTAACTCTATTTTGAAATAAAACCTGATGAACACAGTATCTGCAAAATTCACTCCAAGCTGAATGGCACCTATAGGTGGTGCATAATGATGAAAAGAGGAATAAATAATGCATAATAAATATGGTTTTGGGGTGGGAGAATTATTTATCATCAGTGAGGAATTTTCAGCTAGATATCTGTCCTGTTTTGCGTTTAGGAAAAGTCACTTGAGGCTATGAAGTAACATAATGGTTAGGACACTACGCTTTCCAAAGGCAACATAAGATTTACAAAGATGCTATTAAAGCATACATTTTAAATCAGCAGGGCATAATCTGTATCCCTGAGTTTCAAAAAGGAGATGGTTGAGAGTTTTCTGGACCATTTTGCTGATTTTCATTGACTTTTGAAAGAATGGGTAAGCTCCAGAAGACTGGAAGAAAGCAGAGGTGGTGCTGATATTTAAAGATGGTATTGGAAATGACCCAGGTCATCATTGACCTCATATATGACATTCATGCCTAGCAAAATAATGGAATGCCTGGCATAAGATTTTGATCAAGAAACTAGAGCAATGGAAAATCAACACAGCATACTTTTAATGGAATCAAGTCAGAGAATCATCACTGATGGACTGAGTTTTTATCAGAGTCCCACGGAGATCAGTTTTGGCCCCTATCTCTTTAGCATCTCTATCAATGATCTGCAAGACCAGAGAAAATTATCGCTTTTAAACTTTGCTACGGATGATACCTAAGAATGGAGAAGTGCTAAATCAGGAAAACGGTTGACACAGAAAAATTCACCTGTGGGGTAAGGGCAAACGAGCAAACACTGTGTGCTTCCACAAAATGCAAAGGAATACATCCAGGAATGTGATGGATAAATCATGCTTATATGACAGGGTGAGTTCACCTCAGGGACTCTAAAACCCATGTAGGAATCAGTGTAGATAATCAATGGTACATGAGTGCCCAGTGTGATGCTGCATCCAAAAGAGACAATGCAATCCTTGGACAAATAAACAGGAGAATTTCTGTAGGCATCCAGTCCATAGGCAAGCAGAAGGGAATTATATTAAGTCTGGATTTGGCACTGGTGCAACCGTATTTGGAAGTTTAGGCTGAAATATGGTATCTGTGATTCACTAGGGATGTTGATAAATTGGAGAGGGTTCAGAGAAAAGCAGTGAGAATGATTAAAGAGTTGGAAAGCAAGCCTTTAAACTCAAGGACAGCCATATAGTTAGTGCATCAAAGAGAGGGTTAAGGGATAACTCGATCAGAGCCTTTAAGTAATAGGGAAGAGAACTTTGATAATAAAATGGTATAACCAGATTCAGAGACTAGATATAAAAGACAGATACATTCAGATCGGAAATGAAGTCCACATTTCTAATAATCAGTGGGACAATTTACAAAGAGCTGTGCTAGACTCTTCAAGTTTGGAAATGTTAAACAGTGAGCCTGGAAGTTACTCTTAAAGAGATTCTTCAGCTAACTAACACAGGAATTAATTCAGGAAAGATCTGTGTTGCACAGGAGGTCAGGCTAATGGATTAAAAATCATCTTTTTAATCCTCATAATCTAAAAAGAAGTTATGAATAAGAACTTGAAGCCAAGGGAGACCACATACTGAGTAAGTCAGCATAGTCTAGAAGTTGGAAGGTGTCTACTCCTTAACAGATTTGGGGTTTTAGGGGACACTACTGACAGCAGGGATAGGCAGTTGTGCTCTTTGCCATCCTGTTTCTCTGCACAACTGACTCACAGCTCCTACTGACCTAAGCATTTCTTTAATACTGAAAAATAAGACTTTAAAAATTGCACACAGGTTTTCAGGGAGGCTAGCAGGAAGCTTTTGAGAGAAGCAAGTTGGACTGGCAGAGCACTTTTGCACCGTACAAGAGAAGCAACGGGGTACAAATGTTGTCACCGCCTACACTGCAGAGGAGCTTAATAGCTGGGCTGTGGTGGAAAGGCAAATTAAATGGGATTCCTTCCAAAGTGGAAGCTGGGCACTCAAGGGTCCCCCAGGGAGACACTTGTGTCTCCACTGGATTTGATGGGACAGATGGCCATAACTGGAATTCAACTCAATAGCAGCTTACTTCTAATATAGAGGCTTAGCATCATATCCAAATGCAGATAACAGAACAGAAGGAATGACATTTGCCTTCTTTAAACTAGTATTGCATTGGTGACTCGTGTTCAGTGTGTAATCCCCAGAATGCAGACTCTAAGCTCTGGGACACTTTGGTCTGCCATATAACTGAGTAGCCCATTAGTCCCCAGGTCCCATTTGTGTGCCCAATTCTCCTTGCTAAATATAGCGCTCTGCACTCGTCTCTTTTGAACTTCATGTTATTGATTTTGGTTGTGCGTCACCCTGATCGTGATTTCATCTATACCACAGTTTCTTAGACTGCTTATAAGAATAACATGTGGCAGCAGGCCAAAAGCCTCACTGAAATGAAGGTCTATCACATCTTTTGCCTTCTTGCAGTATCCACTAGAGGGGCAATGCTGTTACAAAAGAACATTGTTTCAACATGATGTGTTCTCGATAAATTCATGCTTGCAGTTTCTTATTATTGTATCCTCACAGTGCTTGAAATTTCTTTCTGCTCTTTCTTAGGGTACAGAAATTCTCCTCTACTCCTCATTCGCCTCTTTTTAAAGGCAAGCATTATGTCTGTCTTCTAGCATACTTCTGGAATTCACCTATCCTTTGAGAGTATTAATCACTAATCAGGAACTGCTCATCCTAATCCCTTAAATACTCTAAAGATATATTTCACAGTGAACCTAATGACCAGAGTACCCCAAATGTATTATTTGATGTGATCTTTGCCTATTTGGTCTGAGTTCTTGTTCGGTCATTAATTGCTATTAATTGTGTTAGAGATATAACCACAATTTCATTCTTTTTTATGGATGACAACAAAAAAGCTGAATGTTTCTGCTCTTTTCTCCATTAGGTAAGAGACCTGTATTTTCCTCCATCTCCTAAAAAGAAACTATATTTATAAAAATGTTCATGTTGCCTTTTGTATCCCTCACTAGCTGTAACTCATTTTCCGCCTTAGTCTTTCTGGTCCTGTTCATGAACGTTCATTCTGTTTTTGTACACTCAGCCTGTAGCACCTTGTTTCTGTTTATGGTTTCCTTTTGATTTTCATGCTATTGAAGAGCACCTGGTGTTTCATGCTGGGTCTTCTATTATAACCCTATATTTTCTCTACATTAGGATAGCTAGCTTTGTAGTTTGCTTTTCGTGTTTTCTCCCCTAGAAACTGCCAGATACCCAATTTGCATTTGAATTCCTCCCCGTGAGAATCTGCCAAGCAACTGCCTGGGCTTACTGAAGTTCATTGCTATTTTCTGACTATTATCATTAGGCACATAAACCCTCAGACCATCCAGTCTTCTCTAGGACATGGGCCATTAATCTGTCACATCAAGACACCCCTGAAACACAGCATCCGATGCCTCTCCCAGGGCGAGTTCCCTTCCTGACTCCCGTTCTCTGCTAATCCACAACTTTCTCCTCTCTGCCTCTCTCCTTCCTGTGCTGTACAATGATTCCCCACAGGTATCATCAGCATGGTTTGGACATCTATCACTTGAGCTAAATGAGAGACTATATTTATATTAGCTACTGGCAATAGTAATTTATTAAATTCTGGAAGATCAGCCACTAGAGGGAATCTAGCACTTACTGCCAGCACGTTAAGCTCTCTCCCTTTGATCTTTTTCCTCTTACATGGCGGCACTTAGAATGGCTTTATGCATAATGAAAATCTACTTTAACAACCTTTTGATAGACAACAATTATTTGAAATATCTGTTCTCTGCAATGGAAATGTCTTTGCTGAACTGCAACTGCTGTGGGTTATCTCTGAGAGTCTATTTCAGTCCTAAAACGAACAGGCATTAACTCCCTCTCGCTGCCTCTCGATTCAGTACGGCGCTTGCTAGGGCTCAGTTGTCCAGGCCTCCCTGGTGAACTGACTGAAATTTGAAGCTCAGAAGCAAAAGGCAAAGTATGTCACAGACTAGCAATTTTGGCTGGCGCATTTGCTTCCCGGTGAGTTTACATCTCCTATTATCTTAGGGAGAACACAGGAGTGGTAAAAAGCAGTTGCTAAGGAGGGGGAGCATTTGCAGCTGGAAAGAGGGAAAGAAATTGAGTGATTTCTTTGAAAACCTCCTTCTGCTGAAGACATTAATTGCAGGGGGAGGGAAGGGTCTCGCAGCGCCCCAAGTGATTTCCACATTCTTTCATAATTCTTTTGTCTCGAAAGTGGAAAAAATGAGTTTGTAATGGGTTGACAGTGCCCATTTAAGCCCTACTGACACACTGGGGCCGATAACTGGCTGCACCCTGTGGTTTGCATTACTTTTTTATGCGTTCCTGTTTTTATGGAGTGCTAAATGGCTTAATTACATTTTACTGGTTTATTCTGCTTGCTTGCTCGTAACCTCATTAATCTGGCACACACTATTTTCTTCCCCAAATGGAGAATACACAATCTTTTTCACATAATATTTTCTTTAGGTGTGTGCAACTGTCTGACAGGTACAAGACAGTTTAATGCACCGTCTATTTGGAAATTACCAAATCTACATAAAGGTGCCAATTATGAATAAAAAGCGTAAACCCAGCAGACTAAGCTCTTTAGCAGCACATCAGGATCCCAACTGATTTAAGTACTTGGTGGTGGTGAAAGAGTGGAAAGGACTTACATTTGAGTCTATGTAATAATCTTTTACTTATTTTTACATGAGGAGTTTGCCAGCATTTATCCTGATGCTCCTATAGGCCCTAAATGCATACTTTCCAGGCTTGATCCCCCTGCTTTTTGTCCCACAGCAGCCATCGCGTGGGTGTCTGGCTCTTCTTGGCTGAGTAAATAGCAGAGGTGCAGGGGCTGCAGAGCCACCTCATCACATTCTTCGCTGCAAGGGACATCCTGGGACAGAGAAAAGACAAGAGTGGGATGAGCCAGGAAAGACACGTCAGGTATGGAATAAGAGATGGAAAGACCACAGCCATGGGCACCACTGAAAGCTGAGCTGACCCCTGCTTGCCCTCATGTGAACAACTAACTACTGCTTCTCCTGCTGGTTTTTCTGAGCAATTGGGTTTAATAGTTTGGTTCCACTATCTTTCCTGGATGCCAGATCCCATTCACAGCCAAAGAAAGGCGACAGCTGATATTTCTATTACTTCCATTTAGGAAAAAAAAGTATGTTTTATAAAGCAGAAGAATATTTTCTGACATCTCCAGGCTGATGCATCTTTAGGTTTTAGTGCTGCAGGTAAAGACAAACAGCCTTATTTCGATTGAAAGAGGGCACAGTGAATGAGACTGAAATGTCCAATCTCACAGAGTCTTCTCAGTTGCAGATACAAGACCAGGGACTTGGGGGGTGAAATCAGATAGCCTCTCCCCCTCGCCTCCCTTGCTTTCCCCTTTCCCCAAACAGCATTCACTCAGTTTTGGTTATTTAAACTAAGTGAAAATACGATCACAATGTCTGTGAGCTAGGTTAAACAGACAGCTTCTGAGAACCTGTATATCAAATAAGTGTTTTTGAGGAAACACACGAGGACCTATTGAGAGATTACACGCTCAAGAAGAGAGATGTTCTGTTATGTTTCCAATTCAACCTTTGTGAAGTCTTCCTACAGGAAGGATACTGTGAAAATCTACCACCCAGTTTTGCCAAAAGAACAATTCATGGAGATTTCTCGAGAAGTAAAATGGTGCTCAGCAAAGGATTTGGACTTCACCAGAAGTACTTTGCTGGAGTTTTAGGTGACGCCATCCTACCTATATCCCTCTATTTGTGGCATGGTGGTCTGCAGTATGCAAGCATGTGCACTGCACAAACAGGACTTCCCCATTGAATTATGTGATCAAATGCAGCCATTTAAAAAGATGACTTCCCATCTCCTAAAAATTTTCTACCTATTACTGTTACAAATAACCCTCAAGGCAACTACCAGTGAAAGTAATAGGAAAATTCCTTCCGGACAGTCTTGCCATTTTGCTTATCCTCTTTTTTTTTTCCTCCATTTTTTTATCTGCAGCCAGTCACTAGTATATTGGAAAGCTCACCTGAAACAGCTGCCAGTGAGACTTGCACCTGAAACTGGAAGTGACACAAGAAGAAGCAAGGGTGAAGGCAGAGAGCAGCAGGATAGGTGATGCCATAAAAACTCAAAATTTTGCATTTTTCTTTAACCTATGATGTCAGAATGAAGCCTGGTTTTTATGATCTCCTGCACTATTTGCTAGCTAAGGCCTCAATCCTGCAAACTCATTTGCACAGTACAGCTCCAAGTCTCATTACCCATCAGTGAGCTAAAAATCCCATGTAACAACGACTTAATTCTGTTCAGTTCACCCATTCATCTTGCAGATCTATCTTCTTTTTACTAAGATGGCTCTTAGCTCTAAAATAGTTGCCATGCATATAGGGTAGGTCATTTTCTATGACAGTTTATCTAAAACAATTACAATCATAGATGGCTGTCCTAGTTGGCTTGAGAAAAGTTGCCTTTAGCTTCAGAGTGACTTTAACAGATAAATTATTCAGACATAAAAAGGAAAAGAAATAATAGGGAAAAATACAATTAAATGGCTTTATAGCCTTAGCTCTTCTTTTTTTTTAAACTAGAACTCCTCCGATTTGAATTCACCACATATGGTCAGATAGAAAAGCAACTTTTTGCTCTTATTTTTTGTTTATTAAAATGCTTATTATAAATCAAAGGAATTGCAATAACTCATAATTTAAAAATAAATCCCATCACATTTCCATTGCTACAAAAGCCATTTTTCTTGCAAGAGCACTCTTGCATGACCAAAACATCCCAGCAATTCCAGTCATATAGTATTTAAAAGAAAACATGAGAAGGAAATAAAAACAAAAAGATTCAACATGAGAACATCTATGTTGGTCAGACAAAAGGTTTATCTAGTGCAGGGTCCTGCATCAGAGAGTAGCCAACAGTAAGTATCTTGACAAACAGAGGAGCATGTAGTGATACTACCACAGGCTATTTTCTCTGTGGTTCAAGGCCTTTGTCTTCAGTAGCCCTTGACAAATCTCTCTTCCATGAACTTGTACTGCTGTACAGTTGTCCCTTGAATCTATGTAAAATTTTGTTTTCAATCTGCCATCTGACCACTCAGTTTGATGCCCTGTAACTCTTGTACCGGAAGAGTCAGTGAACAGTTGATCCTTATTTATCTTCTGTATGCCTCTCATGATTTAACAGACCTCTGAGATATCTTCCCTCAGTCATCTTTCTTCCAAGACAGTGAAGACTGTACAAAAGAGGAAAGGAAGAGGAGATGAAAGGTTATCTCCATGCAAAGTGACTGCAATATGCTACTATTCCAATTAAAGAGGTTCTTGCATCACTTTGAGCTGGTTATCCTGCTATTGACAGTGTTGTGACTCTTGAAATATGCTTTATTTAGTCCTGGGGAAAAAACTGAGTCTATGGAGGAATCAAAGCTTTCCTAAAAATAAAAAAGCAGTAACTTTACAGTCCCAGTGGTTATATGAAGAAGTTTGAGAATATAATCTAGGTGTGTCCTACCAGCTCTTTGGCATATTTTATAGTTGTTTTGCCTGCTCCAGGAGCACTAAGGACCTGATTTATTTAACTCTGTCTAACAATATGAAAGGCCCAAGCGCAAACAAAGATGAGCCCCTCTGTGCAGGCACCATCATAGCAGGACATGTTAGCACACGCGATGTCAGTTCAGTACTTCCCCTCGTAATACAATAGGTTGGGGACAAGTCCATGGTGGGATGCAATCTTCCTGGCTTACCACCTGCAAGTGCCTGGGGAGCAACCACAACAGGAGACTGCTGTATGTCTCTCGAGTTGCTGAGCCTTTCCTGCTCCACTACTCATCTCTGAGCCTCTCCTGAGTTCAGGAGTTAGGGCCCTTCCAACACTCACCTGGAGAGAAAACTTAGAAAGTTATTTACATCACAGCTGAATCCAGCCCACAGACTTTTGTAATATTTGCAGCCCCAAAACCAGAACTCAGTTTTCTTCTGTGGGCCAAACTCATCCTTGCCTATGGAATTACATCCCAGGATGAACTGAGAGACTTTCGATCAGCAGTTTTGCAGCCTTTGGGAAGGCAGACATATGATAGGCACAAAGAAAAAACAAACAAATCACTTGCTCAGTCTGTGCTTTGCGAGTAATAGTTATTATTTCACACGTGCCCTGATACTTTAGGATTATCACTTAATTAGCTAAATATAAATAGAGTAAACAATTGGTGCAAGTCCCACTGGAGAAAGCCCTTGGCTCTATGATAGATCCCCAAAAGAAAGCCTGGCAACAGGAAAAAGACAGCTCTAACAGCCACCTGCTTTGGATCTGGCATGAGTAGATGGACAGAGGCTTTTAGTCTCTTTCAGGATGCTACCCTGCACAGTGGGGTATTAAAAACAGCAGCTGTGGTGTCAACATGGTTCTTTGGAGTGCTTTCAAGCCTTATTTCTTCTCCTCAGAACGGGAACATTCAGAAGCTATAGATTAATTTCAAGAATGTGCACTGTACAAAGCCTTCTTTTATCCTAAATACACTTGCAGTAGGATATTATTTTCACATATGTTGTGACAAAGTGCAAGCTGCAGATATGCTGTGTTCTTTTCAAAACAAAATAGGTTTCCCCACGTGCCACACCGGGCACGCCACTGTATCCAAAGCCCACGGCTCAGCAATACCATGGCCCCCTTTCTGAGGTCTAAGAATATATTTCCTTGCAAGCGTCATTTGCACAGTTACAGAGAAGTGGATTTTAGACAATACATAACTAAAGTCATTTCCACACTGTCCTGTTGTAAAAAAAGACTAGTGGCTGGCTTACAAACAAGCCCTTTTCTGCACTTTTGCAGTATGTTGCAGCCTTCATGAGATGGACCCTTGGTGCAGCACCGAAAGCCCCTAACTCCTAGGAAGCTTAACTGGCTGAGAGGTACTCGGCCCTTTGCCAAAGCAGATACTTGCTTTTGCTAATCCTCTACCACTGAATTAAAGCCAAATGGAAAGCAGGGAAGAAGATACCCTGTCGTTTCTAGCTCTGTGAGCACC
The DNA here is from genome assembly GCF_036417845.1 of Apteryx mantelli. Lineage (NCBI taxonomy): Eukaryota > Metazoa > Chordata > Aves > Apterygiformes > Apterygidae > Apteryx > Apteryx mantelli. The sequence continues at coordinate 16,078,324 of NC_089982.1, read as the reverse complement.
CCAGTCTCTAAGAAATCAGCATAACACAGGATGCAAAATGGAACTCAGTTGAATGGGATGAAGCTGGACTTGTCTGTTTTGCAGTGTTGTGCAAAGACCAGTGAAATTCAGTGGTGCCAAGTGAGATTTGGCAGTATCACTCCAACCAAGGCTGAAGGCATATAAGACCTAGAGGTCAAAACAGGTGAGAACACTTGCACAAGACCCTGTGAAAGGAGTCAAGCATGCTCCTCTGTTTTACAGGGCAAAAAGATGGAGATATACAGGCATGTAGGAGGAGTGATCATCTCAGCTATTTTCTTAAATTCTTGCACTAAACAGTGCTTTCTGTTATAAAACTTCTTGACATCAAACAAGAAATAAGAGTTGCTGAGAGCATTATATAGAAGTCATGGCCTTGTAGTGTGACCCAGGATATGCAAGAACTTGCAGAACTTCCGTGTGGATGTCTATGCATGTCCTTGCAAGAGAGATGTGTACACTTTAATGGCAGAACAGACATATGCCTGGCTGTGAATCATGTGGATCTTGGGTCTTGTGAACCCACATAATGTCAGCTCATAATTTCCCTCATGCAAATGTTTGCAATTTAATTGCAGAAGTCTGGCCCTTGGTGTTTTGGGAGTGAGGGATATGACACGCACAGATGTACTAATAATATTTGAGAAGACAGGAAAAAATAGAGGCAGGGAAAACCCACAGTCATTTTTAAGCTTTTGACTTTAAGAGACCTTCTACAATATTTTTCTGCTATTGTAAGAGGAAGCTGGCAACCAAAGTAGAAATAGATTTTAATTGCTCTGTTCACTGCATTTAAGTAGGATAGCAATTTACTTTGTGTGCTGACTAAACGCAGTCTGAAGTCTGCTCTGACAGAAACTGCCAAGATATTAGATCATTCTGTGCAAATACAGGTACTCAAAATTAAATCAGGACATTTTTGTCACTTGCTTTATCTCAAGTTGCTGGGATAGTGCTAATAAAGAGTTTCGAAATCCTCGATACAGAGCAGCATCTAAGTACCAGGATTTTTTTTCCCCCTTAAATAAGCAATTAAAATTAGTCAGCCAGGAAAACAAAACAGCTCAGCTCTTGCATACCCTCCTTTCTCTCCCATACTTTTTTGGTTTAGACACAAAACACAAGCTAATTCACAGATGCACCTACAGGAGATGCAAATATATCGCTATGAACACGCTGTAGGTCATATCCCTCCCGCCAGCTCTTCTTCACCAGGCAGACGTGAGAAGTAGGTACAGCATCAAGGCCTCTGCTGCCAGCGTCCCTCCTTCGCCAGCTGGGGAGAAGGAGGGCAAGGCAGGAGGAGACAGCGAGGCTGGTTCCCATCTCCCCAGCAACAAACCTGTCACTTCGCTGCGGTTCCACTTCAGTGGCCTGCCAGGACCGCGTGGGGCCGGGCCGCGCGCCACAGGGGCCCGCTGCTCCTTGCTGCTCCACTGAGCTGGCAACGGGTTTGGCCAGTGCAAAACTGAAAATTAAAACTGCGGCAAACTCTAAGTCAACTGAATTAAATAGCAGACGGGAGCGTCTCAGACCGGCTTCCTGCAATCAGAGCGCTTAGCCAGCATCACCTCTGATAAGGAGGCACACAGAGCGCCGCTTTTTATCCTTCCTTTGTGGGTTTGATCTTGTTACAGAAAACAAATTTACCAAGCATGAATTATCGCTAAAATTATTAATGCTTCTGTGGAGAAGAAAGTCAGATACAGACGATGGTAAATAGGCACAGCTATTAGTGAGAACGCCTCTCCTCAGTACGCTTTACTCTCCCAACTTTCAGCTGTGAGTTGCTGCAAGAATCATTTCAAAAGCCAGCCTGCAGAAAAAGGACCCGTTAATCTGCCGAGCGAATTTCCGAATCCATTCTCAATGCCGCTGATAGCCGGGGACCCCCTCCCTGCGCTCGGTAATTACCCCCGTATTTCCCGCACGCTTGTTTAAACGGCTTACACGGGGGCGTCCTGGGAAGCAGAGCTCCCCCTCCGCTGCGGCGCGGCGCGGGAGAAAGGCAGCTCGCCTTATCGCGCCGCTTCACTCCATCTGCAGCCAGCGGGGGGGCCGCCTAATCGCCCTCCCCGGCACCGCCGGCCGCAGGCTGGGCGACGCAGATAGATGCGACACCAAAGGGGACGGGGACGGGGACGGGGACTGTCCTGCCGCGCCCGGGCCGCAGAAAACTCATCACGCTCTCGCCGTTTCAAAGGCGGACGAGGAGCCCCTTTTAAACCAGGGGCCTGTCCCTTAATTATACAAATGCGGAGATCAAAGTTATTATCTGCCCTTACAAAGGCTGGAGCTTTAATTGAATGGTGTGGTGTTACCTTTGAGGGAAAGTGTTCAATCCTCGTGGAGAGCAAAGTGACAGCAGAAAAAAAATGGAAAAAAGAGAGAGAGCAAGAGGAAAAGAGCAAGAGAAAGAGAGATGGCATTTAACAAGCAGGCTGCTTTATATGGAAATGTAATGAATACAGTTGATAAAAAAAGGGAGAGACAAAAGTTGTGAAGTTTCAAGCTGTGAAAGAACTTCAAAGTGTATTCAAATGTCACATTGATTTTTCTTCAAATCTCTAAGTAGTAAGTTTTTCAAAAGAGGAATATCATCCCCTATTTCATCCACTAATGTTTTATCTACAGAAAGGGGAGAAAAAGCACAGTGTTTTCCTTTCACATGATATAATCCCTATATTGGAAGTCTTTATCTTTTTCCCTAACCAAAGATTTCTTAGGTGTCTTTGAAAACGGTGATGTCTTCACCATATTTGTGTATTGCACGTTAAAGTCTGAAGAATTTAGGTTCTGAGATGCTGCTCTACATTGAGATAAGCAAGGGTGAGCTATGCTACAGCGGGACCTCATTACCACAATACTCCAAGCTAAGTAGACAGTAAGACAGTATTTTGTCTCCTGGAAAGAGCAGATGACACACTTTGGGAGCACTCTTAAAAGAGGCACAAACCAAGAAGGCGTTCTATGATGGCGATAATATGTGGGCAAAGTAGCACAATACAGTTTTGCTAATTCTTAAGGCAGTGATGCAACCCAACATAAACAGTTTAGTTCAAAATTAAATTTGACACCATGACCACATGTATTATCTTCAACAGCCTACCATGGTAGTAGTCACCAGGAAGATCCCATTTCATGCACTGAAAAACTGATTACCACCTGTCCTGTATGTCCACTGCTTTCTGTCAGCATTTGGTAGAAATTCTGGATAGGACCTCTGGAAAGCAGAGCATAATTAATGCAAAAAAGACATTAGAGGAAACAAAAACCATCTTATGGTAAACTTTGAATATCTACAGTTCTTCTTACAGACTGAACTCCTACAGTAATGTGAAGGAGGAGCTTATGCAGCACTTCATGGCATAGGGATTACTCTCTAGACAAGCAAACCCCAAAGGCAGAGGAATGAAGAAACAACAAATGTATTACATTTTAAGAAACTGTGATTTCTAAGCTCATCTCAAGGTTTTTGAATGATTTCATAGTCTTCCAAAGATAGCTTTAAACCAGAGAGGTTACTTTGGACTTTGAGGCTGCTCTGGGAGCCGACTGCATATCAGGTAAATTCTCCTGTAGGCCACAGAATTATAACACTGGAAAGACAATATGAGGTGAAAATAAGGATCGAACTGGATGGCAATGGTTGTATCTTTGTGAGGCAGGCACGTTCCGCAGTGCATTTTGCAATCCTGGCCAGTGGTGTGAACCCTGGCTGCCTTGGCTTCATGGTGGCTGAACCGTCCCCTGCAAACTGCAGAGCCACCAGTGTTTGAAGGGAACAAGGGACAATCCAACCCATCTCCCACTCAGGATAACCAAGACATTAGGACTGCAGAAGACCACAGAGCACCCCTGCTCAGGTGGCTCACAGGAATTGTTAGACTCATCAGAAGAGACTGAAGTCTTTGCTTTTTTTTTTTTTCTCCTTTCTTTCTTTTTTTCTCCTTAGGATTTAGCCCTCCTGTCGAGAAATCCCAGAAATGGAAAAGAACACATTCTCTTCTTTACCATGTACAGTTCCCTCACATGTGGATTTTAATGCTAATGCTATTAAACCCAGGCAGGACATACTCAGATTTGTGTGGACAGCGGCCCAGAATTTGGATTTCATATTTAAAGAGCTTTGCATTTGGACATCAGCTGGTAGTGGGAAGGGTACTTCAGTTGGCTACCTAAGATGGCTCATTTGTAGAGGAATCCTAAACTAAGGTGATATAGCAGCAGAGTGTCTCTGCCTGAGACTATGTAACTGTCACACTCTGTGGAAGGGCAGGCAAGTGTAAAATACAGCAGTGGTATGCCAAAGTAGTTGTGAAACAAGGATTTCTTCAGCCAGAGGAAAGTTGCAGGAGTCTGTCTTTCAACAAGTATCTTGAACAGTAAAAACCTGATTTAGTAGAATACAGAATTTATAGCGGGGAAAAAAAAATCGTGGATACATTTCTAGTTAAACTGATGGGAATTTTTTTCAAAGACTTTGGTAGCTATGCTTACACTCCCAGGTGGAGTTCTCCACTTCCTCTGCAGGCAGTTTTGAAGTCAAAACAACCATGATTATAATTCCTGCCTGTAGAAACAGTCCTGGTGTTGGCTCTGGGGCATCTTTCCAGGAGGGATTTCTTGAGGAAAACTTCTGGTGTGGTCAGTATTTGCAAGGGTCCCCTCCTTCCCAAGCCTTTGCAGTGGGCATAAAGCAGGTCTCCGACTACATATCCCCTCGTCTCACCTGTGTGAGGTGTAGAAAGTGGATCTGGTTCTCCCTTACAGGAACTCTAGTGTCATTTCTGTAAGGGTTTAGACTCTGTCTATTGCAAATATGGGATATGTGAGCAGTCTGAGCCAGGGCTGCGTGTAGGATGTCTACAATGGACAAAATGAATGCCAGGAGTCAGGTTTTGCAGCTACCCTTGAAGGCTGGTCCTCCTGACTATAGCAGGACAGGATGGATGAATGGCTAGAGAGAGGCAATCCAAATGGGCCAAGCAGGCAGCACAATGACACAGCAGGAAAGAAACAAATCACTTATCTTTCCTTGCCCAGAGGATTCAGATGAATGAATATTTCTTTTAAAGCTGTCAGTCGTCTTTGGCTTTCCGCACCACTCCCAGCAGTTCCTTGCTGAATGTGCCCTCCTCTTTCTATCACAGCTTTCACTATCTCTGCTCACAATTCTCTTCCTCGAACTTGTTCATGCAACACTAATCAGCAAGAAGATTTTCTCAACAGGTGGTTCAAGCCTCAGGAATACCTGCTAAATTTCTAACACAATTGGAGATAAGATCTGAGTCACAATAAAACTAATTCTTCATTTCTATATGGAAATATCAATTTGTCTTTCTCTTGCTTTGTACCATAAATACCTACTTCTTAAGAAAACAAATATGCTTTCCTTGTGCTACATTTTCAGTCACCTAAGAGATAATTCACACAAACCTCACAGGGAGTGGGTTGTTTGTTATTTAAATTCCACCGACGGAGAATTTATCCAAAGCAGAGAAGGATGCACTGAATTTTGCACAGTTCGCTGGTTGAGAGAAAGGATTTGTTTGGAGGCTGCACAGAGCAAAGAACTTCCACCGGACGAAGGGCCGTTACAATCTTAACCCACTCATGCTCCATTTGCAAGGTGCATTTCCTTGACCTTGCCTATTATAAGGTCAACACATTGCAATACGCATCTTGGAACAAAATATCACAACAGACACTACAACTCTAAGGTTGGACAGGATTAGGATGGTGGAGAGGGGCTTCACAACCACAGAGGGTGACATTAAGAGGGAACTGCAGATCAGTTAGTTCACCTCCCTCTAACACACCCTTCCCTGCTCCCTTCCCACAACCTAGTTCCTGATAGCGCTGGGAGCCTTCATGCACAGTATCCAGCTTACTAATAGCAAACTCCCCCTCCAATAGACCCCTCTTCCAAAGCTCCTTTCCAAAACCTTTCTAAAAATACAGGAAAGTTATAGCGATTCAGCTATAAATTTATCTGGACAGGATTTTCCTACAAACCTGTGGGTGTTTTTCTTCCAAAGATTTCTCTCAGATTAGAGAGCCATTATTTACCCCTGTGGGAGGTGCCACAACTGGGTGTAAAATTATAATTATCTAAGACTTGCACTGTACTCAGACTGTTAGATTTCCTTGAAGCTGAGATTAGACTCATCAGGCTACAATTCTTGAAATTGCACTTTTACTCAGTCAGAAAAGAATAATAAGTTTTATTCTAAGTACAAGCATCAGGCTGAATTTTCCCTTTTAAAGGGAACAGCTGCTATTTTTAATGATTTATTGCCAGTATCTTCCCTGTTTCGCATTTTATTTCTTTCAGAACCCCCCGATGAATACCATCTGGTTCAAGTGATTTACTACGCTTGCATTTCATGAGCTGCTCCATGACATCCCAAATTAAGACAAGGAAAATATAGTCTGAGTTTCAGGAAAATCTTTCTGACAGATCTATTAGACTATGGAGTAATCTTTCAGTGGGAGTCTCATTGTCTGAGACATTTATAGCAAGACTGGACAAAGCACTGTAAAATATACTGCAGGGGACAATTCTGCATTAGCAGAAGGATAGTCTAGATATATGGCTCTGAAATTGAGCCGGTCAGAAAAAATTTTAAGGGAACCATTTTTTGTCAGAAAATACAGTTCTGACAAAACTAAAAATAGTTGACTAAACTGTGCTGATTTTGGTGAGGATTATTTCAAAGGAAAAAAGGGGAAAAAATAAATGTCAAAATACCATATTGCAGTACCTTCTGCATGAAGAATTTCGTTTTTTATATCAAATGTGTTTATCCCATATCTGAGTACAGTCTGAAAGAGAATTCAAAATGAAAACAAAACGTTTCCAACAATCCAAATTTACTGTTCTTCCCTCCAGAATTGTACTTCCTAGACAAATAGTGAAATGCTCCATTTTATTCCAGTCAAAAATGAAAGCAAATTAGAAATATCATATAGCTTCAGCACTGAAAATTGCCTTTCAACACATCTCTGAAAGTTCTCCGTGGCAAATGTCATCTCTTTATGTTCAAGTTTACGATGTTCAAGTTTTACATTTCTCTGAATTTGCCCTTTCCCTAAGTCATTTCAATGCTTAGTGCCTCAGTTCCTTCCAGATTAAAAGCAGAACGGGAACGTTCATTTTGCTCCGAGAAGTAGAACTGAAAGGCACTTCATAACAGCTTATATTTTTACTACTGAATATCCTTTTCATTCCCTGTGGCCTGACTTCTTTATTGTCCTCAGGTTGCTTTGCAGTTTGGTTCTTCTTTCATTGATGTGCTTTATCCTTCCAGCTATAATATAATTGGGAATTTTAATCACAGTTGAAATCACTCTAAAGACAGACATGGAGAAATAGTCCAACTCTGAGGTAGATTGGACATTTCTTCTAAAGCTTGGCTAGCCAGAAAATTTTCTGGAAGCCTTTTTGCCCTCTTTAGGAGCAAGAGACCACATATAGGCTTCTTATATAAACAAATCAACTTTTGAAAGTGACAAAGCCCAATATTTGCTTTTGATGTTCTGGGATCTGACCAGTGCTCAATAGATTTGAAAATTACTGTTAGAAACAGAACATGGCCATATTTGAAGACTGCCAGTTGCTTCATTTTTATAAATGCAGAAGGATTCTGGAAGTATACTGCTACACCTTCATCTTTGGACCCTATTGGGTCTTTCCTTTCTTTAATCATTATTTGAAGCCTAATACCTTCCACAAACTAAAACAAGAATTTGCAGAACCAAACACTCCTGGACTTCCACTTCAAATTCTCCTACAGTGAGTCACTTCTATTTTTCTCACAAAAATAATCTCTTCTGCCACCAAGCTACTGGTGGCAAGAGACCTTCGCTGTCGCTAACAAGCCCTGGAGGCTTCCCACACACATCGCGCATCTTTGCGGAGGACCTGAAAGATGAGTGAGTTTCCATCCTGCTTTGTGGGACGCACCTGTGATCCCACAGGGGATGGAAAGACCGAAGCATCCCCATCCCCACCTGCACAACCAAGCTTATAGCAAATATCAGCACACCAAAACCAGTCCTCAGAGACGCCTTAGCAACAATGTACTATATCATCATACCTTAAAATGGTAAGGTTGCTAAGGTTACCTGGCTACCATGCTTAGTTTTATGGATCATTATCTGCTCCCAAGCTTTAATGTAGAAGGCGTGGACAAACTGGGCATGTTCTACTGCTGCCTTGTATGTGGATAAGCCTCTTCTGCATTGAGAGAAATCAGCTTTTAACAGGCTATGGAGAAAGAAGGTGCTCAGTGGCCCTATTTGACTGCTTTTTAACAAAGAGAAAACAGAGAAATAGCTGCTCCGTGGCTCCCACCGCCTCGAGGGAGAAACTCTCCTGAACCCAGGTGGCAGCTGAGAAGGGGAAAGTTGATCTCTGGGTGCTTGTATAGGCAATAACTTTAAGTAATAGAGTCCCCTGGTTCATTCTGTGGGGAGAAAGAGGAAAAGGAGAGTCCCAGACATCCTGCAGTAGGTAGGAAACACAATGGAAATTTTCTGAAAGATTTCTTGTCGTAATGTGAACAGCCACACCAGTCTGCAAGGAGAGGACTGCTTCAGAGCCTTCTGTCACATCAGCTGTAGGAGTAAAGTCACAAGGCCTTAACAGTTCTTAACTTAACATAAATGCACCATCCTCACACATCTTTGACTTTGATCTGGAGTGTTTCTGGCAATATTTGAATTTGCCGCATAGCTTTGTTTCTGTATATCTTGAACATAGGGAACAGGTGAAAGACATCACTGATGTGTGTATACAATCACACTGCATCTGTATATATTTATATAAACCTTTTGCATAAATACATGCAAATCGTCTTTGGCCTTCACTGGGAAAAGAGTGATCCTGTCCAATGCCCCTTCTGTCCCCAGCAGAGAGCATTACCCTCCCAGCTACCACCGAGCCCTTAACCTGTGGATTTTAAGTGACCTGCACAGTGTTTACTTTCTGCACAGTGTTCATGCTGGTTGTTGGGCATTTTCCTTGCAGTTTTAAAACCTGCCATTCCTTGGCTGCACCAAAAGAAAATTCTTCAACAAGGAACATGGCAAGGCCCTTCTTTCCCCTCAGAAGGTGGGGAGAGGCCCTTAGAGAAACTAGTGCTGTTTGGAGGGCATGCTGGACAGAAGGGTTTTAACTCTCCTTTCCACATGCCTGCTCACTCCTGCAATGGTGGAGCAGGGAACTTGGTGCAGCAAGATATTCTGGATATTATGCATGCAAGTGGTAGTGCTTTCAGTTTTAGAAAAGATGAGATTAAGCAAATAAAACAAAAAAAGTTCTAGTCAAGAATTAATCTTGAAATGACTTGTACAACAAACAGTGCAGAAATGGCCATCATGAAAAATCCATGCATATCTGTGATAAAAACAAAGTTTCGTTAATCTACTCACTTCAAACCCTGCCTCCGGATCTAATATTTGATGAGTAGCTTTAACCATTCCTAATGTGTTTGTCTGGCTCACATCCATCCAGACACTGAAATGACTAGTCTGGCATTTAGTAGCCAATGCTAAAGAGATTGCTCTTTTCACATTAGGGCTGAGCTCATCCACTAGACAAGATTTTCCACTAACATCTGTCCTATGGGAAGTAAAGTAATTCAGATTCTATAGTAGCCTTGTACAGTATTTCACTCCTCAATTAATATCAAGGATTATTTTTTTCTGAGACATTAGACACACGTACACACCCACATTCAGTTTTTTTGTCCAGCCAGTACTAGAAAAAGGACTTTAACATTTCCAGATTAAATATTAGGCATATATTAGGCATACAAGCAGCACTCAGATAAGAATAGAATAGTTGAAACTATGTCCTAGAAGTTTAGTCAATGTATCAGGAAGCACATTCGTATTTCACCTTTGATTTAGACAATACATAAATGCAATTGCTTGCCACTCTACTTATGCAAGAGCAAAATTTAGGCAAATGTTATCAATTTTATTGAATCTGTGGTAAGAAGGCCAAGTCTCCTGTGAAAACGGCACTGAAGTATAATTGACCATGTTATCTCCTAGCTTCAGGGGATAAGTTATTGCCAGATCAAAGAGGTCAAATTTTAAACAACAGCGTTTGCTTTAGACCCAGAGAATATTACTAGTGGAAAAAGCAGTCATAATGCAACTTAATAATTTTGCCTGTTTTTTTAGTCTTTTATTTATTTCTAGGATGTAACACCTTCCTCAAAGGTTACAGAAAAATAGCCACCTGAAGGCAAAACAGAACCTCATGACAATCTCACTTCTAATTGTTTAGTATTGGATGGTTAGATTCTGACACCTTTTTCACATTATTGCCTTATTTGATAAATACTTTTACTATTTTCACCTGGGGTATGCCTTTACCTCCATAAGAAAAAGAAGATGAGAATCAGACCTTTAGACTCTGCAGGTAAAAATCACTGTAGATCATTCTGTGTCAGATCTACTGATGGATATTTTGCAGTCCTACAGGGAACAAGAGAAAATATTTCTAATTCTTTCTTCGGTGGGCAGATGGGCCTTTAAATACATAACTGACTCAATGAGTGGGTGCATGGGCAGGGAAGCATTATCTTTGCACTATACACCACTTACCATAAAAGGAATGTTTTATTAGACAGCTAAAAAAAAGAAAAAAATGTATTTCATTTCCACTATACAGGAAAGGTGAAAATCAAAGGAGGACATTGCAACTTACCTGCAACTAGCCACTGTGTGCCCTGACTGTCTCTAACGCAAGCAGAAACGGCATTACTCAACAAGTAGGATGCAGGACTCTGCTCATGTGCATGCCCCTTCCCCACTCCTGCAATTCCAACAAATTCTGTGAAGTTCCTCCCAATCTACACAAGGGAAAACCACAGTCAAAGCAACTCCATTATGTATCTTCATCTGCTAATGTCAATTAATTTGAAGTGACAACATACAAGTAACCTTGTTTTATTTAGGAGTTAGTTGTCTCAGAACTCACCTTCTAATAAGAACTCAGGATGGTGCTTCAAATACATGTTTTCTTGAAAGTGAATGTTAGTGCTCCTGAGAGATACTGCAATTTGATTTCTGACTCTGGGTCACCATATTGTCAAGTGAATTTGTATTTTCTCAGTTTTCTGGACAAGAACGTGGGGGGGGCCTCCTGAGAGACAGATTAAACTAGACAAAAGCGGATCGTACTCTAGTCTGTATAAAAATATGTGCTTGTGAATGACAGTGTTAAAAGCTCACGCTAGTCCAAATAGTCTTGTGAGGGGTTAGGGAGCTGGTTAATTTATTTGAGTGTTACCTGTTGACAGTAACATTCTCATTACTATAAACTTGTAGTTTCACATACACAAAAATACTATAAAATGCCTACTGGAATATCTCCATCAAAATTCATTATCCATTTTTAAAATGCTGTGTTAAAACTGGTGCATTACCTAAGGTAACGCTCTACAGTACTGCTCTATGATAATTCTGGTGGTTACTCTAATTAAAATGATGGCACTGTAAAAGAATAAACCCACCTAGCAAAGCTCAAAGGCTCAGAACCAAAAGGGACATTTCAGGTTGCTCGTGGAGTACTTTTGCAGAGCAGGAATTACACATCCGTGGCTGTATTCGCTTGTCATTTCCCCTGAATGGGGCTGCTGTAGGCAGCATGCGGACAGGAGAAGCCATGGGGCATAACTACTCTTTGCCACCAAGGTGTGAGGATAAACCCAATCACAGAAGAGAGATTGCAATAGAGATCTGCCCGTGACTAAACAGCTCTCATTTAACTTCTTCAAGTGAGGTACATCCTTGAGAGAAGCCATCTGGTTCTTAGTCTCTCTATTCTCTACCACGGTAGGCACTGGTGGACCCCCATAGACCACCTCAGATCAGCTGACTTTCGCATGACTGGTCAGGATCTAGAATACCTCCTTTAAACATATTTAGGTACTGTGTGAGTTGGTTTGCCACCGGATACAGTAAAGGTTTATTATACTTTTTCTCAGATGGTAAACCAACAATTTTTTTCATTACCACTGGTTTCATTACTACGTTTTTAATGTTTGTACTAACAAACACTAAATTTAAACATTATCCTCTATCCTTTACCATAAGTCAATAAAACACTTATTAAATCTCATGCCAAACTTGATTTTTTGAAAAATTCCAAACCAAGCCTTTCTTAGAAAGCAAAATTACTTTCTCTCCTTGAAATATGGTTGGCAATTTAAAAAAGTCTGCTATAGCTTTAACATATTGTAATACTAGCTATTTTCCAAATGCTTTTAATATACTGCTGTTTCAAAATCTACAGAAGGTCATTACAAAATGAAACTTATAAATTAAATGATCTGATTGGCAGTTATGGCTTAATAGAGGGGCTTTTGTGATAAAATCATCATGTAGGTAAGATATAATTAGTCTCAACTTCTTGGCCTTACACAGAAAATCATTTTATTCACTTGTTTTTTTTAAACTTCACAGAAAGAAAAACAAAGATGAAAAGGAAAAAGACTCATCTGGTTTAAAATGTAGCATTTTCTTCATGAGGAGTTACTGAAGCAGAACATGAACAAGCCTATTGCTAGTTTCTCATGAAACAATGAAAAGGTAGCTCAGATCTTAGCTTTCAAAGAGATCATGTTCTACTTTCCACTCTTTCTTTGAGAAGAGAGAACATAAAAACTCTTACATTGGTCATGATTATAATAGACTACATTATTTTATAGCTTCACACACAGAAAAGTGCTACAGTGTTTCAAAGCAGATTAGTAGTAGGCACAGAAATGATGTAATTACAAAAATGAGCTGTAGAACTGATTTTTACTGAGTTGAATATAATTCTAATGGCTAAAATCAGAAACGTAATGTAATATGAATCAGAACTTTGTAATTTTGATTGTAAGTAAAGCCATACCTTCCTTAGGTTACAGGTCTAAATGAGCTTCCCATAACTGCTTAAGTAAATTTGAGTTAAGCAGCAAACAGATTTACTTGAATTAAAAGAGAACCACATATTCTAACACAGAACCTAACTCTGATTTCACTGTCTACTAAGATACTGCAGAGTGTGAGGAATTTTTCCGGGTGGTTTGACTTGTTTGTTTTTAGTAATACATACAAACTGATATAAATACTGCTGCTTAGTGCTTGCATACATGGCAAAGTTTTCCCACCAGCTACAGGGCAAATACAGTTTATTCTCTTATACCTATGTCAGTATGATTCGGCCAGATGGACTCCAGTTCTGTATAATAAGGACTGGGTCTGAAGTAATGACTTTGATTGAAAAGCTCTATTTTGTAACTGACTCTTAAATCACCCACTCTCCAGAATTAGATATCTTTATTATAGAAAGTGTTAGCAGTCATGCGTCAAAGAAAAGGATGGGATTCAAAAAGAGTTAGGAGTCAATTAGACATGAAGATGCTGTTGCAGATGGTCCACTCACATAAATCTACACTAACGGATAGCAAGGAGAAACACAGGAAAATGCCTATATACTGGATAAGGTTAAAGGAGGCAGTAAAGAACAGAAAAGGAGTGAAATAGAATTTCAGACTAAAAATTAAAAAGTTATGATTTTGATAGACAACAAAGAAAAATTCAAGAATAGTGGGTGGGTGCCCCATCAAGAAGAGAAAGTTGTGACACTGAACTGAAATTTGGATCCTTCAATGTGGGAAGGTGGAAAGATGGCTGGAAGAGAGGAATAGATATTCAGCAAGAGCTCCATGGATGCAGAGAGGCTAAGCACATTCTTGGTGTGGGAGGACACTGAAGCCCATTAGTCTCTGAAGTTTTTTGAAGGGGGCATTAGGCTACGCGTAGACTCTCCGACCGCGAGCGCTCCAGGCTCCCAAGGTGGGGCCATCCCCAGCTGCACCCTGACTCCTTGCCAAATCAGCACCCAGGCATGGATCAGACCCCTCTATCACTGAGGCAAAGGCTGCCAGGGTACACACCCCATGTGTGGTTTTAGGTATCTGATTTGAACAACACGGGGACCGGGAGCCTGTGCAGGCTCTGCTCCTTGTCAGCCACTACCCATACTTGCAGCCACACAGGGTAAAAAAGTTTAAAAAGAAATTGCTTGAGAAAGCAGATCAGTTTCTGATCATTAGTTTACTTTGGCTTACATCCAAGATTTTCAAAGGAAATTGATATCTTAAAACTTTAATTCAAAGGCTGTGCAGGATTCTCAAATATATTCAGTAAAGGGGACAACGTCAATACCAACAACAACATTTAGAAGCACTCAGAGGAGTAGAAATTTGTATATTCTTTTTTAATCAGCAAGATTACCTAAAAAAAGAAAAATTGTTTCCCTTGCCAATTTTTTTCTTAACTAAAACATGCCATAAGACTGTGAATATTAGTCCCTCTGAATTAGGATGATAACATTAATTTTTATACAAGTCTCTATTAAGTCAAACCATTCAGTTTATGGAAATCACAACAGAGTCTACTTTGTTTGTTTGCAAACTGTCAGTGGTATCATGTGTCAAACCTCAATTAAACTTACCTCTGTATCATATAAAAAGTATGCATATGTACTAACTAAGCAGAAGAGTTAATTAGCTGAAATATGTTAGCTCCATACCAAGGTAACTATGAATATTCATCAACTCAGTTACACAACAGGAAATCAACTATTCTGTTTATGTATTTTATTATGTCAATCGTGCCATAAGTTACTGTGTATTTTCTCAGAAAATTTTTTTTAAATACCACTTTAAGTTCATAGTTCAGATCTTTTGAGAAATATGCATGCACAGATGAAAAATACATGCATATATGCATAAAATTATTATGGAGCTTCTGAACATCACCATATATTCAAAAATGTGTGAATGCACGTGCTACTTCAACCATCAATGTCATACCCTACATGGGATTCAACATGCGGAAACTTGGCTTGGCAGCTCACACTGAGTGCTATTAGACTTTATATGCCCAGGACTCAAAGCTGTGAGTACGGAGCACCACGTGGCACCCATTTTTATGCAAGGTATATGAGAAACTTATGCAACAAGACTCTTAATGCATGCAGCGTCAGTATTTGTGAGAAAAAAGAGTCTTCTTCAGGCTAAAAGGGGAGTGGGAAAGTAGATCATGGCAGAGGGAAAGACAGATCTCACAGAGAAGTGCAGAACTGTCTGAATTTAGAAAACAACCCATCTAAAATGTGCTTTGCCTGTGGTCACTCTATATTGATAGAATTCATGCCTGGTTTTCACTCTTCCTTCCACGGAGCTATGGTCTCATAGTGAACTATGTTCTTCAAGAGCTCTGCCAAATCTTGCCATCGTCTATTCCTGTATGCAGCCTTGTATGGTTGTGTTTTACCTAGCATGGGGGAAAACAACCACAGAAGATGACAGCGAAGTAGCCCCTACACCACCCTTGAGCTCATCCTTATTTCTAGTTCATTTTCCTCCATCCCTGGAAAGGTGATGGAGCAGCTCATCCTGGAAGCCATTTCCAAGCATGTGGAGGAAAAGAAGGTGATCAGGAGTAGTCAGCATGGCTTCACCAAGGGGAAATCATGCCTAACCAATCTGATAGCCTTCTATGATGGAATGACTGGCTGGGTAGATGAGGGGAGAGCAGTGGATGTTGTCTACCTAGACTTCAGCAAGGCTTTTGACACTGTCTCCCATAACATCCTCACAGACAAGCTCAGGAAGTGTGGGTTAGATGAGTGGACAGTGAGGTGGATTGAGAACTGGCTGAATGGCAGAGCTCAGAGGGTTGTGATCAGCAGTGCAGAGTCTAGTTGGAGGCCTGGAGCTAGCGGTGTCCCCCAGGGGTCAGTACTGGGTCCAGTCTTGTTCAACTTCTTCATCAATGACCTGGATGAAGGGACAGAGTGTACCCTCAGCAAGTTTGCCGACGATACAAAACTGGGAGGAGTGGCTGATACACCAGGGGGCTGTGCTGCCATTCAGAGAGACCTGGACAGGCTGGAGAGGTGGGCAGAGAGGAACCTCATGAAGTTCAATAAAGGCAAGTGCAGGGTCCTTCACCTAGGGAGGAATAACCCCCTGCAGCAGTACAGGTTGGGGGTTGACCTGCTGGAAAGCAGCTCTGCTGAGAAGGATCTGGGAGTGGTGGTGGACACCAAGTTAAGCATGAGGCAGCAATGTGCCCTTGTGGCCAAGAAGGCCAGTGGTATCCTGGGGTGCATCAGGAAGAGTGTTGCCAGCAGGTCGAGGGAGGTGATTCTCCCCCTCTACTCAGCCCTGGTGAGGCCACATCTGGAGTACTGCGTCCAGTTCTGGGCTCCCCAGTACAAGAGGGATGTGGCACTACTGGAGCAAGTCCAGCGAAGGGCCACAAAGATGATTAGGGGACTGGAGCATCTCTCTTATGAGGAAAGGCTGAGAGAGCTGGGCCTGTTTAGCCTGGAGAAGAGAAGGCTGAGAGGAGATCTTATCAACGTGTACAAGTATCTGAAGGGAGGGTGTCGAGAGGATGGGACCAGACTCTTTTCAGTGGTGCCCAGCGACAGGACACGAGGCGATGGGCACAAACTGAAACACAGACACTTCCATCTGAACATGAGGAAAAACTTTTTCACTGTGAGGGTGACAGAGCACTGGCACAGGTTGCCCAGAGAGGTGGTGGAGTCTCCTTCTCTGGAGATATTCAAAACGCGCCTGGATGCGATCCTGTGCAATGTGCTGTAGGTGACCCTGCCTGAGCAGGGGGGTTGGACTAGATGATCTCCAGAGGTCCCTTCCAACCTCAACCATTCTGTGATTCTGTGATTCCACCTGTAACCATTAGTCTCTTCCTACCCAAAGCCCTGCCAATTAAGAATTAATTTCCAGTCAGGAAGTGCCTTACATCAGTGACCAGTTGTTACGGGCAAGTACAGAAAGGCCTCTGAAGATCCCAACAGCGTCCAGCACAGCTCTCCTCCTGCGGGCCTCTGTAACCCAGATTCCTACATGCAGGAAGAGGGAATAAGGAGGAAAGCTGTGGCTGAACCAGAACGAGTTATACCCAAAGGGCTGCTGGCTGTGGGCAAGAATGACCAGGCAAACCCTAACTCACATCTACATGTCAGTACAACCCACACTGCATTATCTTTCACAATATTTACATACATATTTATTGCTGTTTCTTCTACAGAGATTAAGGTCACTTGTCTCCATAAATTCTGAACAGGTACGTAATTAGATGGTGAATGTTAATTTTCTTATTTGGCATTGTGTCAAAAATGCAGAGTCTGTTTTATAGGATTCATGGTGGACTGCAGAGACAAATGTTAATGGGTCTCTCTAAGCCACAAAAATAACAGCCCTCAGGAACGATGCCAGTCAGGGTAACTGCTATGTTCCCTTAAAATATGATATATATATTGTATGGTTTTTAGGATTCTTTCTAGTTTATTTGATGATTAGTGAAGCTCAAAGTCTATATAGTATTTCCCTTCATGGCAGGAAACACTGTATTTATAAATCATTTTCTTGTATTATGGTAATCAGGCTCTGTAAAACCAGTTATAATTTCCCATGTCTTAAGGCACAGTAAAAAAAAATAGTATGTTATTAAGTAATTAAAAATTCTATAATATATATAGGAGTGGAAATAAAGGCTCAGAAGGAAGTTTTAATTCCAGCACTTCCTGTTGTTTGAGAGCGCAGATCAGAGAACAGTCCCCTGACCCTGCTCCTCATTCACACCATCTGACACTAGACTGACTTACCACACAGACCCTTGCCATTTGGGCTAATGGCATAATTGAGAATGGTATAATGCAGCTGCAATCTTACATGTGGCTCAACATTGGTAGGAAATTGCAAACATAAATATTTGCTAAGAGCAAAGGAATGGAGAGAAACAGGAATTTTGGTTCTGGTGCAGCTTCTGAATATAGGACAGTGAGTGTAGGCACTTCCGCTCATTCCCCCACACTGGAAGCCCTCTCTCTTATTCTTACATAATTTTCACTTGTAAATCCACAGTCTATCAGCCTTTCACAGTCACCTCAGCTCCTTGAATCCAACTTCATTTTCTCTCCTATTTTGATTTGCTACTTCCTTGCTCTGACTTTCTTCACGGCCAGACACAAGTCAGCTGCACACTCATTTTCACTCCCACTCACCACTAGCTTCTGGCTCCTTTTCTTTTTCCTTAGTTATCCATTATCTCCCTCTCTTCCTGGATGTTTATTCAATCTTTCTGTTTCCCCAGTCCCAGTGGTTCCTTGACACCCAGGGTGATCCTTCTTCTTGTACCATTAATTCTCAGTTGCATTTTCCCCGTTCATCTAATTCCTGTCTTGATTACATTCTGATAAGGTGATCTAGGTCTTAAATTTTGCAAGTCTTACGCATACTCCCACACTCGACGAGAACCTGGTGTGAGTCTATCCCAGTTTCTCTTTCTATCTCCTGTTTCCTGGACTCCAGTACCTGGCCAAGTACTTGACCCTTTTTCTGTAACATCTTTTGTGATATCTCATTCTTAAGAAGATCTCCATCCTGGGGTTAGAAGGCATGCATCATTTTCAGGAGCAAATTTCCTCAAAGCACAAGCTTTCAAAAGCTTATAATAAACCTTGGACAGTTTGTCCTGCACCACAGTACTCCATCTCTCAGTTGTGCTGATACAACTCTTCATTAAGCCATACGATAAACCAGATCACTGAAACCTCCAAAATAGAAGTTTTCGGCTGATTTGACGAAATTTTCCCCAAGATATTCAACAAGAAATATGTCCAACACAGAAATTTTCAATCTCCGTACAGAAGAAATTAAAGCTTAAAAGCAGATAAAAATATTGTCTCACAATCCAAAGCGTTGGACAACCTCTATTAAAAATCCCCACAATATATAGTAACACAGGTGTAACTTATAGTTTTTTGGGTTTTTTTTACCATTCATTCAACAGTCCTGACCTTACTGTACAACAAACCTACAGTTTAATGTTAGAACGCGTAGTGTTAGTAAACTCCTGAAATAACTGAGATTAGTGAACCAAGGAACATCTACTAAATGGTCTGTTGTCACTCATGAGATAGCATGAGATCTGTTCCTTTTACGAATATGTATTTTTTTGATTATATACTTGATGTCATAAAAAGAGGAAGAGATCATATGCACTTTCTGCTTTCCCATTTACACTAGGGAAAATATCCTCAAAGCAGAATACAGGCTCTAAGAACTTGTGCTGGAAGGTATTCTGCTTGCCTATCCAATAAAAACGAATTGTGCACAACGCTTCCAATGGTGTTTGGCTCAGACGAAAAAATTTAATACTAAGAGATTACCGAGGAAATTTAAAAAGGCTTTCAAGACAGGAATATATCACTATTGTTTGATCTTACCAAACAAACCATATGAGAAAGACGAGTTTTCAATGCTTAAAGCACATTTTTTCAAAAATAAAAGGTGCAACAGTAATTTATTTTTTTGCCGAGTCAGGAAAAGTCCTTAAAGACATGAGATATCCGCTGATAGTATCAGAATGTGAAGTAATTGTCTCCTTATGGACATCTGTTGATCATGGAAGACGAGAAGACTAACCTGAGCATTAATCCACCCATTCAAATGTAAATGGATGGTAACTGTATTCTCACTTTCAGAAGATCTAAAAACTCAGCAAAACTGATCATTTGATGCAACGGTATACTTGTGATGTCACATGTATCAACCATATGGAACTTATAACTGAGTTTTGTGTTTTCGTTAATGAAAACTTGTCATTTAAAAGCAAAACAAAAGCAGTCTCAACAAATAAGTAAAATCATAACTAAAAATGGAAAACAGTGCTGATTTAGTAGAAAGAGCTACTGTTGACCAGCTGTGGAATATCAAGATATAGGAATTCTCTAATATTAACTTAAACAGGACAGATAAATTATAGTGGAAAGTTTTTAAGCATAAAATACAAACAAATACAAGGAAACTCACCCACCAAAACAAACAAACCCTAAATAAATAACTCCCCTTCTACCTCCATATTCACACACACGTCAGTATTTTCCCATTCATTGTAACCAGATGATCTAATTTAAATAGGAACAGGAATCTTCACTATATTTTAAAGACTTATTTAACACAGTGTGTGCATTTGCGATGAACATCCTATTCACCTTCTGTGTCAGTAAGTTGTAGAATGGAAGTCGCTCTGTTCTATAGCAGAATTTTATTTTCCAAGCCCTTATTTCAGTTTCTCTGTAAACTATTATGGTAGTTCATACCTGTATTTAAACCAAAGCTGGATTACGATGAAAATATGATATGTGGTGGGTTGTGTGTGTGTGTGCGCGCACACACGCAATTGTCCACATTCACCCAGCCTGGGCATGCCC
Source organism: Apteryx mantelli (assembly GCF_036417845.1). Taxonomy (NCBI): domain Eukaryota; kingdom Metazoa; phylum Chordata; class Aves; order Apterygiformes; family Apterygidae; genus Apteryx; species Apteryx mantelli. The sequence goes on along the minus strand of NC_089982.1, from coordinate 16,057,974 downwards.
TTTTAGAAAGACATGCAGGATCTTGGGACAAGTTAGTAGCATATAATAAAAGCATTTTTAAATAAAATCTGTTGTTAGTCTCATTCAGATGATCTTGCTTTGTCAAACAGCATTTAGACAGCACTGTGCTAAAAATACATGCACACAGAAAGAGATACTATAATCTGAAAAACAGCTGTATAAAAGACACCTAGATCAAAGCAGGTTTTAAATTTCTAACAGATAAGACTAGCATAATTAGATCACCAAATAGTACATAGTGTAGTATGTTATTCTTTTGTTTTGTTTTTCTTGCAGAAACCCTTTTGCTATTATGACAGTATTTAACAAATATTTCTTTAGCGCCTTCTTGAAAATCACTGAGGAAGGAGATCAATAGATAAAGGTCTGAGAATAGATGCAAATATTCTGTTTCATACTTTGGGAACTGTAGTTCAATGGATGCATTTAGACAACATTTTCATAATAAAAAGTTGTGCTACCAGTATAGTACTGGCATCTCTGTATGAATGTGAAGTAAAATAATTTAAATTCAACTGGAAATATTGTTAATGAGGAAGGACAGGCTTTCTCGCAGAGTTAAAAGTGGACTCCACCATTACAGAGTACCACAAATGTGCTGAAATGAATCCCAAGCAATGCATCTCTTTGGGATCATTACAGTCATTTAATTCATCCTTTCTGTCAGGTCTTTTCCTCCTATTAGAAATTATTAATAACTTCCATATAATTTCACACTGGTTACCTTTTTTACAGGTTTGGCTGATCTGCATTTCAGCTTCTAACTAGATTCTTATACTGCTGAAGTGAAAGAAAAAGAAATTTCCTTTAACTACACAGTGACTTGTTTACAGACCAAATATATGTTCTGATTAACTCCCTCAGGTGAAGAAATATATTATAACAGTCAAAGTCCTAAAGTAATCTTGAACTTGACCCTTGTAAGTACACCTGGAATAAAATGTAGGGTCCGACCTATGGTCCTATAGTGGGCTGAATTAAAAAACGAACCTCAGGCATCTCTTGCCTTTTGAGCCAAACCTAGGGATATGGTTACAGAAGGAGAAAGCTGGGTGTAAGTCCAGTTTTGCTTTGTTTTTATTCTAATACACTTCCTAGTGAAAGATTTTAGGAATAGGTTTGGAAAAGCTTGTCTCTAAATCATATTACCTCAAAAATATAAACAGGATCAATATAAATGGGATCTGTGGGATCAAAAGAGGAGCTGGGCTGTAGCCAACTGGCAAACTTCTGCCCACCATCAGAAATGCCAATGGAGCACAGTCAGTTTTGGGACATGCCTTTGGCAGCGTGCATAAACAACCCAACTGTAATATGAATTTCAGAATATATTTCCTGCCCAGAACTTTCTCTATATTGAACTAATTCCAAATGCTTCACTCAACTTGAATGTTGAGGAAAAATTGAATTTGTCCAGGTGTTGATACTTAAAATTCAGAAATGCTGGAATGGCAGGTGTTGTTTCTCCCGGAGGGACATCAAGCTGAGATGGGCTCAGGGACTGGCACTGTTGGCCTGTGCTTGGTCTTATGGGTAGTTTTTTACCTCTGGGGAACAGGGGTACTAGGTGGATGTAAGACACTGCCAGTATTCTGATTTAAGCACTTTATGTTAACTGTACATGACAAAAAGTTCACGTAAAAAGTAGGTGACTTGCCAGACACAAGAAGACAAGAAAAGCATAGTAGGTAACATTTATACTTATCAGTGTATCCCTCTACTGAGCCTGAAATGCGAATGAGCCCTAACATCACCAGCAGGTGACCCTGCAGCTATTTTGCTGTGTGCCGTTACTGGCAATATTCACAGGAAAGGATTACTTTAGCTAAGATTTATGGAGATAAAGAAAAGGAATTTAATAAGTAGAGGAAAATACACTCAAAACTTGTAGAAAATATAGGATATCTCATAAACTGCCACTTTACAAAATATGAATAACAGTTCTATTTCCACTTAGCAGAACACAACTCATATAAATGTTCTGGCAAAAAGTCAAATTTCCCAGGAAGGAGAATAAATACAGACTCCGCATACTGGCTTGCAAATATACTTCCTCTAGTAGTACATTCCACCATAATTGATTCTGATCCACTTGGAAAATTTGACTTCATATGAAATTATTTTTTATTAATCATGAAAAGCACTCGTAAGCCACCTTTCTGCTCTCATTTATGTCAATGCAAGGCCATTCAATTCAGCAGAGTTGAACAGAGCACAGAATTGGGCTCCCAATGCCCAATCCAGAAAGAGGGAGACTTTCAACTCATCTGTCACTATGACATTTCCTATCCTCGGGCACAAGAATATGGCTTTCATTGTAACTCCAGGCAAAAATGAACTTTAAGAAAATATTTTTAAGTTTATGTTTGCCTGATGCCTGAGACAACTTTGCAAGAAAGTGATTTATTTGCCACTAGACATAAATCCGGGCTGGATCATTAATCACTTTTACCTGACTGTAGCTACAGGATTTTGGGATGCAATCTTTCTCTAGCTTTCATCTATGAAGTTCATTGAAAAAAAAATTAATTCTGGATTATTTTATTCATCTGATATCAAACTCCTAGTGCATGATGCAGAGGATATAAAGGATACTGTAGTATCTGTGAAACCATCCTTATGTGACTAGTAGCAGACAGCAATTTTTAACATTATATTTCTATAGCGGTAATGTTAAACACGTTGCTTGCTCCAGGCATGTGTAGAGACTGTACAGCATTAGCATTTTAAGGCAGCACAAGCTGGCACTGATGCCGGGAAGGTGCCTACTCTCACCTTGCCCCTGGCTGGTTATGTCGTGCCTGGGCCTCCCTGTCTCTGAGCCACACAAAGAACCAGAGAGAGGAACTGACGTGGGTTAAAACTAACCCTGAAAAAGAAAACAAACAGTCTGAACCCCGTCTTAACCCTGATGGCAGTGCTGGTGTCTGTTGGCCCAATGTGTGAGTGTGTACTGCTCACCTCAGCGTCAGCAGAAGGCAAGTCACGCTTCCTATTTCCATCCCTGCGAGACCTTCCAGGTGGGAACTGAGTAACTCAAAGCATGCAACGGTCTCTCTGAATCCGCAAATGGCCAGCAAACAACAAATGAATGTGACCTGTTTCTAGCCATCGCAGCGATGCGTTGCTTCGAACACAACAACACAATAATAATGATAGTTTATGTGATCAGTTTCATAAATAATTTGCAGACTTATCTCAACCCTGTGTGCCAAATGGGTAACTGAACACACACACGGACAACACACGCCATGCAGCCGTAGCCTTAAAAGTGTCCTTGGTTGTTTTTCTTGCTAATTCACAACGTGCCAGCAAATTTGGAGGTGGGGGAAGGTAGGACAGCAGGGAAATGGGAACCTGTAGATTCCCCTCATTCTGTAAATATCTCTGTCGCAAAAGATCCCATGATTTTCCTTGAGAAATATGGTATTCCTCTCCTTTTAAATTCTCTCTCAGCCTCCAGCCATCTCTTATTGCCATATCTGCTCTTTGTCAAAGCCTCTTCAAAACTAACCTCCTCCTCTCATTCTCCAGACACTTCCACCAGCATGAGTTCCTGCACAACAGCTTTCTTTCCAAGTCCTGCAAGGCCCTCAGCAAGCTCCTATCCCCATAATATCCCTTTTTGTGTCTCCCTTCAGCTCTCTGTTAATCAACCGAAGTTCTCTTTAAACAGGGTCCCCCTCTACAGTTTTCTCCATCCTCCTCATGTCTCTCCATCCCTTGAACTCCTCCCTGGGGAAGTGGAGCTGAAGCTGGCGACAGGACCTGCAGCTGGCGTGGCTGGAAATGGGGTGAGACAGGCAGAGAAAGAGCTGTAACTGGAGAGAGCAGTCACTTGCCTGATGAGCAGAGACACAAGAGCCTCCAGCATGGACGTACTAAACCCGCATTTCTCTGCTCCCATCCCAGGGAGCAGCTCTGCTACTCCAAGGTGACGAGTGAGAGGGTTCAGGGCTGCCTAAGTCACCTCGTAGTTTCTACTCGCTACGTTGCCTTTCTCCCTTTTCAGAGGTCAGGCAAGACTGCAAAGCAGAAAAGTGCAGAAAGAAGGTGGGAGGAGGAACACCCTACAGAGCAAGGCCTGGGACATGTCCTCACACCCTGTAACGTAATCACACCGACAGAGGGTGGCTGAGTTCTAGACAAATCTTTCTGTAAACCTCCCATTTTTATCAGCAGGAGACATTAAAAAATCAGTGAATAACACTACCACTATTGTGAAGAGTCAGCACCTAGACCACAATAAAAAATGCCCTGCAGTTTGTCTCTTTGTGGAATGTTTTGACAAACACTGCTTTTTATAAATCTTGTCTACTATATATTTCACATAATTCTCTTGAAAAAGACTCATTTGGCCTTCACATTATTAAAAAAAAAAAAAAAGACTTGTGAAGACTATATTTTAGCAGTGCCTATAGCGATCTAGTTTTTATTACTTTAATATGAGCTATAGAACTAAATCTGTATATATCCCTCAGTATCTCCAAAGACCCTTCATATTCTTTTTCTTTCTACTTAAATCATTGCTCCTTCTTGCATAAATGTTGAAAAAAATGTTTTCTTAGTATATAGAAAATATAATAGTTTTAACTATATTCATAGAACTGCTTGGAACTGTAGTGGATCTTGTAATCCCTTCCCTTGCACCAGGTAAGCACAAATCTCATTATCTATAAAAGATTCTGATAGCTGCACTTCTCCACTGAAATAATTTCCCTAACTCCTGTGATAGTTTGCCACACTCCTCTGCTCAGTTATTAGTTTTTTCTTTTTTCCTTTTTCTTGTTTTTTTCTTCAAAGGTTAAGACAGCGATTTTTTTCTCTCTTTATTGTTCTTTACTTAACTAAAGATTTCTTTGCATGGCTACATTTCAGTTTTCTTTCTTTCTTTCATTTCTTGTCTTGTCATTTTTGTTACTTTTCTCTAAACTGTATCTCAACAGAAAGAGATGCAGTAAAAGAAATACAGTAAGGATATTGGAAAAATATGGATATATAATATAATATATAAAACAGCATACAATAATATAAAATAATAACTATAAAAAGGATACTGAACAAAATAAATGAAATTAATTTTTGTTATCAATGTTTTTGGATTAGGCATTATTTAGGAAAGAAAGTATAGTTTCATTTTATTCTTTTCTCTCGGCCAGATTCTGCCATGCTTATTTGGGTTGAGGATTACCTTCCTATTCATGCAGACTCATTGAAATTAGTAGGGTTATCACTGTGGTAAATATTTCTCATAACGAAAAAGGTAGCACAATCTAGGCTTGAATTGTTTTCATAAGTCATTAGCAGCAATGGTTCCGCACATTATTTACCTGTAAACTGAAATATTTGTCTTAGATAGGTAATTGCTTCCCAAATTGTGGATCACCTTCAAGCAACTGCTTCTCATGTTAGCACCCTACACCAAAAGAATACCACTTCTGCTCTCTAGCCTCTGACTCTGATATGCAAAGACACTTTAATTGCTCTGCATTCCTGAGTAATCATTTTATGATGGGTTTATTGCCACCTCTCCCGTATCAGGGCATGGCACTGTTACAGACCCTAGTGATAAATTACCCTTTGGAGAGGGAGAAGACAGTGCCACTTTAACAAGTGCAATAAAGCACTTTTTATACCAGGAGAGTTCAGTGCATTTGCCATTCATCATACACCCTCAGTGATTTTACACAGATTTTACACTGTTGATTAGCTCATTAGTGGGGTTAATTGGATACATTAACTGGCAGAATTACAGCTTGACTATGAACCAGAGGTTGCAGCATTATAAATGACAGACAAACTACAGACATGCATGGCCAGCCTGAAGGAAGTTCTTCTCTTTGATTAACTTTGATTAGGTTTTAATTCCTTCCCTTCTACTTCTATAATTGACTCTGCCTGAATATTTACTATACCGCAAAATGAATGAGGAGACAGATTACATGAAGGTGCATTTTCTGTGGCTGTCTGTCCTGATGCTGCAAGTATTCAGAAGACAAAAACTAGAAAACGAGCAGTAAGAAGATTGTGAATAGTTGGGCCTTACAATTGTAGAAAAGTGTAAAGGCAGTCAAATCCTAACTGCCGTCACATATCTTGCTAGAAAGCAATGCCCGCAGTTGCACATTCAGGGCCCAGCCCTATTCCCTGCACATCGCCAACATTTTACAGATGGGTTAGTGTGACATAAAAAGATAGGGAACATTTGCCATGTCTGTGAAGCAGAATGGAAACACTGTGTAGCTATTTGCTTTGCCTAAATTTTGCACTAGCCTCCGCAGCTGCTGGGATAATGTTGGTGAAGATGTCCAAGTTGTTACATCCCACAGACTCCCAAAGGATGCCCCAGTCATTTTGCACTTGGAATATTTTTCTATCAGGTTAAAATGTTTCTGAACAAATGTTGGGTACTAATTCTAAAAGATACCATTATAAAAGTTTCAATTCTAGTGACTTATTGTAACCAGATCTTCTGGTAGCTAAAGCAGTGGCCTTCTCATACCTTGTTCTGGCCACGTGAGCTAAGAGTTTTTTCACTCCTGGTATTTCATTTTGTCCTCTAAGGACTCAGACGACTTTCAGTTTGGATACCTTCGAAGGCTGAAAGGAAAGACATCCTGTTTGTTTCATCCCCTGTCCCTCCTCCATCCAGACAGAAGTATCTGTCCCCTATTTGTAACATCTCTGTATTTCAGTGGGCTTCGGCTAAAGGCAGATGCAGAATACAGAGCCACCTTGATGACCCCTTTCTCTCTTGCTAGAAGCTCTCCCTGCATTTACACACTCTTCCCAGTTCCTCAAGCCATGTCTCCAAACACTGTTGTAAATCCAAACATTTATTTCACTAATTCTGAAGACCTCCTTGCACTTTTGGTGAGGGCCTCATTTTGCATTGCATCTCATTTCTTAGGGGTAACAGATAAAGATACGAACAAGTATATGTCTGCATGCCCTAGAGAGTAATTGCACATGCAAATATAAGAGAATGTAATGCCTAAATCTGTCGAGCACACAGCTGAAAATGTGGAGCAGGACCTCAGGCAAACTCATTTGACTACACAAGTAGGGATTACTTTTTAATAGCTCTCTATTCCTTTTTAGGCCAAAGCTCTTAGTGGGATGTGGTTGTAGAGTTTTTGTTTTTTCACGTATGCCTGTAATTGTCAGCATAAGATTATTGGTTGCTTTAGTAGGACGGGTGAAAGAATGTTGTATTTACTGAGACGGAGCTAATTAGTATGCTTAGCTCAGCTTGCGACCTTCATTTTCACTTTGGCTTGCCCATCTGGAAGGGAATATGTTCCTTGGTCTTTTTTTATTGAATGGGTCTGATTTTCCATCACTGTACATTATCTTAACTTTTCTCATTTCAGTAAGATAGTCTTTGGGAAGGCGGCCATTTATTTTGCTCAGCTTGTGTTTAGGGCCTCTTACCTTGCCTTTTAATTTCTTTGTTAAATAATGCTAGCTTTGGATTGCTACTAGTCTCTGAGCTTTTTCTGGGTCTTCCGGATAGACAGCACTTTGTCATGAGTGGTAAAAACACCAAGGCGCTCCAATATATTCTCTCTTAACTACCTATAAAACATTACTTTCTAAATGATGTTATTATCTACAACAAAATAACTACAAGCAATTTGAAAACTGAGGATGAAATCTGCAGGTTGTAAAAACCATGCCTACATCAGCACAAAGAAAAGCAGTTTTGTTTTTGATTTTGTTCCAGTAGCCACAGTCTTGGAAGCTGAATGACCATTTTATACTCCAAGATAATTAGATTTTTTCTAAAATAAGTTCCTTAATAAAGAGAATTCCAGACTTCCCAGGTAAGCTTTTTTTTTTTTTAAACAAATTGAGTTTTACCCTGAAGAATAAAATGATCATTCAGCTCTGAAAGCACCACCAGCTAAAAGCAAATCAACAGCAAGAGGGACATTTTTCTTCTTAATGGATGGTTTATTATCTTAAAACTGAAGGACCAGTTCTCAAAAACATTTGAGTATTTCTTCATATAGCGCTGAGAACAATATCCTCCCTGCTTTTCCTGTCAATAATTTGATTCCTTTTGGTCTTGCGGTTTATCCCTTTGGGAACAAGATTATTGTTCCATAAACCAGCAAGTGGTTACTATTATCCCTTAATTACTAGTAATGGTGTGAAGCTCAAAAGTAATATTGTGTGGCTTGTAATATCACTGTTATTATGCACTGCACTTACTGACAGGGAGATTGATTCTAAATCTATTTTAGTACTGCTAGAACTAAACGGCTCAGGCTGAGATTTGCACTGTCACACACACATCACTATCCAGATGCTGATGCTTTTGCTCACGCCAAACAGCCCTGCTCTGCAAATGATCCCACTCAAGTGAAAGGAAATGCTGACAGAGTGAGGCAATGATACACCATGCGAATAAACACGCTTGAATTTGGCCCTGTGTTTGCGTACTCTTCCTCCGGAAATCACGGTAGACATCAAAGACGGATGTAACAAGGTGTGACTGCAGTGGCAGACCTCAGGCTCTCTTCAGCCACATGCACAAAAGCGTGGCTTATTGCAAATGCATGACAAGTGCCCTTGAATTCAATGAAATTTTTTGTGCACCTACAGCGAGGCACTTGTGCAAGCACCTGGGCTGCCTGTGTAAGCACTGAGCATGCTGCTGCAGTTCAGAGAGTTCCCTGGTACTTTCAGCATGGAAAAGCCAGCATATTGCTGAGGCTGCCGCGAGTGAGATGTTCAGCATTGCTGCCAGTCACTGTATGAACTGAGCCCATCCGGCGCTCACACTGCGCAGCAGTTCTGCGCCCTGCCCTGCTTCTCCAGCACTTTTGCCCTCGTAGCTGGTGTGGTCACTTCACTTAACAATCTGGCCCTTCCTAAACAAACCAAAGAGAAAGCACAAGCGGAAGAGCTGTTTGTCCTGGTTTCTGGCCAGTTAAATGCTCCTTTTCCTAAGACAGACTTTCTTCCTTGTCAAGGTTCTTACACTGGCAAAGTTCAACAGTAACATGCAGACAAGGAACTGGGCAATGGACCTAAAAGCTTTGTGGCTACATCTACTCGGTCAATTAACATAGTTCTGCGGTTTGCTCCTCGGTCCCTGACTGTTTGTCCTTCCCAGCTCTCTTCTGAAATGAAATGACTAATTATCTTTGAGACAAATCCAGGTGCGTTATTGCAGGGATTGCTCCTTACGGGCTAGCAGAGTACAAGAGGGCTTCCTTTACTCAATGCAGCCCTCCAGCACTATCCCAGTAGGCCTTTCTCCCTCAAACGCTTCTGTGGGCCCTCTTAACACATCAGAGCAGAACATCCCTTTGCTGCTGTAACATGAAGCCATCACTCCAGCGGAATACAGCATAACGCTCGCATTATTGTAGATACTCTGAATATAAAAAACATTTTAACAAGGTTGTCTTAAGGTTCCAAAAGGCCCAGAGGAGAGACCTGAGAAGAATACTCAGTGTGGACAACAGTTATGTCTATATTAGCAATATCACAGAATCACAGAATCACAGAATCACTGAGGTTGGAAGGGACCTCTGGAGATCATCTAGTCCAACCCCCCTGCTCAAGCAGGGTCACCTAGAGCATATTGCACAGGATTGCATCCAGGCGCATTTTGAATATCTCCAGAGAAGGAGACTCCACCACCTCTCGGGGCAACCTGTTCCAGTGCTCTGTCACCCTCACAGTGAAAAAGTTTTTCCTCATGTTCAGATGGAAGTGTCTGTGTTTCAGTTTGTGCCCATCGCCTCGCGTCCTGTCGCTCGGCACCACTGAAAAGAGTCTGGCCCCATCCTCTCGACACCCTCCCTTCAGATACTTGTACACATTGATAAGATCTCCTCTCAGCCTTCTCTTCTCCAAGCTAAACAGGCCAAGCTCTCTCAGCCTTTCCTCATAAGAGAGATGCTCCAGTCCCCTAATCATCTTTGTGGCCCTTCGCTGGACTTGCTCCAGTAGTGCCACATCCCTCTTGTACTGGGGAGCCCAGAACTGGACGCAGTACTCCAGATGGGGCCTCACCAGGGCTGAGTAGAGGGGGAGAATCACCTCCCTCGACCTGCTGGTAACACTCTTTCTGATGCAGCCCAGGATACCATTGGCCTTCTTGGCCACAAGGGCACATTGCTGCCTCATACTTAACTTGGTGTCCACCACCACTCCCAGGTCCTTCTCAGCAGAGCTGCTTTCCAGCAGGTCAACCCCCAACCTGTACTGCTGCATGGGGTTATTCCTCCCCAGGTGCAGGACCCTGCACTTCCCTTTGTTGAATTTCATGAGGTTCCTCTCCGCCCACCTCTCCAGCCTGTTCAAGTCTCTTTGAATGGCAGCACAGCCCTCTGGTGTATCAGCCACTCCTCCCAGTTTTGTATCGTCAGCAAACTTGCTGAGGGTGCACTCTGTGCCTTCATCCAGGTCCTTGATGAAGAAGTTGAACAAGACTGGACCCAGGACTGACCCCTGGGGGACACCGCTAGCTACAGGCCTCCAACTAGACTCTGTGCCACTGAGCACAACTCTCTGAGCTCTGCCATTCAGCCAGTTCTCAATCCACCTCACTGTCCACTCATCTAACCCACACTTCCTGAGCTTGTCTATGAGGATGCTATGGGAGACAGTGTCAAAAGCCTTGCTGAAGTCTAGGTAGACAACATCCACTGCTCTCCCCTCATCTACCCAGCCAGTCATTCCATCATAGAAGGCTATCAGATTGGTTAGGCATGATTTCCCCTTGGTGAAGCCATGCTGACTACTCCTGATCACCTTCTTTTCCTCCACATGCGTGGAGATGGCTTCCAGGATGAGCTGCTCCATCACCTTTCCAGGGATGGAGGTGAGGCTGACTGGCCTGTAGTTCCCTGGGTCCTCCTTCTTGCCCTTTTTAAAGACTGGGGTGACATTGGCTTTCTTCCAGTCCTCGGGCACCTCTCCTGTTCTCCATGACCTTTCAAAGATGATGGAGAGTGGCTTAGCAATAATGTCCGCCAGCTCCCTCAGCACTCGTGGGTGCATCCCATCAGGGCCCATGGATTTGTGGGTGTCAAGTTTGCTTAAATGATCTCTAACCCACTCCTCCTCCACCAAGGGAAAGTCTTCCTCTCTCCAGACTTTCTCTCTTGCCTCCAGGGTCTGGGGTTCCTGAGGGCTGGCCTGAGCAGTAAAGACTGAAGCAAAGGCAGCATTCAGTAACTCTGCCTTCTCTGCATCCTTCGTCACCAGGGCACCCACCCCATTCAGCAAAGGGCCCACATTTTCCCTAGTCTTCCTCTTGCTGCTGATGTATTTGAAGAAGCCCTTCTTGCTGTCCTTGACATCTCTAGCCAGATTTAATTCCAAACGGGCCTTAGCCTTCCTCGTCGCATCCCTGCATACTCTGACAACATTCCTATATTCATCCCAAGTGGCCTGTCCCCCTTTCCACTTTCTGTAGACTTCCTTCTTCTGGTTGAGTTTTGCCAGGAGCTCCTTGCTCATCCATGCAGGTCTCCTACCTCCTTTGCTTGACTTCCTACTCAGAGGGATGCACCGCTCTTGAGCCTGGAGGAAGTGATGTTTGAATATTAATCAACTCTCTTGAACACTCCTTCCTTCCAGGGCCCTCACCCATGGGATTCCTCCAAGTAGGTCCCTGAAGAGGACAAAGTTTGCTCTCCTGAAGTCCAGGGTTGCGATCCTACTTGGTGCCCTGCTGCCTCCTCGCAGGATCCTGAACTCCACCATCTCATGGTCACTGCAGCCAAGGCAGCCCCCGACCTTCACATCTTCCACCAGTCCTTCTTTGTTTGTTAGTACGAGGTCCAGCAGCACACCTCTCCTTGTTGGCTCCTCCACCACCTGGGTCAAGAAGTTGTCACCAATGCTCTGCAGGAATCTCCAGGACTGTTTGTGCCTAGCTGTGTTGTCTTTCCAGCAGATATCAGGGTGGTTGAAGTCCCCCATGAGAACCAGGGCCTGGGATTGTGAGGCTACTTCCAGCTGTCTGTAGAAGGCCTCATCGACTTCCTCATCCTGATCAGGTGGCCTGTAGTAAACACCCACAACAGTGTCACCCATGCTAGCCTGCCCTTTGATCCTTACCCATAAGCTCTCGACTCGCTCTTCATCCACCCCTAGGCACAGCTCAATACATTCCAGTTGCTCTCTCACATAAAGAGCAACTCCACCACCTCGCTTTCCTGGCCTGTCTTTCCTAAAAAGCACGTAGCCATCCATGACAGCACTGCAGTCATGCGAGCTATCCCACCATGTCTCTGTAATGGCAATGAGATCATGGCCCTGCGACCGCACACATATCTCTAGTTCTTCCTGTTTGTTCCCCAAGCTGCGTGCATTGGTGTACAGGCATTTCAGGGAGGTGATCGAGCATGCAGGTTTCCCAGGAGGGATAAAAGAGGGTCCTCCATAGCCACATCCCATGCGCACTTCCCTGGCTGCATTCACCTGTTGGAGGCATCCTGACTTGAGCAGTCTTTTGCCAACTACCCTGTCACTATAACTCTCCCCTTCCCCCATCTTTCCTAGTTTAAAGCCCTCCTTACCAGGTTGGCCAACCTGTTGGCAAAGACCTGTGTGCCCCGCCTCGTGAGGTGGATCCCATCTCTCGCCATCAGTTGTTGATCTTCAAACAGGGTCCCATGGTCGTAGAAACCAAAACCCTGTTGCCAACACCAGCGGCGCAGCCAGTCGTTAACCTGGAAAGTCCGTCTCCTCCTCCTCTCATCCATCCCCCTCACTGGCAGGATTGAGGAGAAGATGACCTGGGCTCCCAGACCCTTGACCACCATCCCCAGAGCTCTGAAATCCTGCTTGATGGTCTCCAGTTTGCCCTTGGTGTCATTGGCGCCCACATGGAAGAGCAGCAGTGGGTAATAGTCCGAAGCGTGGACAAGCCTTGGCAGTCTTTGCATGACATCTCTCACACGAGCCCCCGGCAGGCCACAAACCTCTCTAGACAAGAGGTCAGGTCGGCAGATAGATGCCTCCGTCCCCTGTAGCAGGGAGTCCCCCACAACAATCACCCGCCGCTTTTTCCGGGTGTTCCGGCAGGGCACAGGGTCTGTTGTCCCGGTTACTTCCCTGGCAGCCATGCCCATCTCCTCCTCATCCTGGAGGGCACTAAACCTGTTCTTCAGCTTCAGGTCTTCAGGAGGAGTAGGAGCCTTTCTCCTCCCACGAGCAGTGACCAGTTTCCAGCCTTCTTCTGTGATGTTATGATGTACCGTTTCACACGGCACAGAGCCCTCTGGCAACTCCACTGCTGCAGGGGGTTGGGACTCCTGGAGCTGTACAGTCTCTGAGAATACCCTGTCTATCTCTTGCTCTGCTTCTCGGATGCTGCGCAGCCTACTGACCTCCTCCCGTAACTCCCTTACCTGATGACACAACTCGTCAACAGCAGCACACCTCCTGCAGGAGAGCTGACTGCCAGCCCAGGCCTCCCGGAGAATATGGGCTGTGTTCCCTGGCTCTAAGCCCAACTGGCACGGCAGGGCCTCTGTCCCTACAGCTAAACTTCCTTAGCTTCTCAGGGAGCGTGGCGTCACGTGAGCTGCCTATTGAGAACGGTCCAGACTCGTGCCGGCGATTGCTCTGACAACATAACAGCGCAGAGCATCGAGTTTCAGCGCTGGACCTGGCACTGTTTAGTTCACTGCTAGAGACAGGCAGTGCCAGCACCCCAAAGGCGGACAGCTCGAGCCGTCGCCCTCCACTCAGGGACGCTCAGCGGGGCAGACGCCTTTAGCAGTGTGGATACAGCCTATAGCAACCACCTGCCTTACCACGACTAGCTTCCAAAGGAGCTTGCCTGAGTCTCTTTAGTAGCCACTGGCATTTGGTCCTGCAGTCATTTTCAGTTTCAAATGTTTATTGGCCGGTATATGAATCTGTATTCAGGTTAAGAACCTTGTAAATGGAAAGCCTGAGTCTAAATTATCCCCTGGAATAAAAAAGATAAATCTCAGTCCTTGGTTTAAAAAAAAAAATATATATATATATATATTTCTTGACTTCAGTCTGATTTACATTTTGAAAACTCCCAACAAAAACTTTCAACTCCTTTTACCAATGAACTTAGAAAAAGGAAATAATTCGTTAACTTCAAGTTATTTCTTCCATGGCTGTTGCTTTGGGAGAACTCACTGGTGATTTTACCATGAAAATGAACAGTGTGAAAGGTATAAACTGTCTAGAATCTACATCTCAAAGATGAAAAATAACCTGCAGGGAAAGGTCCACACATTACTGCTTGAATAATCATGTCAAAAAGGATACTGGGAATCAGCAGAGACCCTACGGATTAGACGGAAAAGAGGACTGATTAGCAGAAACAGGCTGTGTCTTTGGGTTAAAATGCTGAAGGTTTTATGAAAAGGCAAGCTGAGCTATCACATAGATTAAAAGTACCACCAAAATGTTCTTCTGAGATATGATAAAATTTAGGAAGGAGAAGTGGGATCATTATGTAATGAGAAATACAGCAGAAATTAAAAACAATATAGGTTTTAATGAAAAAAAGAAGTAAATGTCTCACCTCAGTTTTCTAAAAATGCAGAGACATAGGCTACTGGGGCCAACGCATAGTGGCTCATAGCACTTAGGGAAGCCTGGTCAAAGTAGGGGGAATACTGCCTTGCTTAGGAATAAAGAAAAAGACAGTATTCAAGAAAAGGTACAAAAGTAACCGGATATCTGTAGGCCAGATTCTGGTCTCAAAATTTTGCAGGGCTGCAGAACAGCTTCTGAGGGAAAAGATTAAAAAACAAAGAGGTAGATAGAATATGTGTTTATTAAAGGCAGATTCATACTAATCTGACACCTTTCTTTGACATGATAGATGATTTTCTAGGGAAGGGAAGCACAGTAAATCGAACTTATTTGTGTCTGTTAACACAGCACACAGGGAATTATTTGGAGACTGGAAAGACGATTTCTTAAGTGGGTAAAAGACTGGCCCAAGAGGGGGTGACAGTGGTTATTGTTTAGAAGGCAAGTGTTAGATGTGGAGGGGAAGTTCCTGAAAATTAGTCTTCAGGATTATCCTAATTAATCAAGATGCCAGTGTGATGCAGCTATGAAGAATATTATGCTAAAACAAATCATGTGAGGTATTTCCATGTTAATATGTAAGGCCTCGGTAAATGCTTCTTTTGAAAACCGAGTACGAGCTGTTTGAGAAAGATGGACTCACATTAGAGGAGGGATACAGAGGGGCTAGGAAAACAGGAGAATGAAGAAACTGTTCTGCACGAGGAGAGCAGAAGGTTTTGGGCTGTTTAGTTCTGTAAAATGAAGACTGAGAAGGGATATGTCTGCATTGTATAAATACAGCTGGGATAAATATCAAAAAGGAAGAACTTGTTAAGCTGAAAACACATGTCACGAGAATAATGGGTGCTATGAGTAAACTTAGCCTGAGAAACATAAGAAAGTTTCTACTCATTGGACCAATGAGGTTCTGGAACAACCTTTCATAGGATTTGTGGGGGCAAAACCATTTAAAAATTTAAGGTGGAGCACCATTGGTTCACATGAGAAATCAAATCATATCTTATAGATATCTGTGTCCAGGACACTAGACTCACTGACAAAAATCCTTCCTGGTCTTAGGGTCCTCCAAAATTTGCGCCTATTAATTCCTACTTCATAAAACAGACAAATTATTTATCCTCTGGAGAAAGGAGGAATAAATCACATCCCTGAACAAGTCTGCATCACTGCAGGTAGCCAGGGCTGATGGCAAAGTCATAATCATATTTAAAAATCATTTGCTTCTTAAATGTCCTAATTTCTATTTAGCTATTTATCCTGTTCTAGAAGATCTGAATTATCCTATGTTGGTAGAAAAAAATGTAGGAATAGACAACTTGTTCAATAGCAGAATTATTGTAAAGTGCCCAGTCTTTTTTTTGTTGTTTTTGCTGCCTTACGTATTTTGCTTTCTAGCTATTCTATGATTCATATTCCATAATGCAATTCTGGCCACTTTCCTTCCCTCTGAATTGATGTTTCTTTCCATTGCTGTTAGCGAGTGTGTTATTCAAATTCAAAACGTTATTATATTTCTCCTCTCTCTCTCGCTCTCTCTTTTTTGTTAAAGATCAAACCTTATCAACATCCTGGCTCCAATTCCTTCCGTTTTTGGTATAACCAAATGCCTTCAAGCTTTAAAATGGAAAATAAAGCCCCCCCCATTTAATTTATTGGGGAAACTCAGTTTATAAACTTCCTGCCTCCCCTGCTCCAGTATCACAATTTTTACACCTTATTAATGTTATATATATTCATACACATATGCACATATATATATAAATACTCTATTCCTTTGTTTCTAATGCATATATCTGAGGGTCTTCTTCTTCCCTCTCTTAATTGCTCTGTTATTTTACTCGTGTCAAAGTCCCTTGATACTTCGACCATTACAAGGTACTTTCAAATCATTCCATAGCCAGCTTTTAAAAGCTATTTTAATAAATTAATATAGTGAAAATGGCCAGAAATGCAAGCCAGGATTATAAATCAGATGACAAAGTATGTTTCTATGTCAAAAAGGATGGCTTTTATAAGCCTTGGTCCTCATAAAAGGATAGGTTCCTCTTCAGGTCATTTTGAGAAAATATCCACAGCCTGATGATTTTAAAATACTGACCTTCCAACTATGGGCAGGGTTTCTTTTAAGAACTGGAACTGTTGTAATTTATTATATGGTTGTGCAATTTATAAACCAACCTCAATTAGCTATCAAAGAGGGTTCTTTAAAATGAAAGAGTAAGAAGGTATACACTTCCCATTAGCTTCACATATCAAGGTTAAGTAGTTCGGATAGATAGTGAAGAGAATATGCAAAAACTCATGAACAGCCACGTCGCTATTATTTATGACCTTATAAGTGTGTTCTCAGCAGCAAGCAAATATCAGGAGCCAGACACCACAAGTAAAATTGTACAAAGCCATCCAATTCCCCCGAACACAACTGAGCAAAGGCACTTCACACCAGCTCACAGCTTGGTTCCTTTGCTGAAAAGGTAAGGGACCGACCTGTGCTGTTTCTTATCCCTGGGCAGGGTCCTCGCTGGCTTGGGACTCAGAGGAAATGACTGGAAGCCCCTTACTTTTTCAAACAGTATGCCCCAGACGTAACTTAGCTTTTAATATTTCTGATGTTTCTTCTGCTGTTGTGAGATACCTAACCCCATGTTGCTTGTCCAGCTCTGATTTCCAATAAGCCTCCCTTAAACTATGGCTACAGTGAATAGCAAAAACATCTTAGATAAATACAAAATGAACTGATGCAATTGCAACAACTGTATTAAAATCCTGCCTACAGATCTCTTCAAAGCCTTGGCTACCAGCACGATATCTGTCACGCCTCCTCAGCCAAATCCCAATTTCTTCATTCTCCAGGTAAAATCCAGGGGAATAACTGAATCGTGCAATGACTCCTGCAGTCATCAGCTCCAAGACACCAGCCACTCATCCAGAGAGGCTGGGGGTGGTGCTGACAAGGATGGATGTCAGCTTCCTCCCTCCCTTGCCAAGCCATGGAGATGACTACACCCAAGGGCAGAGGCAGGCCCTCAAACGGGCAGAAATTTCACTGCCAAAACGTGCTTCTCTGCTTCTGAGGCCTTAGTACAAGAGTGAGGGTGGGAAGCTTTTGGCCCTGTGCGCAAGCCCAGGCAGAAGAGCAGTGGAAAGCGCGACAGGTAACGCAAAGAGGGCCAAGCCGCACATCACACTTCCTTGTTAGAAGGAGTAGCTCGTTTTGCTGGAACATTTCCCACTCGAGTCTACTCACCAGAACAGACTCAGTCCGAGGTGGATGACAAAACTATTTCATAGGGATCAGTCTCTCCCTGAGCAGCACAACGTGCAGGAGAAGCTAAAGAGCAGGGCAGCCTGTTCCCAATGCGTGACACCAGGTAGGGTCAAGCCTTCCGCCTGCTCCCAGAGAAGCATACGTTGCAGGAACAATCTTGACACAGATCTCAATGCAAGGAGCTTTTAATGACAGACACTTACACGCTGACCCCAAAACGCTATCATACCTAAATACCAAGCATTTCCTTCTCTCTCAAGTTATTATTATCAGATCATATTCACCTCTTAAGTAGGGATTATACAAGGCTGAGAGGAGATCTTATCAGTGTGTACAAGTATCTGAAGGGAGGGTGCCGAGAGGATGGGACCAGACTCTTTTCAGTGGTGCCGAGCGACAGGACGCGAGGCAACGGGCACAAACTGAAACACAGACACTTCCATCTTAACATGAGGAAAAACTTCTTCACTGTGAGGGTGACAGAGCACTGGCACAGGTTGCCCAGAGAGGTTGTGGAGTCTCCTTCTCTGGAGATATTCAAAACGCGCCTGGACGCGATCCTGTGCAACGTGCTCTAGGTGACCCTGCTTGAGCAGGGGGGTTGGACTAGATGATCTCCAGAGGTCCCTTCCAACCTCAGCGATTCTGTGATTCTGTGAAGACCGTACAGTCCAGGTTCTGTGTCACTGTTAGTCCAGCTTTATGAAATATCTTCTAGATAATTTTACCAGTTTTTTTTCTTTAGAATTGTTACTGCAATTTAATATCTTCTCTGACTGACTCCTAGGAGAGCCAAGAGCAGTTCTTCCACATGTTCTCTCACTAAGGACTATTGCCCTCAAATATGCTTGTTCTCTCACACTTGAATAAATGCACATACATGCAAATATACGCACAAGAGGACACCTGCCTGAGCCCATAAATCTGGTTCACCACACATTAATGCAGAGAATAGCAACCTTTCAACAGGAATATATCCAATAGGATTTTTTCCCCCCTTATGTGTGGTTCAGAAAACAAATTCAAATTCTGTTTCACAAAGAGATCCAATAAGCTACACTTGAAAATCAAAAACTATACTGCACTTAATCCACAAAAGCAGTTATATTACCAAAACTGAATGCTAATAAAACATAGGTATATAATTTATCTTCAGTTTGAGCTCTACAGAAAACAAAAACAAAACTGGCCTTCACAGGAGCAAGATACTAATTATGAGATGGGAGTTATCTTCCCATCTGCTATGCTCCCATTCACCATTCAAAATCCTTATTTGCAATTTGACACTAACTGCTCACTGTTGAGTGCTCACTCATCACTGGCCAGATTTTGCTAGATCCTTCCTTATGGCAAAGATCATTTGGTTCCATCTACTTGTTTCCTTAATTTCAGTGGAACTACTGATGGCAGACTCTGGCACAGCACTTTCTACTGTTAATATTTATACTACAGTTTTACACTGCCAATAGATTAAGTTATTTCAGCTACTCTGGGGCACATTTTCTCTATTTTGTATTTTTTATAGAGTTTTACACTGACAATCTAGGTGAAGTTTGTTGCTTTGTATTTAAAAGGAATAATTTTCTTGAAGATGTTATCATGTTTGCATATGACAGGAGAGATTTACAGACAAATTATATTTTAGTACATTCCCACTAGAACTGTAGCTGTTAAGAAATTCAGAAACACTTGGAATATAAACCCAGCAATTTCAAGCAATATATGGAATGTTGCCAGATTTAGAAACAATCCAATAATGTCATATTTTGGAGGTAAGGTATCTTCAGTCTAGCAGCATCTTAAAGCTCATAGCTCATGTTACTAAATTCATATTTCATGGAAGTTACACATACGTAGATTTCTTTTTTGCTACAAAGGTGACGAATTGCAAAAGGAGATGTCACACCAAAACGTAAACACAAGCAGAGAAAATTCGTTGCAAAGTTTTACTATTTCTACAGAATTCTAAGCACCAGCTGGAATGAAAAACTATAGAGCATGAGGAATGGTGCTTTATGTGAACTGCCTACTTATACCGCTTCAAATGTTAACTATTGGGATAGACACTCTTTGGTAACCTGAACAGTGTCTGCTTGCCTTCTAAACCCTCTCTATGAGCCTATGATTTAGTTGGTGTTCAAAATACATAAACTAAATTAAGCACAAACTACATGGAAAGTTATATGCAATGGTAACAATGCAAGATTCATTGGATACTCACTAGAGCATGATGTGACACAAAGCCACGTTGTTGGACAAACTTAGAGATGACACAGTTGTTCACCTTATGTAGAAATATAATGTCAAAAAATCCTACCTAGTTTCTTTTCTCTTTTAATGAGTTTTTTTTACTCTTCTCAGGCAGTGTAAATCATCCAGGAAGCTATCCTGATGGAGAACATCCTATGATCTTGACCAGTTTTATGCTATTTATCTTCTCCCCCCTCCAGTCTGCTCTGAAGGTGTTCCACAAGAAAAATAAAGGTGAAGGTAAACCTAATTGGATCCTTCTATCTGATCATAAGCTGTAGCAATAAAAGAGAGTCTAAAGATATTTTCACCTTGTGTACATGACTTGCCAAAATATGTGACCCAGGCTTTTTGAATTTATAGCTACATGTGTAGACTGAGTTGTGGGTAACAGAAACATACATGCAATTAGTTCTGGGCTGACAAAAAGGGAGTTGAGGGATGCAAGGTGGGGAGGAGGAGGAAAAATGGAGGAGAAAGAGAGGAAAACTACCCTTTTTTTAGCTAGCTTTTGTCAGTAAATAGTAAAATACTGATTATTTAGGGCCTTCTGCAAGGGAAAGCACATTTTAAGCTTCTTGGTAAAACATACATTAAAACTCTAGGAATACATATATACATAAAGTTAGGGCAAATTATAGGAGCTGTGATGCCTTTTCTTACCAACCAATATAACTGAGTAAACAGTCTCAATTTCGGGCAGACAAGCTCTTCTTCAGGTCTGAAGCAAAAGAAACATGCTTTAATCCAAGAGCAGGTTGGGAATAATTGCTTTGAGATAAATTTAACTCTGGCCATTTGCTTTTTTACTGCTTGAGTAGGCATTTAACTATTTGTGAATTGAGATGTAAATTCTGGTGAGATTGCGTTCTGGGGGTTTGTCTCATAAATACGCTTTCCAGGTCAATGAAGAAAATCCAGAACAAAAACCAGGCTGTAATGTTCCATTTACACAACATTTACGTGGCTTATAGACATGAGATGGCATTCAGCCACTATGATCCAAAGCTTGGTAAATCACCAGAAGTCAGGATCAGGCAGGACTACAATGTCATCAGTTAAAGTTTTGACGGCTCATATACATTTTATCCCATGTGGAAGATTAGGACATGTTCCAGGATAAATGTTCCCTAAAAACACACGCAAATTCCCTCCTCGACCCAAGGTTTAAGACAAGAATTACAGAAAATGCCACACACACTGAGCTGAAGAAAATTGTGTGGTTTTGCCTTGGAAAACTGATTAGTTTCAAAGTACACCTAAGAACTTATCTTACCTGAATGAAAGGCTTTGTTAATTAAAAGGAGCACTAATGAAAGAAGGCAATGGGTGGGAGCACGCTGGTGAAGAATAGCAGCCACTCCAGGCACTCCAGCTCAGGGCTCGGCTTGCGCTCGAGCACCAGCAGCACACCAGCTCTTCAGCTCTTTTCAAAACACTCCTTACATCGCTCACTGCTTTCACACTCAGCCAGCTGAGGCAATCCGTCCACTTACCGCAAATGCAGGTACATTGAGCCCTTTAATTATCCATTCTATTTTTTGCTCTAAAAACACAGGCAGAAGTGCAGAACATCATAACTTCTTCACACCACTTCATATCGTGGATAACGCTTCCCTGAAGGACTCTGCCTTCTTTCATCGAATGCTAATGTCCCATGTGAGCTGGTGCTGCTTCACTGAAACCAGAGGAGCGGTGCTGGTTTACACCAGCTACCTAAGTACATCCCGACAGCATCGATTAAATGCTACAACTTTGGAGGCAAGGGAGGGGAAACGTTTTTGCTGAGAAGGCAAACTTATTCTAATGTTGCCCTAGGCAGAGCAGAACGGATCTTGGTTTTGAAAGTCTGAAAGTTCAAAAAAATGCAAGCAAACTGCAGCACACTAATTTTGCTGACATAATTTTTAATAAGAGAGGTGAGTCTATGAGATTGTCACAGATATTGAAGTAAATAGAGAGAAACATGACTCGCCACTTATTAGTTTGAAGAGGTTTTCTTGGAGGAAGCCTGTGCATGTGATATCCCATAACACAACACCCATAATGAGCCCAGACACATTTCTCGGACAAAAAGATCCAAAAATACAGCAGTGTGTGAAAGAGAATGGAGATTTAATATTGCTGGAGAGACTGACCGAATGAATTTTTATTATAGAGGTAGATTGAATCTTGCTATTATAAAGAAGTACAGATTACAACAACTTGATCAGCCTAGCCTATTATGGGATTCTTGCATGGTAGGAGGCAGTAATAGTGTTATCTGCCCCCTTCGAGATTTGGTAGGGGAACACGTAGCTTTTCCAGAGCTTTCTCGATTGAAGCTGCAACAACAACAACTTGCCTTGCAGCCCCCGCGTTTGTCTCCTACCTTTGTGTGTGTTGTATCCAACAAGCACTGTTACAGTCTAAGATGGACACTTCTGCCTAAGCAGCCCTATATGCTGGGATGTACTTTAAAATAAATTTGTCTTACGGTTTTAAAACGCATTCTCTAAAAATATCTTTTTATTACTCGATATGCCTGTTCCAGTTCAGCTCCATGGCTTCCTGAAGCCATATCCTTTTATGCTAAGGATAAAAAAAAGTGCCTGTTATATTTTATCCTGCCAGTCACAGGCTTCTTGAAGAGGGGTTGGATTCTCTCCTGACTCAGACATCAGTGATGTATTTCTTACCTAAGTGACATGCTGTTGAATTGTTGAAGTGGTGAGACATCCCTGCCTGGTTAGCTTTCAAGGTAGTTAATGGTACGAGTCAAACTGAAGATGATAATCCTGGTAGCTAGTGATGCTGTTACCAAAGGCCCCAGGCAGGAAAGAGTTTCAAAAGGGGGGGGGGGGGATTGCGTGAACTGTTACCAGCTCAGACAAGAAGAAGTCTCAACAGGAGCCTCAGACAAACGTACCCAAGGACACAGGTGCAGCTGCGACCGATACATCCTGAGAAAGTACAGATAAACCAGCAGAAGCCAGTTAGAGCCAAGATTAGGACTGAGACAGTTTTTCTCAAACAAGGAAGCAGGCCAAGTTGAGACCATGTATGGAAAAGTGGAGCAAAGTTCATGGCAAGACACTGAGTGACACCTCTTCTGACACCACTAGGGACCACCAGAGACCACCAGAGACCCCCACAGAAGATCCCCAGAGACTCAGACCGCATGCGTAATGTTTATGTAAATGTAGTAATTAGTTCTAAGAAATAGAATGAATATGTATAATCATTCCTGGAAATTTAATGCATATGTATATGTTAGAGCAATACAAACTTTAGATGATGCGACACACAGTGTGCATGTTGGGTGAAGCTATCCCCCGCGTACCTGGCGCCGTAATAAAGAGAATGCCTGCTTCTTAATGCTACATTGGTGTTAAGGAGTTTTTCTCCCGATTTCAGTGACAATGCCATTTTAAAATTCAGTCTTACCTACACTTCTTTCAGATCAGTTCTTGTATTCACAGACATTGACACGCAGTGTGCCACAGCAGACCTGATTACTCTGTCAAACAGCAGGGGGGCAGGATTTAAGGAACTGATGCTGAGGGCCCAGCAGCGAGAATTATGTCTTGAGAATGGAGAAAGGCAGAAGGGCATGTTTTCCGAATTCATGCTTATGGTTACACCAGCCACTCACCCTTCACGGTTTTGAGGCCTCAAATGCCCACAGGGCTTGTTGTTACCCCATGGCTAACATAGTCTGCCACTGAGCTGGGGTCTCACAAGTCACAGGAGCTATTCCTGCCCCCAGGCTGCGGTAGATGTCACAGCTTAGAGCTGCCACAGAGGTGCAGTGCTGGGGGGAAGTCCTCCTCCCGTCCTGTAGAGCACCTTCAGAGCTCAGGGCAGTTGATCAGAGAGTGCGCTGGGTTGACAGCCCGGCCCTTTAAGTGAGACTATTCAGTTGATTATTCTTTCATAAGGCAGGCATGATTTTCTCACATGTCAAATAGGTATTTATGCTTTGATTACTGTTTTGAAAGAATGACTTCCTAAAGAAAATAGAACAGTTTCTGTTGTTCTATTACCAAAAAGGGAAATCAAGACTCAGCTGAAATACTAAGGCACATTTTTTTAATCACACACCCAGCTCACAATGAGTTCAATGGCACTACCTTTGATTTACAAAGGCCCAATTTTTATTGCTTCTATTATACTATCAGAGTATTTTAATGGGGAGGGAATACGGAAGAAGAAAACCACATCTTTTACAATTACATCAAATTCACAGATTCTGTTGAAACATCCATCATTTCACTGTGCAATTTTCTTCTGTAAGTGAAATGTCAACTATCCTCTTTCTATTACTGATAAAAAATAAATTATTAAAAATGTATGCAAACCTACTGCCCATCAAGTCAACTGGAACTTTGTCTGAGATGCAAGTACAGCATCAGGCTCATTATTTGAAAAATTCCTGTTCCAATGATCTTTAATTGCATATCTGTTATGCTGCAGACACTGATTTATACAGTACTAAGTTATAGAATCCAAGCTGTGCAATATATAACATGGCTTTCATCTGGAAATATAATCTGGATATAGATATCTAATTAAGTAGAATTCACTTCAATTCATTATGATGACATGTCAGTAGACATTATCCTCCCATTTGGTGGTAACAGTATATTACCAGTATAATCACTATATTACAGCTATAAAATACAGAATTTAGCGGCAGGCTTGAAGCTTCTGTTCTCTCTTTCTTTAAAGATAAGGGGCCATAGGTGTATCTTATGATGACTTTGCCAGTCTAAAAATACAAGTCAGAACGTTAATGCTAACAATATCATAAAAGATGCATACAATAAATTGATTCTAAACCTTCAGCTAAAGAAGACGGTGTTTCTGTGTATGCAGATGACATTGTAGTTTTAAACGCCTTATACTGAAACAATAAAGCACTGAAAAATATTAGTTCCATGGAGAATTGCCTTAATTGCTCTGACCCCAAAGGGTAAAACATTAGGGGAACTTTAAGAACTTATTCAGTACAAAAAATAGTGCCCTCAAGCAGAAAGTAGCCTTCTCACTGTGTTGCTTTCATTTTGGCCAGTGCCTTCAGTGTAATCAATGTTTAATCCGACATTTTTATGTCTAGGTAATAGAAACCATTATTAAACTCAGAAGGGGATTTGCAGTTAGCAACTGCTTTCTTAATACCACATGTAGGCAAAAACAACTTTGTACTGTTCTCCATAGTTAGAAAAACTTACAATAATAACTTAATATCTGTTTAGATTACAAAAAAAGTAATAATTGTGCTTAATAAATGGGAAGATAAGTTCTAATTTTGGTTTCAAAAATATGCAACACCTGGTTTAAGTGTTGCTTACAGAAAACTGAAAATATGACAGAAATTCATAAATATGTAACCTTGGTGCACTAGATGTGCATTTGTCCAGCAGGCTGGTTAATTTATCTTATATTTGTAAACATTTATGCTTCAGAGTACATGAAATGTATATTTAACAGGTAGGTTCCCCTATTTCCCATGTAAAATCTGCTATTCCAATTTTCTTTTCCTACTAAATTTTGTATCTGTTCTGTAAACAGGCACATTTTGGTGTCTCAGGGGTCATCTCATATGTTATTGGGGTTTTCAACTTTGATACGTGTTCTTCTGTTTTATAAACCTTTTATTGTGTGCTGTTCGTCTTTTGCTTACTATCTCAGTCTGCAGTTACTAAGCCTTCCAGCACAGATCCTTCGAAGGATCAGAAGTCTCAGACTGAAGTCTGTGTTCCTGTATGTCTGTAGATAGCACACTTTTGATGCTATTTTATTTCAGAAAATAACAAGCCCCTTAGTATTTTGAGTCATCTGGAGAAATAACAACTGGCATGAATCTTTATAAGGCAGATGCAGACTTGCAGTCCTGTTCTCCAAATTCCTTAGGCTTTTCAATATGGAATGCCCTTTTCAGCCTTTATAAATGAAGAATAACAAAAATGGTGGTGTGAGCTCACCTCAGAAATTACAAGTTTAAAAACGTATTCACATTTTCACATAAGCTGACTGCAATTATGTGAGTAGACTGGGGAGATCTGCAACCAAACTGATGGAAATGCCCATTTTCCCAGAACGGCTGCTCCTTCTGTGTGGGTGTCCAGTAAGGGCATACGACAGTACAGGACTGCTCTGTGGGGGTGCAATATAAATGAACTCTTGAACCCACACGCAACCCTGCTTCTCTTTCTCATCTGTGTAATGGATGAGGAAGAGACGGACAGAAACTGTCTAGAATAAAAAGAAATCTTCTTAATTATCCTTGGAGATAGCAGGGTATTGTCCTTGTCTAGAAGGATGGGTTATAGTTGGTGGGTTTCCTCTCTCTCATGACTGTTGGACCAGCTACCTAATGTGTATGTTATTTAAGGAGAAGACCACCCCCACTTTTGGTTTTGCGTGTGGGTGACTTGACAGCTAGCAATGTCAATATACCTTCCTTTATACTTGGGGAAGCACTGAATATATGGGATCATTCTCCGACTTGGATCACAAGGATCACATGTTTCTATATTGGTATGAGCAATTGCAGTTATATAGTGTCTACATAGCAATTGCTGGCGCCTAGGAACATGGCATCTCTAATTCATAAAGAATATTGACTTGCATAAAGTCAATTCAGGTATCCTATCACATGCTGTGAAGGTAAATAACTGGCTCTGGTGGTGTGTAAAACTTTTTTGTTCATGTAACTATATGAAGAATCTGTGGCATATCAGACGTCATTGCAGTAATGTATCTAGCTTTCAGAAAAGCTTTTTATCCCAAAGTCTTCATATACCTTACAGCAGAGGTTATTCACACTTACAAACAAGGAAACGGAATCATAGGGAAGTAAATTAACTTTCCAAAGTCCTTCATAGACCAGGAGCAGATCTGGAAATAGAGGTCTTATCTGCTGGACATATTGACTTAAACAAACGACAACTCAAATGACCGGACCAAAGAAATTCTTCCAGAATGAGCAAGAGCTAATAAGAATGAATTACACATTGTCCTCCAGTGTTCAATGACCTATTCTCACCTCTACTGGAAAGAACAGGGCTGTTCTGATCAGCTGAGTTCCTAGCTGCATGCACTAGCTCTTTGATGAGCATCTTCTGTGATGCAGGAAAGCACAGATGACTACAGTTGGAAGGAGACCAAAGTCAGGACATGCTGTTCAGCCTTCTACATTAAAAAAGTGGTATCAAAATGAAATGAGTCACCAGGATAACACAGACCATACAAATTTAAGTAGCACTCACAGAATGGGAAAGGAGTACCCTGAGTATTCATCATAGTTGTGACAAGTCTAATGTGCAACAAAACTGTGATGAATTCTAGGTGACAGATGACAAACCTTTGAGAGTGAATGTGTCCCTGAGGGCAAAAGCAAAGAACAGAATGAATAAGCCACAGACAAGGAAATACATTAATGCATGCTCCTAAACTCTAGGAGTTAGACTTTGCCTCAGGGAGGCCATGCACAAATATATGGGGTGTTAGAGCACCCACATATTAACTTGGGCTACCTTTGTAGTATGGGTTATGCTGTCTTGTGCATAAACAGGCAATGACAACCTGCTAATTCTAACTACTAGAGCAGGTGAGAAGGGAGAGAAGGAAAGCAGAGACTTAGCTGTCTCTCACTACACAAAACAAAGCAGTCACTAAGGGCTCAATTTAGTTTCCCACACAGAGATGTCAAGTGCCACTTGAGGTGCTCTAAGATACTTCACCTGAACTCTGGCTGCCGCTTCAGAAGGCACTGGTCTCTTGTGGGTCCTATTTCTTTATCTGTCAGCTCCATGTGGATGTTATGAAGAAATTAGGGAGTCTCAAAAACCATTACATGCCTATGCAGAGAACTGAATTGAGACCTAGAACTGTTAAATCTGGCACTGAAGTAGGTTAGCAGCAGAGCTACTACGGCAATGAACAATAAGAAAAAAGGGAGGACTGGATCTCTGATCTATAATGTCACCCCTAGTGCAACCTTCAGACAGAGTAGCAATGGCCATCACCTTATCTTCACCCAGACATAGATGTCAGCACTACCAATTTCTAAAGTCCCAAAGTGGGGGCAGTAATGTCAGCTACAGTAACTTGTGAGAGCTGCCTCAGAAATCCCTCAATTCCATGAATGTATTTTAAAGAAATTACAGTTATCATAGAATATCTCTTATCCTAAATGGAAGGAAAAGCTGAGGCAATCTCACTTCCACTGAATGATAAACATTAACAACTGTTGACTTTTTGATGGTGACTACTCTAGGTCTGAGGGACTTAGACAGATGGAGTAGATTTTCTGTATGTATTTGAATATATTTGTTCTATTGAATGCACATACACATACTTTCACTCTTTATGTGTATATTTATTAACATCCCTCTGCATTTACTATAGTAAATGCTATTACATTCTCTTGGACCCTTTAAGCTAATCTTTACTTGTCACAATATAGATATTTCAGACAAGGAAAATATCTAAACCTCAGCTCTCTGTC
Source organism: Apteryx mantelli (assembly GCF_036417845.1). Taxonomy (NCBI): domain Eukaryota; kingdom Metazoa; phylum Chordata; class Aves; order Apterygiformes; family Apterygidae; genus Apteryx; species Apteryx mantelli. The sequence goes on along the minus strand of NC_089982.1, from coordinate 16,029,382 downwards.
AGCTTCACTGTAGCTCCCTGATGCTGACAGCTATATTTTAGAAGTGCCTACCACATCATTCCAAAAGGAAGGCTTCTGCTATCCTGAATGGATACATTTGTAGCCAACATTTTTCATTTATGAATTTGAAGCAGATCATTGGTTTTTGGAGCTGAATCCAGTTTATCCTGAACTTTTGAGAGAAAAAAGTAAAATATTATTTAAAAGAAACACCTTTGAATACTGCTTTGCTTTACGGAAAGTTAGAAACTTTATGCAGCACTGAAAAACAGGGAAAGGATGGGTAAAACGGAGGTGGCCACAGATAGGAGAGGACACATTAACAATGCAGTCTTGGGCCAGTGAAGCCTGTTCCAGTACAGGTTCTCCATTCATCATGCATGAAGCTCCACACTTTTCTCTAATAGGGGTTTCCTCTCTCTCTTTCAGTATCAGAGTCCTCCCTTCCTCTCTTGTACTCCCAAGAAGCAGAACTAGCAGCAGAGAAACCTTACCAGTAGTAATCCAGGTGTATGCTGGACTTCCTGCACTTTTGTCCCCAGCAGTCTGGCCAGGCCTGCACCAGGCAGGGATGGAAAAAAAAACACTCAGCTCATTTAGCTCTGTTTTGGGACATGTGGGAGGACTCGCAATCATCATGGCTTCTGCTTCAACCTCCCTGCAAACTCAGATTATCTCAGTGCTAGTCACAGCTCAGAGCTTTTTTTTTTTTTTTTCCATGTGTGAGGATGAAATATTTACTTCTTAAAAAAAGAACAGCATTATCTCTGTTCTGGGGCCCTTTCTCAGGCCTTCAGTCCTTCCGCCTTGACCAAGCTCTGGAAAAATGGTAATTAGAATTAAGTGGAGTGCAGGGCGACAAAGTATCAGGCCCTCTGCTGGGAAGTTCTGAAAATCTTCACCTGCTTTTGCAGTCTGTAGAAACTGAACATCATGTATGATACCTTGGACAACCAGTTGAAGAACAAGATGAACATGGGCCAGCAATGTGCCCTTGTGGCAAAAAGGCCAATGGTATCCTGGGGTGTATTAGGAAGAGCATCGCCAGCAGGTCGAGGGAGGTGATCCTTCCCTTCTAGTCAGCACAGATGAGGCCACATCTGGAGTGCTGGGTCCAGTCCTGGGCTCCCCAGTACTAGAGAAATATGGACATACCGAAGCAAGTCCAGCAAAGGGCCACAAAGTTGATTGAGGGACTGGAATCTCATATGAGGAGAAGCTGAGAGAACTGGGACTGTTCAGCCTGGAGAAGAGAAGGCTCAGGGGGAATCTTATCAACATTTATAAATATCTGAAGGGATGGTGTAAAGAGGATGGGGCCAGACTCTTCTGACCACTGGGTGCCCCATCACAAGGCAAGAGGCAATGGGCACAAACTGAAACACAAGAAACTCCGCTTGACCACAAGAAAACATACTTCCACTGTGAGGGTGATCAAACACTGGAGCAGGTTGCCCAGAGAGGTCGTGGAGTCTCCATCCTTGGAGACAGTCAAAAGCCGTCTGGATATAGTCCTGGGCAATCTGCTCTAGTTGACCCTGCTTGAGTAGAGGCGTTGGACCAGATGATCTCCAGAGGTCCTTCCCAACCTCAAATATTCCGTGATTTGTAGGAGTCAATCAGCTCTCAAAAAATGGATTGTAAAAAACGAAGATTGAAATTCTTCGTTAGCAGAGCTGAATCCAAATAAAAGACCACAGAATCAAACACTCCCATGCTACATGTGCTGTAACCATCTCTCTCTCACATCAACAAGGGTTTCAGAAATGACAGCCTTCATTTGAGATAGCTTCTCTCTGCCAGTAGTGTTTTGGGTTATCTGGCTTAGGAAAATTTGGAGGCTAGCCAAAGTATTCCCTCTCCCAAATTCCAAATGATCTATTTCTAGAAAATATTAAAAGGAAAAAAGGTCTAAGGATGCAGAATAAGCCAGACTAAATGACTGAAAAATGTTCTCATGCTTTTTCATAACATTTTAATTGTGTTGTTCACTTGCACCATGGGGGAAAAGAAACAACAGCAAAAAAAAAAAAAAAAAAGCAACTGTCAGCTCATAGCCATCCTTCTGTCTAATTTTTTCTGCTTCACTCACTTTTCCTAAAATTGGTTTAATCTTTGAGACTTTTTTTTATTATTGTCTGTAAAATATTGCAAATTAGATTAGCTCTTGATCACTAGCATCTAGGAAACATTCATTTTTAGATCTGGTTAATTTTACCTGTATGAATCAGGGAATCTAATAGGCATCATCTCTAATATTTAAGACCCCAGTTTTGCAAACGTGTATGCACACACTTAATATTAAGCATGTAAATAATACCACTAAAATCTATAGGACAAGCCACATGTATAATGTTATATGTATGCCTGCACCTACATATGAAACTTTACAGCTCCTCTCCAGTGAAACATGTTCGAGCTAGGAAACAGTTATTAATATCTAAAATATTATCCTCATGAATAAATGCATTAGTTTTCTGTTCCCTGTAGTATATTTTTAAGTAGCTCCATTTTTTAGTGCAACTATTGTCATACAGCTCTAAGACTGCTATTTTTCGTGTCTTTAAGAAAAACCTCCCACATTACATTATCGGTTACATTCATAATCATCAGCACAAGACATCTGTCTGTTGTTTGTAATGGACTTTGAATGCCGGATTTCTTTACTGACAAAATATTCACATTGAATGATTTTTTTTGGTCACATCTTTAGACAATACATATTTCATAAAATAACCAAAAAAGATTGAATAAGTGGTGTGGTACCTTTAAAACCTTGGAGGAGCTAAGAATTCAGGTAGCAGCATAATGGGGAAAAGAGGAAAGTCATGCCACTTCTATATTTTTCTTGCTAATAATTACACAGAAAGTGAAGGTTAGGAAGGGTATCCTCCATAAAGTGGAAAACATTCTGTGTCACCACAGAGTTTTAACAGACAACTCATGTCTATTAATAGGGGCACATCTGTTCCAAAGGCTTGCATTATGCAGGTGGCTGTTCCTCTTGTGTTTTTTGATTATATAGCAGATAATTAGTTAGACATGATTATTTGCAACCTCCATTTGGACCACTTATCACATTATCAAAGGCTTTAGTTTCTAATTATGAAATATGAAACAAAAATTTAGCTTTGCATGTACATCACAAATAGATATCTGTCAGAAGGACTCTGAGAGACTGAATGTTCTTTTACTTAGAACAAATAACATGGTGGTAATGTCATTTATGAAAGAGGAACTACTTTTGCTTTACAACTCTGTGACAGAAAAACACAGACATTCATATTCTTCCTCCTAATCACTATACAGAATTTAAATAATATTTGATCACTTATTTAAATAATATTTAATCGCTTATTTCAAGTTTAAAATACAGCCTTTCCAAGCTCTAGTAGAAGAACGTTTCAGTCCCCAGATCTTAAAGACCACAACTTCTTTTCATGAAGCACAGATTTAACTATCCTTTCTATTCTGACAATTCATGGATCCATTTTTCTATTCTCAACTTTTCTCCCTCAGTCTGATTCATAGTCTGTCTCTTTGACGTCTCTTGAAGTGGTGCAGCCGTTAGTTTATGCTCAGTATGGCTAAAAGAGAAACACTACTCTGTCTTTCAAGATCTCCCTCTCTCTCCTTCATCAGAGTGAACAACAGTGTGATGCCTGTTACATTGTCACACTTGTCAGAATGCCATTTTTGATTTGGATCTTTCTCTAAATCTGAAAATCCAAAGTTTGCACATTTTATTTGTGTGAATGTATAAGGAAAGAATATGATCAGCAATATGATTCAGAAAGAATGTGCAAACCTGGGAACTTTTCTTTTTGCATCTTGGCTACTTAATATTGCTCTCTTCAGCTTGAGAAATGCAGTTCTTCTTGGCTCATGCCTACCTTGAGTGCTGTTGCAAAGATCATTATATAGGATTTTTACTTGTTATCTTAATCTAAATCCTTCCACTGCCTCACATTCTTCATTATCTCCTAATCTCCCAGACCTTCTCTTGTCTGATTTTGTATATCACCTATAAATTTATGTTAATCTCAGTGGCCCACTTACTCAAAATAACATCCTGGTGCATCATTGGTGGTACCCCTCCAATCTGATCCCCTGTGAAGTCATTTGCTCAAGCAAATCTCTAAATAACACTCTAAAGCTTGATAACAGTGATGACAGGGATCAAACAGAAGCATGACTGTAACCAAGCAGTGAGGACATTCAACTTGGAAGGGTGGCAAGCTCCTAGTCTGGTCTCTGTTGACACTAATTCTATTTTATGCCTCTTTTTGTCAAACAGAAAATACATAAGTTGTTGAGGCCAAATACACTATCATCACTTCATCCTCTAGCCATACTGAAGAGTGCAAGAGACTGGGGTTGCTGGGATTTGCTCAGGGACTGTTACTGTGCTGTAGGGCTGCTCTGAGCACACTTGTGAGCTAAAGCCAGGCTTCTCAAGAGTCTTTACTTATTTATTTATTTATTTTTGTTCCCCCTCATATCCAGCATGTAGCAGAGAAGGTGTCTAACTGCTCAGATCAGGGGTTTTTACATGTGTGTGGAAGCCTTCATTCAGGCTTCTAAAGATTTGGGCTGGTGCTGGTGCGCAGTGACATCCACGTCCCTTTTATTTTTGATTTAGGTTTAAATTCTGCCTCAGTCAGGTATTTCTGAAGTATTTTTGACATTCCATTTCAAAAGATACACAAGCATTTCTAAAAACAATAGCTAATATGACCTATTATCACAATTTGGGGGCGAGACTGGGTCCTCGTACTTAAAATCTAAAAGCTCAGGAAGATGGCCAGCAGCTGTTGAAGACAAATGCTCATTCTCATTCTTGCTGCTTCCAGATACTCTGACTCTCTCTTCTCTATCACATCAGATATTATCTGCTCATTTGCACCACCTTTCATTGCTTAATTCCATCAAATCTCTCATAAGCTCTTGGTACCAAATTCAGTTACCGCCTTGCTTAAATGAGCACCCTACTATTTTTTCCCTGGTTGCACCTCAAACTTGGGAGGCCCCTGTGAATATACTTCTCATGAATACACGTACTACAGCAGGGCTTTACTTAGAACACTTACGAATCCAGACATTTCCCATGATGGTTTTTATTCAGGCCACATGGTTACAACTACCAATATCAATTAATCTTTTAGGGATAATCAGATTCAAAGTTAAAATTAATTTCCTCCCTAATATCCTTCATGGATTCAAGTAGATAAATCTTATTTCTACAATGCATTCCAAAGTACAAGCAAAATGGTGGAAAAAGCAGAGGAGCTGTAAAAGTAACTAGGAACATTATCCTGTCTAAAAGGCAGACTGGAAAAGATTGAACCACTTGATTAATAGCTGTAGCTCAGAATATGATGAGCATAGTGTCTGGAATAATTAAGCAACAACAGGCAGCAAAATGACAAGAATAAATGGATAAAACGGTGAAGCTGACTGGCAGGCAGAACTCTATATTTTATGCAACTTCTTCCTTCCTATCCCCAGTTCCTTACTGTTCTTCTTTGTAAAGTCCCAGGTTTCTTTATCAAACCTTTTGCAATAATTTATTATTGTTATACTGACAGAGTAAATTCCACCACATGCCAGTCATGTCTATAAGTTCAATTAAAATGACAAGAATGACATGCATGAGTAACTTTTGTGCAAAGGGGAAAAGAGAGGCAGCTCTTAAATGAAATTTAATTCTGATACCCCTGCTGCAGCAAGGTGTTTCTGCAAGCACTGAACAAAATTGTGTTCCTGAGTTTCCTTCCCTGGAGACAGTTAACCAAATAAAGCTATAGCTGGGTTTGATTAACTCTGCATGTTTTTCTTGACCTCATTAACAGAGTCAGCTGATGTATTTCTAGATCAATTTGCATGCAAATGTAAAAGAAAAGGGGTTATGCTATAGCACTAAGCTATCCACCTTTCTAGACTCCTCCTTATCTTATCTCACCTCATCTCTCTGCAAACGTGAGCACTGAATGTACAGGGTGTGCAAGCCAGCATTGCCATCCTCTTTTAACTGACTGTTTGTCAAGACCCTGGAACGGAAGGTTTCACACTCTAGTCTCGTTACAGCTTTTCAAGTTAGACTCATCAAAGACTTCTCACAAATAGTCTTCCCTTCTTGGCAGCGTGCATACAATCATTTCGAGGATCCTTCTGCATTAAATGGGATTATTCTGTATCCTCAGGAGAAACTATTCACTATGTGCTGGTGAGCAAAATGAAATCAAGACAACTCATTATTTTTAAGGTGCATAAGAAGAGAAAGCTAAAAGAATAGAGTTAGTAAAACAAGGAAAAATGTGTTTAGGATCTTATTTTCAATCAGGTAAAACTAAGAAGTTCTACTGATATATGTATGTGGTTCTTTACCCTATAGAACCTCAGTATCAATAAAATTACAAGGTCAAAAGGCACTGTTTTGCTAATTCACAGTCCAGTTTCAACCAACACTTGCTTTGAAGAAGAAGAAACCAATGTTTGCACAATAAGTATACCAAAAGTAAGAAGCTCAGGATCTGATATATGAGACTAAGATGACATCAGAAAATTTCACTCTTCCTGGAATATGTTATTTTCAGTGTTACTTTCTAAAAGCATGTAGAGAAATAACAGGAAGGTACATAAAAGTCAAAGCTTCATTCAGGGTTAAATGTTTAACCAGAATTACACATAATGCTGTGATTCATATGACTTTGTAAATACAGGACATTAGGACTTATCTATAACTCAGTTTCATTGCTGTGACTTCACTTACATTAACAGAGAGGTAATAAAGGCAAATAATGGGAATAGACTAGGACAGGTAAAACGAAGGGGGAAAAATGAGGTCCCTGATGCCTTATTGATTTGTTTCTTGAAAATAGGAGCGTACATATTGGCTGCATTAGCAAAGCTTTTACCAACTGGACCAGTGACAAATATCCACTGACTTTTGAAAGCTGACAGCAATACAGTATCTGCATAATGCTGGTGTTCTCACAGACATGAAAATAGGAGAGTACAATAACATGCTACCATGCACTTGACCTTATAGACAATGTAAATATTCATAGACATTATTTATGCAAGTATACAACTCCAAAAATCAAGCTAGTTTAGAGACAAGGGACTACAGAAAACTTTCCTCCTGTCAGCAATATCAGTCAGTAGGTTAGTATATATTATATAGATTAGAATACATTAGGATATATAGTATTATATATTAGTATATTGATCAGTCATGATACAAGGCCAAAGGAGATGGTCACAAATCCAATGGATACACTGAAGAGAACACCAGCCACACAGTAAAGGGAACACCAGCCACTTCACTGGAAATGAATAAAATACAACCGCTTCTCTGAAGCAGAATTACTCATTTTGTCAATTAATCTGTTGTTACAATTAATAATGCAGATTTTAGAATAAGAATTCAAATTCAAATACATTGATCTAAACATATTTGTCTGGAAATTCAACTGATAATATCTAAAGAGTTAGGGAATCTTTAGTACTGGTAAAAAGACCCAGAAAAATAAAGGAGCAGTACATGTCTGAACTTCAGCACAGAAAGAAGGCAGCAATAGAACAGCCAAAGATAGCAGTTTTCGATATGTACTTATTACATATACGTGATTCACTGTGTGCATGTTTATTTACATATTCAGAAAGGAGTGAAAAAATGAAATGGTAACTTTTGCAGATGATACAAAACTGTTTTGACAAAGACAAAACAAAGATGTCAGGAACAAAGATGTCAGCAAGGTACCGCTGAAAGATCTATCAAAGGTAGGCAGCTGGGCAGTGCAATGGCAGATGAAATTTGCTGGTGAGAAAATGAAGGGTAGCAGAGAATACACAAGAAAAAGCAGACAATGTCATCACACTATGAATGATCTGTAAATATATTAACAACAACAGACATCATGCTCTTCCCTACCTTGAATACCATGTCCAATAACATTCTTTTTTAAACAAATGTAACATGCACAGACAAGAGAAGGATACAGAATGATCAGGGACATGAATTTTACACATGGAAAGACTGAAAATATCTTCTGAACCATCTGATAATGGTCTGAATATTAGAGCAAAGTTCTGCTAATAATACGACAAGAAGAAAGCACAACAAAAACACCATCTCTTAACACTTTCATTCTGAAGCCCTGCCTACCTAGATAGTGAAAGGTTAGATGAATTAACAAAAATATTAACCATTTTTCCTCAAACTACATTAAATTTTTTTTTGTTTTATTTCTTATTGGGTTTTAACTCATCCTAATTAAACACACACTATTGCCTCTGCAAGGCAATGGTCTCTGTGTCTTCTGGCTAGCACAATCTACTAGAAACAACAGCAGCAAATGTTAGGATTCAAATTTCTCAAATGAATAAGAGTTTGCAGAATGACTTTTGTCAGATGGATTAAAGCCTAAAAAGCCACCCAGTAACTTAAAAGAAGATGATAAATAAACAAACAAGACACCATCAAACAATGGCACTAGAAAAAACTTAATGGAGTAAGATCATTAGCCTGGCATCTTCGAATCAACATCGCAAGAGAAAAAGAGGTTTGTCATCCCCAGAGCTGAGTCTTGTCAGCATTGATCTGGATTTATGAGCTAGTAAAATAATCCTTCATGATATCTGTCCTGTTGTTCACCATTACTGCACCTTCAAGGAGACTGTTTTGTTGTGTGCTCTTCATGTCATGCTTAGCTGAAGTATAATTGACTTGAAGACCACCTCTACTTACAGCTCATTCATATACAAACTAATGGACACTGGTAAAGTCTTACATCCATTAAGCACAGCATTAGTTTTGATAGCATTCATTTATCTACCAAAGGTACTTTATATATCATAGCGTTCTGAAGGCTTGTTTACTAAGAGACCATGCTGGAAGGATATTGCTGCTCTCCATGAATTTTACACCTTATACATAAAAATAAAAAAAAATGAGAACTCATATCAGTTGCCTCTTAGTTGACATGCAATGGTCATAAACTAATGACTTTGCTAGTCTGTTTTCACGAACTGAACACAGTTCAAAAATTCTTGGGTTTGTTTCCCTTCTATTTAGAAAAATCAACAAATACTGCTCCCTGCCCTGCCCCCCCCAGTATAATAGTTCATATGATTACAGAGGAATTTAAGACTTACACATAACTCACAGTGTGTATGACTTGAGAACAAACTTATACAGGACCAAATGTGATTTGGTGGGATTTTTTTCTATATAGGACAAAACATACTTAGGTCTTCACAAGAGAAAATTATCAATCAGTCCAAAAAACCCTATGATTAATTAATCAGTAACAGTGATCTTGAAACTCAGAATACTTTTTATCACATGAAAATACTATGTATTCATTGAACCAGAAATAGAAGAGTGAGAACGATCTTATAACTTGATTGTCAGAAAAAATGGCTGATGAACTCATTTTCCAGCCTTTCTCCGGATACTTATCTCATATTTAAATTCACACCTAAAGCCAGCCCTCAAATTCAGATAGAGATAGAAAGTTTTGGAGACCATCACATTCTCTATTAGTATTCTGAGCAATAGATTAGTCAGGGGCTTGTTATCATCATCTTCACAGGGATTTCACTCGCTCAGAAAATCCTACTTGATCAGGTTTCACAAAAAAGATTTATAAAGCAACCTCAGTTTTGAGAATCCTGCTAGGGTTAAGGCATCAGGCAGGGCACTTAGCAATCTGGCATTCACCAGTGCTTCTGCAGGATGTTTGGTACCTCAGGGACAGGTAACACTGTAATCTTAGTGATGGCCATACAATTTTAGGCATCTAGGCTGAAGTGTCTAGGCCAGATCCTTTAAGACATTTAAGCAAGATGCAATCAGTGACATTCTTCCCTAATAATACTTTATTTGCACTTATAATTTTGCCAGACTTCAACCCACTGGCCTGGAATTGTCTATATTATTTGTCTGCTGCAGGGTGCTTTCTTAGCTTTTGCAGTATCAGCAGTTCTCAGAAATGGGGCCAAATGTTTTGTCCATGTTAAAAAAAATAAATTAAAAAAAATTGTACTTTTTTGCAGTGAGAAGTCCTAGCAAGTAAACAATTTGGTGGAATGACTTTGAAGCATATGTTCACAAGCTTAATTCTGGCATTCTCTGATTGTGGAGAGCTTTGCTTTCCAACTCTAAGGATCTTTTATTATATCTTTTGCAAGTAACTTTTTGCCACAAAACTATTATGGCTTCTACATAGAACAAATCATTATGATTCCTACTCAGACATACCATCTATCTCCTACACTTCTAGTCACTACAACTGTTCAGGAAAAGAAAAAAAGGGCAAAAAATGTGGTAAGTTTTTTTTTTTTTTAATACTCTTCATGTAAAAAATTTGAGAGGATCTCCCATTAAAATTTTGAAAAATGTCAGTGTTTCAACTTCTGTTTGACTGTTATCTTCACACCTCCTTTCGCACTATGCAAAAATATATTGGACCAAAGGGTTAAATTGTAAAGCATTTAATACTAACCATCTGAACAGGAACAATTTGTACATTAGTTACACTGTCCATCGCTAATTATTTTTATATTAATATTATTAGCTGATACACTTATCTTGAAAATTGTTTCTAAATCAGGTTCTCCCTCTCTATAAATTGTCTTCTATTTACAAATCAGACAAATCAAACACTCAGATTTCACTTATAAAATCCATGCTTGAACTATGTGGAGATATCTTTCCTATCTACAGACAAAATCACTAGGAAGATCAGTCTTTAGAAATATCTCCATCCATGCTGTCAAATTCTAATCTCTTACACTGACTTGAAATACATTATAAGCACCAGTTATTTTACTAAATACTCATCATGTTTATCGAGATCTACTAGCTCAATGAATTTAGTCAGGAAAAGTACATTTTATACAGGCTTATATGGCATTGAGCATTTATAGCAGATGTTCTCAACTGAACTGATATATTTTATGCTATGTAATGCCATCTCACACATTCAATAATACCTTACTGCCAGTCTTTACTAGCTAGCAATCAGATAGAGACAAATACACCTGGTACTGAGGTATTATTATTTAACAAAGCAAATCTATTATTTTTGTTTTATTTTACAAAATCATGGATTATCCATAAGTCTCAGGGATTTAAGTCTGATATCTCTCTGTGACCATAGAGGAAAATGAAATTGTTTAGATATTCAGAGTCATTGTTTCTCTCAAGTCTACACCTAGAGTTCACAGGAATGTAAAAACTGACCCTCATTTTTCAGCAATGATTTTGCACCCTGCAAAGATGGTGTCGACATATTAACCTGATCTAAAAAAACATGAAGTTTGGAAACTAGATGTTTTGTCTTAAATTCTAAAACTACTCACCTACATCAACCAATGTTGCATGAAAGGTGCAGTCATGGGTCCCTGGATGGGACCCAGATTCAGATGCTCATTTAGAAGCAGTGCTATGCACACAGAAATTAATGCTACAAAAAACTTCACCTCAGCCTGCTGCTAAACCGGTTGTTCTGCCAACCTGCCATCATGACCCGTGCTGCTACTGCTGTCAGTAGCACAGATATGACATGGTGTATCAGGGGTAGGAAAGGCTGCGTAACACCCTCCGGCACCCAAGGCACCTACGGGACATCAGCTAGGTTGGACAGTGGGGACGTAGGGCTCTCATTGACATTACTGTGCTAGGTCACTTAAACTCTTCATACTGTAACCATATGCATATATACACACACATCTGTGTACAGTTTTCTATGTATATACACACATACAAATCAGCCCACGCTCATCAGTGTATATGGTGCTTTCATTCACTTTCGTTTTCAAACTGGAGTCATTATGGATTTCCTAGGGACAAACATCAGGATGATTCTACATTTAAGGAAATTGTTCAGCTATAATTTCTGCTGGTTTTGAGTTCCTGGTAGCGGAATTGCCAAACAGATAGAGAGTTTAGATATTATCTCAAGACCAAAAGATGGAGACTTAGAAGGCTAATTCTCAGACTGTTTTACATACAGCAAAGCACCCTGTGGTATATTCTTGCATGAATGGTACTGATTTAAGTCTGCTCTGAGGCCAACAAGAGTTCTACCACTTATTTCAGCATGAGTCCAATGCTGCAGTCTTTTGAAAATGCCGTGTGAAATAAATATGCAAATGATTGCAGTAATTTTTAAAGACCCTATTAAAATATCCTAAAAGGTATCTTCTCATCCTGTTTTTTTTTCTTTTAGCTCCTAGAGCTTTGTTGTGACATGCCTAATGCATGCAATGGCTGTTTTTCTAGGTAGCTCCTCATAAACATTGCAAAATATTAATGAAGGAGTAAAGAAAGCAAAAAGGCACACAACACCAACAATCATCACATATTTAATTCCCTGCTTTGTTCATTCTTTCTCCATTACAAATATACTAAATGACAATATAATTATAACCTAAAGCTGTTAGTAATTATATGCAAAGTGCTATAACAGCAATGAAATTCTAATGGCAAGAGAGAGAGAGAGAGTGAGAAAGAGACAAAGGGAAGTCAGAGTCAAAATACCCATTACTCATTTGTACTCCTGGGTACCCCCTAAAATTATTTGATTCTGAGGGGTTACCCAACCTGAAAATTACCTGAAAAAAATTCAGGTCAGGTGTAGAGAAAACAAATTAATTACCAGGAAATTACTTTTTGGTGTTGAGCCAAGTATTAGCTCATCAGCATTCATCACCACTGGAGGAGAGTGAAGGAGAACAATACTGACTTATACGGGAAAGAGCTGGAAGTGTAGAGCACAGCAAAAGGAAACATCTTACTGGAAACTTTTCTAGCACTTGGCTCCTTCTTCCCACTGATGTTGAACTAAATAAACATCCGACGCTTAAGTGTGCACTACCAGCAGATCACCACTCTTGTCGTCTTCCTTCTGCCTCCAAGGCAGCAGGACCATGACGGCCAGCGCTACCTGCAGGAGACCACTCTCAGGCTGCTCTACAGCCCCCGGCAAGTTTTTTGGCTGGGGACCACCCTCAGGTGGCACTGAACTGCTTCGCCAAGCCTTCTGGCCTCTCTTTCACCTTGAACAGTCCCACCTGCCAGAACAGCTCCTTGTTTCCTTTCACACTGGGTATAATCCTACCAGCAAACAAACGTGGACCAACAAAGTCTCAGAGCTGAGATAAATAGGAAGCTAGATGTCCCCCATCTTAGCTAAACTGATTTTTTTCTGGCTAGAAATGAGGGCCTGGCTCATACAATTTCTCAAGGGAATGTTTGACTTGTGCTTATTCTATGTTTGTTGGAATCAGAAAGATATGCCATACAGTTATCGCTTTATTTTCAGATCAGTAATACACAACAGTTGGCTCTAGAGATGAAACTTAATTGAGATAAAGCACATAAAAAAACGTGAATTACACGACAAGTTGTATTGGCAGCTCATGATAGTGAAATGAAATCCCTATTTACTCCATCTAGAATATGTCCAGTATGCTACAGGTGAATTAGTTAAGCTTATAGAAATGCAGTCAGAAAAGTTACCAGCTCCTGCTACCTCACTGGCTCTTGTAGATTTACTGCCAGGCTTGAATTTTTGCTAAAATACGTCTAAAAGAAGGGGGGGGGAAGCATCCACAATGAGAGAACAGAGCAAATAGCAGCATGTGGATCAAAGATTTTCTCATGAACTGTCTCCGCCATATCTGAACTAACTCCTGCTATGCCTAAATTATATTACTCAAGGAATTAATATCATCATATCAATTATAACAAGCCCCTATGTACAGCTACTGTCTTGTTTTTTGTTAACACGGCATTTAGCACAATACAGTTCTTAATACTGATGCTCCAAGCGCAATGTGCGGTTCAGATAAATGCAGCTGCTCTTTCATTTCTCGGTGCCCTTTCCTCAACCTATGGCCACCAGACCAAAATGCTGGACTACGACCAGTTTGCAGTTGTCAGACTACAACCAGTTTGCGGTTGTCAGACTGCCGCTGACTTCCACTGCCATCCTCCCTCCATGGGTAGGAGCGCTGCCGCTCTCTCCTGTTTCGAGAGCTCCCAAAATCCTTCCAGTTGCAGCTATCAAAGGAGCGAGTGGCAAAGCGCTCACCGCTGCTCGCTGGCTGTGCCCTACCTCTCGTGCATCAGCCGAAGCCCAGACCGCGTTGCGTGTACATCAGACGCAAGGACTTCGAGGGCAGCTTTCAAATGTCAGCAGATGGGAACCGGAGTTGTGCAGCAGCAGCAGAGAACGAGCCAAAAAAAAGCTCATTACTGCTACAGATTGTACAAACTACCCAGAATGTGAGGAACTTGAAAAGGGTTTTTCAAAACCCAGGACCTCAAATTCACGCACAATTTTCAACTAAAATCACTTTCTGCATTTTAATGGCCAAATATTGATTTGTTTGCCTATGTGCTCATTTTGTACGGGTACATGGGGTAAAGGAAAAGCACTGAAATATGTGACCGTGAGTGCAAAGTGACTATAAAACATTATCAGATCAAAATGGCTGTGACAGATATCTGTTCTGCACTCATTATGTCCTGGATAAATTATTATATATGATTCATAGATGCTTAGATGGGAAAATACAATTACAATCACCAACTCTGACTTCCTACTTCATTTTATGTGTGGATTTTTATCCAGTATTTTTAGGTGAATGAGAAAATATTTTCATAAGCAATAAATCATACAAAAATGCAAACAGAGGACAAAATTATTTTAAGCAAATAGTCTGGGCACCTGCCCAAAAATTAATACACACAAATGAAAGGACTGTTCTTGAATATGTATTTGAAATAGCTTGACTGTTCTGAAACAAGGTACGATTTCATACTGTTTACACTTTTTCAAGTTTTCTGGGATGAAGGAATGTTCATTACTTTGGTTTGTCTGATAACTGACTGCTTATATGTTAAAATGACAGAACAAGAAACTGAGTCCCTTCCTCATCTATCCTCACAGAGTAGTTACAGTGTGCGAACGCTGCCCTTAAGGTTATACAGGTAACTCCGGCACGAGAGCTAATTTGGTTCCTGATCCCCCGCTGAGTTTGCCTGTGAAAACTGTCACAATTGGTTCTAATTGTGGCAATGACGTTTTTTGATAGCTGCTCACTGCATATCCACTATGAGGTAATGGTCTCCTTTCGTACAGGCTGCTGAGCTGCTATCAGATACTTGTGCATTTAGTCACTGTCAACCAAGGCTGCCTTTGAGCTAAATTTCCGTCGTTCCCATTATGCAGGTGAATGAGTGCAACTGAAAAGGCTGTTTTACACAGCAGGTATTCATATAACCAGAGTGTGTTTGACAGCCAACAACTTCCCCACTGATGCAACATCCTTCTTTCAGCCACTTTCCCTCCCATCTTCCTCCTGACCACTTTTTGACACCTGACATCACTCTCTGTGATGCCCCGAGGAGAACTGGCAGGAAGTAAAGTAGTTTGAGAGATTATTTTTAGTTGTTACCACTCCAGAGTCCCTGAAGGACCTAGCCTTCCAGTCCCTCTGCTGAGCTGCATTAAGCCCATTTTCGTACTCACGTGGTACTCTGTCACTCAGTGATATCAAACAGTATGCAGCAAAAGGCTGAACGCAGCAAACTGCTGCTGTTTGTCTGCTGGCTAAATTACACTGTCTGGGGCAAATTACAGAAGAAATTTGGAACTACATAAAAATGTTGCCCTTCTATTATCTAGATAACAATGTGAAAATATGAAGCAGGCTATATTAGACCCCAAAGTCGTAATACTTTAAGGCTCAGGGTAGCCAGAGCTGCCTTTTCCAGATACAAGTCAGATGAAACAATAATGATAAACAAGAATCATCAGAGCCTTGTAACCCTGGATGTTTTTGTAGAATGATGCCCTCAGTTCATTTCTCTGTAGATAAACACTCCTTGTTTGAGAACTGGTAGCAGATGATGCTTATTGGCATGTTCTGTCACTCTAGAGAGCGAGTAGTTACTTTCTGTGCAGAGACTACATGACTTGCCTGCTCCTAAGAAAAGCTCTGCCAGGCTTGAAACACACAGAAAAACTAACAAAGAGAAATGTATTTTATCCCCACACGCACAGGGTCAGGCATTCTACTTAATACCACTATTACGTATCTGCAGACAGTTCAGATCAGAGCTTGAAGAGATCAAGGAATCTTGAAGAAATCAACAGCAGGAATCAAAAATAAGAGAAAGGATTCAGGAACTAGACTATACTGATGGGAGGGCAGTGACACATCTCTGAAGACTAAATTTGGATAGGAAGGAGGACAAGGATAGTCATTTGGGGGATGAACTTTACTGCTGTAGTCCTGTTCTGTGAGGTACTGAAGGGAAATTTCATGGAATCTTCAAGATTTGGCACCTTCACCAGCTTTTCCATAGGCAAAGAAAGTTGCATCTCAGATGACGAGGCATCAGCTTGCTATACTTCAGTTGGGTAAATGGAGGTATGTCTGTCTCTGCTGTTCTTTTTTCTTTTCTTTTTTTTTCTGGCAGTACAACTTCTAATTTTCTTATACAAACAAAACACAACAGAAATTAACTTCTATATTCTGGAAAGAAATGGAATACTGCAATGCTATATTCATTTCCATCAGCAAAGAGGACCTTTTTTTCCAGGTACAGTGTGCAAAAGTGATTCTTGCTAATCTCTGATTCTTTTGTACATGCAAAGAATATACAGATATGGTCTAAATGAACAAAAGTTTTTTGGCTTAAGATGATAAAGTATCAATGAATATAAAAAAGGAAACACACAGGAGATAAAGCATGAGCAAGACTCCTATCTAACAGTATGCATTGATCTAACGGGAATACAAAATCACTGCCAGTTTCTTCAGACCACTCTTCAAAAGGAACATTCAATACCTACAATTATAAGCCAGACTCTGTGCACTTTTGTTCTTATAACATTCTACCAAATGCATACTAAATAAAATTCTACACCCTCAATATGTACTAGTAGACCCTATTTTGAAAAGTATAATAAGAAATTGGGGTAAGACTGCTTCATTTTCAGAAGAAAAAAGAAAAAAAGATTAACCTATGCTCAGCCTAAAACATTTAATTCAATCTAAAATAAAACATTGTGTGATACTTTTCAGGTTAACTTCTTTGTCTTTAAAACTCCTGGAAATTATGAAAATCTTTTCATATGAAAATCAAAGTTTTTTAATTCCCAGGAGTTTAAACAGAGCTCAGGCAGTGCCCCTGAGTGCTGACTGCTAAGGTTGCTCTTGGTGCAGAAGACCTTTCGGTTCATTTTATGAACTGGGAACACAGTCATATCCCCATCTTCTGGAAAATACATGAGCGCCTCTGAATACCACTCACCCAGGTATTAGAGGATTTACAGTTGGCCTTCTTAGGGTCACAATATACATGCTAACACAATACAAAATACTGAGACTTCATTTCAGCAGTCACTTTAGCCCACCGTAAGCCCTCCCGCTCCAAATCCTGCCCTCCCCCACCCCAATAAAAATCAGTGCAGATCTCTCCCTTCTACTCATCCTCGCGCTCTGTCTTACGCTGTCAGTACCAGTCCTGCAGCTGCCTGGATCATTGCCTTTCAGTCAAGTTAGCTCTCGGCCAGGGAAGTCCCCCAGTCAGGCTCACCTGCAGCCAGTACAAGCAAAGAGGAGCTGGAGAGGATGGTGTGCATACGCATGGTGGGGGAGATGACTGCCACAACCATCCATTTAAACAGCAGCTCAATTTATCCCAAGTTACAGCAAGGGTTTAACAGTGAATCTCTAAAGTTATGAAAGTGAAAAAGTGAAAAAAAAAGATTTCTACGTTTAGAGGATATGGGCTCCCATATTCCGCAACAGGTTTTCTTCAATTTGAGCTAATGAGAGCACTCCCTATACAGCTCCCTATCCCAAATTAGAAAAACTCCTGACTTTTTACAGCCTTCCAAACACAGGCTCCCCGTCAGTCAGCCCTACATCAGATGATCTCGTCACTAGGCAACCATCCACGAAGACCACTTCTCCTTGAGGACGTTCACCTATTGTCGAGAGGTATTTCATTTCTGTGGAAGTGTGTTTCACCTGAAAACTCTCTTTTGTTGCCCTCGTGCTGGTGGCCTTTAGGATTATTTTCTGATATAAAGTAAAAGAAAGAAAGAAGCTAGGCTGCACATTCAAAATGGAATTTTCCATTTGAATAAGAATTATAAGAATTCCTATAATCTGAACAGTGCACATGGCTAAATAATCCTCTTGATAACAGTAACTATGGGATGTCAAAAGGCATTCAGTATGGCCACATTTTCACTGTAAGTGCAGACAAATAACAAAGACTATTTTTTTTATGCTATTCTAAGCATTGTAAAAGGCATCCTCAGACCTGTCCCAGCTTCCACCATGGAGCACAATGATACCCGTTGGGTCAATGTTCCCATTTACCATGTTAATGGAACAAAACATCCTGAAGGTGGTGGTGAAGATCACGGGAAAACTGCCTCTCTGCAGGAAACTCCCCGTCTGGTCCTAGCTAGGCTAGCTCCACTACACTTGACTCTCCGCTTGCATCAAATCCCAAATGATGCAAGATCCCTGACTTGCACAGTGGCCAGATTGCCGTGAATCTGGCAGCTGTCACTGAGGCCCTCCGGCGCTCGGCCCTGTGTTGTCTGACAGCAGGGAAGAGGGAGCAGAAATCGAGCAGCGGGTGAGGGACGGTTCCATAAACACTCGCTGGCTAGTGAAGAGGAAGAGCCTTTGGGGCCAGGAAAAAATAGCAAATTGATTGACAGGAGTATAGGTGGCCCGTTTTTGCTTGCTGAGTGAGTTTATCATTGCTAAGGTTGAACTTTTACTAGGAAAGTGACCTACTTGTTTTTATGGCATATTGTTATTTCCCTTGAAATCGCTAGTCTCATAGTATATTGTTTTATCTTCTAATTGCTTCTGGAACAATAAATAAATGCATATCAAGCACAAAAACCCAAGGCACTAAGTCCCCCAAACCCTTTTCTGATATTCATACTGCTGCAAATTCATGATAGAGTACTATTTTACAAATCTCATCTGAAAGAACAGATATCAAGAAGTAGTACATTCAGCAAACAGAAAATAAACATGTATACATGTGGCTAATTTTTTCCCTTTGAAGAGCCATTTCTTATCACCTTAATGAAATTATGAGCAGTGGCCTTTCTTTCAAGGTAGAATAATTAGAAATCAATTGCCTTCTACACTGAAACACTCACTACCCTGTAACCATTATGTAACCGTGAAGCAGCCACATTGTCATTTTTATGTACAGTAGTTACACTGAATTACACAATCATTTCAATGGAGTTATATTAGGAAATTACATGTGAATTTGTTCATATTAAGTCCTGCAGCTTAAGGACTTAATCTGAAATAACTGCTCACTTGGAACAGGCTCTAAAAACAATACGTAAAGCCTTGTGACTATGAAGAGAGACAGAAAAGGTTCCTTAATAAATCAGAACATTATCACTAGTCTTTTAATGTAAAGTGGTTACATGCTAGTCAATTATTTCAATTACTCTGTTATATTGCTGACCTAAAGAAAAAGAACAATTGGTAAAAAGGTGGTGAAAATTTAAGAATATGCAGAATTTATGAACCGGCCGCAAAAAGCTATCACCGAGTGCATTCAGCTGGCACCTTCGAAATTTGAAAGATGTTTAACGTTACATGGAAAAACTTCAAATCACTAATTTAGTTCACAGTGTGCTTCAGAGATTTGAGTAATTTCACATTTCTGTAATGTCTATATAATGCTTTGAAGTTAAAGTTGAGCGAGGTTTTAATTTTTACTTGTGGCACAACAGCAGGGTGTAAAACACACCTACAGTGAAGCTGTAACAGAAAGTTTTCGTTTTTGACTGAACCAAACAATGAACCTGAGGGCCTGAAAGAATAAAAGGGTCTTACCCAAATGTAGTGCAAAAGCAAACACTTCAAAGGAGAACCCCACCTGCGTACAGCAGAAGGAGATGTGTGAATCAGAAGGGGGTTGCTGAATTTGTGAAAGATACTGACAGAGAGAATTTCTTACCCTACAGGGGACCGATAACTCTGGTGAAGTTCAAAAATGTGAGACTGATAAATAGAAACCTAACCTGGGCAAGGCTTGCCTATTAATTGTGAAGGATTACTAAAATATCCCTCAAAAAAAAAATCCTCCAGCAACCTAGCTGCAGAATTAAGCCTACCTAACAGAGGGATACAGAAAGAGAACCTTACTCTTTTGAAAGACAAATATTGTTTTTTTGCTGAATAGAAAACTCTTGTTTCCTTAAGGATGAACTTTAAAAAATACATATAGAACCTAAACAATAATTTGAAATTTTTGCATTCACAGACACGTTGCTTTTTCTGTTGAGAGCACAGAGGTGTTCAGAAATATAATCTTTCTTGTAATGGCCCTAAAAGCTCTTTAAAATGCAGCTGGATATACCCAAACATCATCTTCATTAGACACTGTGCATCAGTCACTCTCATTTTCATGAGAAAGCAAGATTTTAAGAACATAGCTTTCACTGAAACTAATCTAAAATCATCAAGGTCATTTGTCTGCATCTGTTCTCAAGCTGATCCCTTCCAGGGTCTTTTTTGGCACTGCAGAGTAACCACAACCCCTTTGCTCTATGGAGATTATTATTTTGTGCCTGAATCAGATAATGCTGAGGCAAGAGATCAGCCTCTTTCTCATCAGGAACATGACTGTCATCTACTCTGCAGGCTCCAGCAAATCTGTCATTCACCTTGCCAAAATAAAAGCACACTTTATTGGCAAATTCCTTAATTAGAAATGAAAGTTGGAAAATAAGAGGTAATTACAAAGAAACTCATTTAATTGGACATTATGAAAAGGGTTGATGAGGAGAACAACGATTTAATTAGAGTTTGGAAATATTACCTACAATGTGCAGACCTGATTTTTTTCTTATTTTTAAGGTTGTTTCTGAGAACATCTCAAGTCCTGCATTACTTGAGGAAATTTTTTGCCCTGCAATGTGTTTCATAAATAGGAAGTGTTTTCTACATTTTCCACTGCCCATCCATCTCATGAACAAGATGACAAGTGAATCATAACATTACCTTATCAAAGCATTTTGTTTGGATTCATGTCCCTTGCCCATTTCAACCTTGCACAGTCTAGATGAATATAAAGATATCTCCCAAGTAATTTTTTCCAAAACTGCACACAGAAGCATTACCATATTTTCTTCAACTAATTCAGCTCCACCTATCAGCTTATGAGGGGTCTGTCTCAATATACAAACCAAAAAAAAACTTTGGAAGCTGTCTGCCCAACACCAAGGTTGCAATACATTAATACAAATATGACATCAGAAGTTTCATAGTGAATTATGCATTAGTCATATCTGAGGAGGTATCCATCATGCACACCAAGGTTTCTGAGATTCTTAATGAGCTCCATCTCTTGATCCATGTTTTTGGAACTTGTTTTGAAAATGCTAAAATAGGACAGGTAAATAGGTAAACTCAATATTAAACAGCCCGCTCTGAACCAGTTAATGGCTGACTTCAAAAAAGATACTGTTTCTACAGGGAAGCCCTCCTATGGGAAGATAATACTGTTAGCTTGCTGAAAAGTTGTTAAAAAACAGTATAACTGGGCAGTTCCTGAATGTAAATCCTTGTCATTTTCAATGCAAGAATTTTTAAACGTGCAGGTATTTAAACAGTGTTTAAACCTCCAAATACTAGTATTTTTGCCATTCTCCAATCAATTTGTTAAATGATGCGGCCGGGCAAAAGCAAAATCAGGACTAAAACAGTACAATGTGACCAAGCATACAACAGAACTCATGTTTATATATGTTAACAACTCATCTTTTCACACCTTTCATGTTGAAATCTCGAAGAACTTTGCAAACAAAAAAATCATTATGGCAACTTTAGATCTCTGGGAGATACCACAGGAGAGAATTATTTCCATTTTACAGGTGGGTACATTGAAGCTATGACTCATCTAAGGCTAAAAGGAAACTCCTATATTGACTTTCATCCCTTGGCTTTAACTGACAAAATGTGCTCTCTCCCTTATGTCCCAGAGTAAATCAGAGCAGCTTTTTCATTAAGTTTCAGACATGTCTCGTCCACACGGTTGTCTGCTGGTCATGGAAAACATAATGAAAAGGAAACTAGGCTTGCATATGTACCAAAGTCACCTCGAATTTTCTATTTTGTTTTTATACTGTGAAAGGTATATTGTCAAAAAGATTATATCATTTTTTTAAATTACCCAAGAGTGGTTTTATACAATAAGGGCCCTGGCATGGGAATTTGCAATAAAAATTACTGACAGACTCTTAGCTAAAGGCACTAGCAACATTGCCTGCTCTCTGCATCCTGACTAATTCACTGTTACGTTTTACGTTCACTTATGCAGCGTACCCTCACTGGATCTCACTGGCATTTGGAATTCGGGGTAAGAAACAGCACAAATGCAATCCAGGCATTGTAGCCCTGCCGAAGCTATACGGCAGTGTCAGCCTTCACACTTGTCATTAGATTTCTGTTAGATATCTGACTAAGTGTCCAAATATTCCAGACAATTTAAGGATGGTTTAGGTAGGTTTACCTGAGCTGCAGTGCAGCAGGTGCAGTGCAGACTTATTCTCATTCATCATTAATCCTGGAGTACAAATGTGCAAAGTAGGTTTGACGGCCCCAAAAACCTACTGGGAGAACTGAGCCCCAGGCCCAGCTCCTCTGGGGCTGTCCCAGGAGAGTCATCAGCCCTGTGGGCTGGTGAGACACCCAGCACTGTAAGTCATGGGCAGTGGCTCTCCAGGCACCTTAGGGACTGGAGGGGGTTACTGCCTATGGGGGTATGGGGCTTGCTGTGGGATGCCTGGAAAAGCTGGGTTGCACAAGACTATGTGATGTGTAGGGGAGGAACGAAAGGTGATGAAATGGAGGGATCAAGGTGGTTTGGGGAGGAACCAGTGTGGGAAAATAGAGGGAGAAAGGAGAAATGAAGAAAAAAGGGGCTGGTCGCATGTAACCAGGTAGGGCTGCTCAATACGCTTCACTGTCCACAGACTGCACCTGATCAGCACAGTCTGTCCTGTCTTCTTATTAAACTTTACTTCTAACTATTCTCCTGGGTGATGGGAATCCCTATTCTGTGTGCGTGTGCATGTACGGAGATCTAAGTGCCAGCAGCTGGGGCGGGACCGCAGGTCTCAGGGACCCGCAGCAACTGGAGTGAGTGAGGGTATGCAAGCCAGAGTGGCTGGTATTCTAGCAAACTCCAAGCCAGACTAGCTGGCGAGTAGGTTAAGTAGGTTGCAAGCCAGGTATATGTGTGCATCTCAGAGGGAGACACTTGGAGGAGCTGGCTACTACTGAAGGGACCAGGAGATCCTGGCCAACTGCCTGAGAAACCATAAGGTCTGGGGGTCAACAGAGACCCATCTGTGCGTGTCTCTCTGCAGGAGGCAACTGAAGAGAGCGGGCATCCAGGACCAGCTATTGGATGGACTGAGTGTCTAAGCCCAGCTACCAGAGGGAACACAAGTTCGGCCCTGCTTCTGGTTGGACCCAGGGGTATGGAGCTGCAGCAGCCTTGCCTCTGTCAGGCTGCTAGATTCAGCAAGTCTCTGGTGCTTTACCATTTCAT
The DNA here is from genome assembly GCF_036417845.1 of Apteryx mantelli. Taxonomy (NCBI): domain Eukaryota; kingdom Metazoa; phylum Chordata; class Aves; order Apterygiformes; family Apterygidae; genus Apteryx; species Apteryx mantelli. The sequence continues at coordinate 16,005,738 of NC_089982.1, read as the reverse complement.
GAAATATTACATGAGTTATTACTGTAATATCTACACACAGTGTACAAAAAATGAAAACCTAAGCCTTCTTTCCACACCAAACATACAGACACCAAGCATATTACTGTGGAACTCTCCTCAAACTTTCGTTTTCCTACAAGTTTGTAAACTGCTAGCCTGATTCTACCTCCTATGCAGACATCCCAGATGGATAGTACTAGAAGGGCCATTTTTTCCATTTTCTGATACTCTTCCTCCTGTGAAGGACAGTAAACAATACAAACACAAACCAAAAAAGAAAGGGACAGAGATAGCCCTAAACAAAATTATTTTAAGGATGATGACCCCCACCTCACCACATTTTAAAGAAAAGCTTTAAGCCGATCTTACAGATGAACTATTATCTTTTGGTCTCCTTTTTGACGTTATTGTGAAGTACCTTCAGGATACTTGATAATAAGGCACCCTGAGTTGTTCTGTATTTCAATGTATTATTAACACCAAAAGCCAAATGAATAATGAACACACAAGTTGAGAAATATTTTCTTCTTCCATTGACTGTTTATTCTGTCATGAGGAACTCATTAATTGGCTTTTTATGGTATGACTTTATGGTTAGTACAAAAGAACGCATACAGTATTTAACAATACCTTATGTCTGTCTTTAAGGGAGGAATCTGAGGTAGGAACTTTTATCAGACAAAGTTGCTTGCTGGATATCATGGTAGCTTAAGCTTTTTGCATAAACTGCTAAAGGTAACTTTCTAAAATGAAGCAATCTGTAAATTAGACATTTCCATTCCACTTTTGACTGGTAAAAACAGCACAGTTGTCCGACAGACGCAAATTTCCAAAGATGCAAGACCAGTGAGGCCACCTATAACAGTATTTTATGCTATAATACAAGTATTGTGCCAAGCAGTTAGTGAAAAACATACCATGAGAACAGATTTTGGATGCTGTTCCCAAAGAACATTAAAGTTCATCTCCAATTCTAAGCTCAGTTTCTTTCATATTTTCCCTTTTCCCTCACACTGTGTTATTTAAGACTAATTTATAGCTCCAGGCTTTCGAGTCTCATATAGAAATTGGCTGGGTGATTTTGTTATCAAGTACATAAATACTTTTATTGGAACCAGGATTTCATCCAGGATGTTTCATCTGTAATGCAGTTAAGGAGGTAGCTGGAAAAAGCAACATTTGTACAGGGAATATCTGCAGAAATATTCTCAGAAATGCTACTTGTAGAGTTAAAATAGGCCTCGTCACAAACATGGAGAGACTTTTAGGCTAAGATGCTTTCCCTACTGCATAACAAGGATATTACAACTAACACTGGTCTCTGGAAAATGACACCTCCAAACCCAGCATTATTTGTTTCAAACACTACATCGAGCAGTTTCGTGGTGAAAAACATCTTTGGCCTGCAACTGCTATGAGAGAGAACCAAGTATTTCTGTGCATCACTGACTTGAACAGGGCATGCCTAGGATGGACCAGCTACCAAGCAATCACCCTTAACACTAGACAAATATAAAGAATTAATTTACTTATTGAAATCTAAATAGTAAGACCACAGCTACTATGTTTAGAAAGAGATGTGCAGAGACGAAAAGAAAAATGCCACTTATAGATAACTAAATGCTAGTTCATCTCAATGGGATTTCTCTGTTTCTTCCAAATACAAAGTTGTCAGGATGCTTACACAGCCCTTACAACTGGGATCCAACCTTTAGGTAAGAAACTCTGGGTGACGCTTTTGTTATTGGGAATACTGACCTGGATATAAGTATATGCCCATTTTCTGCCTGAGATCACAGTCAGAACCTCACTTAATCCTTTCCCCTAGGATTGCCTCTGACTTGCAGATTTGAAACTTAATCAAGATACCAAGCTGTAACACTTTTCCCATAAGACATTCCTTTTTCTTTCCCTTTTTCACAGCAATTACACTCCATGTTACAGCAACCTTCAGCTGGGCTAGCTAAAACTATCATGTATACGGATGCAAACAAAACTCACCAGTGATAGTCCAAGAGCATAACCATAAATGAACTGCCTACTCATCATGAGGGAAGTGGGTAGACAACCCAGCTAGCTGGCTGATCAGACAGCAATGTCTAACTTTCCACTATGAAAAATATATTATCTACAAACATAGAAAGCAATAACTGTAGTTTAAATGAACATATAAAGGAGAATGTTTCCTTCAGATCATTGCAAGCTCTCAGAGACCAGATAAAATCAAAATCACAAACATGAGTGGCAGCACTGGACTTGGCTGGCCAACTCCCACCCCACCTTTCAGTGAACATGATAGACATGAAATTGTGACTAATGTCTGTACAAAGCCTTTTTTCTTCCCCTACCTCCTGCATACCTCAGGTGAATGAACTGCAATTTGATCCTTGGAGCTCTCAACTCAACAAGGAAAAGGAAAACTTAATTAGTGTCTAACTGCTAAAGAGCCTTTCCTTTTCCTTCTCCTGCATAATTCCAAAATGCAATTGCTGAAGAGGGGGAAAAGAGCTTTAAGCTTGAAAGAGAGATCAGGCAACCAAACAGAACTTCAGATGGCTTTCTAGCTCAGAAAACCAACTACAGGCACATTTGTATGTTGTTTGTCACGTCAGGTTCATTCAGCCATTGCAGACCTTTATAAGACACTTCCCTAATTAACTGCTAGACTTTATTTAATTAAGATCACACCTGTAATAACACATTAGAGCAATCACAGCCTTCTTTGACTAAAAAATATTAGGACTGTAAGTGCTTTATTTCTTAAGTTATCAACTCATTTTCACTACGCACCGGTAATACCTCATGAGACCACATTCTGAATATAGTTGCACTGCTGTAACCTGTAATTACTGTAGTTAGGAATTTATGAATACATAACTAAAATCAGAGTCTTTAAGAATTTTAACCCAACACTGGGGCTATAAACACCGACAGAACAAAAATCATGTGAACTTTATACAGTAAATACTACTTTTATTGACTCCTTTAAGTGAGGAATGGTGTCTAGAAAGCACTCAATTCAGATGCTTCTCGAGGTAGTATATGTAATTTCCTATTAACCAGATATTTTAGAAGTATTTTACAGTAGCTTAAAACTGCTATACAGATATCAATAAAAATTACCAGAGCAAGAGACAGACATCTCAAGAATGCATATGAAAAATGTTCCAGTGTTTTCTCAGTGCAAGGGTAATTGGCCCAAGAAATTTTCAAAGTCAGAAAGTGGAGTTAGTTGCCCAATTACTATTGAAAGCTAACAGCCATCAGGCACCTCTGGGCCTTTGAAAGTTTCTCTTTTAATGTCAGTTATAGTTACTTCAGTAATGACAACTTTAAGTGCAGACTATGTACGAAATCTAGATCTGTACTCCTACTCCTTGGTGTTCTTGACTTGCTACATGTATTTCTCTTAGTGCTTCGTTGAATTCCTCTTAAAGTATGATTAACAATGCATTTCCTCCTAACTCATTAGTGTTCCTAAAGCAAATGGATGAAAGATGATACAAAATTAAAATAATGGTCAGTATCATCATGGCATCACACTACTTGTTCTAAAGTTCCTGGATTTGGGGACTGAGCAAGCCTAAGGAGTGAGTTTGCCTCTCACTTATGTGACAAGCTGTGACACCACCAAGGAATGAAATGCAGAGACAAAAATGTAACATGCCAGCCTAGGTTTTTGTCTCATTTATGGTTTAAACAGAAAGCAACAAATTCACTTACTATGGCTGTCTTTCATATATTCTAAAGCTGCAGGTCAGTAATGTACCTAGGTGTGCTGGATTCAATGGTGTTACTCACATAGACAAAGTTAACTATTTGCTTAGGCACTACATTAAATCAGAATCCACATTTGCACAGTCTTACCCATACTGCTAAAGGGCTAAACTGTAACTTTAAGCCACAATATATACCTGCATTGCCTGCCACAAAATTTTTGGAAAAGGAGCTTGTACAATCTTCTGATTTTATGTCTTTCAAGCATTGATGTCTTATTTCATCATATTCCATCACACAACCCTTATTCTAGCAAAAGATGTAAAAGATGTTCTATTTGAAAAATGCAGCTAAAATATGAACCCGTTACTTCTAGTATTGAAAAACTAAATGAACTTGGCAAATTTATCAGTTGTGTAACTCTACTTAGAGATCAGGTTAAATTTGCATGAAATTCTGGTTTGAAGTAGTTAGCAGGTTTATCTGGGGTCAATGGCACGTTCTTTTACCATTATTTTTACCTTTTATCTTCAGACTCAATTGCCATCTATTCCATTTTGAGATTTAGGAAAGTTTCCCATTAGAGATCAAACCAGTATCTTTTACAATATGATAAGGTTTTATTTTTCATGGATTTTTCAGAACAGACTTTTTTCACTTTAAAATTAGAAATTAACGGAAAGTAGCTTTCCGGTCTGTAATTTTATAATATTGAATTTTTGTTTGTTTGTTTTAAAAAGAACTTAATACCTCAGTATAACAATGATTGACAAAAAGAAATAGGGAAATTTCCTCAAAAATCATCTTCTTCTATTTTATTTATTAAAATTTAAAATGATAAAAAGAAGCATATTCGCTGCTCTAGGAACCCTATTATACAATGAAATTTCATCAGTATTGAAATAATCATTCCAATGGGAACTTTGGCAGCCAGAAATGACAGACGTTATTTTCATTTCATCTCTGTTATGGGAAGGATATCATTAGCATTCTCCAAAGCTCGGTCAAGTTATCAATGCTTTGATTATGAACTGAATGGAATAGCCATTGAATTTGCATATGGATTCCTGCACTCAAACACCTCAAAGATCTGCACAAATACAATCCAAGATAGGATCAATGATGTAGCGCCAGGTTTTGGAAATGCACATATTCTTACTTCCACGAGCAAAAACTATGCACATGCTTCACTGTTTGCTACATTGAGGGATTAGTTTGCATAATTCACACTACGCAATGTGGTGTCTTTACTGATTAGAGATATTAGGTGATTAGCTCTAAGGGATGACAATTTTAAGGATGCAGTGTTGTACTGCTTACATTCTGTAAAATGATTTCATCACTGGGACACAGTATAAGTTTATATAGAAAATCAGAAACTTACAACTAAAAGGAAAGAGAATATTAATAGAGGAAAAACAGGAAAATTAGCAGTACTAAAGAGACATAATTAATTTCAACATCTACTGTGCAATTCTTTTATAAAAGACTATGACCAGCATATTTTAATTCTCACAAGGTCAAACTGATCCATGAAATCAGTTCTGGTTAGACATTCATAAAAGTACCTAAGGGCAGTTTTAAATCACACACCAATTTTCCCCAAAATTTTAAAAGTTTTTAAGAATGAGAATTTAATTCATCAGTTAACATTCACAAGTTATTTTTAGTTCTATATTAATATACACTTATCAAGATATATACCAAACCGTAGGACATGAAAAGCTGATTTTAAATCACTTGCAAAAGAAATGCAATTTTTTTTTTTCAATCCTTTATCACTTAGAAGAAAAGTCATCTGCGGATTCATGTTTTAATTCACTGTCATAATAGGCTCATACAGAGAGGACTTTTGGTTTTGAAAAGCAGACAACTAAACAGGGGTGAAAATTACAAAAATATATGTTGAAATTCACAAGAAAATAATTATTTTCAATATCTTTCAAATGTAGAGCTGGCAGTTTAAGCCATTACTTCTTTGTTTTTCATGAGGAATATATATCTTCACAGACAGTTGCTCTCTGTTTCTTACTCTCTCTCTAAAACATTTTTTGCTTCCTTTCTTTCTCTGCCTTGTTTGCTGCTTTTTTATTAGGCAGAATGTCAGAAAAGACTGATCTTTACCTTTGTAAGGGAGGATGTCACAGTTTGCTTTGGCTTTGACTACTTGTTTATATAACAGATGAAAGACTATCAAGTGGTGAAACAGAAACCTATTATTATGTTAAGAACCTTAACAAAGATGAACCAAAATATTTTTATTGACAAAAACAGTTGCTTCATTGATCAAATGAAAGAAATCTTGTGCACATATTGCAATTACTGTAGGCCTTCCTTTGTAGTTAGAGGACTCACTGGAGTTACAGAGTCCAACTTACCTTTGTAAATTCATAGATTTCTGTGCAATTATGCCAGGGATAAGTATAGTCCCTGGTCAGATGAAAATAATTTTAAAATAATTCTGTATTTTAGCCTTGGTGATACATTAATATTACAAAGAGTGCTATCATTCAGAAACTGGTGATTTGGATGGACTCTCTGACCTTCTCATACTACATATGGGACTAAGAGAACAGCATCATTCTGTGCCCCAGCCTCCCCATCCGTAACGTTTCCTCTTTTCACTCGGTGTCTGCTTGCTATGGCTAGCACACAACCCTTGAGCACCAGGCTTGTCTACCAGGAACCTTAACCTCAGGAAAATTCTTTTAATGTTACATCGCTTTGGGGACATCCGTCTCCTGTATTAAGCAAAAAAGTAGAAAACTCAAAGGCTGCATGCCCTCGCTGGGACTTCCCTTTCATTCACCGCAGACACACAGCTTCAGACTGTAAATGCTTCCGGATATCTGCTCCCTCAGCAGCGCTTCAAATTCAGTTTCACCTCCTCCCAGCACTATGCCATTTTATCCAGCCTATATCACAGAGGGGAAAAAAAAAAGAGAAGAAAAAACCCAACCCTCAAAGCCTTTCTCTGCCTCCGGGCCTCCCCTTCCTCACCTCCCTTCCCTGCTTCGTGCCATGTGCTCTCTGTTAAATTTCTCCTTCCACCTGGAGAGGTCTCCTTTCCACTTACACAAGCCAAGGTTAATATACCTCTCCACAGCCAGTGCTGTGCACACGCAAGCCTGAAGTGCACCACCGCCTTCTCCATTTCCTTTTTTAACTCGCCGTGGGAGGATGCTCTCTCGCGTGGTTGTGAGGGGCCTAGGGGGACCTGGGGGGAGGGTGTCAGGGAACAGGGCATACACATCAGCTCCAGCCTGTCTCCCACCGACACCGGGCTGACACACCGAGCTTTGCTTCCTGCTGTACAGAGACTTTTTCAAGAGCGTGTTAGAAACAGAGGTATGAAGAGATGATCTTTATTTCTTATTTCAGTAAATCTTATCAGATATCAAATGCCCTTAGGAAGCATTTGAAACACCTATGCCAGGTTTTTAATTATTCTCAGAAATTCTGCGCACAATCATAACACCTTGGTACATACGGCTTTTGACAGAATGCAGTTTTAGATGAACTACGACTATTAGTGCATTTGAATGGATTTAGCTGACTCAGCCAAAGAATAATAAAGTACTGCAGAGCCTCTGAAGCCAGTGAAGACTGGCTTTGAAGGTGGTTGACTTTGTCTTATACCATTCTTGAACTGGACAGAGAACTGATGGTCAAGATCTCTAACAACACGAGGAGATATCCTAATCACTGGGAGGAAAGGAGAAGTGATATTCCTCCTACCAACATGATTTTATGACTGATGTCTACATCTCCTTAGTTCAATTACAAGGTAAGTAAAAGAAGTTTAATCCATATTCAGGCTGGAAACAAAGGAGGTATACTTTCCCTAAAGCACACCCACAGTCTTCAGCTCTTCTCTAAATGCATCTGCATACTTCAGCATGAACAGCATCAACACAGGTAAGATGAGCATTAGACCCTAGAGTTAGCAATCACCAAGGCAAAACCCAGCACTACACATCTGTCAGACTACCACTAAGACAAAATTTTCCTTGGCTTATTTTTCTCTGATGACAAAAATGTTAAGACAGGGATGAATCGGGCCTGTTTGCGCACATTCATGAGAATACTCTTCCATCACAAACAGGATTTTTTCTCATTTCTCTGTAATAAGTGTTTACCATGCTGCAAATTGAGGAGCAAACACACAGTTCATATCACACCAACAATTCAAAGCACTTATTAGCCTCCAAAATGTTCTTGCAACACCAAAACATTGTTTATGAGTGCAGAATACTAATTTGACGGAGAAGTAAGTGGTCCTTTAAAAACTAGAAGCATTTATTAAATACCAGAATGTCCTAGCCCTGCCATGGCTGAATCACAGAGGATCCATGAATGAACATTTACGTTCAGTTGGTGACATGCTAGAAAACTCTTCAGAGATTTGAACATATCAGCGTAGGCCCCCCTCCCCTCCCTGTTCTTGTGAAGGTAACTTGGCTATGAAAGGAAATTCTAGAAGAAAGTCAGGGCTTGCCCTGTTATGTGGTGGCATCAGGACACCTTCTCTAAAAACTCTTCTGTACAACAGAATTCCTCTTTACCAGATTGTGCTCTCACCCCAAGGAACAGAGAAAAGCAAACTGCCATCCTACAACTTGCCTGAAAGTGAGAAAAGAAAGGAAATGTTACCGACTTTATGAAGTCTATTAATGACCTCCCTACAGCAACCTAATTAACAGAGAGAGTGCACTGGTATTGCAGTGCAAGCCCCAGTCCCCAAGCCCAAGCATATCAGGTCTTGACACAGACATCTGGGGAGCTCTGACAGCTGAATATTCTTCATTTCAATTAATACTGGAAATACTCAGGTGACTGAACGCATCTTTGCTTTGCGATATGCAGCAATCCTCAGCGAACACTTCGTCCCACACAGAATATGTTGTGGTGATGCAGTCGCACCTGGGAGAACGCTGAGTGATGATTTTTGGGATCTTTGTAGAGCTCTAACAGCTTCCTAGACTTTTCTCTTTGATGAAGAAACTCAGACTTCACTGCACAGCAACTGTTATCAGTGAGTGTTGACCAAGACAGAGCTTTCCTGATAACCTTATTTGGAAGAAAAAGCTTATTCCCTGTGATCTAAGGTTGCCTACAGTGCTCTAAGCAGCAATTTCAAAAAGAAGTTGACAGTGATGTCTCTCTTTTTTAGTTACTATAAATGACAGTGGCTTGTTGATGAACATACTGAAGCATCAGATACATAAGAGGGGTGATGTATTTCAAATGCTATTTTAGTTTTTCTCTCTTTATTAAATTCAGTGGGGTTTTTACTTTGCTTTCATGTCCAAGCTTGCCTGTTTGCTAAATGTAGACTAGCCCAAACAGAAACAGAAGAACCAATAACAGACATTGCAACCCATCACTCTCCATCTTCCAGCAGCCCCGGAGCATGCATAACACGTGAGAGTTGAAAGTGAGTGAATGAAATGCTATGGGCTCCTGGTTCTTAAAAAGGAAAAACAACAAACAACTGAACAGTACTTGAGCGAACCAGCAAACATTTGCTAAAAGTCAAAGTTTTCTATGGTTGCCTGTGTTACTAACCTCTTCCCAGCACACGGGTGGACTCTGATCATTTCTCTTCAAGACAGAAATAACGCTTAAAATCGATTGTCGGCAGAAACACAAGGCACTTTTTAGAAGGAATTATAGACGTTTCAGGGGATAAATTGTCTAGCTGCCTGAGCATTTCGATTTACTTGTCCATCTGTATTGAATAAAACCTCATCAGTAACATTTTGAGCCACCCAGCGCAATTGTGCATTCAGCTACATTATTCCACAAGGCCCCCGTTTGCTAGGAACGGTGTGTTCAAAGGGAAACAGGGAGCCCTGCCGATCCCGGTCAGTGAGCCATTTGGTCCCGGGCATTGGCGTATTTGCAGAGAGAGGGCTCAGAGGAGCAGCGGGGAGGAGCTGAGCAGCGTTGGCTGCCTATTCCTTGCAAACTTGCTATGCACGGACTGCAGTAACTGTGAGACAAGGTGGACAGTCGCTATTTAATCAGGTTTCAATGCCATACTCCATGTCACAGAGACATGTCACATGCTTTAGGATCCAGGTCCTTGCTATGGTAATGTCATAAGAGAAAATTTTCTGTAATGCAGACCAAAGCCTACCCCCCCGGCTGGTCTCCCCGCAAGCTGAGAGCCTGGACCCAAGCCTGAGGACAGACCCACTTTGGGTTGCACCACGACAGAAAGAGTGCCTCCACAAGGAGCTCTTCTTTAAATCATGCCACAAACATTACTTGACACTAGTTTTGGAAGAGTGGTGAGAGTAGGCTCCCTTTGTTCACGCTTAGCTAGCTAAATAAGCAACGATTTTCGCACAGTACCTATTTTCACTGAGTGTACCTTTGAAAATTAAGGTGGTGAGATGTTTAAATGCAGATCACATGTTTAGGCACTCTCCAAAGACAAATCATTATCTGTCATATGTGCACATATCTGTCAGTGATTTCCTTAATCTGTGTGGACTGCTGTGTTACCTGCTAGCCAAAGGCTACATAATTTTGCTCTCAGCATCTCACAATATCTGGCAAATTACTATATTCTGGAAGTCGCTGCATTCAGCTATAGACACCTGAATTAAGAAAACTGCCCATAAAAAGTGAATCTAACTTTACAATTTCGACTATAATTCAACGATCCTCAAGAAATCAGAAGATAGTATTTCTATAAGCATCAGATTAGCTCACGGTGGACTTGGATCTGAAGCTTGAAGTGGTCTTCACCTCTAAAGTGGGAGTTAAACTACTAGAACCAAGCCTAAAATGAACCTGCCCTGTTCAGCTACAGAAACTTGCAACAAGCCAAAAAATTGCTGGTTTAAGATACAAAGGAGAAACTTTTTTGCTGATGGAAGAGAAAGATGAAATTGTTTTCTCTAAAAAGAAAAAAAGACAGGGTGGACCGAAGCACTGCTTCTGTATAATGCATGCTGAGTAAGATTTTGAAAGGTAACTGACATCTTAAGAAATAGCAGGAGTATAAAAGTTTGAGTTTCCCATTAACCCCTCCACTCGATCAGCTATCACTTAAAAAATTATAACAAAATCCCTTAACCCTAATTCACAGTAGCAGAAGCACTTCTGCTAAACTATTGTACTGGTGTAATGGAATGATAGTTATTCAAATGATAAGAAAACTATTTTTTCATTGCAGAGTTACTGTTCAAGAAACAAGGTGTGTTTTTTCCTGTTTAAAAAATCCTGTTAACTTGTGGAATTTTGTCTTTTCTCTTGGGCTGTATGTTCAGTCTACAGTTTGAAATCTGGACTTCTGATCCTTGAAAAGGTTTTGAAACTACACCAAATTCTCGTATACTTACTGCAGTGAAGAAAACTTCATCTCTGTAAGGCAAAGATGGCAGGAGTGAACTGTAAGCTGGTTGGGGATAGACACTTTGTTTTAATTATGATCTCCCTCCTAATGGAGCAAATAAGACTAAGTCCTTACAATTAATAGAGTATATTGGTATTTACTAAATGTTGTAAGTGGAATGATAATGGATAAATAAGATCTCACTAATGGCCTAATTTGAATGGTGTTTGCAATGTGATAAAAGACTCTGCTGTGTATACGTATATATATATGTGTGTTGTGTTTGTGTGTATACGTATAAATACATATATAGAGAGAGGGGTGGCTTTTCCTAAAAAACATTAACAATTTCAGTCCTTCTACTCTTCATCTACCAGTAAACCCTTACATTATATAAATAAATATATAATGCCTTCCTTTGGCATTAAGATGGATTTCATTTTAGCCGTCTGAGCTACAGATAGAAACCAAATCACAGATGCAGCATTTTTTCCTATTCAATCAGGTTACGAGTACCATAGCAGACATGGACAGTGCAACCCTTGTGCTAAGAAACTGCAGGTCCCTGCAGCACACACACGTCCCGGGGTTTTGCTTCACTCTCGTTCCAGCCTGCTCCCGTGGACCGAGCAGTTGTGGCACCAAGGGTGCCTCTGGACTGCACCGTCCAGTTCAGTTTCCTCTTTTTTATATGCATGTACCTAGAATGACACACAGTGTTTCCAGATGAACCGGTGACATCCACTGGCATTACTGGCTCTACTGCAAACAGCTTGGTCTAATGCATTTTAGAATCGCTCTTGCCTTTTTAAGGACAACATGATATGGGCAGCTCTTAATTGCTGTGTGAACAACTAGTAGATGCAGATCCTTCTCATCCTCGATCAGTTCTGACTAATGAGCTCCCATGATATAGGCTAAATTCTGCTTATACATTACTGAATATTTAACCTTACACTTTTGTGATTAAATTCCATCTTTTTATCACTCAATTTCCAGGTGACCCATTTCTTTCTGAAAAATATCCAGTTTCTTCCCTTTACTGACAATACCTTCAACACTGTATCAACAGCAAACTTCCTCACACAATCTTATCTTTCACTGATGCTATCAATATTAAACAAGAACAATTCCATGAATCCTTGAGGAATGAGACTAGCTAACGCCTTCTAACAAAGCTCCTCTGGCCCTTTACAGCATGACCTCTTGCCACCTTCATTTTAAACATTTGCTTCCCCGATTTATTCAATTTAGCTTACTTGCACTAATCTGCATCTCCTCCACTTTAAGTAATAGTTTCCAAGTATTAATTGCATTAATGAACTGTAAATAGACAAGATCTACCACATTTTTTGAATTTGGAAAATCAAAATTACTTCTGTTCTGAAAATAATGGCTTAACACCTACATTTGTTGCAAATGTCCTTGTTGACCTCTTATTTCCCTTTTTCACACTAAAATATTGAATTATGCTCAGCCATTGGTCGAAATCAAGGAGTTCTTAGAAACTAAACATACTTTTTTCTTCTTTCACTGACAAAACTCAGTTGCATATTTTTCATATTCTTAGACAGTGGTGATGCAAATTTCCACCTTACAGAAACTATCATAACTTACTCTTCAACGGAAAAATCTTGAATAATTGCCATTAAAAGAATAACTTAAGTTACTGAAGGATAGGGAGAATTTGTCATGCTTTTACTAGAGCAAACGAAATTTGCATTGCATTATTGTGGCTCTGTGACTTCCCCAATTTTATTGCTTTATTACGGCCCAGCATACACATCCACAGCACAGCAAGAAATGTCTTTGTGTTTCCTGCCATAGCTGACTAAAGCTATCAAGAGACATAACCATTTTCAGCGGAGCTTTATCTTGTACTCCCATGTTCCCATGTTGTGACACTTCTGGGAATAACCATGACATTTTGTTCAGATTGGAATCATTTTGCTTCTTTTAAGTATTGCTGAATTGTATGGTGTGATTTTTTTTTTCCCTTCATCTTAGTACAGCCACGCCAGACAGTGTCTTGTTTATTACGAAGTAGCACTTCCCTTCTAGGCTATTTCCTGTGCTGATAATAGGACAGTTTTTCAAGTTACCCATGGAAATATTGTATGATATTGAGAACAATTCAAATAATTGCTTAAATGCTTAGGATTTGGAATTCTATTTCCACTTCTCCTGAGGCTATGTAAAGAATAGAAGCCCCTCTCACTCCGGGGATGCGAAGCTGCTTGTATAGATTTACCTCAACAGACATCACTATTCTCATCAACAACAATAACAAAGGGCAGAGGAAAAGAGACAGATAAATATTAGGAAGTCCCTGAAGGAGGGCTTGCAGATGTTCTGTTTTAGTCAGCTTTGTCTCTGCCTTGCTTTGAACTCCCCGCTTTGCTTGCAGAATTGTATCTCAAACAACCAAGGACAAAACTCCTGCAGATGCAGCTGCAGCGCTCCAGAAGCATCCCTGGCTTTAGAGCTTGGCAGTGAGCTTCACATATTGCTTTTTCCAGTGAAACAAATTCCTAGCAGAGAAGTGTTGTTGTTGTTCTTACTTTTGCCTCACAAACTTTGAGGGAAATTAAGTTAAATAATTACTCTAAAAGTTACAAGCCATGATCCAAAGAGCTCTACTTTTCTTCTCAGTCTTTCACAGTGGATTAAAAAAAACATTTTGCAATAGTAACAAGTTTTAAAATGCACTACATTACTACTGCTGTAGTCATGATGGTCTAAGGACATAAACAATAGAAGACTATGAGTATAATTAGTATGTTTTGTTTGACAGGTTGCTACAGTTAAAAATCTGAGATTTTAGGCCCTTCTTCAGGTCTGGGAGACACTGGGAAGCACAAATGCCAGTATGTGCTAAATAAGAGCTAATTAAAGTTACTGAAGATATAGCTGAAGTAAGAGTTGGTATTTTAAAGGCCAGAAACAAACAGGAGAAAAAAGAAATACAAAAATCTTTGATGGGTCAGAACATGACTTGGCATAACACTGATTTGCCACTGTACATTGTTTCACGATGGGATGAATCATTTGAAATACCATTGCCTGGAGGATTTGATTTTTCTTTATTCTCAGTAGAGCGCTGCATGCAGACATAATTGGCAGATTCAGCAACAGCGCAGTTTATAAAGATCAGTGGTTAGAACGACTGTGTTTCTGTTAAGGCTGTTAATTCACATTCTATTCTTTTCACACTTGGTTTTTGTTTTGGGGCTTTTTTTCTTAAGCTCCTGTCACATTCATTTGTTTTCACATTTCTTAACTTGCCAACCATGCAAGATATTTCTCTTGGGTTTCCAGAGATAAGTGGGTTATATTTGCAAGCACTCAGATGCCCAACAGGTAATTTGGCACACTGCAAGCAGTAACTTCAGCTGAAATAGTGCTTTCCCATCCCTCCTCCTCCTCCCCCCACAAGCAGAGATTGCACACAGGATGTGCCTTGTTAATCTTTCCCATAGATCCAGCTCACATTGCTCAGATGGCTGTACAACCTATTCTCTCTTATAAGCAAACAGCACAGATATAAGGGGGGCTTATACAAGGGTAAGGAACTCATTCCTTCTCCCTGACACCCCATTTACTTCCATCTGCCCCAAATTTGCAGTCGGATAATACCAAAGCTGATAACACATATCCAGGCTGGGCTAAGGGCTTCTGCTGAAGTTAAATGCACATGGTGCGATCCAACATCACACCAGCTTGTTAGATGAGATAATGTGAAATGATGTAATGCATCAGGGGAAGAAAGGAAAACTTTGAGATCAACCATCTGCTGACAAGCCCGACGACAACAATCCCATCACAAAACAATATTATAGATAGAAGTGGAAAGGGCTGCCACACACTATATATTGCGTACCTGGTGATCACAGCAGCCTGTCTACTCAAATCCTCTTCTGTGAAAGGCTGGGAAATTACTCTTCATTTTGTGCTTCTATAAGCATTTGTTTTATCATTATTGACACAAAATGTAAAAAGCTAAATGTACAGATGAGGAGAGAAATACCTAATGAGGCTATCTGCCATGGTGAGAGACAAACTCCTAACTCATGAAAGAAATATTGAATAGTGACTTAAAGAATGCTCCCTTTTCAAGTGCTGCTTAGTAGCCATAGTTTATGGCAGCTCCATTCTCCAAAGCATTTATTAAAAAAAATATATTTTTATTGCTAGTCACTACTTAGATGATAAATAAGAAAGCTTAACAGAATCAATAATGAACTACAAAACAGCTGTCTTGCTTTACTTAAACTGGACTGCATTATGGCTACGTTCCTTCTCACTTTGGCTTCAATTCATCATGGTACTTAGCCTAAATTTCAGCACATGATTTGTGGCATTGACTTAAGTAGGTCTTGTAGTCAGATGTACATGCTACTGCTCAGGTGCTTACAGTCAGATGTAAACTCATACCTCAGCAAATGGGAACCTGTTGGTAAATGGGAACGTCATGCTGTACCATATCTTGAGGACACAGAGCATTCTGGATCCAACACCATTATTTTGTTGGCTTTTTAAATGGCTTTATACAGTGCTTAGCTAATGGGCACTTGATCCAGAGGTTAGAAAAAGGCGATAACCCTGGAGGCTGGGCTTGTAAAGGCTATAAGGATTTCTGAGGTAGAAAGTCATCTTTAGCCCTAGGGAGTGGACTGTAAAGGGCCGAGGGGGATTTTATTAGCATCTTTAATTAAGCCTTTATCTGAGGCCTTTATTTGGCACTCTATCAATTTGTCATTAGTTGTTTTGTTATTAATTAGTGTGCTTAATTACTGTAAATACTATTAGGGCTAAATCCTGCAAGTTGCTGAGAAATCTCACAGCTCCTAGGGACTTCAATTCAAATACAAAGCATTTCTTCCCATGTCCTGCAAGTCACAGACAGTTGCTATCTGAGGTACTGCTTATGACAACCATAACGACAGCACAAGAAGCATCTATGGTTCTGGAGAGACCCAAGTATCAGGTAACAAAAAAATTGTTAGAGGTACAAGAAGCAACCTGACTACATTGAAGTCAATGAAAATTTTCATCTGACTTCATTAGAGTGATGATTTTGTCCCTAGAAATTAAGTATTTGGAAAAAGAATAAGGCCTTTGACTTTCTGGTTATGAGAGAAAAATCGTAGAAACTTTAGTCAAATCCTTTATTGAAATAAGACATTGTATACTAGGTCACAAGACAGTATTCTCAAGCGTGTATATGCTGCAGCTAGCATTATTCAGAGAATGCAACAACAATTTTTTCAGTCTTGTACTGAATTGAAAAACCAAGGGCATCACCACCCAGTCTAAAAGATAAAACAGAAATCAGTGGTAGAACCATCGGAACCCTGTCTCTTTCCCCATTTTCATGTCGTCCCCCCCCACCCCTCCTTTCCCCTGTCTTCCATTTCTGGGCCTATAGAAGAAAATGGTGATTGGGAAGGGCTTCAGCAAGGAAAGGGGTAGCTAAGTCTTTGGAACACAGAAAAAATCCATGAGAGAAAATAGCATCAAGGGAAAAATAAAGCTGAATAACTGATTCCCCAAGAAAGATAAATACAGTTTTGGATTAATGAACATTCCCAATAAATTTGGAAAAAAAAATAATTGAAAACTGTCAGCAGAATTTCTTGAAAGACAGAATGTTTCACTGTGACATTTTTAAAACAAAGGTTTGGATTTTTGTTTTGTCGTGATGTTTCATTTTAAGGAAAAATGAAATCCTAAAGTAAAACAAAATAATGCAACATGATATTTTATTTAACTCAAGATTATGTTTTTGCTTTCTTTTTCGTTCAGTGAGAAAAAAGGTAGAGAAAATGTTCAGAGTGAACCAAAAAAAAAATTTTTTTTTTCCCACAGGTTTTCTTTCCGGCTACTGAACCAAGAAGTCTGTATTCCACACAGCTTTCCCCATCACTGCTCTGCTGAGGTTCTTGGCAAAGTGCAGGGAGTGAGAGGAGAGGTGATGCACAGACAGCATCCAAACTGTTGAGAGGGCAGAGCAGGGACTTTGGTTCAGACATAGGTGGGAGGAAGGAAAGATCACAGAAAAAGCGATCTGAAGCCAAATAAAGTCAGTGGGAGATCCTCCGTCAACTTCAGCAGGTGTTGAATCCACACCAAACCGACAGTGAAGAATGAAGAATGAACAATGGGGCACGAGGAAGAAAAGGACAGAGAGTGATGTGGAATGGGGGGAAATACCATCTGTTCCGCTCACTGCAGCTCTAGGAAAGTAAGGATATGCTTTTGGCTATCAACACAAGCTAAACATCCCCCTCTAACTTTGTGCAGTACAATACTGAACGCATGAGGTAGACACAGGCTTTTTCAGCTGCTGCTTGCCCATGCTTGCCCAAGGGGCCTCACTTGCTGGGGAAGGAGGTCCTATATATGCACTACCAGTTTTCCATGCATCTACTATAAAACACGTAATCTAAAAGCTTTCAGAGTTAAATAGACCAAGCAGATGGACAGGGAAATTAAAAGAAATTGGCAAGGTAGAAAAGATAAATGGTCAGCTGAGATTTGAAATGAAGAAGAGAGTCAATGAGGCAGAGCGCTGCAGTGAAGCTATTCCAGATGGTATGGGCTGCGGAAGAGAAGGCTCTCAAAACACTGGTGTAATACAGACCAAGGAAAAGGCCCATCAGGAAGGAGCGCATGGACTGTGAATCCATCTCATCCGATGATGAGGTTTGGATCAGAAGAGAGGTCATATTCTGAAAAAAAGACCTCAGTGACTCAAGAAGGGGCCAGGCTGCTTCTCCTAGATTGTAGTACCTCAGCATATAAATCACACGGGCCATTTTCTGCCTACAGTGAATCTGCTTGCTACATCACCTGTTCCTCATGAATCCGTGGACTATATCTTTCTGTATGGGAGAATCAGAGAAGGTTTGAACCAGAAGTCCAAACACAAACAACTCTGAACAATGGGAATGTTTAAAATGTAGCCTTGAATCCAGATCCAATTCTGCAAGTTCTCCCAGTCTGGATCTGCATCTCCTTTGTTTGGAGTGGTTTTCTTCTTTGGTCAAACAAGAAATTGGCCAAGCTCACACTATTTCTCATTCTATGTTGGCAGAACTACATACAATTGAACCATAAACAGTATACACGGGTTAGCGTGTCCCACTTACCAATGATTTATCAATCATATATTGGGTTCAACAACTGCAGGTTAATCATCCCAGAACATGCCCACAGAAGCCGCTGAGGTGAATGTTTTAAGATGATATCTTCCCCCTTTCCTCAGCTGAGACACAATAACTGAGCAAAGATGCCTGTCCGCAGCCTTTGAGTAGTGCCAAGCTTCTTCAGTGGCCTGCTATAAACTGCAATAAAACGCAGCACTCTGCTCCTAAACCTCTTTTTTTGCAATTACTTAAGTAATGCTACAGGAATGAGAGATCAGGGTCTACACCTTACTTTTAACACTATTTTTAGAGGTAATCTTAACAAGGTCAAGGGTTATTATGCCTAAGCCTGTTGCATCCACGGCACAATTTTACAGCTCCATTTTGTGGTAAGATCTCCATAACTGAACCTTCAACATCAATTTCCTTGATTATAAGTCTGTGTCACTGAACAAATGGCCATCAAAAGCCTCTCCTCCTACTTCTGATTTCCTGAACTTCAAAATGGAATATTAAGTGCCATTTAGTCACTGACAGTAGCAATACCCCATTTATCAGCCTATTAGGTGCAGCAAGTAACATTAATGGGGGTGAATGTAAAATAACAAAAGCTTAGCACTGATGTTTCTTTCCCCCTGCTGAAAGGGATAATTCAGTAATTACTGAGCATGCCTCATTTAGTAGACCGGCCAAAGGATAAGAAATGGGTTATTCACAGGATTTCAGGGGGCTAAATTAAGCACCTGCTGTTATGTTTTTATCTTCATTGTATCTTTTTGCATAGTCTAATAGCCAGATTTCACTGCAGGGAGATCTCTTTCAGGACCTTCACATAAGAATCTCAGGATTTCTCACAGGCACTAAATTTAGATACAAGTACCTAGGATAACAACCTGTCATTCCCCAAACCTTGAGGTTGCTGTGAAACCTGTTGTTTCCATTCAGTTTGATGAATTACTGTTTTGGTGAAGAGGGCAGTAACACTAAACCTTTGCAATCCATTCCACAATCCCTATGGATATGGGGCCTTCTTTTTACGCAGTTTTCCTCAGCAGGAAACTGCACGTGCCTTGAAGAGGTACTGTGCTAGGCACAACAGAATATTTTGAAATTACTAACCAGATTGTCGGCTACTGCAAATCATTTGCTTCTTTGAAATAAAAGGTCTTTGCTAATTTACATGCAACTTAAGTTTGGCTGTATACATGTAATGAGGAAAGAGTACTGCTATGCGTCTGAGTTTGCTGTCCTGGCAAACAGAGCTATACCTAAGGTAACGGTGACTTCTTAGGCGGAATAGTGAAGCTTGGCTTGTTCCAAACCAGACCAAATCATGGAGAAAAAATTGTGGAAAATGGGAGCCATGTAAAATCTTTTAGTTTTCATTACACTTTACCTTTTAAATTTTGTATTAAATATTATACTTTGCAAGGTGAAAAAAATGATATATAAAAAGTCACATCAAGACAAAATATTGACGTATCTCATTCTGACAATATTGAAACAAAGAGCTCTATTATTGGTAGAAATTTTTATAACAGAGAATTTCACTGAAATCAATATGATTTCACAGGGTGTTTTTTATTTCAGAACTGCATTTTCCAAAGGGAATCAAAGTTGTTTTTGTTTTTTTTTTTCTTTCAGTTAACTCTACTTTAACTATATAATTCTGATATCCATGCCTCATGGTTCATCCCAAAGAACTGTACCACTACATTTTTCTGCTTCATTAGGAGACAGTGGGAGAAAACTCTTCTGTCTCTGGGATTACTAAAATCCTGGACTCTGTAGCCTATCAAACCCTAAAGGTCTCAGCAGGCTCAGTGGAAAGTGTAGCTGAACTGAAAATACTAATGTACCACAGGAAAATTGGACAAAAACTCTGTGCATCTGCTTTGTGGCAAGTTCTTCCCATTTCAGTCATCTGTGGGAAAACTTACAGTAGTATTTTAGTTCAGCTCGGAAAGGCATTTTCAAATCAATTCTACCAATTGCCACCACTTTGGTTCATACCACAGAGTGGTCTCAGCACACACGAACCAGATTCCTTCTGGATCGAACTAAACTGGAATAACTACTCCGGGGCTGCATCCAATATGCTCCAGTCATTAATGGGCACTCAGCTGGTGGGACTGGGGCAAGAACCAGTGTGAAGTAAAACCCCTGAAATACATACACCACAGATCTTGGGTTCTCAGCTACAACTGTTTTGCTATACACATCTCTTCCTATGGTTGCAGTATTTGCTAGTGTAGACATAGCTTATGTGTACTGAGTCCAAATATTAAATAACAAACACATAAGTGATGGCAATATGACAATAGGGAGATGCATCATTTCCTGGAAAAAAACTAACTGCAACAACCATAAAGGCTTTATGACTCTACAAGAATTCAGACTATTCTGTTCAAGCTTGGATTAAAGATAAAATAGAAACATTTAATGACTAAAGGAATTTGCTAGTGCATCCAATGTTATCACAGGACAGGAGAGGTTAAGTACCAGCCTTTGACTTTGCACAGTATGGCATCAGAGGCTTGGTGTTTTGAACTGCAGACTCGTTCTCACCTCTAGTTCTCCAATTTAATCA
Organism: Apteryx mantelli; assembly: GCF_036417845.1. Classification (NCBI taxonomy): domain Eukaryota; kingdom Metazoa; phylum Chordata; class Aves; order Apterygiformes; family Apterygidae; genus Apteryx; species Apteryx mantelli. The sequence goes on along the minus strand of NC_089982.1, from coordinate 15,984,935 downwards.
CAGAGATTTCTGGAAGATCAATTTGCTGCAGACAGAGTTTACAGGCTCCAGAAATCAATAAGTTAATATTTATTTACAAAAACATTTAAGTTCCTTTTTGGCCAGAAATGATAGAAATCAATTACAATAAAAAATGCCCAAATGAGCCTGATCCAACATACAGTAAGGCCAACAAGAAAACTCAGAGCTGTGGATCAGGCCTAAATTGTAAACTTTTGACCTCAGAGTATTGGATTCTTTGAGCAAAAGCAATTTATGTCAGGCTAATTCCATTCCTTCTGTACAAATACACAAATGATATATCAATGTTTTTGTGAGATTTTGACAAGATTCTCATGCAAAGTTACATTTATTCTTTTCCTTTTTTTGTTTGTAATTCCACAGTAACAAATCAAAGTAAAGAACAATAACTTTTTTTCCTCTTTCCATTGCTGGTGAGAAAAACAAAAGTCTTCTTACAGATTAAGTATGCAAGTGTAAGAGTTGCATCTATGTGTTGTTTTAAAAATTAGTAAAAAGAAATCTGTGCAGAAAAATGAATGTGTTGCTTTAGTGAGTATTCTTCTGCTAATAAATTTTAACAAATGTGGATAATAATTCTAGAGAAGAATTGGCACACAGCAGCTGCAAAAATAGAAAATTTCAAGACTGCAAAGGAAACAGAGCCCCACACTGATTTTGATTTCCATCATTAAAACCTGCCTTTGAAGGCAAGAAAGTTATAGGAACAATATTTACAGTAAAGCACACCTTCAGTAAATAATTGCTCTAAGAGTACAATAAAGTAGACAAAAGTAGACTGAAGTAGACAAAAAGCAGTTGAATGTTAGAAAGACAGACAGAGATTACTAACCCATATGTAGCAGCTATTCAAAAGGGGGGTTTGTAGCTTTAGTTTGCAATCGTACAGCCCTCCGTAAGGGACATAATGTTATGTTCTTTAAAGCTTTGCTCTTTCTCATCCTAAATAACTTTTTTTTTCCCCCCAACATCTTTCAGGTATTGAAGAGCCTATAATTTTGTTGAAGCCAACCCCACAGCAAGTTCCTGACACACCTGATCATTAATCCAGTAATGTGATGCGATAGGATATTTGAAAGTCTTTACAAAATAAGAGAATCCTGATTGTCCTAATTCTTGGCTTTGTCCCTTCTATCCTTAGTTTTTCTCTACAGAACATGCCAAGAACTGCAAATTTTGATTTACTGTGAAGACAACCACGATTCAACAAAACAGCTGGATCAAACACCGAGAGAAGTACCTTTCGCTGAAGGCAGGAAGGTTTATAACCAGTACTCACAGATCTGCAGAGCACTGTCCCGTGCTTCAAAGCTATCACCTCAACCAATTCCTCTCCTCATTTTTGCAAAACAAATGAGGAGAGAGAAAATAACCCCTACAGAAAGACTGCACAGGTAAAAAGGGGGTGTACAAGTAGGTTGTAACCTTAATAATTAAGCTCCTACAAAAAAGATTACACATGTAATTTAGTGGTTCAGGGAGCAGTCCTACCCTTTGCCTCCCAGCTTGGAGGCAAATCAACACTGTGTCCATTTTCTCATCTCCTGAGTAATAAAGTGTTTCTAAACATTCAGTTAACTGCAGACTTGTGAAATTTGGCTCTCTGACCTTAAGGATTCAATCACAGATCAGCAAAAAAAAAAACTCAGTCCCCTTTTTCCCTACTGAAGTCATAATTTTTGCAAACATGAAGAGTATCTTCCTTTTCCTTTATGTATTTAGAGGGGAGGGAGAGAGTTGCGGTACAGTTATATACAATGTATAAATAAATATATATATATATATATACACACACTAACTATTGTAAATTTACAGTGTGAATTTGCTTTTTATTTTCATATACAACACCTTCCCAGAAGGAAGTAGGCAAAGCAGAGTCCTCACGTTTAGCTTCCAGGCACATATTCTAGGTACTGGCACATATTTGGCTCCCATGCATACAGTCTAGCTAAGCACAAGACTGCTTCTCATAAGGAAACATAAAGGAAGTGGCACATTAAATAGAGGTTTTGTATACTGCAATTTCACTTTTAAAAATAAAAGCTTATAAGATTTATAAGATTTCTTATGTATTTTTTCTTTGACTAGAAGAGGGCTGATAATATCCTCCAGATGCAGACCTGACCTGCTTAAATTTGCTGATTAGCTCCTACAAAAATTCAAGGAACAAGAGAGTCAGTTCATATTGGTTCAGGAAAGGCCACTGTAGCTAATTCTACAACTCAGTGTAACATAAATTATAAATACTTAAAGTAACTTTTAAAAAGTTTTTTTTTCCTTTTTGATTCCCTGTTTCTTTATATCAAGTTACCACTGAGTCACCTCATGGATGGTTAAGCTAAGATGGTTTAAGTTATTTAATTCTCTGTGAAACAAAGATTTCAGTCCAGATATCGAGAAGCTGAAGTGAACATAGAGTTAATTTTCCCTGCTTTCTACAGCAAATAGATTTGTAATTCATTGCTTTCTCCACTGGAAATTCAAAAATAGGTTATTTAAGAAATCTGACAGCTCACACTTAAACAGCAGTAGGTAGGATAACTCGACACTGTAATTAGAATGCTTTTAGTAGAAAAAGTATCAAACAAATCAAAAAAGCTACTTTCATTTAAAAAAATAAAACTAAAAAATAAAACTATATTTCTAATTTGGGGATTGTGGTTAGTTCGTTTATTTGGGGGCTTTTTCTCCAATTCCAAAAAACTAAGGCTAATAGAGGTTATTAAATTTGATATTATCATAAAAACATTTCATAATATCTAATGAATATGAATACACAAATAATTTTTTTGCTCTTCCAGGGCATTTACCAAGTCCCATTTCAAAGCACTTAACAAATATTGCACTATAATCCCTACAACAATACCGTTTTCAACACTGCATATTACTAGTCAATTTAACTGCTTGGAAAAGTGTCTGAGGCAGAGAGATGCAAAGACTTAAGAGGACAGGGCTCACTAGTGCTTCAGAAGAGTAAGCAATATTGCATTCTAGTTTGAAAAAGTTGACAAAAATTGTTAATGAGCGGACAAAGTCGATTCATCTATTTCTACAGTCTCGCATGCCATAAATGGTATCCATAAGGATATTGTTCAAGATCTTCTTAGCTGTGAGAGTACAAGAAAGAGAAGTCTTCAGTACAGATGCGCTAATACGCATCATTCCAGTTCATTCGGAATATAACACTTCATCCCAGAAATTCAACTCCTCTGTTCTCCCACCTGCAGGTAGCGTCGCTGAAATGAATGGGATCTTTCACATCAGAAAGGGAGCAGAATTTGGCTCACCATAATTAAAAGAATTTTTCTCTGGTTCCAGCCTCGCACCATATGCTTCCCTCGCAGCAGAGGGACAGCTGAACGGTACCAGCTCTTGCCTACACTCTCCTGCGGAAATCCCCTCATCTCAGGGGCCCCGCAACGTGAAGGACTGACCTCTATTATCTGAAATGTCAAACTGTCATAAATTTGCCCGCTCTATTCCCTCCCTCCAGAGCTGTGGCAGTTCCTGACCCAGCCTCCTTCCGAGAAGCCTCCAGATCATTCCTATAAAGCACACTTCTGAAAACAGGGCAAGGGGAGACGTGGCTTGGAAACGTGCCGTTAATCTCCAGGCTCCAGAATAAGATTTGTTTTCAGATTAAGAAACAATTAAAATAACAGTTCATATTTTGTATTTTACCAGGTAAGAAAAACTCTGACTAAATTTTTTCTGTTCTACATTATTTGGTTGTGAGACAATAAATTTCAGCCAAAAGGCAAAGAAAGTGTCTCTCTCTTTCTCTCTCCCTCTCATCCATAGGCATGTGCGTGCACCCACTTGCAGGAATCTAATAGACAGCCTGAGAACAAGAGACAGACTGTACAAGGACCTGACAGCAGAGTTTTGTGGTGTCAGCCAAGCATACCAGCCTTGTTTAAAAAAAAAAAAAAAAAAAAAAAAGGTACTGCATGCCCAATTACCACTTATCAAGTGACTTAACCCACTAATGGAACCTTATGTTACTTACCATGGAAATGACACAATACCTTCTAAAACCAGTTATCTCACTTTATATTTTTCAGCCACAAAATGAAAGCATTCTGACAAGTTTATAAGAACGCACATGAACATGAGGAAGCTGATATACTGCAAATAAATGTTTACCATCTTAAGCCCAGAAACACATCACAGAGAGACAATCTAGCTTACTGCATAAAACAACATGAGTATGCCACTACCTTAGCAGAATGAGCAAAGTTGCTACCTTCATTTTGTAGACCCATCTCTTTAAAGACTCAGTGTTGTTTTGTTTTGTTTATTTTAACCAAATACCTGTTCTTTCAGCCAGAAACATAGAACACTGGCCCCTTCCTCTAAGGCTGAGAAGACCCACTATGTATGAAGAGATGGAATATTATTACTAAAATTATACATTGTATTGCAATAACAGCAACCTGACTCAGGAAACGTGTGTGAGATGCTGCACATACACATAAATATACTAGTCATTGCTTGAAAGACAGACATGCAAATACTTCCATTGCATTGGAATTCCCCCAGGGCAGAGGGTTGGTCCAAAGCTAACGTGTTGCTTATATCCTAATGCAAGCCTTGAGGCTTGAACTTGCTTTTTACAATGAAGTAGATCTCACCCCAAATGAGTGACTCCTGTAAAACAGAACTTTTGCCACCCCACTTGCCTGAGGGTGGTCTTGTTAACTGTGAGAAAGGAGATACTTTTGGTACGGAAATATTTTGCTATGTGTATGGCCTTATTCATCACTAAGGAGCAAACCACAGAAAGCTCACAGAAAGGAAGTGAAAGAGATTTAAATAAGTTAGACATGCTTCTATTGATTGGAATATTACCAAGAGAGAGAGGAGATGGATAAAGTGATAGAACTTGGAATCTAGGTTGAAATTACATCTCTAAGGACAAAATTATATTGAAACAGGCATTGCACTTACAATTTTTCTGTTAAATTCTACGAACCATAAGTGCTAGATGATGATTCTAAACCAGAAGTGTTTTCAAGGAAAACTTCAGTGAAGGTTATTTTTCACACAAAATCTCTTGAGATGCAATCCATGAGGTGTTAAGAAAGGCCTTTTACATAACCCCCACGTTCTCACAGGCATCACTTCTTTCTAATTAAAGGAAAAGGGATCTGTTTAGTCAAAGAAAACTTCAATGAAAGCCTCAGTGACACAGCATTATATGTAGAACCCATCCAAAGCAGCAGCCTAGGAAGAGAGGGAAGGTTATTTGAGATTTTATGTACCAGTTCTTTCCCAGTGTTATTTTCCAAATCCTATCCTGCATTCATGTCCTACCACGTTCTCATTAATGACACCAGACATCCTAAGCAACTGCTTCATTTAGTTTGGGAGTCCTACTGAACTTTTACCTGTATTCATTATCCCTTCCTATCCACACTGATGCCTTTCACTGCTTGTTTTAATTTCCTCCACAAGCTAGATACGGAGCAGGTCTTATTACATCCACACAGTTCAACAAGCCATATCTTTCTTTTCTATTTGTACATTCTTTGTAAGCTTTCTGCTCTCATGTAATATCTTTTTAGGTTGTCATGAAGACTGGAGCCTCTTGGTTTGCAATACAGTTTCAGACTTCAGGAAATTTCAAGCCTCCTCCAAGTCACACAAAGTTTGGTTGATTTGCCTTTATCACCGAAATCCTTCATTTCTCCATATGTGTTACAATAGATCCTCTTTAATGCCCTCATCTCCTTCCTGCTGCATGTGATTTTGACCCAGATGGACAGGACTGTTAACAATCTATTCCTGTATTAATATACAACACAAGCCCAGGATCTCTATCTTCATTTTGGTCTTTCCTTAGCAAACTGTATCCCCCAGTACCTGCACTATGAACCCATCTTTCTGTTATCCCCATAATATCTGAATTCACATCATCCACCGGCAATTCTGTTTCTTCCCTTTTCTCGCCTACTCTTCTTGTACTGTTACACAAACATTTCAGCTGTTTATGAAACCCAGTAAGGAAACTTCTCTTTTCTTCACCGTACCTGCCTCATTATGATTCACAAGTATTGTTTTTCCCCTGATGCTCAACATTTTACTCTCTATTGGTCTTTCAGCCACTGTTACATCCTTCTCATTTTGCTCTCTCTGTACGTTTAAGAAATATTTTTATTAGCCATGCTAAACTCAACCCCGGAAGGCTAGTAGCCCAGGTACTCAAGTAGAGTCCATCAATCAGGAGGAATTCTTGTTTTGTGAATGCTTTCCCAATAGTCAGACAACCTCAAACTTTCCTCACGGCATCAATCCTTGAGCCATCTGCTCATCTTCGTTATCTTGTCATGCCTTTGCCCTCCTTCTCTGGGGACTGGAAGAATTCCACTGAATATTAGGCAAATTGAAATATCACTGACACCTGCCAGTAAGAAAATGTCCTCCACATTGTGAATGTTACACCATTTTAAAACGAACCAGTGTTTACAGAGAAGGATGTAGGTCTCTCGCAGCCAAAACTTCATTTCTCCAGTGGCCACAGTGTCAGCTAAAATAGGCCATTTTGCTCTCTTTCCCAGCTGCTCTTGTGCAATTCTATTATAGAGCAGCACAGAGACATAAAAATGAAGAAAGAGGCTGGCAGTGACACTACTGGAGGAGGAAAGGGCAGATATAGAACAAGATGCATATTTCTCATAATTAACTAACTACAAGTAACATATATTTGGTGTTGAAAAAGAGATGTCTTACAGATACTGTTACCTTCTTGGTCAGCATAACAATATTCTTCTACAGCAGATCTTATAAATGGGAATATAGAATAACTTAATAATATCCTCAGGAAAATTCCAAAGTAAAAACAGTGCAATTCTTTTCATTTAATTTGAACTGGGCTGTGATTTCACGTCTGTTATTTACATATATTACCTTTCCACTGGTAAAGAAAGAAAACAGGAAGACAAGAAGGTGTTTGGAAAACTTTCCTATCAGACTTGACAGTCTTGGTTGAGGGGCCTGAAAATTTTCTGATCCTCGTGACTCTTTTGCAGCTGTTAGACTACTTTCACATAGAAAATTGTCCCAGCATTCTGCCACTATAACTTATCCAATGGACACATGGGTGGAAGAGAACATCAGCCTGTAACTACAACACATACTGCAGCAGACACGAAGGCGAGAGCAGTTCTGCCCACACTCCAAGCAGTCATGGGATAACCCAGCTCAAATCCAAAAGCTGTGCAATCATATTAGCAAGATAGTACAGCTCAGCAGGGTAATCAGCCCAAGCTTAGCACCCTCGCCATGTGATATTTGGTCACCTCGAAGATCAGGCAGAGTACACACAGACATCCTATTCAGGTACCCCAAGCTCTTAATGTGCATACTTTAACTTCGTTAATCAGAAAAGGTACAGGAAGGACAACACAAATGATTAGAGATCCATCTCCATCTGAAAAAAATCAGAACAGACGAGAACTTTTCAACTGGAAACAGGCTGACTAATCAGACAGAAGTCTGCAGATTTCTGAATGATAGGTGTAGAAGGTCTCTCATTTGCTCATAATATTCCAAAGTGGGGGACATTCAAATGCATACAAGGAAGCACTTTTCACACAGTTCATAACTAAACTGTGGAATCCACTGCCACAAAGTACTTCAGTGACCAAAAAAGGAATGAGAGAATTTCCAGGAAGACACGTGGATTAGTGGTTATTAAATATGGTCATCCAAATGTAACCTCTGCCGCAGGAGCTCACTAAATCTCTCTGCTGAAAGAAGGAAGACGCAAAAAGGGAAGTATCATTCTATCCTTGCACTGCTAGATCATTTCTCTAAGAATCTACTTCTGACACTTTTAGAGACAGGAGACTGGCCTAAACCAATTTGGCAGCTCTTATATTACCCATTTTCACATCATCTTTTTTATGCTTTGATATGTAAATTACACCAGTTTAGACTTCTTTACACACTGCTATTTTGCACATAAGTATGACAAAAAGCCTAACAGAATAAAAGCCTGCACTTCCAAGAGGGTCACACTTGCACTGCTTTGCACACTACCTTTAAAGCTGGCTTATTATTTACAGAGAATTCCATTTCAAACCTTTTATCTGTTAAAAAGCATATATCTATATAAGAATTGCTGGTAGCAAGATACAGCCACAAACAAATATAAAGAAATGCCATCATCTTGTCCTGAACTTCATTTGTAGTAATGTGTGGTTCCACCAACACACAGCATCTTCTCTCTCACTTAATGAAAAGAGGAAGGTGGTTTCTTTTATCCCATTATTTCTGTAACAGCTTGAAAGGGTGAGGCAGGATCTATTCATCTGTTAGTGCTCACAGAATCACAATTCCTCCTCCCAAGAAAAGACAGAAAAAAGATTGTTGGTCAAATAGCATCCTCTTGAGTCACTTGCTCATGTCTGGAGCTGCAGATAGTTTTGAAGCCACATGTTAAGCAACACTAAAAAGCCTACCTTTAGGCTTCTTTCTAATGACTTTGGTAAAATCTGCCATTGGACATGCTTAATTCCTATAGAAGTCAAGTAACTGAGAAGTCATCAATGAAATCCATAAATTAACAAGAGACTTTCAAGATACTTTAAAAATAAGTAAAGTATCTCATTGCAAAAAGCTATTATTATTATTTTCATTTTATACACATGTTAGAACCAATCAGTTGGCTTGCTCAAAGTGGGATCTTGAAGTGATTTGCTTCCAAGTTTTACAAGAGGAATATATAAAGTATAGTAGATTTCAATATGAAAATAGGCATTTCATGAAAACACACACACACAAACTAACCAACGTTTCAAGCATGCAAAGTTTGCCAAAAAAATTGCAAATATCTGAAGTTGTATTATACAATTTATCCATTTGTTTTTACAGGGCCATAAAGTAAATAATTTGTTTCCTTAACAGATGGCTTTTCTGACCTATTGAAAGCGACAGCGTTATACAGATGACCAGTTTTTATTTAGCGAAGCCATTTCTCTCTAAAAATGGGGTTATTTGAATGCTGCCTCTATTTTACTAACATTACACTAACCATTTTGAATTAGGTAGACATGGTGTTTATTAGCCATCTACTGAATGCTGCATATTTCCGGTACATGGGCCCCACCTGTGATTCAGCCTAACTGCTAGAGAAAGCTGAGCAAATTAACAACACCGAGCCATTATTAAGAAGCTGGACGAAGGTTTAATAGCAGAGAATTATTCTCTGACTTAATAATGAACTGCAATTTTATATGCTACATTGCCACATTTGTTTCAGTGCTAGGAGATATGAACAGTGTTTAAATCTATGGGACTATGTCAGCTTCACCACATAAATAAGGGAGACCTTAAAGAGTTGCACACTTTTATAAGTTTTTGAAGAGTATGTAGCAAGAAAATATGAGCTACCCCAGCCTAAAAAAAAAAAAAGAGTTGTGCTCTAGCTAGTATTTCAAAAGACAAGCATTTTTCTTTGTATTTGCTTCTATCCCAGCAGCTATAATGAATTATTTAAGCAATATCTATACAGTACAGGATTTGCGCTTTTATTTTATTTATTTGTCTATATTATCAGAGGCTACTTACAAGGGCAAGTGTGCTGAGTCAACACAGGTGTAAATCACTGCAGTTTTATTTTAATCAGTGGAACTAGGCAAACTGACACCCATCACAAAGCTGACCCAATATATTTAGCACAGGAGAGTTTTTACTGGGTTATTACTAATGAATTTATTTATTGCTTTTTCTTAAGCAACAGGGTTGGCAAGGTGCACTTTCCCTCTGCCCCACCGCTCTCTCCTCCCATTTCTTTCTAATAGCAATATGAAAAACAAGAAATTTTCCATACATCGCAACAATATCTAACAAACCTCTAGCTCAGCACACACCTCTGGAAAGGACTCTTTAGATAAGCCTAACCCTGTGAAATATGCTGCAACATGGAAATCTTCAAGCTAGTTCTGAATGACCTGATATAGCTACTTGGCAGAGCACTTCACCACGCAGAAATGTCAGCTTGGCCTCTAAAAGCAGCAAAGTCGCATCAGCGCTGCCTTCTGCCAGGACTAACTGGGTCAGGCAGAGCACCCCACCAAGATGTTTGTGTGGTTTCTACTTCTAGAGGTCATTGCTTCAGAGCTAGGTAGCATCTCTGCAGAGGGCTCTTTCTCTCACTTCAGGACTTAGGCCCTCCACTGATGACTCCACACATAGCAAAGAGAGCTACATTTGTTAATTCTCACTTAGAATTTAACTCCACTTACAGACAAAGATCTCTGCCGTCTATATTTGACTTGAGCATGTTCTTAAACATTAATTCTCACTGGATAATAGGGAGTTTTAATAAATTTGATGCTGTCAAATTCCATGATAGAAATGTGATAACTTTTGAGAGAACATCCATTAGAGAAGAAGAAAAACATAAGGCTACGCGCTGCATTGGCAATTTGCACTGCACTGGAAACAAAGCAGAGGGAAAGCTAACTAGATTGCATAGGTGGCTGGTTTCCAAGATCAAAGGTAATCCCTGAGCGGTAGTGTTGGCTCCTATCAATCCCTTCTTGGCACTAAGAGGTAAAATACATGGCCAGGAGACAGGGCGCAAGTCCAAAGAGTTTCTGTATTCCAGGTAATGTTAGCTGGCATAAAGACCTCTCAAAACCTTAACCAGCTATTATTGTTTATAGCAGCACTAAGAATATGGCAGCCACAAACATGTACAAGTCACTGCTCATAGTCTAGTCCCTTACATCGTCCTGCATAGTTTATACTAAACAATGTAATAATTAAAGTATAAAATGTAAAAATACTCCTTCTTGTTTTGGGGGACAGAAACCATGTTGTCATTACCATTGTCTAAGGTCAAAGAAGGCCATGATTATCACCTAGGTCCTTTAGGAGTTATCCTAAAATAAATTATGAACATGAACTCCTGGTTCCCTTGAGGTATGAAGTCCCTGTGCCTGTCTATGCACACTTTTTAAAGAATACTGCGACACCCAAAATGATGAATACAGATCTTCTAACTGATCCAAGTTTGTTGTCCAGTAATATCAGCAACTTCTTGCAACTTTGCAGGATGTCTTAGCTTTGAGATGATGGAGCAGGAGTTCAGAGGCACAGTCAGAAAGGGAACCCTGTCTCCATCCAGGATAATCATTCTGATCTCATCCCGTTCATGTTTTTCAGTAATGTGAAGGCGGGACCCATAGCATTGCTGCTCATTTGAAATACACTATCGATCTCATTTTAATTTCCTATGTATTTTAAGGAAAGGTCAGAACAGCTGTCTAGTCATTGTATCAGTGAAGTTACTTTAAGCGCTACAAGCAAGTGAAGGTGCAAGTAAAAGGGCAGAAAAACAGGGGTGCCTATCAATTACATGCTCTCCATTTGATGCCATTTCATAAAGTGTGGAGCAAAGCTTGAATTCTAGTTATTTAGGAGTCTGAATCCAAAAGAAGCTTTTGGCATCTGAAGAGCAGAGTCAGGTCACGTTCACTGCAAGATGAAAAGGCAGAAATGCAGAAGTGCTGAATCTTTGTTCTAGACAGTGTTTTTCCTACTGTTAGGAAAGCAAATGTAGTGGTAGTAGACTACTGATATCAAGCCTGTATTTTGCAGGCTCTGAGTGTACATGTAGATACACAAGTATCTATATTTCATGACAGTGTTTTGACCAAGTACTGCTGAGTGCTTCAAACTAACATTCAGAGGAATTCGAGTTCAGCTATTCTGCAGCTCACAGCATAAGATTAAAACTAGATTTAGAGTGAGATCCCAGGGGCTACAAGGAAAGGAGGCTTGTACGCTGCTGCTAAGACTAATACAGTCATAGTTTATTAATGTAGATAGTAATACATAACGAAATGTCATTAATTCTCACATGTAATATCGGTTTCCAATTCAAGGAGTTGTGCCCAATTATCTGTAGTTTAGTTATTCAGATTTATAACCTGGCAACTCAGAACAAGAAAGTGCTGAATTCTTTTCTATTACCTGAGAAGTCTGAAAAATAAAATACTTATTCCTTATAAGGGCAGCCTGTATATTTCTCAAGTCTTTTTGCTGTTCTGGATTTATGATTCAGTTCTCCAAGGGAGCCACTAAAAAGCCATTCAGTAACTCTTACTGCAGAACTTATTTGAAATTTTTTTTTCTATGTATTAAGGTTTTTATCTGTGAAAGGGCATTTTGTTTCAGCACAAATCTTAGGGGGTCACTGTTTCAGGGCAAAGAGCTTCTGAAAAGAAGCTCAGAGGCATCTTTCAGAAAAAAACTTGTCAAGCTTTCTACCAGTTATGAATGTCACCAAGTTAACATTTAATGTCTCAGACCATAACGTCCTATGAAGCAACTAAGGATGCATCAACATAAAACATCAGCAAATTTGATACTTCTTGCTGCTCTCAAGGATCATTTTTTCAAAAATGCCCATTGTCATTTCAGACATTCTGAAGCTCCTCACTGAAGTGGCTTAAGAATTGGACCCTTTAAATAAAAATATAAGTTATCCCTCATAGCAAACACTGCTGATCTCAGCTGCAAGGCTTCCTTGGCCTTCTCAGCAGGGAAGCATGAAGATGTCAGGTAAACACAATCATGCTATTTGTGGAAAGTGTGAGATGAAAAAGAGGGAGGGTAATGAAGCATAGACAGAGCAATTCAGTTTCCCTGCCTATTTAGGTAGATTGTCTTTCTCTAATTGTTTTTCTCCCTGGAGGAACAAACACAGAGAATTTTGATACCATAAAGTTAAGCTTTATTATTGCAGCTTTCAGTTCTTTCATGAAGAAATATGTACTGTATTATAGCGGCGCCCAGTAGCGATGCCATAGATAAGGATGTGTCAGCAATTGTGCTACAGACCTCTATTTTACCATGAGCTTCTAAACTCAGATGTAAAAACTATTACTGTATTAGGCTAAAATTAGGCGTAAGGTGCATGCCTAGAATCATATCAGTGTGTGGAAAAAAATGGCCTAGGCATGTTCTTCGGTGACTGCAGATGATAGCAGTCCTTAAAAAAAAAAAAAAAAAAAAAGCAGATAGATACAAGTTAAAGGTTTCATCTTGCAAGCGTTTAAGTATTGTCCCCAGTGACTTCAGTCATTATCTTCAGTATGAAATGAATTTTTTCCAAGTATAACAAAAGATCTAAATTTTAATGGGCTTTGTCCAACAGAATGGCAAACCCAGTCCAGCAAAATACATATTTATCTAATTAACATTAAGTATGAGAACAGCTCATTTAAAACCATCAAGACAAGAATGCTCGCCATATTTCAGGACTTTCTTCAAAAGAAAACAAAATGCAAGCATACCTTAAAATTCAAACAGACATTCAAAGACAAAATATTTCTGTGTTCCACAGAAATATTGTATTCTGTTGTGCTCTATTTCACACTAAAAAAATGCTGTATTTCATGGTAAAAACTATCAAGTTTAATAACTAAAGATTTTATAAGAATTCCTTAGACAGACAACAAATAGCTGAAGAAAGTTTATTTTAAAAAGTGAGGTCAGCGAGCACACATTTATATTCAGATACCGGGTACACACTGACATCCAAAATTATATCTGCATACAAACAACACAAGACATCAATAAAGTAATGAACTTCAAAGTAAGACAGAGGAAAGCAAGAACCAGTGTTAGATACAACAACTGATAGGAAAGCAAGCTAATAATGAAGTAGTAAAACCTATCTCTTATCTTGTCTGCTTTTGAGTAGATCTCACAATGCTTTCCAAGCAATTTGATAGCATTACCCGGATTTCACAGACAGGGAAAGCAAGGCATATACAGATGAAGAGATTTAGCCAAAGTAATTCGTCAGGCCAATGACAGAGCTAGCTCAACGGACTTGGTACCAGATCAGTCACCATGCATACTATGCTTTTTTTCTGAAAGGGATAAGCAGTGCAACTCAGCGTGCCCCCCACCACCAGCAAACCGGGCCACCTGAGCCACCAGTAGCATAAGACAGTGTGAACAGACTGTCATCTAGTAATGACACAGCACGCTCCAGTTGTGTCTTGCAAACCATCTGCAAGTTCACTTTGTAAATAAGGGTTAACATAACATTCACTGCCTCCTTTGCACTTGCCACAAGATAAAAGCATGCACTTAGGTAGTTCCCATGGAAGAAGTGATGCACAGTAGCTTGCCATCCTGTGATTAGGTGGCCTAAGTGTTACTCTACCCTCACTAAAGCAGGTGCCTCCAGGCTGGCATGGCCCCAATCATGGCCTGACAGGCACCTGGGTGCCAGGGCTTGCATATCTGTATGCAATTGGGGGCAGAAGTGGAAGGAGGAAAGCTTAGGGAGCAGCACTGGGAGCATGCAGGAGAAGGGAAATGGATGGTCAGGCTCCTAGTGGGAGGTACGTGAATGGTGTGTTAAAGATAAAAGGCATGGGTCTAGGTACAACGAAACAAAAGCAGAAGGGCAAAAGAGATCGTGAGTTGCTGGAAAGATGGGTAAGGACTAAGATGGTGTGTGGTAGGCAGTACACTGGAGGGTGCGTGGTTACCAACCATGGCATCTGGAGACAGGTACAAGTAAATAGCAGTAGGAATATGTAGGGTTACATCAAAATGTTAGCAAATCCTCTTATTTAGAGGACTACACTTCTGACGATAGAGTAATATAAAACCTGGGCTCCTGACCGTGCAGCAGAGCAAGTCCCCAGGGAGAACCGGTCCTAGATCTCTGGAAAAGAGGATGATGAAAGAGTGTCTCATCAGCTGCACAACTTGGCACTGACAAGTCAGCTTCTTTAATGGTCTAACCATTTACTGGAATTATGTAATCCTAGATAAGGGAATAATTCTGCTTATTCTCTTCAGAGCTATTGGCTCAGGAAAGATACGTATTATTTATTTTCTGAAAAAGGCTCAAGCGGAAAGGCTTGAGAAACACAGAAGGCTGCATTAAATGCACACAGGAAAATAAAGTATTTCACTGGCCAAGGGACATAGTCGTAAGATTACACTGTTGCCCAATTCTGAGGCCCACATTACTGGAAAAGTGCTAAATAGTAAACAAGTTGATGAAGAGTACTCAATACTATAGCCCACTCGAATAGGAAATGATGCATTGTCCTAGCTATACTGCCCACCAACATTTTGCCAGTCCTGCATTGGTCTAACAAAAACATTATGTGACATTTAAACACAATGATCTTTCAGCTCATATAAGTGTTAAGCACCTGGAAGCACAAGCAAAATCCACGAAGAGATAAGAAAAGTGTTTCAAGAGGAAAAAAAATAACCATTAGGGTTTGTTTGTGTTTTGTGGGGTTTTTTTGGTTTTTCTTTTTTTGACTAATTTTGCTCGGTAATTAACTTGAGACCTATGAACTGTACGATAAAGCTTTCAGGTTGCACAATTATGTTCAACAATGGTGTTTGCAGACCGCTAACAGAGTCAAGACTTCTGCTGTTTCTGATTTTTTATTTTAATTCTTGCCTTTCACATTTCCTTTCTCTTACAGTGTTTCATTCACAACCATAAACAAACAAGGCATTCAGAACTGCATTCCTGCTAGCAAAAAAGCCGAGGAAAAAAGAAACCTTCTCACACAAACACCTATATGGATGGGTGGGCTAGAAATATGCAAGATGCTATGCTGCTAGTAGTGTCATCCAAAAGGATAAAATTCTTGATTTATGGTTAGATTCACGACTATGAATGTACAGTTCACTGCAAGAAATCAGTCGTTTTTAATCCAGCAATGATAAGTATTGACTTTGAACCAATGTGATTCCTTTCTATATTAAAAACCATTTCTGAAAGGGCCGCAAAAGCATTCTAAACCAGCAAGAGAGAAAACATAAATTTTGCTATCTTCTCTCTCCACCCCCACACCCACCCATGAAATCCACAGAAACTGAAAGAAGAATTATGAAAAAGATGTGATAATGGTTAGAAAAATCTGGCTCTTAGCTTCCTTAATTTTCCTCACCTTTTTTCTACTACATGTAATTCTTTGAAAAGGCTTATTTTCCCCAGTGCAAATACTTTGGTATGGTACTTTTCATCTGCAGAGAACAACCACAGAGCAATAATGCAACAACAAACTAACACTGTACACTTCTTCTATAAAGAACGTAAGTACAAATAAGAAGTGAGATTAACTTTTTAAATCTTGAACATTAAATTATAAGTGTCAGTGATTAAATAAACTAGCATACCCAATAAAGGAGCGTGTGATACCAAATTAGTGGCCTGGCTTTTGCAGCAATTTTTTGATGCTATGTTCACCAGTTTACCTCCATTTTCATTTCTTATTGACATATACTTCTGCTCACACTGCCTAGAAGCTTTATAGATATATGTCCTCTCCTACGTTATAGTAATTGCCTCACTTAAAGTAATGCATTAGTTGAAATGAAAATTCATTTCTATATGATACTAGAAACAAGCATCCTAAGGAAAATTACAAGTGAGAGCAGGTAGAAGCTTTGTAGGGATTTCCCTCTCCCTCCACTCCCTGTCCCAATTCTTTCAGCTCCAAATTGGATTCCTGCCATTTAACTATCGAAGGTAAGAGCTTGCATTTGCATCAATTTTATCTGCTTATGGAGTCCAGATTTGCTTCTTTCATAAAACAAAAGAAAGCTCCCTTCCTCTAACTTCTATATTTGCCGTTATTAGAAACTGTATTTAAAGTCTGAGGCTCAAAAAAAGCCAAGGGGAAGATGGCTTAGTTTATAAATCTAGGGATGTCAGCAAGGGTCACAAAAGCCTGAATAGTATTTGCCTTTAATAATTCAGGACCTCGCATCTTAAATCTCATATATATAAAAAATGCCAATTCAACTTATTTTCAATATTTCTAAAGCCACAGTCCTAACTTTTCTGTGCGCCTTTATATAACAGATGAAAACAATATAATACTTCCTACCTACTTGAAATTCATTGAACTTCCCAGATTAAAAGTATAGTATCTGACAGTTAGAATGCAATACAGAATATTAAAGACAGATTAATTCAAACGTTCCAAAATTGAAACACTCAAAATATTTAGAAAACTCAGAAACAAGAAGGTATAATACCAGCTAGTCTGACCCCCTATTCAGTATTAATTATTGCCTAGTGCTACTATTACCGCTGAGGTGCTTATACAGTAATCCCCCCAGGAAATTACTGAAGAGTGCTTGATGAAAAGGAAAGGTTTACTGTATTAAAGGGCTTTTAAAATACATCACTGATTAAAACATATAAGAAAAGTAATGTTATATCAGTCATATACCACGAACTGAATACTATTATAGTAAGGCTGAGATATAATCTAAGGTTTATACCTCACTTTGTAAATGAATAAACAGATTAAAAAAAAAAGTAGTGAAAATGGTTTTATAGTCATGTATCTTGCAAAGCAGTTCCTATCACCACATACATGGTAGGCACTTTAAAAAGAAAAAAAATTGTTCTTTTCTCCCCCAGTTGTGGTTCAGAAATGGCACTTCCTGCCACCAGTATCATTCTATACATCATTGGAATGATCACATATTACAATATATTTTATTCCTATGACTTGAAATTGCTGGTTTGCTTCTGCTAGAGTGCAACACTGGCTAGTTGATGTCCATTTGGGAAACTCAGCCTTGTTGATACTGACAATTTGTTATAAAACTATCAATGTTGACAACAAACAGTGAGTACAAAGAAAGAGTAGAGGTTTCATTGGTAAAGTGGAGGAATCCCATCCTGTTTTGCCTCAGAAAAACAGTTTGGATTCATACTTGATCTAACATGAAATGGAAACAGGCATTGTGACCTCAGTTTAGGTCACTGTAGGCAGTTGCAGAAATCATAAAAATCATAGATCAGGCTGGCACAGCTTAGAAATTCTGTCTAAGAAAGCATTTCCAAAAGAGAAGTTGTTATAAATATATATAGCACAGGACAGCAGTGTGTACTGTTTTATTGACTCAATAAGATTTAAGATGTCAAAATGACTAGTGATTTTACGGAGGAATAAAGTGGATATTGTGAAAGACATGAGACACTTCAGGATTCATCTCTGGATACTTTAGTTGGGCATCCAAAAATCACAAGTTATGATTTCAGACTTTAAGGGAAAGCTACACAATTTTACAAGACCTGCCTTAGGAGCTGGGTACTTTTTCCAGTGCCAGCATAGATCAAATCCTCTTTTATAATTACCTCCTTTATTTTCCTACCCTTTTCCTGTATGCGGCTTTCAGAATATTTTAAATAGTGACAAGCAGAGTAAATGATTCTGCTTAATAGTGTTATGAGTATAAAATGGTAAATTTCTCAACTGTCAGGCAAGACATGTTTCCTTGCAAAGGCTCCAGCTTTTTCCCATTCTCTGTTTTTAAAAGTACATGCAGTTTGCTCATTACATAAAGAGACCCTTCAAATAGTGCTGAGTTGGTAGAGGCTCCTTAATAAAATGACTTTATTAATAGCTTTCCACTAGTTTTAATCTTTAATCCCCAGGGTCTACTTATATTTGTTCATTTCCAGTAAACCTCTGTAAAAACGGCCACAATGACTTCTAGAAAGACAGTATATGTGACCCAAACTTCAGATGGCTTTGCATACAGAAGAGTGACACCATTTGAAATTTTCTATGAAGCTTAGATCGTATTTCCATCACAGTTTTAAGACTGCTATACAATTGCCCATCAGAAGCCAAGTGGCAGTGAGTGCGCTACAGCGCAGATGACACTACAGTTCTAGTAGATGGGAAGTTACATTAAGGTCAATGCCAAAATAAAGCAATATAGTGCTAGCAATATTTCTTATTTCACATGTGCTGTATTTCAAAAGAAGAGTAATAATCTATATTTGAAATAGAAAAAAAAAACCCAACAATGTACTCCCTTTGTTTTTTTTTTTCCCCTTTTCCCCTCTCCCCTGCCCTCATGGAGTTGCTGCACAAACAGGGCCAGAGGAGCTAGTCTGAGGTTTCGTAACATGATAAAATAAAAAGTGCACTGGTTTGTGCCGTTTCAAAGAACAAAAAAGGCAATAACCATGTGGGTTTTTTTTTTTTTTTTTTAAATACAAGGTTTGGCTTAGGTACCTGAATAACCAAAGTGTTACAAAATCCATTTATTCAGTTACATAGGTGTAGCAGTTGATTACTTCAGTAATAATCAAGTTCTGTTCATACCTTTACCTAGGCCAACAACATTATTCCTTTTACTGCTTGAGGTGCCATATAGCCCTTTTCCTTTATCTTTGCAGTTGCTTACATGGAAGGTGAATATCCAATTACACTTTAAAGGGATTAAAGCTTAAACAGGAAAACTCCAGTCCCCAAAGAAAGAACTAACAGAATAAATCACAGTGAACAATTTGCTTCACAAATTTAGTTTTTTCCTATTTGTGAATTTGTTTTGTGATTTCATTTAATTTATTCCATACTTTAAATCATTAAGTTAATAGTTGCTATAATTCTGATACTGTTTTGTAGTAGATCTAGCTATCAAGCTACTAGCCCTTTGGTTTCTGCTCATTGTATCTTTCAGTTCCAAAAATTCTGTGTGAGAAATTCAAACCATTCTGTGCTGTAGTGAAGAGAAAGAGCTCAAAGCCAGCCCAACATAAAGTGAAATCTGCAAGATTTTTATTTTCACTGAGACACTAAGCCAGAAGAATTTCATCCACTTTTAGATTGAAACATTCATTTAGTTTTGCTGAGCATGATACAAATTGCTGTGTTTGCCCATAAATTCACTTTGCTATTTGTTTTGTAAAGCGTTTTGGTACTCCATGGGTAGAAAAATATATCATATAGGACAGAAATTAAATTGTCTGTTCTGGTGAAGATGAAACATTCTCTTAAGCGTTTATCCTGCTGCAAGACTCAGAGTGGTGTAGAGATAAAAGAGCTTGAATACTACTGTCAGTTTTATGTTTTTAATAATATATCAAATATTTAGATCCAAAGGGTGCCGAATAAAGAAAGAGAAATGAAACACAGACCTCATTAACTACTGCTTTGTTCTTTACAGGGCCTTGTTACTACAGAATACTGAAACTTGCCTGAAAAGTTCAAATGGTACTTTGAGAAATCAGCATTCACAAACGTGTCCACTCTGCTTTAAGCTTGTTTTTGAAAATCATTATCTGTCTCTATAAATGCTGTCTGAGATTTGGAAGTTGAGAATGAGTAATGGAATTGCAGCAGCCCACAGAATTTGAGGAAAGCTGTTAAAAATATGCCCAAGTACCAACCTTTTTGTTCTTTTCATTAGCGATGACACTACTTCTCAAATCAGTGGCTCTAGTAAAATGACCTTTATGTATCAGCAGAGGGAAAATAATGTTCTTTGTCTACCTCAACGGAGGGTGGTAGAAATACCAAGGAGAATTTCAGCAACCGTCTGTGTTATTATTGCCATCTACTACTTAAGACGCTGAGGGCATAGGGAACTTTCTTCAAACTTGCCTAGTCAGTAATAATTCAATTCCTGATATTCTTTGCTTCCTCTCTGTATCCCCAAATGTGCAGAATGCACTGCAGAAAGAAGCCTCGTAGACAGGTTTTCCCATGCACAAATAGCAGACAGACAGGCAAGGGAATTATCTGTATAAATCCAACTGTATGAACTGTGAATTCAAGAGTGGAAGGACATCACCTCTGAGTTTAGGATTACAGGAGAACCCACCAACATTTGCTCCACTTCATGTGCCTGTACCACACAGACCATTTAAGGGGGTGAGGACCATAAACAGAGAAAGCATTACAAGAAAACAACAGTTTCGTTCCTTGCTATACAGAAAGCCAGCTAAGCAGCTAGTCCTTTAGCGGAAAAGGGTGTGTTCCAGCTGATATTGGCCAATACAGCTGATATGTTTTTCCACCAGTTTTGCTTTTGTCATTGACTGCCAAGAGCCCATACAACCTCAGTGAAGAGATTTGCCTCCTTCAGAACAGTCTCATTTAGTTCCCTGACTGCACCATGCCATCATCTTTCAGGATACTGTTCTTAATGAGACCATCCACTCCAAACCCTTGACCCTCCTTTGAGGAGTCAACTGCAGTCTGAGGTCTGTTTCAATAGTTGCTCTTCTGTCTGACTTCAGTTTTGACTGGTGGTTCCCTTGAACCACCCTCACTAGGAAGAAAGGAAAACGCCACAGGGTTCAATAAGCCCCGGGGGTGACCAGAACAAAACAAACAGGAAGGACTTCCCTGGAGTCACAACACTGGAGATACAGATGAATAGCTGCAGGTCAGTGCATTCATTCAACCAATGAGAGGAACAGAGGTGCAAAAATAGTATCTGTGAAATGATTCTTTAAAAGCTCAGCAAGTATTCTGATAAACTGTGTAATATAGAAAAATATAGGACCGTGGCAGGGTTCAAAGCGGGGGGAGGGGGGAACCCTTCCCCCCCACACACACACACATCTTGAATAAAAATTCATTATGAAAAAAATGTAATTTGATTTTGCTATCGGTAAGGACAAATGCAACACAAATTGAATAACATTCTTAGAAGTGAAAAAGTGACTTACAACTCTGACCCTGACAAAGTTAATTCACAAGTTATGGTTAATGACTAACTGACACAGCAAATGAATATAAGACTCCTGGCAAAAAGTAATAATAATATAAGCAGCAAAGACTCTATTCTCCAAAGGCAAGAGTGAAGGGCCGTACATAACAACTTTCATGAGCACTGAGTTTCCTGGCAGAAACATGCCAGTTACAAGACAGACCTAGCATAAATACATTTTTCTCAACTTGTACGTGTTAGAAACATCATCTTGGGATCACACAGCAAAATGAACAGGGAAGATACCTCCAAGCAAAGATAAGAGATGTCTATTTTCTAAGCTCTTTCTCCAGCTCTTTCTCCAGACGTACTTTCTTAAGTAGCCTTGAACTATTAAGATGCATAATACTGCTGTCAAATTCTAAGTAGATTTCAGGCAGATGAAATTAGGATTTGTGAGGAACCCTTGACAGGAGCACTGGCTTGAAGTGAGGCAGATCTGGGCTGGCATTCACTGTTGCAGGGGAATGTAAATGCTACCTGGTTTGCTTCCAGAGCAGCTACTGTAGCAAGAACTGCATTTTTGGCTGATGAGATCAATCCTCCCAGGCTGTATTCACAGGCAACAGGGTGGTTCCCATGAAATAACTTATTGAAAGCCTACTAAAATTAGTAAAGACTTCCCTTTGGCTCCAAAGATCATTGGATAACAATGGATCAAAAGCTCATTTAATCATTGGATCAAAAGGTACACTAAGAAAATTTAGACAGTGTTTTGTGAACACAATGTCTTTCAAACTATACGTCATCCCTGAACAGATGCTCAAATATTCTGACAGCAGAGGAGAAAAGTACTTTCGAATTGTCTTGCACAGAAAAGGAATTAAAGTCTGCCAGAGTCATAAGTGCTGTAAGCTCAGCTCTACTGTTCAAAACAGGTCTTTCCGCTTCCTATGAGTAGGAAGAAAGGGTTTAGGGAGGTAATCCCAAATGTAGGAAGGCACCTACCTCTGCAAAGAATATTTAAAGTCATAACTCTTTTCTCTTAAGTAGCAACTTTAGGCAGCTCTCTTCTCGGCATGCTGACTGTTCTCCTGTGTCCACTCCCAACTTTCACAAGATTCACTTACAGATCTTAGACTTGCAGTTCACACCTAAGTCTTGTGGTAGATAAGCCTCAGTTATCACAAATGCCACCAACTATAGAGCAACACAGACTGTTTTCTGGAGATGGTATCTATTTTGAAGGTATGTGCCTGATTATATAAGTGCATTAATAAAAAAAGGAAAATACTGTCTATTTACAGTTTTGCTTACCTTGCTCCTTGTCTTTTGTGTGTTTTGATCTTAGCCAAAGAAGTTTTTACAGAAATGACAGCAAAACTTCATAGAGTAACACAACAATTGGGCACTGTTCTGGATTTGTAGGGTGGAAGGAAGTGGATAATGCAAGGCAACATCAGTTCTGCCTCCTAAATGAAGGCTGTGCAACAGAAGTTTCTCCAGGGAGTTGTAACATCACAGAACTGTTTAAACACAATGGGACTGTGCTTGTACAGTTACCCCTATAAACGTACTTCAAGCATTCCTACGCCCTTCGAGATCTAATTTCAAAATATAGTAGACTGATTGAACAGCAGTAAATACAGGATGTTCACTTCAGTGTACAAATTTCTTAACTGTTTTCCTCTTCGCTGAGGAATTTCAGAAGTTGTCCCAAGGTACTTACAGCATATATAGCATTCATTGAGGAAAACATAAAACCTCTATCCCTGAACCACAAACTGAATAATTAGGGCTGGCTGAAAAATAACATAAGTACCAGCCAGTGACCTGCCTGGAAGTTTCAGTATTTTTCATTAAATCCAAATGGTGTAGCTCTGAGATCTTGTTGTTCTGCTCCCATAGTAAATAAATACCTGAGCAAATAATAGGCTGTCAAAGATAAACTCACAGCTAGGGATTTTACTTATTTGATTTCTTTTTTTCCCCCCCATGTAGTGTATTAGCACAGTTGTACAGAAGTGATTAGTATATCCGCTTTTAGCCAGCTCACAAGGGTTTGTGTTTGATAGCCAGAAACTGTTATGCTTTATTCATCATTCTCAGAGGAAAATACTGCAATGTGCTTTTCTTTCCCATGCTAAGAAAAATCTCATTCCTTCTGAAAGTTTTGAGCTAAAGCTGCCACCTCATCCTGCAATTTTATATATTTCTTTATGTATAAGAAGTTTGTTGCATATGATCCTTTAACGCATTTTACAATCCTAGCAAAGTAATAGTCCAATTGACAAACATTTCTCCTTGAGTAAGCTCAGTTTGATCCAGTACACAATTGGATCAATGGCCAAATGCTGTCTTTGGACAGCTCAGATAATCCACTGAAGTCAATGAAGCTGCTTCACCTTCCTTTCTTTGTAGCAGAGCAAGGAGGTTTAACTGACAACTGCCTTAGCTGCACCGATAGTTCTTACTTTTTGTAGTGTGTATTGGCAGGCAAAGTGGTAACTGAGGACAAAACATGGTCTACAAAACACTGTACAATATGCTGCACCATAAATGAAATAATGGCACCACCACCTGTCGGATTTCTAATTGGCCTACTGGTTTTATTCCAATATATCTTGGATATAACAAAGCTACTACACTCAGGTAACTGGGTATATACAATAGCTCCCATGTGAGCAACGCCTGTTTTACAGTACCACTTTTAGAGCTGTCAGCTCTCTATTTAGTGAATAGAGGGGAACTGGAAAGTAGTAGGGGAGGAATCTACATAGTGTCCATAGCATTACAAATAATCATTCTTACTTGCCGACACCTATACTAGCTAACTCGATATCTTTGTTACCAAGACTTCCAGTAAGATTTTAAGTACCAGTGTTGCTCTGCAGTATCAGTATACAAGTCAACCTGTTTTGAATGAATTCTTGTACAGGAAAACTTCAGTCCAAGAGAGGGACCTAGCAAGTTAGTCGTGTAGCGTGCAGGTGACTGGGAGAGCTTTCAAAAACTTGCTGGAGTATGAGCAATGGCCTAACCAGAGCAGGACTGAGATCAGTGTAAGATAACTTACCTTACCAAGGAGCAAGGAGAAAAGATCGCTTGCATGAAGAGTGGAGAGTACTATAATAACGGGTTACATCTTTAGCACAGAGTGCAGTCCCACAACGAGACAGAACAACGCTTTCCTCTAATTGAGGAAAGCCATCTCAAGGGGGTATCTCACAAAGTGAAGTCCTGACCTCTTTGAGCAGAGCGGGGAAAAAAGCCTCTCGCCTCCAGAAGACAAGATTTCACCTCTCCCCACAGGAGGGCTGTGTTTAGTAATATGATTTCAGTTTCAAGTGAACTACATTCAAATGATGGAGCAATGTATGAAAGCATACTGAAAAGCAGGACAGTCTGAGCCTATGCCCCATTAAAGCTGACTTGCTGTCAAACCTAAACCTCTCTGTAACCCAGTTTACCTATCTATAAATTGGGTTTTAATAATACTGTTCTACTGCACATGAAGAGACCTAGTGATTTATCACGTGTAATGTAGAGGGAGATAAGTAGTAAATCACTACATAAAGACAAAGTGTTATTATTCTGAATGTGTACAGTGATAGTAACTTGCTTTTATAGACCACTAAAATCATGAGATCACAGGAATAAATTCAGATTATCATGTGTCAGAGGGTTATGGAAAACTGGATAGGGTGACATTCTGGTTTAATCTTCTAAAAAGCATTTTTGCATAGCAAAATCTATTTAAGAAATGTTATATAACAAATGGAATGCATTTATTTGCAGATTATGGAAATTCCTGGAAAAGCCAGTGTTATCTGAAAAATAGTGATAATTTCAAATATCAATTATCCATTTTTCTGGAGAGCTCAGAAGACTCCATAAACTTTCAAGCATAGAATTAAACACTTTCAACAAGGCTATGAACGGGGAAATATTTTCTTTCTTTAAATTATGTAAAGAATCAGTTAAGCTATCCATCTTTAATTTACAACTAATTCTTCAGAAGAATATAAATTTAAAGAGCTTTCCTCCTTAATGCACAGTGCAAAATGTTTTCCTTCAAAAACTATCTTCATACAGTGCAACCCATCCACATGATCACAAGCGGGACTTTCGTGTAAATTCCTCCAGGTTTAAAAAAAAAGTGTATGGGGAGAAAGGAGAGAATTTCATAAGGAAAGTACTGTGCAATGGGGCACCATTTTTGGACAGACACTCTTGTGCCCCACAGCCACAGATCCCATGCTAGATCCGCCTGCTGGATTAAAGAAATAACTGGGAATTCGGCAAAAGGCTGCTGTGCTGGTTTGATTCTGAATGGTCACCTGTCATAGCAACAAAGCACTACTGCAGGAGCTTTTTCGTCGTTTTTAAAGACACAGAAAGGTAGCTATCACTGCCCTCTGTCCTTCCCACTTCCCAGGCCCTTGGGACAGGTACTCGCACACACGCGCACGAACATTTTACGTGCGTTCAAGCCCAGCACCAGAGGGTGTTGCATTGCGGGAGCAAACCAGGATCTTTGTCTTCAGTCATGATCCTGTTGTGCCAAGAGCGGTTCCAAACATGAACAAAATGGTCTCCTTCCCTAAAAATCTTGCAGTTTAATCAAATGCGTGTTTGTCATTAGGGCTCTGCTTGATACTCTGATCTCCTTTCCAAGTCAAGGAACGGTTCTCTGCATGGTTATGTTTAATTACCAAGAGACCAAGCTGCCATCTTAAAACACTACCACCTCTACCAAACAAGGCACTGAATACCTTTTCCACTTTTGGCATTTTTCCATCTACTAGATTTAGAAAAACTTCAGCTCAGCAAACAAGACTGAAGTTAAGAATGTATTGCAGATAGTTCTTTTGCTTTTATTTTTCCCCAAAAAATTCACCAGCAAATAACTGGCAACATTTTTCATAACAAAGGAAGGAGGATAACTTCAGGTCTATCAGACTTCATTCTAAATAGATTCTTGTTTTAAACTCTGTGATTCAGGAATGATGTTGTGAAGTTCACTTCATATTTGGAAGAAGTCTTGCCTTGCCTCTAACCTGACAGTTCTGTTGCCACTCCTCTTTTGTGTACATGAGGGGACTTATTAGGGTAGGGACAAACAGATTTAGTTATAGTCCTTGCTATGGAGTAGCTTTGATCCCTTCAAAACAAATTTTTATATATATATATATATATACACACACATACATATACACATGCCCTAGTATACTAAAGTAATACAGGCTGCTTTTTTTTTTTCTTTTAAATAGGTTAAGAAATGTCTAGGAGGAGGATGGAATATGTGAGCTAAAAAAACAAAACCAATATATATATATCACAGAACAAATGGAGGCAATACTACATAGAACAGATAAGAGACAAAGAGCAGAAGAGAGATGTACAGTTCCAAGGCAAATATAAATGCCCCATACAAAAAGGTTACAAAAACAAAGAAAACAGAAAAGCAGCAAAAGAAAAAACAATGCAAACCACCACACTTTATTCAGAGATAGAAAAAAGTAACAAACAAAATGGGAATGGATTTACAGTACAGTAGAATGGTTTTTACTGTTTTCAAGTAAGTATTTTTGCATCCACAGGAATGTAGAGTCAAGAGAAATACATACAAATTAAGAACACGTTAATTGAATATTCATTTGAAACAAAAGTTATCAGGAAAAAACTAGTCTAAATGCTAGTTTATGGATAAACATTTAAATTTTCTTACAGTACTGTTTATTTTATTACAGTACTATTTACCTTCCCCAAATCCTCCCAGAAAGATTTGACAAACAATATTTGATATTAATCATTTTAATACTTTGCCAGCAAGGTTGAAATATATCAAGCTACAACTGGAATAAACTGATTTGAAGAGAGGAGAAAAGAGGGTCAGAATCCTGCATACAGATCAGCAGGGAGAAAACCCCACCAAATTCCCTCATTTCCTTTCACCCTTGTCCCCAATTCTAGTCTCCAGAAAGGATCAAATAATGAATATCTAAATCAATGAAATGGACATTTGGTCACTGATACAAGAAACCACTTTGTTTTTCCAAACAACTCTTGGGGTTCTAGAAAAATGCAATAAAAATAAAACAAAACTGCAAGTCTGGCAAAAAAATTATTTCTCCAGGAAGAGATCATACACAACTAGCATTTATAGTTCATAAAACTGTATTCCATCAGAATTGTTTCATAGTTCATAATAAGCACACAACAGTAGCTGTAGAGGAGATTTACAGAATAGAATTACATCGCTTCAAATAGGTTGTGGCTGAAAAACATTGTAGATGCACTACTGATACAGGACAGTAATGACTGCAGTGGATCTCACCATACCCCAAGCAAAGATTTGGCTACCTATGTTTAAGAAAAACTGATCTATCTGTTGGAATGAATAATACATTAAACAAGCAAAAAAAAAAAATCAGAGAATATTCTTCCCCAACTACAGGAATTCAGAAAATGAAGTAAAAATATATCTGATGTTAATCAGTGCTTGCCAAATAAGGAAATTATCAAATACTTTATAACTGCCATAAGAGCTTTGCTTGAACAAGAAGATACTTCAAATCAAACAAAAAAACCACACAAATGAAAATTTCATGTTTAGCAAATATACAAGCAGTTTAAGTCAAACTACAAAGATTTTTATAACAGTCATCAAGTCTGTTTTTTCCTGTATTACGTGCTACTAATGAAAACAGGAAATTTATGGCAACTATGAATGATACTTGGACCAAATGGTTAGTTTACTGGCTCACAAATAACAGACTTACAAAATACAATTTCCCAATACATACGTTCTGCCATTCTCATTCAATTTACAATACTGAAGATGACGTGTATCTAACATATTTCAGTTCTCCATTTAATATGTGGAGAACTGGATTAGGCCATACAAGTATATAATTAAGAAAGAATCCACTCCTAATCCTCCTCCCCAGGTACGGGGAAGGGGAAAAGCATTGCCACTTCCCGGAATAAACCGCAGGCCCTGATACCAGGAGAAGTTGCTGAAGAGTTCAATAATTAAAATGTATGATCTTCCAAGAAATATCCTAGGAGAAGCAGATATTAACAATAGTAATTATGGCATCTTGTTAACCTAGAGAGCAAAATCATTAACATCAGTAGAGTAAGAGTGAGCATTTAAAACTCAGGTTATTCCAAATGGATCTTTTCTGGATGTTAGTCTCTAATTCACTAAACATGAAGAATCAGCTTTCTAACCTAATTATGTTTATTCTGATCTAAATCTGTCCACAGAATTTTGGACTCAAAGTAAAAAGTATTTTCTCACAGGAAAAAAAAATTACCTAAGTTTTGAAGTGAAATGGAAAAAGATTTCTTAATGCATATTGCCATGATGAACAGATATTATACTTAAGTCTCATAAAAGCATAAACAATTCTTTAATGATTTTTTTCTAGAAATTAAGAACTACTCTAGTAGGTATATTAGATAAATACTTTTCTTATACATTTATCTAAGATTTAATAACTTCATGCTTGTCAGAAACACCAACAGCCACATATAGAAAAAAGATGCCATAGTTTCAAAAAAATAAAATTTATATTTCATTTCCAAGAATTATGAGTAGATAAATCAGTAAGAACTACATTGAATATTCCCGGACACAAGCAGCATGAAGCAGTATGCATTTATGTTCTGTTAAGCCTTGAAGAGATGCATCATTGCTTACAGGGAGATATCTTAAATATTTCTCCATTATCATTCACATTTTTCTGATTAACTTCTCTTGAAGCTGACATAGTTCATAGTTGTTTTCACCTTTCTAAAACTGGCCATTCTAAAGCACATTTACATTTAAAGCAGCATATTTAATTTCTGGGCTTCTCACGAAATTACTTAACTGGTAAGTATTCAGTGTATCCATAAAGCCACCAAGTATAATATGCTGCTAAACATTGCTCTACAAACCATCCCCTCCATCCTGGTAACGCAGAATCACGGATTTCTAGCATAACTGAAGTTGTAAGGGACTCCTGGAGGACATCAATATGCAAGAATAACAGAGAACATGTGAATACATGGGCACGCACACACACACCACCAAGAAGCCAGAAATCCCCGAAGGAGCGATCATACCAGAAAAGGCCACAAATCTGGTATCAGCACAAATATGCTGAAAATTGCTCATAAGAGCAATTTTTTCATTGTTTAGAAATAAACACAAATAGGAAATTTTTCCAGGGTGAGCCAACAATGTTCAAAGTCTAAGGGGAACAGAGTCAGCTCATGAACCACCACCTCCAAAACAGTAAAATCATAGTTTCGGTCCTCAGAGAAGCTAACAAAAAAAGTTACGAGGATAAACGTAGAACATCGACGCGTGCACTCACAGAGAAGCGGCAAACAGAGGGAGAATTGCCTGATCCAGACACAAACACCTACTGAATATATTGGCAATGAGAAAGAGAGAATGACATGAAATCCACAAACGGAGCAGTACTGTATGGAAGTAGTTTGCACGCCTGTAAGAGCACAGGCGCGCTAACTAAAAGGAAAAACACCTGTATGTGTCTTAGTAAAAGGGGGGTGGCGGGAGGCCGCAGGGCAATCAATACCATCAAAGAGAAAGCACAAGAATTTAACGATTCAGAGTGTAAATGACAACATTCAATCACAAAATGTCAATGCATTAGGTGGATTCCACCTGACTAATTCTCTTAACTAGAAGGCTGAAAACCCGCATCCCTCTGTAAAATGTTTCTAGAACTGATTGCAGGGTGGAAGCAGGGGCAGGAGAAGAGGAAGAAAGTATGAGCATGCCTTTAATCCCCACATCATGCTATGCAGGGCTAGAGACATAAATTTAGGCCAGCACAGTGATGCAGTGGGAAACATTAGAGTTTCAAAAAGATAATAAAGGTCAATCCACTCAAGAAATTTATGGAAAATTTGATGATACTGAACTACCCCAACCAATTCCTCATGTTCAGGTCAAATTTCAATTATTGAGAGACCTTTACGTCAGGGGAAAATAATTCTCAGCATTGGTAGTGTATGCCGTGTCAACGTAAATCACAAAAACTGGATATAGATGCATCCATCTGCACTTCTCGGGTCTGCATTTGGAAATCTTTTCATGCAGCTTGCTGCTCTTCTACAGATTAAGGAATGATGTCCTTAGTCCTCCTGCCCCACCCACTGTAGTTTTACTTGCCCTCTGGACATTCAGAGGAGTGTACAGTTTTCTTCTACAGGATCTCTTTTGTGCCAAATTACTTAAGTTCTTCTTCAGGCCTGTAGGTCAGCTATTTCTCAGACAGGCAAATTTAGCCATCCTTACAGAACAATTTGCCCAGAGCCCAATGCCAAGAACTTTTCTTGGTTTCTCTTATTTGTCCCCACATTCTGCACAGTTTCACTTCATGAAGGAATGGGGAAAGGAAGGGTGCAGTTGACAGATACAGAAATTCACACAGAGGTTTGGTATGCCTAACAGTTAAAGAACTTTGGTATTATAACAAAATCAAACATTCAGAAGAATTACTACAAATACAGACACGTAGCTTTTATAATTTGCTCTCTGTAATTGAAATTTTCCTAAATGTGCTTTAGCAGCACATATCAGAAACACACCCCAGAAAACACACGACATTAGTACATGACACCACCTTATCAAAGCTGGCTAAAGAGCACACAGTGCACATCGGAGGGACTGTAAGGAGAGGCGGCACTCCCCTGATCCTGGATTTTGTCTCCTAGATTAATTAATACTGCATAAATGAAAGCAGCCTGGAGGTTGCATCATACACCAAGAAGTCTACCTGATCAAGAGAGCACCTGTCTGCTCTGCCACTTTTCGCTTGGTCACACCTTGCCACAAGAATGTCTAGTGATTTAAGAGCAACCATCCCTGCTCTCTTTAATGGGATCTTTTCGCATTGAGGCAGGGGCCTGGTGGCTGCCGCACTTACTTTCGCTCTCATGTCAGCCGGTGGTGGAACGTGCAGCAGCAGCACCAGGGGAGGAGGAGGAGAGCGGCAGTCTCTGCAGCTGACCTTTCCTATGCGCGCTCAGCAAGAACTATCACCTCACTTAGGGGAAATAGCAGCGGTGTGCCGGTATGAAAATGTACCAAGGGCTTCTGTCATAAATGCCAATTAGAAAGTCGCATCTGTCACGTTTGGGCCCGTTCTTACTCCCCTTTATGGATAAATTTAATGGCTATCAGCAAAGAAAGGAAATATACTCATCAACGATTTGTGAGCAGAGAAAAGCTATATTAATGAACAAAACACATTCCCACAGAATTATAACTGCAATAAAAATAATACACAGGACACAACCTAGTTAAAATCTCAACATGCTCGATACAGAGCAAATGGCAATTGACCATCACAACATACTGCTCTCCAGCAATGCTCTGAATTCCTGCCTGACACTCATAAAAAAAACTCCAACTATGGTATCCTGTAAGATCTGATACTGTAAGATTTCCCTCTGAAACTATCTATTAGCTGAAAGAACAGATTTAAAAGAAACAGAAAATTCACAGTTTTGCTGAGTTCTCTATGGTACAAACTTCAATGCCAAAATACAGATAACAGAAACCTAAGGAAACATGTAATTGCTGCAAACCTATTCAATCTTTGCAGACCAAGGTGCAAAGTTGCCTCTTATCTGGTTTGGATGGCTCCAATCCAATGCAACTGCATGCCACAACCTAACCTTGGCTGCATAAAACACGGATCACAACAGATGTTTCTTCAGATCATTGCGAATAAATCAGGCTTGAACACTGCAGGGTGAGAATAGTTTTTCTTAAAACAGTTAAAATGAAGATGTAACTAACTTTAATTGCTGAAAATTGTAAATATCATCTTTTTGTCAGTGATAATCTTATCTTTGATGTGCTTTTCCTACTTTATTTAATAACCTTCCCAGATGTTATTTATGAATGATTTAAATGAAACAAACTCTTCCTACAAACAAACATGGCCTTGAGGAACAGCGCTAGAGGTGTCACTTCTATTCAGCAGTGAATGTCGCAATCTGCAGGAGAGCAGAGCTCCCGGGCAGTTTGAGTCTCTCTGCATTTCTCACAATGAAGCCTGAAGGCTTTGGGAAAAGTTTCTTTTCTACATCCAAGTCAATAGCCAAAGGAGAAATGGCGAGCACGTCTCAAGTATTACCTCTCTTTTTACAACAATAAGAAATAACATTCTTGATTATTTTTTTTTTAATCCA
The DNA here is from genome assembly GCF_036417845.1 of Apteryx mantelli. NCBI lineage: Eukaryota > Metazoa > Chordata > Aves > Apterygiformes > Apterygidae > Apteryx > Apteryx mantelli. The sequence goes on along the minus strand of NC_089982.1, from coordinate 15,952,211 downwards.
GTGTATCTTCTATGAGGGAAATAGAAATATTGCATTATTAAAGTGACACTGATCAACAGTCCTAGTCTGGCCTTGCAAGGTGTAAACTCTAGAGTTTATATATGGACACTGGGTAGTCTTTACCTAGTATTATGTGCCAGAGCATGGAATATTCATAAGGATTTCTTTATCTAGGTAAGGAAAAGTAAAATGCTATTTCAGCTTGACATGGATACAGAATTACACAGAAACTGTTTTTTCCACTGGAGTGATCTGCTGTAGGAGTTAGCCATATGCTTTAAATATGACTGACATGTCTCTGAATTTAATGTGTTGCCTGCTGAGTTCAGGATCTGCTGTCTATCTCTCAATGTGTAAAAAATGAATTGCTTCAAAATGATTTATTGCCAGTGAAATAGAATGTGAAAACAACAACAGAAATAGTGCTGTAAAAGCATCCTAAATTTAATAGCACTGTTTGATGAGTAAATTATTTCACAAATATAATCAAACATTCTAATTGTGAAACTTTCAGCCTTGATAAAGCTATTACATAGTCTTGAATCTGGAAGCCAGATTCATTAACTGCCACTGCTGTTAAGAAAAATGGAGATTGATACCGTTCACTCCCTGGGTTTCATTATGGCTTGTAATCCAGTACAGAAAATACAGGGTTATAATTTCACTATCTACCTGTGGAATTATCTCCCCGCTTTTATCTTTTGCTTCCCCCTTGCCTCCTCTAATGTATTTACAGAAACATCTTTAATAACAGATTTTCATTCTCCATTTCCTTCTACAAATAGGTGACTTGCTTTATAAAGCATCTGTGTACATGCTAGCAAAGGCTTAATCTGTAGAGCCATTTTAAAAATATCACAAGTTACCCTTCAAAAACATTAAGTGTAATGGATTGATATTAACATTTAATCTTTTATATATTTTAACCTTAAAAAATTAATAAAAATGTTAAAATAGGTGATAAATACTGAAGATAAAAGCTCCAGCTCACCAAGGCACTTAAGTATAAAGGTAACTGAGCATGTGAATAGTTTTACAATATCAACAGAATTAAACCTGCTGTTAAGCACAGGAGTAAGCAAAGAGTCACGTGGCATACTGAATCACACTCCACATTTCAAACAAGCAACCCAGTAAACTTTCATAAAATATTTTTCACGTCCTTTAAATGCAAAGCACAAGTACTTACCTCCTTTGGAGGGCAGCATCTGTACCATCCACACCGGGGTCACCTGCCAGAGCCATTCCTAGAGCACAGGCAGAAGATAACCAAATAAAACTGCCGGCTTTGTTTCCTGGGTGTTAATGCCAGTGCTTCTGTGCCAGCTAAAGCAATGCATTCCTGTCAACTGACTGAAAAACACCACCAGTAACAAAAACAAGTGCTACATATCAGATATTCCTTGGCTGCTAAAGCAGACCACTTACAGCAGCTCTCCGATCATTAGGCTGTTGATGGCTCCGGCTTGTAGTCACCATTACCACTGGATCCCCCCAACCTTTCCCTTTAGGGGCCTCGTATTTGGGATGCTAATCTTTGAGTGGGATACCTCTAGGCCTGTAAGTATACACAGATTAGCAAAATGGTGTTGGATCTATACTTAAGTGATGCAACAGCAAACAGGAACCAGAATAAAGCCACTTTGTTTCCTTCTAGCAATTACTGATGGTTACTCTTCGTCTACCAATTACTGATAGGGCACAAAATCACTTCCTCTGCGTAAGGTTGATTTTGCAGAAAATGGTTTGTTTGTGTTTGGTTTTAAAGGAAACAGAAGTACTGAATATGAAGGCAAGTGGTAGCTTGCCAAGTCATGATAGGTTTCCTCAACTGTTGATGAGATCCAGCTTCTTGCCAGTGCTTAAATTTACCCACAACCTTTCAACATACAGTTTTCCCTGTTTTGCAAATGTTGTAAGTCATTTACCACAGCATGCTATGTGCAGAGGAACACTGATATTTTAATGACTATTACAAAGCAGAGAGCTGGGAAGTGGGGAGGCAGAGGTAAGAATCTACTTTCTGCAGTCTTGTTGTCTTTTTAAAATACATATAGAAGTTTGAAGGGAGCCAGCTGCTGCTTTATTTGATATTCATGAAACTAAGCTCCTGTGGAGAAACAGATATTACCTATACCACAGTGTTAGTTAGGGCTCCCAAGTACATTGTGATTGATGGCACGTAGTGATAGTCAAAGTTTACTCCAAAAGACTCCAGTACAGGCAAATCTTGGAAAGAAAAAGAAATTAATAAATAAAAGAAACCAAAAACAAAAGATAAAATAAGTGAACTGATTTGCCCATAGTTATGCAGCAGGTTAACTGCAGACTTGACCATTTGGTGTTGAACTGAAAGCTAACTTGTTTGCCAGACCATAGGCATTATCGTGGCTACTCCGGCCAGTCACAGAACACTGATGACCCCGAGAGATATGCTTCTTAGCAGAAGTGTGTGTTTAAAAATAATACCTCTGATTATACAACTACCTTTCTGTATACTACACAGAACGCAAGTATTCAGCATAAATGAAAACAGGCATTGGACTTCACGAGCCTGATTCACATGCAGCTCCAAAATTAACTTCAGAAACAAGAGTTTATATCTATACTGCTGGAAATTTTTCTTTAATTTTTATACCTTGAAGGAGAAAGAGGCTGTTTCCCCTTTCTCTCTGGGACCACGTGAAGGAATTCCTTTGCAGAATGATAATACAACATCAGTGATTCTTAAAAGTACAAGAAAGCCTATTGTCACATTTGCTAAAACATGAAACATGAAGAAACTCATAGGACTCATGAATATTTTTCTTTTCTCTGTTTTATTAGATATATAGATCACCACATTGCTCCAAGAAAAAAGAACATAGGTCACTGCAATGGGTTTTGGATGTGTGACCTCTTACTGCTCAATCATTTTTCCCCTCTCCTCCCTCAGTACTACAAAGAAGAAAGCTCTATCCTCAGAGTGCAACCTTTCTGCTCTTGCACCCAGCTGCAACCACCAGAGACTTAGACATGATGCTCAGTGTAAGATGCTAAGTTTAATATTCAAAGGTAAATTTAACAAGCAAAACCCACACAATTTGAAATCTGGAATTGAATTTCACCTTCTCTCATTAGGAGAGAGGGATTGGAAAGAGCATGGAGGGTTTCTTTCCAAATACACTTGCATAGGATTAAGGCTGCCTCTACCAAGAAAAGTGACCTGGATCTCCCAGTAGTACTCCAGCATGGTTTGTACACAGCAGCAGTGGCTATCCCAGGCATATCACTAGCTCTGTCATCGCAGAGATCTAGCAAACGTGACTGCGACAGAGGGGGAGCTCTGCCACATTTGTTAGTGCAATGTCTGCACATGTCACATCTAAGTGACACGAACTATGCATAGCAGATATTGACAGCGCTATTGTACTACAGCACTACTTCTGTATCTGAGTTACTTCCTCAAATACAGGAATTACAGATTAAATGCAGGATTTTAAAACAGGTTTTTAGCTTGAAAAGTGTATCTACTTTGTTCTTTTTTTTTTCTTCCAGCTTTTGCTCTATAGGTGAGACTCCACAGAGCCTGTGACAACAATTAAATTCTTCATAATTGTAGTTTTGCAATTTCCTTTCTTTGTTCCATTATATTTGACTCTGAAGTCAGACTTTTTACTTTGCTTTACTGTATTTTAACCACTTCAAAAAGAAAGGGAACTCAAAAATTAAGTTTATTAATTATCTATTAATAATTATTTATTAAATTTATATTACCCTCATAGGAAACTTTGGTGGTCACATAACAAGAACCAAAGCTTTTCTCTTGCAGTTTTTTCCTGGGGCTTTCAAGCTAAACAGCATGCCCAGCTGAGTTCAATTCCCCCAAGCCAACAGGTCTAGCTCATTGTAACTCACCTCAGCTTTGCATAGTTTCATTTACCAAGTATCTCCCCCTGCCCCCCTCTAGCTATTAGGGGGAAACACCATTTACAGAACAGTATGTGAAGTTCTTTAACAGGAAGGTGAACAGGCAGGCGGCAATTCCTGCTCTCTTCCTTTTTAGGCCTCATTCAGCAAATCCAATGCTGTGATCTTTCTGTCTGCTAACATGAATAAAAGGCTGACAAAAAGTGCACCAAAAGCAACACCATCAGAACTGGAAAAGTTGTCCAGTACAGGATTTGCTCAAGAATTAAATATTTATTAGAAGGGGCAACATCTAAGGACTACAGATGCAGGCAGACTCCTGTTTCCGTGACCAGCTGACTTCATAGCCCTGGACAAGATGACAGCAGGAGCAGCATGGGAGTTGCTCCCACCCTTCGAGGCACCGTGTGCATTCAGATGCGCAGATGGAGCTGTGCTGCAGGCTGGAGCACCCCTTCCCCTGCCATACGAGCCCACAGCCCAGCCCTATCCTCTAACCTGGTCATACGTCGGCTTCCCCCTTCCACAGGGCCAGTCACAGCTAAGAGGACTACTCACCACCACAACCACCACCACCACCACCACGCACACCAAAACTGCAACCAACTCACCTTCTCCTTCCACATCCCCTCCCCAAGAAGCAATCAAAACTCAAAGAGCAGACAGGGCCCCTCTGAGCTGCCTGCAGCATCTCACTTGAGCTTCTACACTCCCCCCCCCCGGCTTCCTAACTTATCTAACCTACTCCCAGGTGTGGCAAATTAGGGGTAATTGTGACCCCAGGCCCCCAGTGAAGAGGGAATCTGCCCTTTCTCCTGGTCTGGAAAACACATGGTAAATGGAGAGAGAAAGGCTGACTATGTCTAATGGGACTTTTATTGTTTCAGGCATTGGATTAGAGCAGCCACCATCTGTGTAAAGGGATCTGTTAAATCTTTGCCATGCTGTACCTTTTACCAAATGGTTCAAGACTAAATATGCACTAAATATCTCCCCAGACTGAAGCTAGGACTTGTAAGCATACAAGTTTGACCTTTTATGGCTTGATCGAAATGACCAAGTCCACTATCTCAGAAGCAATACTGGATAGCTGAATCTTTGGCTTACCACTAAAAAGGGACAACATGCTATACTATGGGTATCAAGGCACTAAAGTAAATTTTAAATGACTGAAATAAGTTCTGTGTTTGTCTTTAACCTCCTATCACTAACCATGCTGTATTAACATAGTGCTTTCAGCCCATGGAAGTCTTGCAAATAGTATTAGAATACAATGGATGTCATACAGCAAATAGCAATAATAAATTTTGATGGCTTTAATAATTTTCAATACAAAAAAAGTCCCAAATAAATGTATCAATATATGTATGTTTATTAGCATTACTAATCTTAGAAAAAAACTGCAATGTCTGAGTCAGATGTAACTTCTTCACAACATCTCTAACACAAAATGCTTTTAGCAATAATAAAGAAACTGATTTTCTGAAGTGATGTAAGAACAAGCTTTTATATATAAAAAAGACATAAAGATAGATGGATATGGATGGATGTGTAGGTAGATACAGACAGATAGATGAACTCATACAGGCAAGGACATCCTCCCAGAAATGAACAGCCAGATCTGGAGTTGCAATCAGCTGTGTAATGAGAGGAAGAAAATTTTGTCTCCTAATATTCAAATGTGGGTACTAGAGCTTGAATGATTAGAATTCTGTATTTTGAAGGGATACAAGTAAAGAAAGGGACTTCCCTGCTTTGCTTTGTGGGAAGGCTGCAAGCTTAGCTATTAGAGCAGCTTTGAGTAAGGGGAAAGAAGAAAAGCTTATAAAATTACCTCCTGCATTTCCCTGGCAGTTTGCTCTACCCCAAAGTCAATCCCACCTGCTTTGTTGAGGGAAGTCCTCCCAGATCAGTACTTCACAGGGTGGAAGAGCTGAACACCTTTAAAATATTGGCCTTGCCAGTGTTATATTGATACCATGGACGATATGACATAATACTTCGTGTTATACTATTGTGGGGGAGAACCCACATAAACTATCTGAATAGGTTTGCTCCTCTTCTAAAAATGCCTTCTTGTTCTGCAGAAGGGGAATGGGAGGAACTGTACAGACCTGGTTTTCACCACGGTGGTTCCAGACAACTTGTGGGTGGCAATTTGGCAAAGGAAAATGTGTTTCCTTAGAGACACAAAATATGGCACAGCATTACATCTACCCACCCAACAATGGAGGTTAGAGATGGAAAAATATATTCATTCTTTTATTCCCTATTTGGATATACAACTGTGGAAATAGCAACACAGAAGGAACTATGTTAATGTATTTCACATGCTTCCATAGGGTTATTTTGTATGTCTTCTAGAATAAAGATACAGCAAGGTACTGTTCTTTGACTAGTTGATAAAGAAATATCAAAGTAGAAATTGTTAGAAAAATCCCAGAATTAAATAAACAATCAACCATTTCTCTATTATGTTTAGCAATATTAACCATTCACACTAAACCACTTGTTTTCAATTATCTTTTCAAGGAGGAATAAGAAATTTCCTGTGTTTCTTTAGAGAAGTAAACCAGATTAATGCAGTAGCACTTAAATATTTTCACAAATAAATATGAGAATGAAACACCCCAAACCCGTGAGCTAAAGAACTTGTGAGATATTAATAAATAGAAATAAGAGTAATACTTCAAAATTACATGCTTTTGTATGTAGCTTAATATGCATAAGATTTCTAATAAATGTTATGAAGTCTAATCATTACAACCATGCCAGATGCTGGATTGTACAGGCAAAGGTTGGTTTGAATGTGCTGTCATGTTAGACATACTTGCCAATATTAAACAGACTGTGACTACTATCTGTGCATTTGTCTCTCTCTAGGGCATTTTTTAGAATTTTTTTAATTAGCTTTTGTTTCCAAGCAGTGCTTTCATTTTTCTTCTAAAGCTTTTGTTTTTCCAGGTTTTATCGAATTCAGATTAGGTTCCACATTTCCTATATTCATTACAATAAGAATATGAAGCTTTTAATAATATATGAAAATCAGCAATGACAAGTATCTTACAGTGTTTTCGAATTCAGTTAAGAATGAAACAGTTTAATGGTTGCTTTCTTTTATTGTTTTAATTTTGGCACAATCTTGTAGAAAGTGTTTCTCATTAGAAAACGCAAATAATGGGAGGCTATGAAAAATGAATGAGGGGTTGAGTCATGATGACAGAGAGCATACTCCATAACATAGGTGCCAATTGTAAGAACCTCCAGCCAGCAGCTCACCATCTCATAAAACTTGGATCTAAAACAGTTTACTCTACTTTCCCTGGTTAAGGTATAAAGCACTCATCCAAGACTTGTGCTTATTTGTTGTTTACTCTATTTCTCTTTATTTTAGGGGTAAATGTTAAGTTAAAATAAGAGTGAGCATATTCCATATGCTGCCAAGAGGATACAAAACTAAGTGTGGCTGGAGTATAGTTTAGCACGATCTATATCTTCTCTGAGCCCAGAGAGCCTATCGTGACTCTCTGAGACCAATGTGTAAGCTCTACCAATTTAGACTGAGTCTCTGCTCTGAGACTGAGTCTATCAGTCATAGCTAATTTCTTTATCTCTTGTAATTTTTCCAGTTGACTTCAGTTAGGGCAACGAATGATGTAGGTTCATACCTACTGTTTTGTATTGGCAGTCAGATTTAAATGAGGGGTTACAAACCAGTACAATTTTCCACCAACTAAAGTAATCAAGCAATTATCATTTACCTTCACAGATATTACCAGTGGGTTGATCAAGTAACAATACTCACTCTTTTGTTATAAAAAATGATGTTTATTATTGGTGTCTCATTGCCTTTCACAGCAGGGTTTCTCATCCTATTTTGGCATAATGACTGAGCCGGTATCAAATTTTAAGAATGAATGTTGTCATTATTCACTACAGTACTGCACTGAAGCTTCACTAGAAAGCAATAGAGAACTGAATGTATATTTTAAAGACCCTCATTTTCCCCTAAATGCTTGAATTAAGTTGCAGACTGTGGTTTTCTGAGAATTGAGTTATGTCCTAAAGCAATGCTCTGTAGAAAAGTGCATTATGCCTGGAAATTGGGCTCTGATTAGCCTGTGAGTTTTCTAATACAGGCTACTGATTTTCTGCTACTGTAGCTGCCATTGGATTTTGTATTTTGGCATGGGGATTCTATCTTTCGCATGAGAGAATGATGAATAGTCATCTGAGTAGCTCCAAGCACATACTTATTTCCTCTTCAATAAGAACAACAGTCAATATCATTTAGGCACAGAAAAGCATCACTACAACACAACAAATCTAAAGGAATGCTTTCTTTTTATTGCTGATTCTACCTACTAAATTGCAGCTCTTTCACAAGCTTAAAATTATTTGTGCTGCTGCTGTGCTCCAGTGAACAGGTACAGTTAAGGGATGGGCCCTCAAACCTACTAAGATACTAAAGCAGATTCCAAAAGGGACACAGTATGTAAGGAAACCATGAAACAGCAGCAGGCCTAAAACTTATGAATCTCACTCAGATTTGATTCTCCTTTTAATTTCAACAACCCAAAAGTAGTCAACCATGTAATACCAGAACACTGTACATGCAAGAAACGCTATGAGTCTTGGTTAAACGCTTTTAAAGTTGTTGGTTTTTTTACTGAAAAAAATGGCAATTTATTGAAACTGAAAACTTTGAATCTCAGCTCATTTGATAAATTTTGTAACTTGAAATTTTTATTTGTCTGGAGAAAGAGTTTGAAACTGGTAAAACATCCTGTTTTTACATTGTCAAGATGAAATACTGGGGGGATAATTAATAGACTTGACTTTTCTTTTCCAAAGTTCTAATAAGCCAAGCTTTCCCTCTGGTTAAAAATGAGGATGGAAAAGTTCAAAATTAAAATAAAATCTTTTGAAATGGCCTAAATGAAACATTTTTATTTTTAGCATACAGAAAGATGCTTAATGACTTTTTTTGTTGATATCTCACAATGTACCTCATGGGAAAAAAAGTTAACATTTAGCAGTTAACATTTCTGAACACTCCATATCTATAAGTAAGCATAACTTAGAAATGAGTTTATGATTACAAGTTTCCATAAAATTTGTAAGATTTACTGTGTTCTTTGATCACAACACATGAGTAAATCTTTCTTGCTAGTCACCTAAGTCCTGATCCCATGGTCGCTGCAGTCTAGGAAAGATCCTTTGGCTGAAGGGATTGATGAAGCCCAGAGTGTCTTATAGAGTATTTTGAACCAAGTCATTGCGCAACTTTGTAAAATAGAGCAGTAAGTGTATATCCGCTTCTAAATTATCTATCTTGCTAGCCTGACATATTCTAAACATGGTCACAGTTAAGGTAAATTAAACACTGGGTATCAGACAATAATAACACTCAGTGACCAGCTTCAGCCTTTCTGACCGTTCTGGAGTGGGAATCGCTAGCCAATGTCTCACAGATACTAAAAGCTCAGGACCAGGCACATTGTTCCCAAAATGGCGAAAGACTATAATTTCCATCAGTTCAAATAACAGGGTAGGGTATGACGTGGAGAGCAATTGCCCTCTATGGAGCTACAGTCTATGGAAGCTCTGCAGAACTCAATGCTCCCTCGTGCAACATAACAGGCTTTTCACCAGCTTTGCCTGTCTGAAGTACAGAAGAGAATCTGGTACTTCGATCCAGTATAATAGTTATATTTGCAAACACAATGTTTTGAAATTTTTTAACATCCAGATTACAACCATAGAATAGAATGGTATGTAGAATGGAAATCAGATGCAGAATGGAAATCAGACGCAAAAGCTATCTGTAGAAATCCTCTCAGTCTGCCCAAGAGTAAGACCCACCTGTCGTCTCTGCAGTCTCTATTCCAATCACGCATGATGCCCTAGATATGCATAGCTCATGGCTTCCTCCACCTACAGCCCTTTTCCCTACAAAATCCCTGATTTTCAGGGCAGGACAGCTCCACCTGAGCTAGACTGGGCCGACATGGCACACTTGCATACTAATGACATTGTTTTGGGTATTATGGTAATAGATAAAACATGCAAAGAGGCCACGAGATCTACATACCTGCCAAAACGTACTTTCAGGGCTCTGACTCCCAAGAAGAACTGGATAATAACTAGAGCTGAGTGAATAATGCAAACATTTTCTGTTAATATTGATCTGAATTTTTAAATGAACCCATTCTGGCTGTTGTGGCACCTATTTAGCAGTCACTGGAGCCAGTGTCTTTTCAGCCAGGGAGAGGGATGAGACAAAAATATTAACTCCTTCTAGTCCTCCACCCTTCAGGTGAGATCGTCTGGAAACTAAGGTCTGTTTTTCACAGCAACTCCATGTCCCTTATAAACTAAAACTTCCCAATATTTTACTGACCACTGATATTCTCGTATCAGAATGTTGTTATACCTCTGCCATTTACATCTAAGTATGAAGTAGTTTGGAACAATAGTAGCTACTAAATTTCTAATTAGCAACTAAACATGTATTTTCAGATGCATGCTCTGAATTAAGGGGGAAAAGGGGGGGAAAAAAACAGAAAAAGGATCACATACCTGAGTTACACACTAATTTTTGAAAAGCTTTATTTGGTAAGCTATTTAGCACGAGTGCCAGTTTGGGAGTCAGCATCTCTACCACTTGGGATCTAAGGGAAGATGGCACTGCGTAGACCAAAGTCAGTACAGAGCAGCTGACAATCAGAGCACTTTAGCGGGGGTGCAGAAAGCGGTTTCCGAGCATCTGGGACCCTACAGGCTGCACACTGCCAAAACAACGTTCCTTTGTCAGGACACATTAATCTTCTCCGTTCCCATTCCCCTGCACAGCCAGGCGGTGTGCTGGATGTGGTACCAAGAGACACCAGTAGCAGAGCCAAAGCCTGACTGCTTGCATCCTCTTTGCTTTCCCTCCTGGGAGCCTGGCAGAGCCCTGGTGACAGCAGGACGGGGACGAGGCTGCAGGGACCACAGCTCTTCCTTGTGCAAGTGATGGATGGGAAGTCAGAAAGACCCCCTTTCTTCAGAAGTGCGCTGCACACTGGCTACAGGCCAGGCAGGACTCAGCAGGGTAGGTGTTTCTTTTTTAGGACAAATCTTTTCAGGCTTTGTTTTCTGTTGGAAAGCTCTGCTGCACACATATCTAGTGCAATATTTCAAAAACAGTCTGCTAGAAGAAAATGTGCGCTTGACATAAAGGAAACTCTGCAGTACCCTTTGATATGTCAAATTATATCAGTGAATATCAACAACACTCTCCAAAATACAGCATGTTTTTAGTACTCAAAATTCCTGGCAGGAGTGTGCCAAAATTGCTATGAACAACTTGCTAAAAAATAAAATAATTAAAAGGAGTTTTACAGATGGTTTTTTAGCCCTGCCAAGTATCATGGTAAATTATCTGTGTATATGTGTTGTTAGGCTACTGAAAGTCAGAGCCTCAGCTAACCTAAATCAGTGAGTCATAGTAAAGACAAAGCAATTGTTTTCTTTTATGACAGAGGAAAATACAGCTCAGGATGTTTTGCCTGCTCTCCTCCTCCTCCCAGTGGAACCTGGATTGGTTGGAAAGATGAGCTGGTACAGTTACATTGAATTATCTGAATACTGAGCCCAGGCAGATTGCCATTATATGATGGGTTTCTCAGACAACCTATCTGTAGAAAATGATGTCATGGTATCCGCTATTCAGTGCAAGGATTTAGATTAACATTGATTCACCCTTGACTTTGGACAAAGTACTTACAAATAGCGAGTTCTTCATTAGGACTTTCTCAAGGGCTTGTTAGCTGTTGCTTGATTGGTTGCTACCAATTGATCCCTCATTTGATCATTCTATTTGCTCTGCAATGATTGACAAGACAGAAAGCAGAAGAATGGCGCTCTTGGTCACCTTATTCCTCTTCAACAACAATGTCAAAGAGGCAGTGGTGACGGTGACAAGTCAATTTAGCTATTTTAAAATTACTAGACAACACCTACTTAGTTAAGATGAAAGGAAGTCTCTGCTCCTTAGATTTCCTATGAACTTTTTTCTTCCTAATGAATGCATTTGCACTGGAAAGATTAATGGATTATGTTTTGACACGTAATGAAAAGAACTCTCACAGTACGAAAGTTTGGAACTCATCAAGCAGCAGTAAAACGTAATTAGTTCCTAAGATGTCTAAAATATAGAACTTGAATTCATATTTATAAAAAGAACAACCCAACACCTAGCAAGTCCTTACAAAAGTGCATATGACTTAGCTGACTTTCAGTGGAGTGAATTAGAAGACTGCTTCAAACTCATACACTGAGATGCTTCACAGACAAAGTCCATTAACTATAGACCAGTGTATGCTGGAAGAAAACTGAAAAAGCATCTCCTTCAGACCAGTCACACTGCAAAAGAGCCGAGACCCTAGCCTCCTTTATGGTATAGACCCGATAATAAACTGCCTTTCAGTCTTTCTACTCATACAAAGAGGACACAAATTGATAAAAAATCGAAAGGGTAGATTTTTTTTTAATCTACTCTACAACTGTGTGTATGGATAGCTAGCATGCAAAACAGCACTCTGAGAATAAACAGGGTCAAAATACAGCAACACATTGCTACAGATCCACTGAGAACACAAGAACTATGCTCATTTGCTCCACTTGTGAATTCGGTCTACACATTATATTAGCATGAGGATTATAAAATACGGAATTCTACTGCCAAAATAAGAAATTAGATAGGGTATAAAATTATATATGGATGGTATCTAGCTGATTTATTTTCACTGCATTATTTTTGTATTCAGCAGAGCTATACCATCGTAAAACCAGTGTAACAGAGTGCAAAGTTGGCCCTACTTCTTGTTTTTATTGTATTTACACTGCAATTCCAGTTTGATGGCTGGCTGATTTGGTGGAAGAGCGACTATTTCATAATAAATACTCAGAAAATGAAAGATATATTAACATTTATCTAACTTTCACTTAGAGGAGTAAACCTGAGTTAACTCACTGAATATCATGAGATTTTCTGACTAGATTTAAAAAAAAAAAAGATGAGAAAACTGTTCAGGTAAAGTAAGGGCTGTTACAAACCTCTTTATTTGAAAGTTCAAACTAAACTTGCAGTTCTTCTAATTTTCTGTATTACAGAGAAGTCTAGCTACCCTTTTGTGAACTTAGGATTGTTGGTTTCTTTCTTATTGATATTTTTATTATCATACCTCCTGATTTATTTCATCAAGAAATGGGAGTTCAGAATACTACCAGATAGGCTGTTGTATTAATAGTTATGGCCCAAATGGAAGTAGCAAGTGACAGGATCTTGCCACAGATTCAATTTCAGCTCTTTCCAGTTGCCAGCTCAGCACAGAGGACCTCCCCAGTTTTCCTGTGTTCCTCTGCATGCCACAGAGGAAAGTGAAGAGGCCCGAGAGAGAAATTCCTCAAGGGACACAGAAAATCAGACCTGCACACTGTGCTGTTTTTCATCAACAGCCAACCAAGATCTATGCAGATGAATCCAAGACTGTATTACTGAACCTAAGGAGCCCTAGGTTTCCTGGACTCTTTAGCTGGTTCTCCATTTGAGATATTGCCTAGATTTTGCCCCTAGCTTGACATGTATGTTGGGCAGTTCCATATATAGTGTGCTATGAAATGTGTTTAGAAGTATATTCTTAAAAAGACTACCACACAAGAGAGAAGAAAATTGCTAGCTAGAACCAGTCATACTACTTCCACCATTGTAAGCCTTGTTATTAGCCCCCACTTATTATGAGACCTATGCTCAAGCTAAATAGAGCTTTACATTCTTTAAATGCTGAATCACTGCTGAAATCCGGTATTATCCTTTCTCTGTCCCTTCATTCATGTTTCCATGGCTGGATGTTTCTAATAATTGAACTTCCACAAGCTTCTAAGAATGGCACCATAGAGCATCTAACATGCTCAAAACAGTGCTTTAGAAAGAGGTTAGCACCCAAAATACATTCATGTATCTGCTGTAGTGACTCACGGGTGCTGAAATATCTCTCTAATAGTGTTTGTTAGAAAGAACATGTTTCGGAATTATGTTAAAAAGTGGTGTGCTAGTGATTAGACAGGTAGTTGAATGCTTTTGTTCAGTCTCTAGATAGACTCATAAAATGACTAAATTAGTATCAATGCTTTCACTTCTTGGCAGCACTACCTGTACTCACATCTAACACTTATTGCAAAAGTTAAGTTTGATGCTTCCTATTACTTCCCTGCAATGAATTTGTGGGATTAATTGTATAGAATAAATAGGATACCCTTATTCCAGGTCTTCCTTCCTGTTTATCCAGAAACAAACACATGCAGAAATACTGTTTTTGATGTCCAAAGATTTGCTAGACACCTGCATGACACACAACCTCAGTTAGATAAATACCTTGCTTAGAGCAACACTCTTAAAATCTAGCTCTGTTGTGTTTGTTGCAGAGAACACTGAGACACCCAGAGAGTTTAGGGCTGTTTTTTTCTAGGAGGAGAGTTTTTAATATAGTGTTGACACAAGGGAAGAAACAGCCTATAAAAGTGTTAGCAGAGAGTTACAGTGTTTGAACTGACATGAATTAATAGCTCAAGTTAACCATGATAAAGAATTCTGCGGTTACTGTTTAATGCACTGAAAGGTCAAAAATGCTTTTCATTCTAAACCTGTTGTAGTTTACATCAAAGTTTAGCAAGAAAGGTCAAAGGTCTCATAAAAGCACGAAAAGCTGTTAGCTGAGAGTAAAGACCTGCCTCCTGATCTTATTGTCCTGTAAATAGTGCGGCCTTTTATTTGGCAGGCTAAGCAATGATCTTCAACATCACTTACAAGGGCTTTTTATTTATATACATCTCTGACTATTAACATCCAAAACAATTATATACTGTGTCATATTCTCACACATAACGCAAGCATAAAACAAGCCTATTGCTCATGGAAAAGCTAGTATGTGGTATATGCACAAGGGTTTATAAAAACAAGAAGCATTACTAAAATGAATTACAAATGCAATTAATGTCTCTATAGACATATTTGGCAATAGCTGTAAATTGGAGAAAAACTGCAACAAGCCATGAAAGCCATAAGTACAGAAAAGAGACAAAATGAGAGACTGAATGCTGTAAAATGGTCAAGAGAATAATCCAAGGGTTGATTTATTTTAGCAGCTGTGTTTTGTAAGTGCTATGGATCAAGCTGTACTTATTGCAGCTAGCCCGGAGGACTTTAGTCCTTTCTTTGAAGGCTTGTCATTTCTTGTGTTTCTTCTCCCTCTTTTTTTTTTTGGTAGGGCTTGTTTTAATTTTAAACTCTAAACTCAAGTTTTTAATTTTCAGGCCCAGATGTTCTGAAAGTACAACTTCAATGACATTCAAGCCCATGTATAAAAGTCTGGTTGTCCCAAAAACTCTGGTACAAATTGCACCACTGGATAAAAAACAACAGCAACAACAACAACACAACAAATAAAATATAGGCAAATAGCAGGCTGACAACAGCATTTATGCTAAAGAACAAGATTTTTCAGGAGTACATCCAAGTGGCAAAAAGAAAATCTGTAGCTGTGCTGTTTGAATTACAACTGTTTGATGCTAATGAAACATGCAAAGTCTTAATTTAAGAAAGTTTTGTCCACACAGGTTCATATATGACTATCAGGGTAAGAAATACATGGGCATCATACAGATAGTGCCAAATATAGCAAACCCAGCAGGTAGTTGGTCAAGTAGTTCAGATGTTTCTCAGCTTACAGTCTGTATGCCCTCAGACTGCACAGGAACGTGACCATCTCTGTTAACAATATTCCCTGGCAAAATTTTGCCTGCTCCAGATAGTCCTGCCCCTGGAGCGGTCCTGAGGCCAGTCTGGCAGTTAGGCTTTTCTGGGACCACCCATCGCAAGTGGGAGTTTGCATGCAGCCACCCCGTTTTGGAGGGGAAGGCAGTTTATTAGACATGGGCTACTGCACGCTAGTTGGTCTCAGTGCCTGGAAATGCTCTGATGCATGTCAAATTTACATCAAAGCGTAGCCCAAGGGATTGCTTTGTGAAACATCACGAGGCACTGTGAAATTTCCATACAGGCAAGCAAGGAAGAAAATGAAACATGAAAAGATTAGCCTGATATTTATTTGGCTGTAAAGGAAAATCATCCTGGCAACACTCCCCCTACCCTGGCTGAATCTGACTTTCTATCTTCTCCTAAATTCTAGTCACTTTGTGGAAATGGTGCTTGCATCTCTGCTACACACTGCAGGAGCAAGGGGGAGCGGCACCAGGAACTCGTCGTGACTCATCTCGGCACAGCATTTCAGTACCTCTCCCAAACATTAAAAAATAAGAAAGCATCGGGCTTCTCCATCCCTGCTTCACCAAGAATGCCTAATGCTTCACAGATGAGAGAGGGGGTTGCACCCTCACCTATTCTATTGCAGCTTACCAGCAAACATCACCTGATGTGTGCTCCCTTCAAATAAGAAGGAGCTGCCAGAAGCTTTGGTACAATTAAACTGCTTCAGCATCCCAAAATTTCTTGAATGGAGTTTCCAGCCTGTACTGAAGAACATCGGCTGTGAAACTTTTCTTGTAGACCAAGCACAAGCAAAGCAGGAATGTCCAAACATAATAATCAATAGCGCTCTTTGGTAATTCTGTGTTTTATCAGCCTGTAGCACTTAACTGAAGTCTAGCCACTTCAGAAATCTAATGCTCTGTACATTACCCAGCCTCTCTATTCCCTAAGATTGCCAGGGCATTAAAAAACATACTGAAGCAATGCTTGACTTCAGCCCAGCACAGACAAACACACGCTGCACATGAAGGATGTTCTCATTCATCACCCCATTTTAGCAGTGCTCAGTTAAGCAAAGACATGTTCTCTCTCACTGCTTCCTTTTATCTCCTCTTTCTGATGTGCAGGAGGCTGCCTGATGCAAGTTTTCTTTTTCCTTTCTTTTTAAGGTAACTTCAAAACACTTTCCAAGCAGGTTCCTACACCTCAATTAATCCAGGTGCAGCAGATAACCAAGTACCTTTGTACTGGAATGGAGCTCAGCTGGTCTGAAAATACTGCTCTAATTGTGCATAACATTGTTTCTGATCATCGCCCAGGACTGAAATCCCGTTCTTCACAGGACTCCCATGGATATAGACCAATGATTTGAGTGGGTCGGGATCAGTCTCTGTATGGATGCAAATGGTAGTGTATTGAATAAGGGGTGCTGCTAGGGCTCTCACTTAAGAATGAAAACAATCTGTGCACAGGTAAATATATCACTATAGGTGACATAGGTGTAGCACATAAAATCTAACAACATAAAAACAAAGTCAAACAAGGTCAACTCATCAGAACAAATGCTTTTCACATGGTATTAACAATTTGCAGAGAATGAAAGAGAACACTCTGCTACACTTAACATAAGCAATATTCCTTTTAAAAGAGTAGTTAAAACGGTATTTATGGTAACATAAAGCAGTCACTGATTTGTAATCTATCTAAACTCATCTTTCTGCGCACAAAACAACATCTATTTATTCTAGTCCTGGGATCCCACAGCTCAGCTTACAGTTGCCTTATCTGTACAGTACTTTCTTCTGAGGGAGAGCACAAGGTGGGTTACCAATGTGTCCTGAAGTAGGTCACCAAAAAGTAGAATGCAGCAATGATGGCTGTAATAGTGCAACGGTGGAGAAAGGAAAGAAAGAAAGAAAGAAAGAAAGAAAAGGCAGAAGAGAAGAATGGAGAAAGGGTCCTTCGAATCAGCTACAAGTTTCTGTTAACGTCTATCTGTTCATCTGTTTTTTTTATCATGTCAGGGAAAATTCTGTGCAAAAGATAAAGCTTAATCTCTTCATCCACTGTTTCCTAGGGATGGAAGCATTTTCCGTCTCTTCTTTCCTTACTGTTCTCCCAGTAATGTGTGTTATTTTGGATATTAGTTAAGTGGTATGAAACAGTTAAAAAAAAATGAAAATTACAAAACAAGTGGTAAATTATAATGTCACCTGCATGGTTTTAATTACTGCATCTTACACAGCAGTCATCATCACTGAATTGCGTAATTCTGAGTAGTGATTTACAAGTGGATTTGAATAAGCTTGTAGCAAAAATTCTGAGACACAAAGCTATTAACAGTATAACACAACATTTCTTAATCTCTCATCTATGAAATCCATTCCTGTCCAACAGATAAAGGGTTTCGATAATATTATTTTGAAGGAAAGAGACTTATCAGTGAATAAATCCTTCATCCTCTTTTTATTGGTTTCAGTCACAGCTACTATCACATCTGACCCTTTCAGTACCTACAGCAGAATGTTATCTTAAATTGGATATCAACAGATTACAGAATTACGACTTTCGTGAACCAAGTTTAAATTGCTGAGGGGGGTTTTGTTTTCTGTTCTTTTTTTTTTCCTGAGCTGAACAGATCTAAGGAAAAAAAATACACGAACACACAACATTCAGAAACAAGAAGCCTGGAATCAGCATGAATTACTGTGCTTTAGCCGTGTTACAGTCCTTGCTTCCTGGAACTGTAGCCTTAAGACGATGGCAAAAAATTGAACATGTAGCCAGTAGTGATACTACATTAATAAACTCCAAAGAATTTGGCAAGTATGAGGCAGATCATTTATGGCAAGGCTAACAACTTCTGCCAAAGCTCGCAAGCAGTCCAGGAAGCGTCCCTAGGGCTAAAGAGGTGAAAAAGAGCTTTGATGATTTCCCTGGTCTTTGATGTCGAACAGCGCAGACCTGGATGTGTGTGTTCTCTTCTTTAATGTTACACAGGAGAAGTGTTTTCCTACCAACTCTCAGGGCAGTTCCTGAGACCATCTTGTGTGGCATCTTCACAAATTAAAATTAAAATGAAAGCAACAACAATGTCAGGAAAGAGAAGCCACGGAAGACCAAAGCCAGAGACCTTTACTCCTGCTGGGGAACATGCTGTTCAGAGAGTATTCTCACTGACAAAAAAAAAAAAGAGAAAATCCACACAAGCCTTTGCCAAGCGAGGTACAATCACAGTATGAAGCAGAGTGGGAAATGTCACCGTGTTAAGTGTTCAGCCCTGCCCAGGACAGACCCAGAGAGCTGTGCGTAGAAGCATGGTAAAATAGTGATGAGCCGGACTGGAATTTCTACTGCCCAATAGTGAAAATCAGGTTAATCCCTTGCTTCCCTTCCAAGGATTGCAATTAAGCTCAGGACTTCTCAGCTATAATCTTTTCTCTGCCCGTTCCTTGCCCTTTTTTGTTAGCCTCATTTCCCGTTGCGGTGGGCTTACGTGATTACGCTCAGTGTGTGTCTGTGCATGTGCGTCCCTGTCTGCATTTGTACGTGTGGGCTTTGTGCTCCCAGACCGGTTCCAGCCCAGTTGGACAGAACACGAGAGGTCTCAAGGATAAATGAAGTTGTGCAAGTTTAAATACAGCATACAGCAGGCGGCTGTGTAGAGATGCCCTGGCAGGGGAAGGATGACAGCATGACCTCAAGCTCACTGACCATTAAGGAGACAGGAGAAAGATCTGGTGTGTGCCCAAACCATGGAAAAGGCTTCAGTTAGAGGTTACCCCTTACTACACTAAGTTTACTTAATTACAAATCATAGATATAAAGTAAAATCAGGCTTTACTGGTTCCAGTCTCTCCAAAGTAACTTGTTTATTTATTTATTTATTTTTTTACTTCACAGAGCAATCCTGAATGAGGCCTGATATTTATTGCTGCTTCATATGAGGGACTACACCTTAGGCTCAAAAGTGCAAACCATAAACACTTACAAGAACAAGGTCTTTGGCTCAAGGGAACTATTACAGTATGATAAATGTTTGCCAAAGTTAAGAGGGGGCTAAATAATCTGACCATCATTTAATTTCTCTTGTGCATGATTGTTGCCTCCATATACTTGCCTCAGAGCAAAAACAATTTGCATTTCATTAAGGATTAACAAGATCTGGTGTGAAATCCAGGCCCCACTGAAAATATTAGGAAAATTTCCTGTGATTTGAATTTCATCCAATGAATCCAAAGGATACTATCCACGTACAAAAGATGTTTCCTGTTTCTTACAAGTGTAAATACTCTTGCTCCAAACAAGTAAATAGTGCGAGCTGGTAGGCAAAACACTGATTAAGGTTTTTAATTCTGGACTTGCATTATTTGCTGTCGAAGACAAATTATGGTTCTGCATTTTACATGACAAGTATAATGCTACTGGACAGTAATTAATTTCTTTCTGTTTGAACCACATTGAACACGAAATAAAAGCTAGCTTTGAAAAATTTAGTGAGATAAGGAGATAATCTAGTAAAAAATACACCCATAGCCTTAAGAGCAATTTTTTCTACTGATAAAAGCTTATTGTAGGCTTATGCGCTATACTTAGAAAGTACAGCCTTGTTTTTAGATATATGGCATGTGTTCTAGACCTATTTGCATCACCAAGGGTTATGGGGCACACTTGTCACCTCTGAAAATCCAGGGAGCTGTGATAAAAGGACAAATACAGAGACAAGTAAATGAATCATATCCTATGTAATCTACACTTTCAGAGGGGGGAAGTAAGATTAAATTTACACCATCCTTAGTCTCAGAATCTGTTATGTTAAGTTACTTACTTTACTCTAACACCATTCACTGCTCACTTCCTGCCTAAGTGTTTGGGCTTCTCACTGCAGTGCAGCTGGGACAGCTCCTAACAAGAACGTGCGAGGTGATATAACAACTGCCATGCTTTAACTTACAATTAATTTAGGATTTAACCTCTTCTCTAGATTCCACACAAGTCTGTTGTCCAAATTCAAAGGTAACACGCGCAGATACACAGGCTACAGAATAAGCAGTTACGGGAGTGCATATTAAAATGAGTCAGACTGCACCTCCTGAAAATATATGAGACAGCACTCCCCAACTGTATTTTTCTGAAAGGCAGTGATTTCCCTAGAAAAAATATCCAAATTCATCATCAAGTAGGTTAGTGGTGAAATTTTCCAGAGCTAGTGACAGGCTTGATCATCAAGGAAATCCTCACTCTTACCCTCTTTCAGGCCATTATAACTATTGCATTGAACAAAATAGGTTAAGATGCTTTTCTCTGGAGTGGTTGCTTTACTAAAGATATTTGATTTCCAGAAACACACAAGAGTTCTTCTTCTTTATATCAAATGGTTTGAATGATTAGGCTAGGTGCCAGGCTGGGATATTTGGAGATTTATGTCTTTTCCTCGCTCACAGACAGGAAGACTTTATGCAGCCATCCCCTCACGCTGACCTATTCATTCGTCTCACCAAATGTGGCCAAGAGGCTTCTTCCAGGAGACAGAACATAGCTCATACTCAATTCTCTTTTGTCAGTGGCCCTCTCAGACGTTCGGATGAACAAGAGTACTTGTCCTGATGGTGGCTGTTGATTAAAAGCAATTCAACGATACGAACAAACCTGACAACACTAATTTGTTTCATACAAGCCAGCCCGAAGCTTATCTTCAATTTCTGCCAGACCGGGGCAGATTTGAACTGGCAACAAACCAGTAAATGACTGCACTTCAAAATACCCAATGGCAACAAACCAGTAAAAGACTGCACTTCAAAATACCCAAGCCACCCAACTCAATGCTGAAGAACATATTTTTGTTTGTTTGTAATTAGTTATTTTTAATAAAGAAAAAATAAAGATTCTGAACACTGCTCTTCCTCCCCTTGATCTATTTGTGACTTTCTGGCAGCACAATACCTCTAAAGCAGTTCAGATAGGAAAAGAATAAAATAAATGGCTTAGAAATTACTTCTTTTTTTTTTAAATCTAATCTGCAGTTCAGGAGTTCTAATAATTGCATGCCAGATGCAAAATAATTACGCTTATGCCTGTTTGTAAGCTGGAGGATAATGGAAGTAATGACAACCTGAAGCTCTTCAATTATAAGGAAAAGATGGACATATCAATTCAGAGAGGGCTGGATCTTGTGCTAGACTGAATATCATTCTGGCATATTCATATGGCCTGAGGAATTCACCTTCAGCTATGAGCACAGTATGTGTATGGTTAGAAGAGGTCTAGTCAAAAAAACTAATCGTTCCTGTATGCGTACTGGGTAAAAGATGCCAGAAGGAACTTCAGAACCCAAGCAAAGCAGTTATCAGGTGAAAGAAAATAAGAATCTCTTTTTCTCTACAATAAAAAATAAATGACACTAGCAGAATCAATTGGTACAGGTGGAATCAATCAAGGTTTCCCATGCTTGTCTTCATTTTCAAGCTTGCACCCGAAATCATTGAAAACGTGCCTGAAGTTTCAGGAAATTAACTCATTTCAACATTTCATTGAGGAAAGCTGCTTTATCTAAGGCTCTACTTGCTGCTTTTGCTCTCCCTTACCCTGCTCCCTCATCTAAGCAGCCACAAGTTCCCTGGCTTACTCTTTGCTGCGTATATGAGATCCTTTACCCTTACTCCAAAACTGATCATAAACAGTAAGTTACTCCTAACAATCTCCTAGTCCATTAAGGACAATCCTGATGTCATTAAGATAGGGCTTCTTTATTACTGCCCTCCAAGCATCAGTGCTGATAAACAGAGAGCCAAAGGAGGCAGAAAGTGATTCCTCCAGTCCTTGGTAGCTGTGATAGGCAAGGGAAGAGCATTAGGCTCACGACACAGCTGCATGGCCTGGACTGTAAAAAATAGGAAGAGGCTTTTTCCTTTCTAGACATAGGACGCCGTGAACCTCAATGGTGTAATTAAAGAAAAGAAAAAAAACCCAAAAAACTAAAAATGTCCCTCTTCAAAGCAAAGAAAATGAACATGAAACAGAAGTAACTTTATCTGTGCAAAGATATGAAGTCTGATCATTCAATTAAAAATAAATCAGATAATACACTCCAAACTGATTCCAACGAATTAGTATTCAGGAGTTTCCGATTAATTGCTGCCAGCCAGCCAGAAAACATAACTGTTGTGTAGTGTTAATTTTCTTTCAGAAAGAAAATTACACTTCCAAGGAAAACATTTCCTGTGCCTTTAGCACAGTTACTGGAAGTGTCTTATTACACAAGGTTAAAACAACTGGCATTCTGCGCTAAAGAGACAGATCAGATGAGTGAGAGGAGCTGGGGGAGAAGACGGAAGTGAAAAGCTGTCTCCTCATCTAGGTCTCAAACCATAAACAGCAATTGAAACTTCAATCCTGTCATCTTTCAGATAAATACCTGGGGGGTGGGGGGAACTATAAGAGGTGCAAATAGTTTTTCTCATCAATAGAGATTAGATGATCTGCTTGGATGGACTTAATAACCAGACATAAAATAACAGAGAATTTCACCAAACTTTGCAAATATAAGTATAATCTGCAAACAGTATTACATTCATCTACAGCATTATTTGTTCAGGACAGTAACATTCATGTTACCCTTTTGGAGAACAAACAGGAATGCTGGATCACACAGCCACAGAGGAGATGCACGGCCTCTTGTGCCAGAAGGTAGTTTGAGGGCTGGACCCAAAATGCAGCCTGAATTAGCACACAGCACAGTTGAGTCCTCAGGGAGCACAAAAGGCAAGCCCTCGCTGCTGAAGTTCATTCAGCAAATAGTCAGTCAGGACCCTTCCCAGTTAGAAGAAATGTCCTAATGAAAATCTGAGGCACAAACAGGGACGGGGCAAACCTTAATCATCCTGGGATAGCTATTGAAAAGAAGTCTGACTTTTTCACAACACTGTATTAAGTACTTGGACCCACATTTGCATTGAACCATCAAGAAAAGAACTCTGTCAAAGGTAAACAAAATCATTTCTATCATTTCATTAATGATAACATTACATTACACTTTTACAGTGCTTTATTCTGTCTATTAAATGACTTGCAACTTTACCTGATTCAAAAGCTTGTTCATTGTCACACAGTCAACTGCTACAGCAATGTGGCTCAATTGCATTAGAGATGATCTCTTAGCATCGCTACTGCTTGCATTTCCAAGCATACTCACTGTATAATCAAGATATGCTATATAATCATTATACAAAATACTTATACACTCCATGCACACTATAGACAATGTATATCGTATAATCATCTATTATATAACCTTTATACTTCACCACAGCCCACTGAAAAATGCTTGCTTTCTCCATGCACCCATTCTTCTTAGTCAGAATAGCCAAGCAAGTTCTTTTACCAGAAATACTCCTTACCCTGAAAACATATATATTTCATACAAAGATGCACTGTCATATTTGTGATAAACACTGTATGCAACTGCAAACCATTCTACACTAACTGCGTGTGCAAAAAAAGCTTTCCTCAAACATCTGTTTGCACAAACTAAGTCCTGTGAAGAGAATTCAGGCATGCTGCATTTGTGATTTGAGCTCAACCTGTATTCAGAGTATTGTAGCCCAAACCTCTAAGCATAGGCAAATGTCCCCAGAAGAACCCAGTATGTGAACACAGAGCATCTGAACACAGTAACTGCAAACTGATTTTGCAACTTGATGGAATGGTCTTGAATTCGGCTCCCGTCTATTCCTGGTGCCGTTATCTTCACAGGGAATTTTCTATCACAAGAGTTAGCCATAGATTTGACAGGTGGCCACACATACTTTATATCAGAAAGATCATTTAGAAATCCTGCAGCTGTGACAGGATAGTTACAACCTTCCCTTATTCCCAAGCTAGGAGACAGGATCCAAAAAATTGTGAGAGGGTAAAAAATAAAAATAAAATTAAAAAAAAACTCCTGCATGAAAGTTTCAAATTGATATTTTTGACAGATCACAATCTCAACACTCAGAACTAGAAGGAAGAGCATTAGTCAAAACAAAACATGGTAGTAGGGCCCTCTCTCTCTTTTTTTCCCCTACTTTCTTCTCCTCTGTCCCTCTTACAATTTCTAGGAAGGAGAAAAGCACTTTTGGATGAAAACTGCCCTATGTCCTTCTGGTCAAAATGCAGAGAGAAGGATGCAAAGAGCCCCAATTAATATTGGAAACAGAATTCCTGAACTCAGTTCTGTCACCTTACCCTGGCAGACAAACATTGTTTCAACATGTTTGGTACAGATTTACATTACAGTAAAAGACAACATATGTGCTCCAATGATGGACACAGAGAAAAAGAGTGCGTTTGTTCCTGTTTCAACTTTGTACCTTAACTGCTACTCTAAAGTGAATGTCCCAAACTCTACACTCCATCAAAGCCACCAGTTCGGACCCAAGAAATGTTCCATAAATTCATCTTCCTCCTCAGACACTCAGCTATCAAACTCAAGTCAGTCATTCTATTTTTTCATGTTAAACGTTATCTTTTCAGTACGTTTATCTCTAGGACCTATGTACATCTACACTTCATCAGAAAGCATCAGAAGCAAAGGAAAAAATCTCTGCATTATCAATGCAAAAAGGAGCTACTTATTAAGTCTTATGAGGAATAATTCTTTAAAATAATTGACATGATTTTAAATTTGGAAAATATACATGTTTACAAAAATTTGCAAATATTTGAAAATATGTGTTGTTAGCAGAAGCTGAGTTGTTTGTTTTATTTAATGAAGAATTCAGGCCAATTAACAAAATACCTAAGAAATCTCACCTATCTCAAAAATCACAGACAACAAAAGGCTTCAAGGCAAATCTCTATTTCTTATGTATAATTCTTGTTTGCAGGTCCTGTTGCAGATACTGGAATGCAATTCTTTTTTGCTATGTTTGGTAGCATCTATTATTGGTAACGTTAGAAAAAGATACTTGGATTTTACTTACAAGGTTTTAGATTTACAATAAAGTATTTTATAGGCACTTTTAATAGTGAGGTCATTATAATCTTGTGAATTGTTAACTAAGAATAAAACAAACAGAAAAAGTGTTTTCTTATGCAGTCAGACAGCTCTCATTTCTTAAGGAATTCAAATGTATTTTCTCAGTTCTCATGTTGAAAACAGGCAGACCGGCTTTACCCATGTTATCTCTAGGCCTATATAGCTCAAGGCATCATTGCATATACAGTGAAAAATCATAGCTTTGGTCAGACTGTTATGTCTATACGTATACTTCACAAGACACTAAAGTGGATTTTATCAGTTAGTAAAGCAGTAACCGCAGAGGCTCAATGTTGCTAGGAATACGCTTGCAACTTTTTAAGGATGCAGGACTAAAAGTGGGATCCTTAAGGATCAGACAGATTTTCTCCTACCTAAGAGCCAACAGAGACACCAGATTATTGACAGAGGATATCCTTGAAAGAGATAGTAAATGAGCAGCAACTGTTCACTATGAGTGCAGCAACTGAAAGAAGTATGTTAACTAGCTCACACATCAGTCAGTCTTAAAAGTGCTATCTAGTAATTCTCATGATTATGTTCAGATAATTCTCAATGAAGGCAACACTAATGAACATATAATTTCCACATGGAAGGTTTCCTGAAAAGTTTTGGGAAATCTAAATATTTTGTTTGAAAAGGCCTCTGTTTAATGCAGAGTGGTGAGGCACAGATGCCTGTGTTTTGTGACAAGAAGCTGAATGGAGGAGTGTTTCTTCATATGCTTAGGTGCTTTCTGTAAGATTTCTTAGGAAGAAAAGTCAAACAAAACTTTCATAGAATTTTGCATAGATATTACATTTTTAGTACTTTGGTTTGTATTAGTGGTATCTTTTGGAGAGGAAAAAAAAGTTCTCACTTTACTGCTCATTAGTTATAAGAAAATACAGAAAGATCAGAATTTCAGCCAGGATTATTTAGGGGGCAAGTGAAATGCATGTCTGCAAGGGCATGTTGATGCTGCAGGCTGCAAACTGTACTGTAATACCAGATAGCGATAAAGCCAGTTACTGATCTGGTTTGGACATGGAAAACAATCTAGCCAGAACAACAAAGACCTCAGCATGAGCTCATTTACTCTGCCCTCCTTTGCTGCTAATGTGTGTTTGATGTTTTTTATATTATTCAAAGGAGCACCATAATAAAGAGAAAATAATATCTCAGTAGCCTTTTTTCCCCTCATGCTGATGTTTTAAAGAACACAATGATAATATGACATTATAATTACAGTACCATTAGGCCCAATTCTGAAGTTCTTACTTAGCTTCTGGTCAGAAAAATATAGCAATTTCTGATATCTGAGGTGTAATAGACTCATTCAGCACATTTTGTACCCTTTTTTAATAAAATGGTCTCAAAACAAAAACAACAACAATAAAAGTTTGTGTTGCAAAAAACTGGCACAAAACTTGATTAATCTCTCCAGGAATAAACATTAAAACATATGCAAAAGCACATGCAAGTAACTCAGTTATTCAGGCATCTTTGCTGTTTATTTGACTCATCTGGAAATTTTATCCTTCACAAATCGATGGAAACAATAACATGGGGGAAAATGCAGTTGAAAACAACACATTCTTTAATTCTTGTTCTTTGCACTTATTCTTTCTACCAAAAGAACAGGTAGGTGCAACTGCCCTCCAGGGTGCTGATGAAAAGCTGGGCTCTGCAGAAATACTGCTTCCCAGAAAGCACTGGCAGAGCCTTGAGTAAGAAAATGGCTGGCTGACAGGAAGCCCTCCAAAACCAGGGATATGGACCTGGATAATTTTAAAGGATGAAAAGGTAGAAACATATGCTGGTGCGGCCTGTGGTGAAACCTGTTAAGTTTAAATTTTCGCTATAGTTATAACTGCAATACAGCTGGGTAGAGGGGCTGTGCCCCTGCACATAATCAGGACGCTCAGCCATCAACAGGGCAGTCCTGATTGCTCCCCAACTCATTTCCACCTCAGTGAGATTCTCGATGGATAGATAAGGCGTTCCTGGCTTTGCATAGTCATCTACTGACAGGAACGCCCTGATGGAGAACTCCAGTTGCTGCTTTATATTATACTCAGATATGTTAATTATTGTATAGGACAGTTTTGGTATATAGGTACGTTTTGTACATAGCTTGAGATAGTCAACAGAAACTCATCATGCCGTGAAGTGGTCATGTAGGACCATGGGCCAGCTGAAGTACAATATTTCACTGTCCAACAGTTCAGAGAGTCTCACCCAACCCAGCTGAAGAAGCCATCACAAAGACGCTTGCAATGGAGACTCCCATGACCATCCAGACAGTGACTGACCATATTGTTAAAGAGATTCTCCCCATGACTGTCAACCTTTGCAGAAGATGCCAATAAATCAGTTTCTTTAGCTAGCACTCTGTGCCTGACCATCTGTGCAATAAGCCAGTAGAGAAAAGAAACACGTTCAGTCAGAATACAACCCAGACAGCATATGATACAGAAGAGCAGAAGTTTTTCTAGTGCTAGAAATGGGGGTAGGAATATTGTTTGGCAGTTAGAGCTATAGCTCAAGACTTAGGAGACTTAGGTTTAATTCCCTGCTCCAGCTATTGACTTTCTGTAGGATTTCTGGAAAGTCTTCAAGATAATAAGCCTCTAAGTACCTTTAGTACTGGACCCTTAGTTTCCCTGTTCTTCCTTTATAAATTGAAAATTATAGTACTTGCTTACCTCACAGGAGTGTTACGAAGGGCAAATGTACTGAAGATGGTTAAGTGCTCAGGTGCTGCAATGGTGAGGGCCAGGCAAACACCTGGCTCATAATCCTGGTGATGCAGTGCCTGGCTGTATGACTGGGACAAACTCACTTCACCTCTTAGTGTCTCACTTCTTTAAAATTAGAATGATATTTCTCCGTTCCCTTCACAAATTATATTAAAGCAGCATTCATTAATGTGAACAGATGATGAGAAAAATAATGATGGGCAGGTTCTGAAAGCTTATAAATAAATACAACATATTCTTGTAATCAGCTATCTGTGATAGCTTGAGTACGAAAGGTAATTGTAGACAGCCAGGGGAAATGAAGCCTGAACTACACCCAGTGGAAGCATGATTCATGGATTCAAGTATTTTTTTCTTGATATCATGCAGATTAAGAAATAAGGCAATTTAGGAACAAGATAAGACCTGAGCTGCCCAATATAAGACTGAGATCTTCTGTGCCTGCAGAAGAACAGAACTTCAGGTACCTGGGGAAATCCTGACCCTAAAGTGTTTGGATTTCAGGTGTCTAAAATGGTTTAACCATCAACCTTTGGGACTTAGGTCCCTCAGTTCCTCTCCAGTCAAACTCTTCAGAACTTTTGCAAATCTTTAGGTCACTTTATACATCTGCTTCTGCAACCCAAGACTTTAAAATGTATTTAGATGTTTATAAATTGCAGAGAAATGATCACAGGATTTTCAAATGCTTCTAAGGAGATAAAGTGCTAAATCCTATTTGAACCTACATTTACATTCTAGTAGGTGCTTACCCATATATTTGCATAGCTCAATGCCGTTAAAAATCTGCTATTTAGGCACATGGGAAAATTTTACCCAAGTCCTTTTTGTGATGATTTATTTTGTGTCTCCCTTATCAGTAACATATGAACAATTACTGAATTTCACAGAATATGAATCATCTGGAAGGACTTTGGTATTGGTTTTACTAGAGCTTAAATAATTGAAACTTATTACTTGTGACTTACCATTTATTTATGTAACAGTGGTAATGCAAGGTTATACATTATCCCAAATGAAATACTTAAATAAAAAGGAAAATGAAAACCCACAGCTTTTTATATTTTTGTTTAAGTCATAGTGGTTAATCTAATTTCTTGGCGAAAACTATACATTATATCTGCTCCATCAAGTAGAACTTCCACCAAACCACCACATCTTCATCTGAACGTCACCTGAGTGCTGTGGCAAGATGTAAAAATCCTTTCAAAAAAAAAGTAGTAATAGCTATTAGTCTTAATATATCTGATGCATCACTGCACCAGCAGCTTTCCATTAATGGATGATCTTAAAGAGACAATATAAAATGTTACATAGATGAGAAAAGCTTGGTACACTGTCCAAAAGAAATTGCTGATTCGAGGACTTAATTCCCTCCACACTGGGAAGACAGTGGAAAGTTTATTAACGCCAGTAAATCAAACTTCATGTTAATGATCTGTGTGAGACCAAGGAGAGGGTCAAACCTATCATTCCTGCAAATTTAAGTTTCCTTTTAACTAGGTCTATCTCTACAGAAATTAGGGCATCCATTCCATTACCAAGCTGCTGTAAGAGGCTTAAGGTTGATGTGTTTGGCTACCAATATGATTTGTAACAGGAAAAAAAAAAAAGGACATGAAACTTGAGAGAAAATGTGGATCTGAGAGACTCATTCACTGATTGCTTTTACATGGTTATTTCCTACTTAATTAGTAGAATTATGTATTACTGAGCAGCAACTATGTTCAGCATGGCTGGGGAAAATCACCTATGAAGTCCTACACTGAATGGTGTTGGGGTCAAATTAAGGAAACCATGAGGTGTCATCATCCAAATTGAAATGTCTCAGTTCAGATATACTTATTGTTAAATTTAAGACCAATATCAGGGAGCAAAAATACAAATACTTACTACTCAAATGCAAATCTGTCAGTTGCCCAGATCACTATAGCTAGATACTGCTAGTTTGCTATTTTGCAGATTAACAGGTAAATGAGTTCGCTCTCTTGTGGACAAATCTCAATGATTACGCATCTCAAAGAGAGAGAAAACCACTGCCTGTTTTCTCAGTAGTGACTCATAAAATCTGATAGCTGAAAAATACCACATTTTCTGTTATCATGGTACAGTCCTCCTTTTTTACACACTCCATGAATAGGCCAATACAGAGGTTATTAACACCATCTCAGAATTGAGAATAAGCTTAAATCAATATATTTTTATGAATGTTCCCAAATGTACTGTTACTAATTTATCTGTGTATTTGACTTTGTGAAGTGAATTCACATCTACCCAGAATCTACCGAGGATGTTTGCCAAGGACTATACACATATCAAGAACTGTATACCTCCACAAGAAGCACGCTCAGTAGCTAAGAACTCTCAGAAACAATATTTAGATTCCAAGCAAATTAGAAAATTTCTTTTAAGACAAAAATCTGCCCAGAGACTTAGCCCATCAACCACTGTAGTACAAGTTAACAAGAGAAGAGGAAAATTTATGTTTGTGTTTGCATTTATGTTTGGAACTGATTTTCATGCAACATATGGAATTTTCTGCTATACAAAACCATAATGACACAATTCAGCAACACATATGTCATAAATCAAGAAAGAGAAATAGTGATTTCCCCAAATAGCCTTGAAATTACCAGAATGGATAAAAGTCTATTTTCCAGTCCTGGACCTTGCCTTATATCAGGAAATTCAATTCAGCCAAAAATTGCCCAATAATATTCATGTCATATTTGGGACATTCCCAAAACAAATTGATATACTCTTTCTTTTTCTCTCTATGTGCACAAGCACCGAATCAAAGAAAGTGGAGACAGAAAATACCAAACAGCTGACATATTCATGCCTATCTCAATCATGTTAGATGGATCATTCCTTCTTATACTGGTCCTGTGTGGTTTTAAAACTCAAACAACAGAATCTTTTAGCAGATGAAATCCTAGTGCTCCAAGATCTACAGCTTGCTCAGAGACATCCACTTGCCATGTAATACTCAGGAGACATTTTATCTCGAGGGTAAATATTAAGTAATCACAGTACTTTCCAACTCCAAGACTACAAATGTTATTTCTACAGGTATCTTGCTATCTCTAGTGTATGAAAAATATTTTTGACACAATGCTGTACTAATACTGAAGCCCCGTGAATCTTCAATAGCTCATGATACATACTGGTTGGCCTTGGACAAAGAACTGACATTAAGTACCTTAAAAGCTTAAGAAAAAGTCACTGGGGTTCTCATTGGAAAGTATTTTGTCAGAGACCTCATCTATAGCTTTTCCACTTCTTTAGAACTTGGATCATTTCAGCTATTCATCAAATAATTTCACTGGAGAATTTTAATGTCATTCCTCAGAGTCTCCTGGCTCCTTCCTTTGGGACACAGTCATTCCCAAAGACTGGTTTGATAACTAAAAGGCAAATTTTTCATCGGTTTTCAACCAGATCTCCATTTGTGTATTTCTACCTTCACCTGGTAATGTGGACAGTTTTTATAAACTAACTGAGCACATTCGATTAGAGACATGTAAGTAAACCCTGTATGTGTTTAATAACATATGACTGTTATGAGATACACAATTAATGGGCAAGCTGAAAACATAAGTAATGGCACACCAAAGTTGTAATGCAGAGCTAGAAAGGGCCGTTTGAACATTCAGTCTTTACTATCGCTTGTCTGATGCAGTAACCTTTCCTAGAAAGGTGAAGGATTTGGATTGATTCATGTGTTTTATCTCTTTTGATGATAACAAGATATTGCTGAAATGATTAACATGTTTTACTCTGAAAAAGCGCTGTCTTCCTATTAGATCAGGAACTTTATCTTCTCTCTGTTTTCCCCAATAACTTCCCAACAGTAAAACCCCAGGGTCTATTTTTAGAAGGGCTGAACACTTGCAACATCCACTGACTTAAGCTAAAATTCTGCATTTTGAGCACTTCTGAAAATCAGGCCTGCAGCACAATGGTTCTTTCTCCTTATGAAGTACACACGAGGATTTCTAATGTTCACACAGAATCTCTGATTTTGCAGTGTCAGCCTAAAGACTCACATAAGAAATCTGTTTATTAAAATATTTCCTGTCGCTGAAAGATGAGACCACGCTACTCACACCTGAATCTCTCTCCAAGGAGTTTATGAGTTTTATGTCAGAGGTGTAGACAATTACAGAATCACAGAATGGTTGAGGTTGGAAGGGACCTCTGGAGATCATCTAGTCCAACCCCCCTGCTCAAGCAGGGTCACCTAGAGCACGTTGCACAGGATCGCGTCCAGGCAGGTTTTGAATATCTCCAGAGAAGGAGACTCCACCACCTCTCGGGGCAACCTGTTCCAGTGCTCTGTCACCCTCGCAGGAAAGAAGTTTTTCCTCATGTTCAGATGGAAGCGTCTGTGTTTCAGTTTGTGCCCGTTGCCTCGTGTCCTGTCGCTGGGCACCACTGAGAAGAGTCTGGCTCCATCCTCTCGACACCCTCCCTTCAGATACTTGTACACGTTGATAAGATCTCCTCTCAGCCTTCTCTTCTCCAGGCTGAACAGGCCCAGCTCTCTCAGTCTTTCCTCATAAGAGAGATGCTCCAGTCCCCTAATCATCTTTGTAGCCCTTCGCTGGACTTGCTCCAGTAGTGCCACATCCCTCTTGTACTGGGGAGCCCAGAACTGGATGCAGTACTCCAGATGTGGCCTCACCAGGGCTGAGTAGAGGGGGAGAATCACCTCCCTCGACCTGCTGGCAACACTCTTCCTGATGCACCCCAGGATACCATTGGCCTTCTTGGCCACAAGGGCACATTGCTGCCTCATGCTTAACTTGGTGTCCACCAGCACTCCCAGGTCCTTCTCCACAGAGCTGCTTTCCAGCAGGTCAACCCCCAACCTGTACTGGTGCCTGGGGTTATTCCTCCCCAGGTGCAGCAAACTAGCTGAGGGTGCACTCTGTTCCTTCATCCAGGTCATTGATGAAGAAGTTGAACAAGACTGGACCCAGTACTGACCCCTGGGGTACATCACTAGCTACAGGCCTCCAACTAGACTCTGCACCTCTGATCACAACCCTCTGAGCTCTACCATTCAGCCAGTTCTCAATCCACCTCACTGTCCACTCATCCAGCCCACACTTCCTGAGCTTGTCTATGAGGATGTTACAGGAGACAGTGTCAAAAGCCTTGCCAAAGTCAAGGTGGACAATATCCACTGCTCTCCCCTCATCTACCCAGCCAGTCATTCCATCAGAGAAGGCTATCGGATTGGTTAGGCATGATTTCCCCTTGGTGAAGCCATGCTGACTACTCCTGATCACCTTCTTTTCCTCCACATGCGTGGAGATGGCTTCTAGGACGAGCTGCTCCATCACCTTTCCAGGGATGGAGGTGAGGCTGACTGGCCTGTAGTTCCCTGGGTCCTCCTTCTTGCCCTTTTTGAAGACTGGGGTGACATTGGCTTTCTTCCAGTCCTCAGGCACCTCTCCTGTTCTCCATGACCTTTCAAAGATGATGGAGAGTGGCTTAGCAATGACATCCGCCAGCTCCCTCAGCACTCGTGGGTGCATCCCATCAGGGCCCATGGATTTGTGGGTGTCAAGTTTGCTTAAATGATCTCTAACCCACTCCTCCTCCACCAAGGGAAAGTCTTCCTCTCTCCAGACTTTCTCTCTTGCCTCCAGGGTCTGGGGTTCCTGAGGGCTGGCCTGACCAGTAAAGACTGAAGCAAAGAAGGCATTCAGTAACTCTGCCTTCTCTGCATCCTTCGTCACCAGGGCACCCACCCCATTCAGCAAAGGGCCCACATTTTCCCTAGTCTTCCTCTTGCTGCTGATGTATTTGAAGAAGCCCTTCTTGTTGTCCTTGACATCTCTTGCCAGATTTAATTCCAAACGGGCCTTAGCCTTCCTCGTCGCATCCCTGCATACTCTGACAACGTTCCTATATTCCTCCCAAGTGGCCTGTCCCCCTTTCCACTTTC
The DNA here is from genome assembly GCF_036417845.1 of Apteryx mantelli. Classification (NCBI taxonomy): domain Eukaryota; kingdom Metazoa; phylum Chordata; class Aves; order Apterygiformes; family Apterygidae; genus Apteryx; species Apteryx mantelli. The sequence goes on along the minus strand of NC_089982.1, from coordinate 15,917,772 downwards.
TGTAGACTTCCTTCTTCTGGTTGAGTTTTGCCAGGAGCTCCTTGCTCATCCATGCAGGTCTCCTACCTCCTTTGCTTGACTTCCTACTCAGAGGGATGCACCGCTCTTGAGCCTGGAGGAAGTGATGTTTGAATATTAACCAGCTCTCTTGAACGCCCCTTCCTTCTAGGGCCCTAACCCATGGGATTCCTCCAAGTAGGTCCCTGAAGAGGCCAAAATTTGCTCTCCTAAACTCCAGGGTTGCAATCCTACTTAGTGCCCTGCCTCCTCCTCGCAGGATCCTGAACCCTAAGTCTAGAGGTAAAAACACTAAACAGAAAAAATGAATCCTAAGCAGTTAATAGCACTGATGTAATTAAAAAAAAATCCTATTCAGCGACAATAATATAAGCAATTGCACTCAGCTTCTGGGGTTTGAAAATGCTCATCAGAACATTTTCCCTTTTGTCCTTGGAAGCATACTCACTCACTTAACCTATTAATTTTCTGTCTATTTCCAGAAAGCAGTTAAATATCATCTGTAACTTTCAATTGCCTCATTTCAATGCATGGCTGTATTTATAGGACAGCTGAAGAGGTACCTGACTTAGAGTGTCAAGACACAGATGGAGGGGGGGGAAGCAAGAAAAGAGATGTTCTAGATAAATTGAATGCGCCTGTTGGTGTCTTACAGTAACAATTAAACTAAACAATGTAAAGAAAAATATCTCTAGGGAAATACTTCTCTCCTGAAAAGCTGTTTGAACATAAAGGACTGCTCTTTCTTCAGCTGCTCTTTCCTTCCGCAGACTCCGGCTGCCTATTAAACTAATAGCTCTATAAAATAAAGTGATCATGTTTGAACAGGTTGTGTGTGCTTAAAGCCCTGCACTGCAAGGTACACACTGCCATCAGACCTCACTGGATTTTTCGCAGTATGGAAGAGTTTTGCATGTTCCTCTCTTTCATATTTCTCCAATATGAGATATCTTTCAGGAAATAAGCTGTCAAACTCTGACATTAGAAAAGGCATAATTACAGAGAGAAGTAATTAGATTAGGATGATTACCACAAAATGGAAGTTTTGAAAGGAAAGACAATGAAAATTGTATGGAAAAATTATTTGAATCAATGTAATAGTTTTTAAAATTTAATAAACTGATACCTCTTTGAATAGATGAACCATTAAATGCATTCCTTTTTCTGCACACCCATATTATCCAGAATCCCCTCCTGCCTTTATTTTTGGCAGCAATTCTAAGCCAGTCAGGTATTTGCTACTTTAAGAGGCTTAAATTTTGTCTCAGCCGTGATTACACACTATCATACTGTATCACATGTTCATGGTGTTGCTTCACTCTTGGCAAGCTGAGGATGTTGTCATTTAGCTAGTTCCTAATAAGTAGCAAACCTTCTAAACCTTTTTATTCCCTGTTTGACAATTTACATGCAATTATCATGTAGTACTTCTGTAATGCTGTTTTCAATCTATTTTAATGCAAATTAGACCTATTACCTAATACCTTGATATGTTCAACTTAAATAGTATTATTAAGGTTAGAGATTTGATTTTCTTGTTTATTATCTACCCTTCATTGCTAGGCTTGCATATATTTTTGTTTGTCCTCTTTTCTGTTTCTGGACTTAAAGGGAAAATATCATTTAATTAATAATAATACCCATGATAATAATTAATAAATTCATTATTCAGATATATATGGGTATTATCATTAATAGTGTCTTTGTGGTGAGCTATTAAAAAGTATTCTACTCACACGGCTCTCACAGTGGATAGTGGCACCTTTTTTCTTTAGCACTTCAGAAAATTCCACTTTTACTTACTAAAACACAGAGTACATAAAAACATTACGACGGAAGTGCGCTGTTTGCTTGGTACGTTTCACTCCCTTTGGTCAGTTGCATGTGTTCCTGCGCAGCTGCATTTCCTCTCTCTCATTCAGAAGCACAATGCCAACCTCACCAAAACTTCCAGTGCCATTTAGAAAAATGATAAACCTGGTTTTCAGTGGAATAACAAACATGCTGGAAACGCTTCTGTCTAACAAAACTGACATGTAGGTCCTCAGCCACTTAACGTTGTCTCTTTAACAGCTCATCTTTTTGATAGAGCATCCTGAAACTGTATAATTACTCCTGTTAATGGATAAATTGCCCTCATTAAGAGCCAGGATTTCTAGCATGAAAGCCAAATAGAAACATGAAGACTAGGCTTATTGGCTTTGACACAGAACGATCATTACAGTTCCACGATACAGTCATGAGAACAGCACTCCCTGCAAGCACCTCTCACAGTGGTGCTTTCTAGAGGGATGCATTGCACACCGCCAAAGCAGTAAAAGAATCTAAACAACCATGCAGCTATGGGTTCCACATTAAAAAATATTTTTTTAGAGCCATAAACATTTCTTTTACTAGCAATTAATCTGAGACAGTGTCATCCGAGGAAAGAAGTTACACCCAAAGATTATTCATATGTAAAGACATGTATCTCCACAGTTTAATAGTTTTATGCGAGTTTTACAGTGCAATGTGAGTCTGAAACTCAGCGTGTGATTTTAGCCTACACACTTCTGGTGTTACTGTAAGAATCCTGGTTAACTCCTTATAAGACCAAATGGTAAACAACCCCTTTACAGTCCCTTCTGGAACATATCTGTAAAGGACATCTCATTTAATTAAGCCAACTTGGCAGAGGCATGGATATTGTTGAGCATTTATTAAAGTGTCTCCTACATTGCTATAGCTGTGCAAAATCTAATTAGAATAGAAGCCAATGCATATAGCCTTATAAATAAAAGGAAGTCTTGCAGCAGAGACCTGCTGTCTTTGCACATAATCAGTGTGATCATCTATACAGCAGATGGCTACTTAGCCGGTTGGCTAAGGGTTACAGTACATTAACATTTATAAAAATGGTTGAGGGTTTGTTAAAATCCTTTCAAATAACTGATTTTCCATGATGTACTTGCCCAGTAACATAACATTAAAGGCAGTTTATTGGCTAATTGCAAAGATCAAAATGAAAATCAAAATGGCTAATTAAGGGGCTGTTGTAATAACACCTTTTTATCTGTTTCCACTAATATTCCTTGATTTTTACTATCCTGAAAAAATAATGACACTTCAGTGAACATAAAGCTTAACTGCACTGCTGCTCTGGATAATCTTCCAGACATTTAACAGCTTTTTAGCCATATGGACAATGCACGTACAGTTAGAAAACAGCTTTTATCCAGATACATATGAATTTACAGGGAAATAAAAAGGAAATATATATCTTGTGAAGTTAAGGGCAAGCATCTGGCAATCCCAGAAAATATGTAATTGCTTATTTGTAAAACAGGTATACTGGAAGTTCTCTTCAAATAATAACAGTAAAAAATAACTCGGAGCACAGATTCTTGCTTTTATATTCTCTATGTATAAAAAGACACAGAGTACAGGAAAGTTGCAGATAGCTCTATAATTAACTGGTTTTAGTACTTCAGTTAAAAGGGACACAATCTTTTGATATGCATGAAAACTACAATGTATCCTTCCCAAACTTACCACACTGACTCATTATGAAATGAATTTGTACAGAATGAATCAGAAATCTGTTAATTCTTTTAGGAATCAAAATTAATTAAAAATAATTAATTTAAGATACTTAACACTCCATGGCATACTACTCTTAGCAACAGAGTAACACAGACTTTAGGCTTTCATATAGTTAAAACAATGAAATGTTATATATAGGTTACTTCATAATTTTTCAGAGTTAGGGTTATTTTTACCTCCGTCCTTTTTTATTCATTGTAACAGAAAGCTCTTCACTCATTGTATTCTAAAGGATAAGCAGTTGACTGAATCATCCAGTGAAGAACAGTCTCATCTAAAATGGTTGTCATCATTTATTCTTCCCCAGTGGGACTGAAACCAAAGCTAAGTTCTAGCTGTACCCATTAGGAGAAAGATTGGATGGCCGTCTCCGCATCCTGATAGCACAGGATACCACTGCATTCCTGACGAGTATGTAACTTAGGATTCAATTTATATTGTGCTTTACGCTCAGCATCCCAGCTGTGTTCAAACCCAAGTGTGCATGGAAAAAACTTACATGTCTCTCCTAGCTATGCTGTGAAGAGGGTGGGCACACATATAAGAGCAATTGCTTGGCCTGAAACCACAATGTATATCTCAAATTGCTTTGTAGGGACATATTGCGGCAAATGTGCAGCATGTAAGATTTTGATTTCTTTCTGGGAAGGTCCTGGAGTTGTGTATAGCAACGTACCACGGTTATGCAGACTGTTCTGCTTGTCAGATGCTAGAGTAAGGCATGTGGATGCACAGCGTGTAGATTATATACCGCACCATGCTTTAGATTGCTCTTGGCCTGTGCTCCACTGAACAGTAGAGATACAGCTTTTGACAGTACAAGGCATTGTTGATTGATCACTCTGAAAGGAGTTCTTCCTTGTGCAAAGAGCCGTTTCTGAGAAGATAACTGCAAAAAATGACCATTCATTTCATATCTATGATTTCTCAATAGCTATCCACTGAACCTTATTATCACGAGATGCAGTGGAGGAGGGGGAGAGGAGAGCGTACATACGCTCACAAAAATGAGTGAAGCAGGTGAGAGAAGCGTGTTTGCAAAGGAAATTCAGGGCTGCAAGAAACCGAGTGTGTACTTCTGGAGATATGTTCATACATGTATATGTGCAGGTATACAAATTTTACAGAAAGCTAGAAGGGGTCAGAAACAGCTGCATTTTAAAGCATAGGAGAAAGCAAAAAACTAGGCTGGCAAAATGCAGAATCTCTCAGTCTAGTTTGCACTGGCAGCTCTGTGCAGGGATAACAAAATTAGAATATATTGTTGAATCCACAATGTTAAAAGCTGTTGAAAGATTGATACTTCTTATTTCAATCTTTGAATCCCGTCACACTGTGTACACTTTTCCATGGTATTTTGTGCCCAGGGACAACATTTTTAATCTAGAAAAAACTAAAGAAATTCCTCCTCCTTCCCACCCCCCCCCCAAAAAAAAAACTGGGCTAACGTGCAAGGTGGGCTGAAAGTATATGTCTATGATTTGGAGTAAAATACATTACTGGGATGTTGTAAGTATTCCTAAATGTGCCTTATGACCCTAAGAAATTCATGATTAAGAGTAAGCTTGGTAGCACTCCAAATACCTCAAGTTAGAAATCTGCTGTAAAGGTTCAAAATGACTTTTAGTATAACAAATTCCTCAAATTTTCCGTCACTGAAACCTGCTCAGAAGGAACATTTGCATTTTACTGTTTAACTAAATCATATGTCACCTTATGTATTTGTTCACTGTTTATATACTTTTTACTTCAACAGACATATTTATCTTTTAATGATGCTACATCTTTTGGTATTTGAGATTAGTGAGAAGGGAGAAGATCATTTCTCTTACCTGCAGGAGAACAAGAAGTTTCAGATTTTGTAAGGCAAATGAAGTTTAAATAAAATTAATATCTTTTGCCCTCAAATCCCAGATGATTCTTTTAATTGAACTTGAGCTATTCCTTTTTAGGTTCCAGAATACTTCAATAACTTCTTCTGCCTAACTGCCTAAAACAGGCATTTGTTTTAGACATGAAACTAGGTCATGAACTGACAAAATACAGCGAGAGGATTACTTTTTTTTAGCACTGTCAGCTCTAACACATTTTAGCTGGTGGGGATTCTTCTCTGCTGAGGGCACAGGCACAGGGTAAATCCAGTTCCCGGGGGCAGTGGTGCTGGGCACGGGGCTGGCATATGAGCCACTGCCACTCTTGCTTTGTCCAAGAGGAAAACAACTCAGAAAGCTGTTACCAAAGTGATGTTTGGTGAAGTTCTGGTGGGGATGGATCCCACTGCCCCCAGTGGAAGAACCGCCCCTCTCTGTCCTATTTCCAGCTGGGAGCAAATAAGGAAATACCGGGAATTCCAAAAGAAAACCTAACCAAGCAAAAAAGAATTAAGCTTTCCGTGTATGTCCACCTCAAACCAAACCTGCCTCTAAGCCACCTTTTCAAATTTTTTCCATCGCTATTTTTAAAGGGATTCCTTGCCTCTAAGAATCTCAGCTGAGATCAGCTATTCCGAAGATTGATCTTCATTTACTGAGGCAGAAGCTTTCTCCAACTCTAGGTACTTTTTAAAACACAAAAGTTGCATATGTAGTTGGGAAACAAACTATTTGTACAGTTTCATTATTTGCAGTCCTTTGTACCACGTTTATCAAAGTGAGAAGGGTATTTGTGGTAATTTTTTTCTAGACAATAGTTCATTTTAAAAGAAAAGAATATATTAAGTTGAAGGTCACTCAAAATATTTTTAAATTAGAAAGCCTGTCATAATTCTTCACTGTAGTCAGTAAATTACAATAGTTAACAGGTTAGTCACTTTTAACGTTCCGCAGATTAGTGATAAACAACTTGTAATATTTCAGATTTTTTTATAGTTATGCCCACATAAGCAAGCACCTGAGACATTACTCATGTATGAGAATAATGCCCAAAGAACAATTACTTGCTGTGGGAGGATGGCATTTTGTCAATGGAACTTCCATTAAATCAGCCTTCCATCTTGTTAATGTCATGGGTTGTTTTTATTTTTAAGATCTTTAAATCATTACAGTGTGTCACTGCAGAAGAAAATCTCTGTAAAATTTAAATGCCAGAGGAATAAATGCATATTACTAGCTTTGATAACTTAGCATTCAAAACTTTTTTCTATTTATAAGACTGTGAAGTCTTCATAAGACACATTCCAATATAAACAAGATGTCACTAAGTGCAACCTGAAATTCCAATAATAAAATTGGAATGTTTCATCTCCTGTAAAAGTTATTTAATATTTCAAGGTATTCCTGTCCTCTAAGATAATAAACACTTGTACAGAAAAAATCACTGCCTCGTAACCTGGTTTTAAAAAGCAACAAAAATGAATCAAGACTAATTGCTCATTTGTAAATATAATTTCTACACAAATGTAAATACCACACATAGTGTTTTTTGTACTATGCATGGTGTATACATACTAGATATTTTCCACGAATACAGGGAAATACGCTACCTTTGAAGTACAGAGATTCCCTAAACATAACAACCATCTCCAAAACCACAGCCTCCTGCGAGGTTTTTGAATTGACAAGGAATTAACTGAGTAAAGGTAATCTAGAGCATTTAAAATCATATGTGCATTGGAGAAGTCTGTTTTTTTTTCATGGCACCTCTGGGGGCGAGGCACAATAATCTTACAGCATTCCACAATTCACAGTTATTCTAGCATGCACTCACACATAAGCCATTTTGATTGTCATGTGTCAAATGTCTAATAATCTGATCCAACGCCTGTTGAAACTGACAGAAAGGCTTTTTTAAATTTTACTGGACATTAAACACGATCAATTTTAACATTTGCAGAATATGAAATGTGTCAAGTCTGAGTGACATGATGACTTGTGACTATAAAATTATTCCATCCCTTCCTATTTTTCCACCACCTCTGCAATAGCCAACATGCTCACAAAACAGTCTTAACAGAAGAAACTGGGGACAGAGAACAGTTCTCATACAGCTTTGAAATAAGATCCCCCTTTTCTTGGCTATTTCATGTGTATGCATGTAATTCAGATTTTTAATGTGAAGTCCTGTCTGCTTGTCTTGGTATTGTATGTCTATGACTTCGAGTCATTAAGGGATATCATATAGCTACTGTGCATTGGAAAGATATTAGAACCCATTAGAGTGGAAACAAAATATATACTGTCATAATTTACTGAAATGTGATGCTCTTGCCACATTAGAAATGAAGCAAAAACCAAAACCAGAGACAAAAATAATCAGCACACTGCAGAGACAGATTACCAGTTATCCATACTGCACTATGATAGTATCTCAAAGTCTGCTCCAAGTTATTCACGCATAGCCTCAACCACGCTTTTGTTGAATCAGTTGCAAAGCTTCAAACGACTTCAGCGAAAGGCAGGGTCAGGTCTATTTTTCTTTAGCAACATAAGCCCATTATTTTCTGTAGATTCCTAGTGCAACTACCACTTTGTTTTGTATATTGATTATTCTGGCTGAGTGTCTTGAGGCCAATTGAAAGTTGTAGGACTGAAACCTTAATGTACATCTGTGTTTTTGATTAACATGTCTAAGTTAGATTACTTTGCTTGGCAAGCTTGCAGGGGAAAGTTGAAATCAACATGTTTTATGAGGTGCTGTTTGAGCAGCAGTAGGACAGAAGACAGAGAAATCGGGATAATTTCCGGGATTTCTATCAATTTACAGAGCTATCTGTGTATAAACCATTTTGAAATCAATGCTAACATCTGTTTTGAACTTTGATATTGCTTATCCACCGAGTACAGGATATCTCTTCTGCTACTTTTGGCTGCAAAATGGAAAGGAAAAGGCAAGTATGACATTTGAAAAGAGGTAAGAAACCTTGCAAAAAGGATGTGTAGCAAAGTTGGAAGAAAGAAGTTGTACAAGCATCATCAGTGTTGAGATATGTTACAGGAGCTCTAACAACAGGGCAGAACATCCTCAACCACCAGTAAAGAGATTTCTTTACTAACTTTAGCCCCTACAAATTCTGGGTTACATCTGGGTATCAAACTGTGCTCCTCCCATATATCACCTCTAGTAATAAAGTTTATTGAGACAAAAAATGGCCCCCACCAGACTAGGGAAGTTCCACTTAACTTCAGCTTCTGTCAATGAAATCCATAAAATAGAAGTCTTTCTTTTCAAATTAGCTAATTAAAACACAGAACATCATCTTTTTTCATATGTATAACAAATAGATGCAGTTTCTGCTCTCTTTACTCTTCCGGTTTTCTAAGAACAAAAGATAAAATGTCTTTTTTCCTCTTGTATAAATAGCCATAAGGATGAATGGAAACACACCACTGAATGGGGAAACTAGACTAGTTTCTTCCGAGTAGACAGGAATAATAACAATAATTTCTAGTCTTTTTAGATGCTTTTCAATTTTTGGTCTCAGGTAATGCTTCATTTGAGAAAACTGAGGTATGGAGATGAGGTGATGCTTAAGAGTTGAACCTCAAGAGCTTTACAGGAATCTCTTTTTTGGTATATTAATCTCCACTTAAAAATTTTGCTGTAGTGTTTAGTCTACCACTAAGAAATCCACATCTTTGTTACAAACCCAACTGTCGCGTATTTTCCCAGCTGTTTGTCCATCTTTTCATCAGCATGCTCAGCACATTCCATGTGGCTTCTTCATATCCACGTTCATTACAGTATGAAACAGCTTTCAGACAAGAAGTGAGTAGGCAGTTTGATTGATCCTACTCACCGCCTGCAGCTTTCCCTGCTATCTGAGTTAAAAAGAAGAACTCTCCTTGGTCTTGTGTGGATTAAGGAAAGTCAAATTTAATTACCATTTAGAAATGCCAGCCCCTTCCACATACAAATTGCCAGCAAGTAGTTTATTGGTATTGACGACTATCCATACCCTCGGTATCTTGAGTGAGTTCTCATCCACTGGAAAGGAAGCTAGTAGTCTGTGTGTTTGTTACACAAGGCAATGATTATACCCATTTCCACTCTGTCAGCCAAATTTGCATTTTCAGTAGTGTGCAATTAAACTCGAGGTTAGTCAGTGTTCACACAGTTAATGAACACAGCAGCAAATCAGAACTCATTTTGGAGATCCCTAGCCGGACTTTCACTGGAAGAAATTGCTGAAGACAATACTTATACAATAATTAAGAAATAAACAACATAAACAAGTAAACAAATAGAATCCATTCTTATAGATGGATAAGTAGAATTTTATCATCCTCTAGCTGCTAAAATTCTTACATCTTAAAGAATTGTTTTAACACCTTTTCTTACTTGTTTTTTGTCTGTTTGGATGTCATAATCGAATAACAGCTAATTTTTAAGACCTCCTAATAATGCCAACATGCATCTTTTCATTTATATCAATGCATTGCTGGTTGGGCAGAAGTGAAGTACTTATTAAAGGGCTTTTACTATAGGACTTGTTTTAACTAGACTTCTAGGTACATATTTGTAAAAGAAAGAACAGATATTCCCCAAACATTTGATCAGGACAGCAGATGCTTGCTCTTTTACCTTAGGCTGCTTCTTCCTAGGCTGCTCAGGAAACGAAGATTGATCCTAAGGAACTCCTTATATTTGAAATATAGGTTTTCCACTTTTTGCAGACATAAGAGTGTCTGCAAGAATTAAATGTGCTTCTTCGCGAGGACAGAGAAGAGACTGTGGCTTGCAAAATATGACTGGCCAAAAAATCAAAGATACAGCTTTGTGGGAATTTCAGGATATCTGTAAGGGGCCTCCCTTCCTATGATTTTTACAGGTAAAAAGGTAATTCCTGTAAAAAATGTGTTGTTAAACTAAGACTTTTGTCAAAATTCACTATCTTTTAAGATGAGATTGTTCGAAAAAAGAAAAAATAGCAAGAAAGCCATGAAATTCAGCTACAGTCAACTTCAGAAAAAAAAACCCCAGCCTTTATAAGTAAAAATATTCACCATTGCAGTTTTGTTACTACAATATTTAAATATTATTTTTCTTTCATAATTTTACTCTCCTGATTCATTAGAACCCTCTCTCTGATTCACTCTGAATGCATTGCAGTTAAGGAGGGATTTGTTCCTAAAAGAAAAAGTCCGACACCCACAGAGCTAAATGATCCCAGCGACTTGGAAGGCAGAAGAACATTTTCATGAGATTGCAGTGCTAGATGAAATCCTGACCCACACTAAGACAAGGCGGAAAAGATTTTACCACTGAGACTCAACATAGCATGTCCTCTAGATCCACAGGCTGTATTATGTGGTTCAGTGCTAAACGGATTGCCACAGCTGTAAGATATCAAGTACAGATGATGGTGACAATTCATTCCTCAGAGAGCTGCTTATCTGAAACAGATAACACAAAAATTGCTCTATTTATCTGAACTCCAGAATGTGAGGAGTTTAATATTGCTTATCTTATCTGAAGGCCCATAAATCTACTGCTTTATATGCCAATACTAATATTGCACCCCCTCGCAAATGTCCTCTTTCACATATGGCCTCCTGCAAACACAGTCCTCACCCTTCCAAAATATGTCCAACGTGAACAAAGCTACCCTTACACTAAACATCTGCTCACTCCTTCAAACTGGTGGTTCGACTGTGAGCAAGTGTGGTGAGCAACAGTGACCCATCATTCCTCTTTGTCCCCATCTTCCAAGTCATCCATTTATAATTTTTACTTTCACATTGTTCTCTGTAGAAGTCGCTTAAGATATGCTTCTAAAGATGAGAACTGGTAGCTGGGAATCTGATGCAGATGTTAATGAGTGGAAGGTATAACATAATGCTAGTAAGGATTTTCCTGATACTGTCTCATTAACCAGATGACCTCCAGACATTGTCACTTTGACCTAGCTGAAGTGATTGATCACTGGAAAACAAAGGTTAGTAACTATCCCCCAGATATTTATGCACAGAGTCCTCACTTAGACCCTTTCAAACTTCCAGAAAGAAATTGATTTATTATGCAACTTCAACAGGGACTTGACAAACTCTTAATCAAGGGATCCTGTATTACCACAAGTAAATCAATGCCAGTATCAAGAGAGACCACCTTTCTCAACCAATACTCTTTCTATTCTGTACTTTTAAATGTTTTGGAAACCTTTTTTATTAAGTGAATTAGGGCATGAAGCAACAGGCCTGTGCAGAAATACTGCCTAAACTATTTTCTACCAAAAAAATAATTCCTTTGACACAGAATTTTTGGATCAACAGCTACTTCCCACTTGAATTCTTTCTTGAAAACTTATTGGCTAAAGGTAAGCCATGGAAGGACTTCCATAGAAGTTAAAGAAAATTAAGGGAAGAGACTTGTCTAGAAATCCCTACCAAAAGTCAGATCACTGCAAACAGAAAGAAGATTAAGTGCGCTACGGATCTGCTTTTCTCCAGTAGTGTAAGCTCTATTCGAGTCCAAGCAAATACCACAAAGTTTACTTTTCAGGTAGGAACAACCAAAACTCCAGTTCAAAAATTTCTCCTAAAACATCCCTAGAATTTTTTATCCCTACATCGAATATGAGAAAACTCAGTACCACCCAGAAAGATCTCTGAATCTTAGAGAACGTGTCTCCACATTAGAAAAGCAAATTATAAATTCCTTTTAGCTGGTGGGAATCAACATGTTTCTGATGAAATCAATACAGCTATACTTGATGCCTGATGACAACATTCAAGGAGTGTTCTCACTAATTTGAGAAAGAGGTACTACTTACTCTCTGTAGCATTTCATGTACAAACATTGAGAAATCATATTATTATCTTCCTTGACTGCACCCTTGCCATACAGAAAAAGAGAAGAAAAGGACGAGATATTTGCATCTACAAATGCACATTCTAATGTAGATATTTAAAAATTCATACAATATTATTGTTGATTATTTCATATTATATATATACATTTCTAAGAGCATAAGGCTCAAATCTAGGCACTGTTTTCTTGTTGCAGAGCAAATGATTTGCTTATGAAAACTTGCTTTTGTTAAATACAACGAGACAGAGAGCGAACCAGTTCAGTTACAAAGTAAACTGGTCTTCACTTTACAAAGCCCTTGATTATTTCAAAACCTAGGACCGATGTTTCAAGGACATATCGCTAACTACTGAAGCAGAATGAAGCATTCTCATTGTGAGGAAAATTTCATGGTAAAAATAGCCTTTGAGTAAGTCACACAACGTTAGCAGAATAATTAGTCTTTGACAAATTTCAAGGGCAATTCAGAATGACTTATTTTAGAGGCTGGCTTTTGTTCTTAAAAAGGTATAGAATAACCTGTAAGGTACTGCTTTTATTTTTCTTATATTGCAACTACAATCACCTGTATACAGAGATGTTAGAAAGCTCAGGCATATACAGTATGTTATATTTATAATGAAATCCTGAAGCTCATTGTTCAATACCACCACCCAGAAGGTCTAACTATAATGCATTTTTAACATTGGCAGGCTTTCATATCATCCTTTTCATGATGATAATAACAACTGTAAGTATGTAAGTAGCAGATCCAGTAGCCTGCTTTACCAAAAACACCAACAAAATGCTCTATGCTACATATATGAAAAAACACTGCAGGAGAGTCACACAAACTGCATTCAAACCTGAAGGTTAGAATACAGCTGACTTTGCTGGAACGTAAGGCACTCTCAGCAGAAACAGCATTTTAGGTGTTATAGATTATTCCATCTGGGAATAACAAAGAAGTAGCAGATGCTCTCCAATACTTCAGAGAAGTACTCCAGTTGAGGTCATTCATTGCAAAAATTAGGCATGCTCATGTGCTGCACGTTATGAAAATGTTTCCCTACCTTCCTGAATCAGGACCTTAATAATTATGAAAACACTCAAATACCCACAAGACATAGGACATCAATCCTTCCTGACAAGGACATCCCAGAATCTACTCTGTCCTCTCTGGGTTTCTCACATTTTTCCTTGAAAGAAATGATAATGCATTGCTACAGAATTTCTGTTGACAACATCGAGAGGGCTGACACTGTCTGCCCTTAGGTTTCACTACAGGACAATTTTTAGAGGCTATTTGATTAGGAATTAGATACAAAATGTCCTTGTCTCAAAAAAAAAATAAAAAAAATACTGGATTATTGGAAAGGTTGTACCCAGGTTGCTTCACTATATTCCTATGATCCAGGTTTTCTCCTGGGGAAAAGCAGCGCCACATGCACTTTTTTCCACCCTTTTTTTCCTGGTGCTCAGAAGCAATACATTACACTGTGTGATACTTTATGTCCACATAGCCTTACAGGCAGTGCAGCTATTCTCACAGGCATTCTCCTAAAAATCATGATGTGGCGCTGTTTTCCACAGGTATAAGGTTGGGAAAGTGGCCTTGGTCACTGCAAAAGGCATGGCTAGTAGTCTCCCACAAACTGCTGAGGCTTAGCTGCTGGGTCCCAGTACAAGTGAGCTCCCAGTATTTTCCCTGAGGACTTGGCTTGAGCAGCCCAGGTTCCAGTAACATACGGCAGTCTTTTCACCCCTCTAGCTCTGAACTGTGCTATGTGCAGAGCTAGGAGAATCTGGGTCACAGATTTTATATTGCAGCATGCCGGGGGACTTGTTATTTCACTTATTTTCTCTCAGAGGCAGCCTGATGCAACTTGGCATGCAAAAATATGTGCAATGTCACACTGGCCAGGAATGTAACACATGTCACCCTTGGGTGAATCAGAAAGCGAATGCTTTTCTGATTAAATGCATAGGACAAAGTTTGCCCCTTGTTCACACCAGCAAAACTCTAAGCTCTTCACAACAATTCCTTTTGGATGTGTAGATGGGAGTGCAGGTATGAAGAGAGAGAAACTGTGATTTATGATAAAAATTTTCAGCTTATTAGGATTTAGAACTTCTTAGGAAACTGTGAATTCAGCTCACACACTTAAACTATGATGAGCGGCAAGGTTCATATTTAACTTAGATGATTTTTATGCCATGCAAATTAGTTACAGATTGGAAAGATAATGAATCAGTGTTTTGAGCTGTTGCATCTATGTTTTTCCTGTTAAATTGATGGGTACTGGCTTTCACAGCCTTACAACCTACACTTTTTTACATCAGGCACTATTATGAGCCTGGACAGCAGCTTATATTTTTTATTTTCTATAATACATAAAGTTTGAAAGGCTCCGCCATTACTATTAATAAGCAGCTTCATAGAGTAAAATCAAACAATTGAAGTTAAAATCATGTCCTCAGAAGTTATCAAGTGTTGTGCATAGTAATTCCCTATAACAAGCAATGAGTTTAACAAATTCATGGGAGCCATTAAACTTGTAACGCATTTTAAATCCTTTTTTTAACCAAATGCTTTTTTACATTTTTATGTGATTAAAAAAATATGTTAAAAAACAACTGAGAGAAAACCCTTGACCACAAGAACTGGCTCAGGTTTGAAAGGATATTGAGACATTTTACTGTGTCCATCATTAAACTGGACTAATCTTTTACATTCAAATATTATACAACTCTATATGTCCAGGTTCTAAGAAGACATAAGAAGACTTATTTTGGATTTGGTGAATGCTTCATAAATAAGCCATGTATATGAATGCAGCCAAATTTCTGGTATTAAATCAGATTTTGCTCCAAGAGAAGTCAATCCTTTTTGCTTCCTGAGCTGTGTAAAAGCATCTGCACTGCCACTGTACTGGGAGAGCTTTTCATCTATTTTTGTACAAACCACAAGATGCCTGCCTCTACTGTCACGTGCAGGCAGTTGTGTAACACAAGCATAATTTATAACTTTATACGCTAGGAAGAAAAATGCCAGTACAATTTCATTGATCATTCATTTTCTTTCACTAGCAATCAGTTGCTTTCAGAATGAGGAGGAGCATGAATTGCTATAGAAGACATAAAATAGGCCAAATAACCACTGTTCCCTTTTCCAAAAGCCTCATATTTGAACTTCCTAACTCAGAACACAACAAATAAGGGTCTTGAGGTCAGCATTTACTAGAAGTCAAAACAAATTTAACAGGGAGTTGGGGAAGAGCAACACAGGACCTGCATGTTGAAAAACAGGGTGTCTATATGGAAGGCAGTCTTTCTCTCTGAGCTTCAGCTAAATCGTGCACCATGCATAGTATCATACTCATCACAAGATTCTTAGTTTCAAGCCCAAACAGGTATGATGTTGCTTTCTTTCTCAGGACAGAATGAAAAATTCATAGAAAAACTGCATACATACCATCTTTTCACTTTTCTTTAGCCATCAAAAGTGTAACTTGCATTTCTTTTCTGCACATGTATTTGCTTTCCTGTCCTATTTTCCCTTAATATATCATTCCATTCTGATTAGACACTTTTCACATTTTGGTTGCTATCAATTTCATCTTTCATGAGAAAGCTCCAAAGCAATTTTGTCTTCTTCGTAGCTTTATTCCTCCGTCATTCAGGAAAGCGCACACCACTAAGATGAGCATAAGCTAGTCACATTACACAGTCAGAGATGAGCTCTCCATTGCGAGACATTCGCTAACCAGGCTTCCGCTATGCAACTTTTCATCCCGATAAGACAGTTCAATATAGAGTGTTGGGCTGATGACCTAAATATGAGTAGTTCCTCTGCAGAGAGCTTAGCATAACTCCAGCATTCCACATCTCTTCTCAGCAAAAAAACATTTCTGAAAGCATTTAAATACTTCTCATCTACACCAGTTGAGGTTCTTTTTATTTGAAAAGGTATCCTTAGGGAAAGAAACATGCCCATTCAGTGCCAAAAATCCAAACTAAGGCTCATGAGAGAAAGTTAGGACTTCTAGACTTCACAGGGAGCATGAAAGAATATTTTCGGTTAGGAGCTTGTTTCAACCAGGAGTTTTTTATTATTATTATTTTTATTATTTTTTTATGTGTGTATCAATACTTGCTCTCTCCCTGTCAAGCACAGAAAAATGATTTTTGTACAATTCACATTCACTCTTATCAACACTAATATGCAGGCATAACACTGAAGTTTGAAAGACTAGCACTTCCAACTTGAACACTACCAGCAGAATAACAGTGGAATCCATAATGTGACCATGCAGGTTCTCTCATGAGTTGATTAACCTGTATCTAACATCTAATACATATTTATTATTTTCATTTTCAAATAAGTGAAGAAGTTAGCTGGTGTTAGGACAAGGACAATAAAGGAATACTACTGAATTTGCCTCCTACTGATTGCTACCTTACCAGTTAAAGAAAGAAGAATTGGTATCTCTTTTCTAAATACTGTGCAAAAAGCTTCATTAAAAAGGGGAAACAATGAAGGAGATGAAAGAATGAGTGAGTTTTTATTTTTATGCAGTTAAGTACGGCTTGAAGTTGCCATACGAGTGGCAGAGTTGGGTAGTAACTTCCTAACATACAAAAGCTGTTACTACCTTCAGTGGAAATTCTATTAAAAACTGTAGCCGTTAGTTCATGGTTTCAGACAACAGTGGTACGATGCAAATGTTTAGCTAATATTGTTATGCCTGGGTGAAATTTCCAGTGTATTGCCATGATAAAAGCATGCATACTTCTATACTGTTTGCGTTATCTAATATATCGTCTTCCTCAGGATACAGTTAATAAACTGCAACAGTCACGTAGGACCCTTCCAGCAGCCAAGCTGAATTGTTTCGTTATTGTTTGGGGGATTTGGGGGGCAAGGGCACTGGGTTACTTTTTCTTTTTAAATGGTATGCTGTGATGCAGGAAGCAAAAACAAATCATGGGGTGTGGGAGATGATAAAACTGGTAGTACTGCTGAACTCTCTGCACTACCACAGCCGTGCTCTCTCTTAGCATATGGTCTAAAGTGTGAAGCCCCGGTTCTCAGTCATGCCATACAACATGCAATCATGGGAAAGCAAAAGAGAAAAATATAGAGTTAGGTTTTTTTCTTTAGCAAGAGAAGCTAATAGCTAATAACACGAAAATAATGTTTTGGCTGTTTTATATTTTAAATGATCATTTAGTGTTTAAGATTTATATTTCATGTAGTTGGAGACATTAAAAAAAAAAAAAAAAGGAAATCCCCCAGAAGACAGAACATTTTGTAGATTCCCTTTAAAAATGTTTAGACTTAGGCTCTGCCCAGAGATTATAATGGAAAACTTAAAAATCAATTCAAAAACATAAGAAATTAAAAGCAAAAATAAAACAAGCAGAATACCCGAAGTGAATGATTCCCTACAAGTCAGAAGCTAGCAAATGAAATACTAAATATTTCTATATCATTGCAATTTTCTAGATGCAAAGAATTCTCCTGGTATTTTCATTAATGAAGCATTCCTGAAGGTAAGTGTTCAGGTTGCCATGGTTAAAATGCAATTTTAGGTTGATGAATAGGTGGTTTGTTTGTGTACCTGGCAGGGGGCACTGGGAGTCATGTTTACATTTGAAGTTACAGTTCTTGTAGAGCACTTCATTACAAAGAAAACAGCATTACTGTGATTGGAATAAAAAAACGCTGATTTTTTTTAAAGTTGGTTTTTATATTTTAACAGTGCAGACATAAATAAATGTTCTGTCTATCCAGCTGCAACACAGAAATCATCAGACAAATTCTTATCTATCTGATAGTTATCTGTATAATAGCCTGGGAATAAATATCAGATTCATTCCCATAAGTGAGAGGGAGCGCCTTATCTTCTCAGAAGTCAGAAGGGAATCTAGGGAAAAATAACTTATTATCTCAAAAGACAGTGAGATAGCAATTCTAATAGCAACACTAATATTAAGGTTACAGTATTCACAGTTATTTCACTTGCACATTCTTTCCAGATTCATCCAACAACTGTTTGGATGATGAATCTGTATTTGAATGGTGAAACGTTTACATATTCTACTGCTAAAGCAAATCAATACACCTGGTCAAAAACGTAGTTTGTTGATATTAAAAAATGTTTAAAGAAGCGTGATGGTCTCACTAAAATTTTGGAGGGGACTACGATGAAATTAACTTTACTTTTCTTGTTTTGGATACATAGTGTCACAACACTGTTCTGCAATAAAGTAAACATATCAATTTTGGATTGCCATTTGGATAACTTACATTTCAACATTCACCTTCACGTATTAATTATTACACGATGCTTACTATTTTTTATTCCAGTATATTGTCTCCCATTATTGAAATAAACATCCAACATCAACATAACTCATTGTTTACAAACTGAACTTTTTCAGACTTAACTAGCCCATGAAAAATGTTAAAATTTCATCCTCTTATACCAATCCAGAATGACACTTCAGAGACTAAAAAGTCCTTTTTATGTTTTATCACTGAACAACTGATTAACAAACATTCTTGTTTTTGGAAAGTGTGGACATATGGTGCAGCTGGGCAATGAAGTTTTACTTCATTGGACCAGATTGTTTAAAGAAACAGCATGTTCTTAGAAATGTATTGAGCTACAAAATAATAAAAGGAGAAAAAAAACTTAGAGTACATTTTAAGGTCAAGACCCTGAATCTTGACTCTCAGTTGAATGCTCGCCACCAAAGTTATAGCTTTTCCTAAAGTACCACCACACTGAAAAAGTAGCACTTCTGGTGCTACCGGGAAAAAGCTGCATTCATACAGTATAGCAACAGAAGGCAAATATTCGTACCAGAGGTCAAGGCTCACATGCTGTTCTCAAACACTTTTAAACTTAATGGCTTAAACCCAAGAATAGCCTAGCCTGGAGATGGATCTAGCCACTTCCAGAACTTGGTTATGTAACTTGATGTAGAATTAATACGTTCTCCTTTCTGATGTTCTAGCAACAGCTTTTCAGAATTACATATGTTACCAGAAAGGATGATTAGCCACATGCTAAAATAAAAGCATGTGAAAAATGCATCAAGGTAATTCCACTCAAGTCCATAGTATCATTTTGATATAGGCACAGAATGATGACCAATACCTTATGCTGAAAGAGAGAACTTTGTCTCCTATTCTTATATAAAGCATATATGCATGTACCTGTGCATGTATACAGTAAATTTAACGCATAAAATGGGCAGTCCAATTATAGTTACAATAAAAACAGAAGCAATTAACACTTTTCCCTTTTATCCAAATAATAAACAT
Source organism: Apteryx mantelli (assembly GCF_036417845.1). NCBI lineage: Eukaryota > Metazoa > Chordata > Aves > Apterygiformes > Apterygidae > Apteryx > Apteryx mantelli. The sequence continues at coordinate 15,898,112 of NC_089982.1, read as the reverse complement.
TGACCTATCTGACAGGATTATTTCAAAGAAGAAAGATAATATTTGATTTTTCAGGCCCAGGTTTTCCAAACTACAGTTCTTTGCTGAGGTGACTGTCAGACAGCTACTGTCAACTGTGAAGCAGGTGACAGAAGTGAACACGGGAACAAAAACGAGAATAACAGCCAGAGCAATTCCCACCAGCATATTGCTTTTTAATCATCGCTTTCCTGTCTAGATACAAACATATAAACTAGTCCAGAGAAGAGAATTTTGTGTGATCCACGGTCAATATTATAAAACATAATTGTACATTCTACCCCATCATTCAGACTTGCTTGGTCTTTATTGAGAAGTGTGAGTTACTGCTGTACTGTGCAAGTGTTTCATAGGTCTCAGATGCCGTGACTCTTATATTTTACAGGAATATGAAGCAGCCTCCGTCAAAGCATTAGTCACACACATGCATTGGCTACTGAGTACTGCAATTTCTTCCTCTTTAGTTATGGGTCACCTGATTTTGATTTAAAGACAGTTCACAACCTATTACCTACCATCTAAAAAACATCATGAAATGGATTGTCTTAACTCAGGAAAACCCCAGAAAATGCAAACATGTGAGAAGGGTATACTGAATGTCAATGGTGACTGACAATGTTTACGTTAATAATTAACATAAAAAGTTAGAGGTGAATTGCAAATCTTTTTTACAAAGTCCCCCACTTTCAGCAGCAGACGTTGAACTGGTAGATAAAGTTAGGCTTTCAGCACAAATTAAATGCAAAACCTACTTGTTCTTAGGTCCCACAACATCCATTCTGTTAAACTTTCTGACACCAATCCTTCAGTGATGCTCCACCTTACATTAAATTGGTATTATTATATCAGTACTGACACCGATCTGAAGCATAAAAGTGACCTTTAAAAGTAGAGAGGTTATACAAGTGACACTTTTTAATGTTTAATAAGGACTTAAAATATATTTTAGAAATATATTTATAATATTGAAGATCTGAAAACAGATTTTTAACCTTTGCAAAAACTTTACTTGCAACTGGCAACATACAGATATTTAATACATGTTTTTATGGCTGACATATTGCATATGCCATTAGAAGATGTACTGATTATAAGCACAATTTATTTCAGTACTTGAAAAGGTGATCAAAATATTATTGTAAATACTCAGTGTGTTCTTTAGTGCATAAAGAATAATTGTATATATAGTTATTCTTTATTAAGTTGATTAAGTTTATAACAAATACAAGCAGCATAGGTGTGTATATGTATTCTTTAATTACTTTTGAAATACGTACTATTAGAATTTAAAATTGTTTGCAATTTATTATGTGCCCCATGATAAGCAACCAGTGTGATGCCTTGTTTAATTAGGACCTGAGCAAGCAAGAGATGCAGGATCATACTTTTCAGTCTCAAGATCTGAGTTCATTTTCCACCCTTATTCTTATTAATGAGCATAGTAGACCAGATTTCCAGTATAAACTTTCAGTCAATGTAACCATGGAGGTAGAAGGGTGGGGTAGAAGTGAAACTTGATAAAGGATTAAAGTGCATTTAACTACAGTACTTTAAAATCTATTTGAAGGAAATCATATTCTAAATTCAGCTTTGGCAGCTGCTAAGATGGTTAACCATAGTTTTGTTTGTTGATGTACACACTGTGGTCTGCATGCAAATGCAGGAAAATCAGTGCTCATATATAAGGCATAATAGATCTGAAAATGCAAAGTGTTTACAAGTGGAATACACACACACACATAAAGCATGTATGTCTTTAAGAGATGAAAATGACATAAAAGAGTCTAGACTCATACTTTACAAATCATCAGACAACCTGAGCATTTGAGACGCAACTATTGAAAAAGTATTTTCTCACTAAAGGGGGGAGAATATGTGAATTTTACACAATGTCTTCTCATACAGCATATTGCCAATGTGCCTTCAGGGAGTGATTTGCTGGTGCTTATTTAGAGTGAGTAAGGTTAGTACAAATCAGAAGACAGTACTATAGACAACTGATACCTGTGAGAGGAAGGATACTGAATCTACTCTAAAATAAACAATAAACTTCAAGCAGCAGCACTTCCACAGGTTCCACAAGCACATGGCACCCATCATCTGCTGCAAGAATAAATTTCTTTTAAAATAGGCTCTTGATTGTCCTATCCCCTCCCCAGAAATCATCTTAGAATTAATCATAGTTAAAAGACACTTTAAAAGAATCTGTACCTGTGAATTAACAATTAATTGACCCATGGAAATAAGGCTTTGTTAAAGCTAATTCCATAAAAAAGCTGGTTTCAAAGGAACATGGAAAGCAGATGGATTCTGGGAAGGTATTAAGTGTCTGCTGGTAGGGGGTGATGGGTTGCTTCATTAATAAAATGTTAACAGCAGGAGGACACTAATGAATACGCACCCTAGAAATGGCTTATCAAATTTATTCCACTCTCAAAATGCAAAAAAAACAAAAAACAAAAAACAAAAAACAAACAAAACCCCACCAAGCAACAACAACAAAAAAACAGCTTTACCACACCGACAAGTTGAAGGAGTCTACAAAGGGATTCCTGTAACAGCAAAGCAAATGGTGACTACACGATAACTTTGAAAGCAGTGGAAAGACCTTTGAATACTAGGCAGCTTTTCCCCAACAGGAGGTCTGGCTTTTATGTTGTGTTTCTTCTCAGGCTTAGCTTTCCCCAAGCTCGCTCTCAGTTCACTGATACCCTATGCAGTATAAAAGACACTTCACTATTTTACTACAAGTATTCACGGCACTTGACAGAGCATCACAGTATCATGCAAGCAAAACGCAGCAAATTTACACCCCAGTTCAGTAGGGCAATTACTCATGTATCTAACCTCAAAGATAGTGCTGCTGTCTACCCCTCTTTAGAAGAGAAATGTTCTTTCATGTTTGAAGATCTCTAACTTAACCACACACTCAGCCTTAATGATGGTCATATATAGCAGTTCTTTATTGTGGATTATAAAGCCCATTACAAGTTTTATTTAACTAGCCTTCACTACATACAAGTCCTAGATATATGATCATACCCACTTTTGGGAGGAAGTGCAGAAGCTCATGAAAAGCAAAGTATTGGTGTTTAGCCATGACAAAGTGCCTGAAGATCTCTTCCGAGAAGGACAAAAATATTAGTATTTAGCCATAACAAAGCTTCTTGAAGGTTTACCATCTACTGTAGTAGTCCAATCCAATCTACCATAGCTTATGAGAGCTCAGAGGTTCATTTATTGCTTCAGTTAGTATGCTGGGGTCTGACCTTGTAAATCTGGGGTAGGTTTTCTTAGCTATAGCAGCAGTACACTGCTGAAGAATCAGTCTGGCCCCTCACCAGTCAGCCTAATGTTTCTCCCCTACAAGGTGCAGTAAGACAAAGACTGCCCAGTTTCCACATGGAACAAAAAACAGGTGGAAATTACCCTGGAACTGCCAGTTTATGGAAGACGAGGCATGCTTCCTGGCCGGGCACCTCAGAAGATTGCAATGTATTCCAACAGGGCACTTGCTCTTTGAACTGGCTCCACCACGCAAACATTGAAGGCATAAACAGGTGATAGGTGCCTTGGTGTACGACTGGATGTTAATGGCTTCCCCACTGCTTTCTCACTAACGTATTACAGGAGCAGGACAAATTTTAGTGGTATTTGAAGAGAATTTTACTCATAGCTGAGTGGTATCAGAACGAGATCTGTTCTTTGAATGGATGAGAGTATTCAAGAGAGAGACTTGAGAAGTCCAATGAAGCTTTGGATTTGCTTTGAAGAGGAAGCCATATAAAAGTAGCTATCAATCTAAACACAGTAAGGAAAGATGCTAAATATCGGGGAAGGAGGCTGATTTTTTTTTCTAGGCCCCACATGCTTGAGGCATCTTTAAAAAAACAGGCTACTATGATATTCATTAATTCAAATTTGATTTTCTTTCAGTATGGTTTGTTTGTGTGCACCTATGATTTTGCAGTCTTAGCTTCAAAGAAAGCAAAAAAAATCTCTGTTCTAGTTTTTTAAGTGGTGCCCTTTCAGAAGCCTTACAGAAATTTTAGGGAACCCAACATTTTCCTCAAGTGGTGTCCCATCAAAACTACTTCTGGTATAAGTACTCAAATCTGGGAATTTAAAATACACTTTAGAGGCATAGCTTAGAGCAGAATATATTGTCATTGAGCACTGAGCATATTTCTGCATATTCTGCAGTGCCATTGGAAATGCTAGGTTACTATTCTCTGAAAGCTAAAAGAAGAAGGGCAAGGGAGCAGCTCAAACATTTGTTTTTTAATTTGTCAACAGTTCATTGATCCATTTTACAATTTTCACCCAGCTCAGCTAATATGAAATCATTACTTTGTGCTACCCAAAGTCTAGATGGGCTCTATTCATTGGAGTTCAGGTGTGGCAATAAAAATACTACATATTTTTCTCTAGAAATATTGCAATTTCCAAAGAAAGGCCTAAGAGAGGGATAAAGTAGCCCCCAAACTATTGATACAGTACAAGAGGGCTCAGAGTTAAAGCACCTAAAGGAAACTGGGTTTTGAAGTACAATGAAATGGCCTTTTTTCTCTGTAAGTTATTTGAAGCAGAAAACCCCAAATCACCTAGTAATCTTATGTGAAATTGACTGTAAGATTTTATCACCATTTTATTAACTTAGACAATCTCTACATAATAAATGGAACTTTCCTTAGGCACCTCTGCCTGTCATGAAAGGGGCACAGTCAAGATATGGAAGAAGGGCACCTTGTTCACACCTTCAACGTTGCTGTTCTACAGTCTTCATTCTTACTGAAGTAGGATGCAACCTGCTATGTATGACAGAGAGCTTATGTATGAGAGTTACCTGGGAAAAGGAAGAGGGCATCTCCAAAAAAACAAAAACCAGCTTAATACTATGGATTTCCTTCTCCACCGGCACCACACATTCAAACTTCCATCAACACCGTGGAAACTGTCACCTTTGTTCAAGGCCCTATAAGAAGCAATGAAGAAGAGGGATGCACACTGTCCTCACTGTTGTGTAGTGATATTTTGTGAGTTAAGGTGGACATCTATCAGGTGGAGCAGCTGCCCTGCAGCTCTACTGCTTTGAGCTTCCTTATTCCCGTTTCACGGTACATGTATCTTTGCTCATGTGCTAATGTTCTGCATGCAGAATGGCACGTACCTGCAGTTCATATTGGGTACAACGCAACACACTGATCTTTTCTTTAGGTGCTTACAACTTGCAATGCACTTAACGGATTGATTTCCCAGAGCGATTGCTGAATTTGGATATCTAACAAAAGAAAAGAAAAAAAAGCACCCATCACTTGTGGTCTCCACAGAAAATACAGCCCTTTATTTCTCTCTTTTTCTCAGGTCTTTCACTTTGAAGTGGAACTACCTGAAACAGCACAGGGTGGATGAACATTGGGTTCTTGCCACCAACTGTTTCATGTTGCTAATGCAAGCATAGCTAGTACTGGCTTTAAAAACATTTATTGCAGCTTTTTGATTTGAATTTTTTTAACAAGCAAATGAGACCAAAAGATATTAACTACATCTGGAGAATGTTTTCTTTCAACATTCTGGAAGTTCTTCAATGTTCCCTACCATTAGATAACAGCAGTAATCCCAGCACTTGGTCCTCTCTTCTCCTCTCTCTTAAATCTTACGCACCAAAGATTTCAATTTGTATAAGGTAGGAAGAAATGTGAATTGTCTCTTTAAAAACATCATTGTATATTTTGTTTTATTCACTCATTTTGCACATGAACAAATGCAGCTAGATAAGCTTAGAATTGGGCTCATTAAAAAATCACATCTGACATACATTCTAGAAAAAATATTTAGAAATGATTATAGTGAAAAGGATACCCACTGTTTAGATCAGCAAGCTTTAAGTAAAACAGAAGACCATTTAAGACACAAAAAGGGTATGGTACTAATATGTCAATAATTACACTGCAACCAATCATCTAAAGTCACATTTTGACAAACACCTGTGAAAAAAATTACCTTTCCCTGGAACTACACACATACTTAAAAACTTATACCACGCTTATAGATGGGAGATATGTGTTTCCCAGGAAATAAATTTTTATTGCTTGTATTGTGGATCAAATTTCCTATAGAAAAGTAATTTTGCAGGGTATGTATTTAGTATTGCATGACAGCACATACATTTAGCCTGCATACCATTCATTTCTAAATGCAAAATAATTGTACTTAAAAGATTTTAAAGCAAATTATACACTTTAGATGCACGTATTTAAAATACTTAAACAGCTCTTTCGGCTTGGCATACATATTTACATATCTGATACGTAAAGTTTCCACTTTACTTGCTGAGAAAGCACTAGTTTTTTAGCTACGTGTAATTCCATGTTCCTTTAAAACTGAGCTTTTAAAAGGCTTTTGTGCATCCAAACTGCACGTGTGTGCATGTACAGCTATTTTGGAGAACTGATTGCAACGATCTCAAATGTTGCCCATGGTCTCTCATCTTTCCACTGTGCACCTCTGAGAAAAGCCTGGCTGCATCTTCTCTACACCATCCCATTAGGTAACTCTAGACAGCTGTAAGATCCCCCCCTTCACCTTCTCAAGGCTAAACAAACCCAGCTCTCAGGCTCTCTTCATATGCCCTGTGCTCCAGAGCCCAACTATCGTGGTGGTCCTAGGCTGGCCTCGCTCCAGCATGTCTCTGTCCTGGTTATACTGGGGAGCCCAGCACTGGACCCAGCCCTCCAGATGGGTCTCACCAGTGCTGAGCAGAGGGGAAGGATCACCTTTCTCGACCTGCTAGCGATGAAGTTGACCCTCTCTGCTGCAAGGGTGACTCATATTCAACTCGCTGCCCATGAGGACCCCCAGGTCTGTCTCTGCCAAGCTGCCTTCCAGCTGATCAGCCCTCAGCCTGGGCTGCTTGGGGTGTTCTGTCCCACACACAGGACTTTGCATTTGCCTTTGCTGAATTTCATGAGGTTCCTGTAATCCCAATTTTTCAGCCTGTTTAATTCCTTCTTAATAGGAGCCCTGCCTTACAGCATACTCACCTCTTCTCCCAGTTTGGTGACACAGAATCACAGGATAGTTGGGGTTGGAAAGCACCTCCGGAAACTGTCTGGTCCAGCCGCCCTGCTCAAAGCAAGGTCAGCTAGAACAGGGTGCCCAGAACCATGTCCAGTCGGGTTTTGAATATCTCCAAGGATATCCTGAGTGATACCATCAATAACTGGCTGCCATTTGGACTTTGTACCAGTGATCACTGCCCTTTATGGGCCCAGCCCATTTTCCACCCATCTCGTTGTCCACTTATTCTGATCATATCTCACCAGTTTGACTGTAATATGCTTCATATTACTCCAAATGTGGTTTAACTTCAACAACTGGCAAAGACTTTTCTATTTACAGCAATGAAGTTTGCAAAATGACTCAAAAGATCACTCCCAAAAGCCCCAATCCTGTGATAAAATCTGAACAACATGATGCACTGAAATCACTAGGGATTCCTCATGACTGATGGAAAGTCTTAGGATAATAAGGTTCTTCAGGATCATTTGAAATAGCTGCTACTATCTAAATATAAATGTACTATCATTATTTCAATGGGCAATCACTGAAGTAAACAGCAACATTTCTATCAGTGTGAAGAGCTCCATAGCAGACAGGTGCACATATATTTGCATGTATCTGAAGCACCATGCATTGGCACACTGTTATGGATTTAGTCAGAAACAGAATATTTGCAGCACGCAGTTTTCAAACACTTTAACTATGTTACATCTTAAACAAATGTAAAGGCACTTTTGTCCACACAGCAGGCTTAAGTATTAAAAATAAGCCATTTCTGGGTTATTCATACTCAAAAAAACAATCCAAAAAGGTCTTAAAGCCTGAAAAACACCTTTCCATCTAGATATGGCTATTCTCAAAAGGAATTACGTTTAATAAACTCTTTGGGAATATCTGACATTTGAATGCATGGATATTTTCAGGTTTTCTGTGAGAATGTACTTGCTCTTCAAAAAAATAGGAAAGGGAGAAGAAACAAAAGAGGTCATTATCAGTTGGAAAGGCCAGAAAACAGCAGCTTGTTGCAAACTGGCTACTTAAAGGTTATAGCTGCTTGATATAATTATTTCAAAGGCACAACAGATGTACATGCAAGAAAACAGCATGTGCAGAAAAGAACAACCTCGGACAGTAGAAAGTTAGCAAAGACAAAAAATTATCAAAGCTCTCCGAAGAGATGGAGCTGTTCTTGCTTTTGAGTTCATTGCTGCTATATGGTAGAAGTATACTATCAGAACACCACAGGTACCCTTGTACATACAAATCTTGTAAAATCTGATTTTACAAAGTCATTCCCAGTAGGGGATGCTGCTGTTTTAATTTCCTTCACTCAAACTAGCTCAGTTTGTCTTTGGGAATCCTTACTCTTACCCTAGTCTCTCTGTCCTCCAACAGGTAACTCTCTTTGCTGAGCAACAACATCAGTGCAATACGAAATGATGAAACCATTAGCAAGCTCTGCAGATTCTGTCTAAAAAGACAAGGCAGCAGCACACGGGCAGGGAGCCAATTGCCATATGGACAGAAGAGCATCGCTGAACATGCTCATTTGCATCAGTGCCACTGTGAAGCATGTACAAAGACTGAATATACTCTGAAGGCATGGAGAAATATCCTTCTTAGACCCTGGGGAGAATATCTGAGCCACTAAGGAAGATGAGAGTTTATATAAAAAAAATTGTTGAGCTATAAGCTCAACTATTATTAAGTAGGTAAGCAGGTTTAATTTTTTTTATATCAGATAATTGAGATAAAGAGATGTTACAATAAATAGCTTTCTCAATAACAGTTCTGTAACATGCTTATCTTTAGGAACCCATGAACTGTAGTTTCCAGAAATGCATAGTGAGAGAGTCAAGAGGGGTAAAGAAAGTTTGAATGGTACCTCAGTCTTCACATTCATAAACAATACAAATCTCAAGTTTCTGGACCAAATATGAACTAAGTTATACCTGCATATTTTTTTTCCTTCTACAGCCCCAAAGCTGGCATTAGGGATCTAACAGAGAATTACTTTCTTTATAGTATTCCTGCTCTTAGGTGAAACTGGACCAGCTCATAAATTGCAAATAGGCAATGAAGCTCCTAAGTTATTTGCATTTATGTTCAGCCCTTAAGGGACCTACCAATAGCAAATGCTATAAAACACATGATCATCGTCTCTAAAAAAAAGTGCTGCCTTGTCTTCAGTGATAAAAGACGAGATCATCATTCCCTAATTAAATATATTATTTCTCAGGTGAAACCTAGCAGATTCTAGCTGCAGAGCATAGAACATATTATTTTCATATTAAACAGCATATAATTTAAAAAAAATATGTGTGTATTAATTTTGCCTTGTGAATAGAGCCGGGGAAATGTTGCAGAGATGAAGATTTTGAATTTGTAGAATGGATTAATAAAAAACTTTAGCTATATGTATTGATTTGCACTAAAGTATGAATAAAATTATTGAGAGCAATACAAATAAGAAGCAAGGCATAAAGATGTTCAAGAGAGTTAAGATAAAACAGGGTTTTATAATCAAAAATTGTTTCCAGGCCCTTATCAAGGAAGACTTTCATAGTCATCTATGGAAAAATAAAAAAAGAAATATTTCATGAAGAATTTTTGGATTTGCATTAAAATCAAATTTAATACTGTTGATATACCTTTGTTAATTTTTCACATCAAATATATATTTTAATCACTTGATCTTCATAAAAATGTTAAAGAAAAGTAATAAAAATAATTACACTAAAATAAAGAATTTGACTATAAATTAAAAAATTAAAAATCCCAGAACTTTATGTTTTAAGGGAAATAACAAATCTCAATTTTCTATTCTGACCTGGAACATTGTTTTTACAGGTTAGAATTCCTCATAGAATGGAAATTCTCATTCTCAGTATGTATTAGTTGAAACCAAAGCTATTAGAGCAGAATTTTCCTAAAACTTAGTCAGCACAAACACATAGGACCTCTTGCATCAGGTATAAAACCTCTTTTTCTCTTTCACCACCTTGCACAGTTCATTGTATATTTACAAGATTCTACCCAAAGATTGCAAGATTAAACTTAAATGATGCTTTCCTGACAAATGTATTGTAAAAATCTGTACAATTATCAAAGAAAAGTCTTTCCCAATCCAAACCGTCATTAGCAAAAAATATTTTGCCAGTTTGAAAAAAATGAATTACATCAGATCCTTGGAAAACAAATGCTATACTACATTTTGTTAGGAGATTTACATCGATTATATGCTGTGGTGTCTTGCCTGGACACTTGAGTGAGGAAAGCTGTGCGGGGCTGTTACGCTATGTACGATGTGTGTTTTGTTCTGGGACAGCTGCAGGTTCTTTGTCAGATCTGCTGCACCTCTTGATGAGTCTGATCCTTGACTAAATAGCACACTGAAGATAGAGACTCATATATTTGTCTTTCATATTCCAGTAAAAAAGTAAAAACCAGCAGTCATAATGTAAGGCCTGAACCCAGTTCCAATAATATCAAAGACCAAATATTAATTGATTTGACTAGTGGCAGAATCAGAGCTCAGTGTAGCCAACTGGTGCATTCCCAGAAAGAACACAGAATAAAATACCTGCATGTTATTTGCATCCATGGTAGTTAAGATACTGCCTCACTTTCCTTAGCCATTCAGTCCTGGAAAAAATAATAAAATTGGTTGTCCAGAAGCAATTAGGAAAAAATAACAAGAACCATCATACTTAACATTTTCATTACTTTTTTGATTAGAAGATATGCCTTAATAACCCTTTTTACACAATTAAATGTTTCAGATTACTATATATTATAAACACTCCATCCTAGATTAAAATTATTATAGCTATTAAGACTTTCAAAAGCATATGCAAATTCTCTTTTAACTATAATACTATTTCATACAACCAGCAGCTAAGAAAGATAAGATTAGTTTGGCTATAAGTAAAGAACACAACTTTTTTTATTTTTTTTTAATGTGACAACAGTACAATGTATGTTCTATTCTTAGTTCAGACGTCAATTTTTTAATCAAGGCCAAGACAGCTGCAGTAAACAAGCATCCTATCAAGCAATACTTTTTGAGATAGCATGAGAAAGAAACTTGCATTCAAATCCTGACTATTCCTAATTAATTATGTAAATAATAAATGCAGCGTTGTCTTGTAAACCATACAAACAATTTTGCTGCTCATTCTCAGTACTTGACTTTTAATAGCGTTGTAATCCAAACACTTTCACAGACTGTCCATCTGGAGCATGCACGCAGTCAGATAAAACTATTTACTTGTTTTTAAAGGGCAGCAAATAAAATATGCCTCTTTTTGCATTTCCATGCTTATTTTATGCAGATCTACTGCTCTGGCTTAAGGTGCTTGGAGACCCTGATTTAGAGGTGACCAGGTAGGAATTTGTTTTCAACATTCACTAAATGCCAGTCAGTATCTTTTAGGAATCATTAAGCCCTTGGCAGTAGAGGGATCTACGCCAACCCTTGTACTACGGTCAGAAAATCAACAACCCAGACTTAATGCAGCTCAAATAAAAGATAAAGTCACCACAAGTCTTCTATTGCACTAAAGTGATTAGTTTTCTCTTATCTCTGTCATGAGCCAGAAATGAGCCACGTGTATTGACCTCATTAATATTGTTTACATAGTTGTTGATATACATGGTTATATGGATTATAAGCTTCAGTGCATGCATAACTTCAGCTGAAGATACGCACATTGCCTTACCTGTGCAAAAAGCATTTTGCCTCTCAGTGGATTAATGGTTTGCTAATAATTCAGTTGAGTACAGAAAAAGCCCCACCTGGTTTACTAAAGGGACATTACCATCTCCAAAATAGTGAGCAGAATCAATCATCTGTGGGCACTAGGTGCAGATACACAAGTCAGGCTGAGCCAATTTAAGAATTCAATGATTCTGAAGGAGATGGTCACGTTCCTTGCGGCTGGGTGCTCCCACTCCTTCGCTGCTGCTGGCTATGTCAATCATTTAGTAGGCCATTTCCCATCACTGAATGTGCAGAAAATGAACTGATAAAGGCAAAGTGTTTACCATTAGAAGTGAACAGAACAGAAGATTTGTTTGCCAAGAAGTACATTAAGTTTAGTTTTCTTCCCTTTATTCACTCACATCTTATGAACCTTTGTTTCTAGAAACCTGCATAGTAAATTTGGGATTTATAATGAATTTTGTTTCTACTTTACCCTGGTTTCAGATAATGAGGTTTCAAAGTAACTGTCTAGCCTCAAGGCACTTCCTCTTTATAGGCATGGCCATCCTCAAAGCTGAGGCAGTGAAACACTCCTGTCTCTTCTGGCAATTGGCAAGCTGCGCTTAGAGCTGAGCAAGCAACTGGGTGCCTGCTCAAGGACTGCACCAGCGTTAGCCAGCAGGAGAGCAGTAACAAGAGCATGTGAACCCTGGAGGCTTCAGAAAAATCGTGACACAATTTTTACATTTTGAGACACTTCAGTAAGCAAATTTGCCCCGCTGCTGGAAATCATAAAGGAGATTATCAGTCATTCTAACTGAATGAATGGTGGCTTTGGTTCATTTCCAGCACCAAGAAGGATTTGCTTAAGCTTGGAAAGACGGCAAGAATGTTCCATTTCTATCTTAGTGGACAAGTAGAGTTGAGACTTCATTCTGAAAAACTGAGATATCTCAATCTTTTAACTCTTTCCAACATAGGAAGTCAACTGTTAAAGCAGAGCACAGAGGATATGTACTTTTCACTCAACTTCTTTCAACTTTCTCCATGTTGTAAAGGGGATTTACTGAATGAAAATCCCTCCAGCCTCCAGCCACACCCTCTGTCTCTTCCAGTGGGCTGTCTCTGATGTTTTTGTCACAGTGTGGATGCATTTCCTAAGAAGTCAAAAACGACTTATTTAGATGAGTGAAAGTTTCTTCACAATCTCTGATGAGCAGTATGTGCACCTGTTGGAGACCATGGTCTCAGCTTCACTCAAGAGATTCTCCAAATACACACTGAGCAGTAAGCAAGAGATATGGATGAGTGCCAGTCAATGCAGGGCTCACCAAACACCTTCCTTTAACTGCCAGAGGCTGGAAATCAGTAAAAAACTAGCATCCTGTTTTATAAAACGCTATTATCCATTGCACTTTGCAGCAGCAACGGCAGTAAGCTTCTGCTTCTCAAGATATCACAATCCAAGTTCACAGTCCTCCCTCCAGTCTAAAAGAGAAGATAACTTTTTGTTGTCTGTCTTAACAGCAGCCATGGTAGTATTACCTGGTGCTGCCTTTAAGCACAGATGCTGTCTCGAACTAGCACAGATAATGGGTTCAGCTTCAGGTCAACAGAATTATTTCTGTTCTGAAAAAAAGACCAGTACTCCTAAATCTGAGATCTATATATGACAGCATGTCTGATTCTAGATGCTTCAGGGAATGTGTTTTTCCAGAACGGAGACTGTGATCTGCATCAGGGATCCCTCAGCAGTGTCACTTTGCTCCTAGTTTAGGTCTGTGTATGTTTCAGTTCTTTCTTTAGCAAAGAGACTACTTTGTTGATCTGTTCTATAACTTCATCAAAATACAGGAGGATAAAGTTAAGTTTGTGGAAGATTTACTGAAGCTGTGTTTTGTCTCAGACATGCAGCAGGAAAGAGCCGTGAGCTTTTGCCACTGCCAGTGCTGCATCCAGCTCTTCTGCTGCTGATCCAGTTGTCATAACACGCATATCATCAGTGGTCTGGTTCCTGGTCCCTATACACCAGCACTCACATGCACTCTCCAATATTTGCAGCTCTTCACACAGCAGCAGATTGATGACTGATTTTAGCAAAACAGGAACAGCTAGAGATCTGTGGCCTGGGAGTAGCTAAGCCATGAAGGATATGAAAGCTTCACCTACGCAGAGAAGGGACACATGCCAACGTATGACTTCTTCGCACACCCAATAACTACTTACATAACTTGGGCTTTTATGACTCCTTTTGCCTGGTCTGAAAAGACTGAGAAAGTCTGCAAAGCAAAGTTGTTGAACTAAGCTAATGAAACCATGGAAAACACCAGCAGTGAGAAGATTAATTGGACTTCCTGCCTGCTTGCTTCCCTCATGAACACACATTTTTACAGTGTGCTTTCTCCATGATTTTTTTTCTAGAGGTTTTATAGTGACTGATGACATCATCCCTCTGGGACTGATCTCTGTACCTGCACAGATGACAAAAATAGCAGCAATTTTCTAGTTTCAGACTGAAAAGGGTCCAAAACCCAGGAGGCTGTTTAGTTGTCTTTATCAGGAGGTGGCCTGGATGATGATAGTTGCTGCTGAGTTACATGCAGGGTAGGGACACAGCTTTGTCTCTCCCCAGTTTTTGTAGACAAATGAGATCCAGTAGAGGTGGAAGGAGGGAGCTTTTTCCCCTACCTGTGAATAGTGGTGAATAATGACAGCCTCTCCAGAACTAAAAAAACCCTCAAGCACGGTCTCTGAGTAAGTACTGTCTCTGGACAGCAGCCTGCAGCTGTGGAGACTTAAGACAAGCAATTGCCTGTAGTGTTAGACTGAATGAGGATGCGCTAAACTCTTCCTCCTCCACAAGTATCATAGACAGGCACCATGTTAATAGGTACTGCATCAACAGCCAAACCCTGATAAGCTGAAATACAGCTGCATCTGACTAAGCTAAACCAAGCGGGAGAAAACCACAGCCCTACCAAAAATTCTGGTGACAACAGAATTTTCCAGCATCAAACCAAACCAAACAGCCAAAGCCAAAGTTAAACTGGACATCTGAAATTATATTAGCTTGTAAAAATGAAATGAAGCAAAATGGTCCACACTGTTCTTAAGCTGGACAAAACGTTTTGCCAAACGTGATGCTATTCAAACACAATACTGAGCTGAAACTGGAGCTGGAACACACCAGTACTTTTTAACAAGAATTGAGTTTACCAGCCTCCTCCCCTTACAAGTTGTGCTCATTAAGAACTGCATTACTTGACTGCTACTCCTATTATTTCAGGTAGTCAGTCAGTCGGAGCTGTACAGCTTGATCTATGCCCACTGAATTGCACAAAACTTTTATGGATGTGAATGAGAACCTGTATGTAGCCTTATAACAGTGAGGCTTATAATTCATCTCTTCTCAAGAACTTTACATCAGGCTTTTAAAATAATTTTTCAAGTTTATCCTTGTCTGAACTAACTGCTATTATTGATTAGCAAACTTGTTTATTCTTCTTTTGAAACTAAAATAAATATGAGGCAGTTCAATAAAAAAAGCAATTTCATGCTATGATAACATTGCAAATAAGAAAAAATATCTAGTTATGTGTGTGCCTGTAAGAGAAGGTATTTTAACAGCCACAACATACTGAAATATATCAAATGGCAAATCTATTTATTCTTAGTTCGCCATGCAAACACACCCCTGAAGTAAGAAACTGTAAATTTATTAACTTAAAGAGAACTGCACTGCTTACACCAGATCTGAATTCACACAACAATTTCATTTAACGTTTCATAAGTTTATTACTAGAGACGAAGGGTAAGACCATAGCTTTGCAAAACTTCTGTTTGCCAAGAATGAGAGGACACGTTCTTTCTGTACTGCATTAATAACATAAGATCATTCAATTAGTAACTGCTGTGATAAATATCAATATTGTGTCAATTCAATGTTAATAATATTAATGAAGCAAAATTGGAAATAAATAAAGGTCATGGTTAAAAATACGTAGTTAGTAGGAGACATGTCTAACAGGCTAAACCAGCAAAGCTTCAAAAGTTTTTTGCTGTAGACCATATATCACTGTGCATTGAGCTTGGTGTCCAAACCTGGACACAGCCTTCTAAATCACAGCTTAGAAAAACTAAACAGCACAGAGTTACTACTTCACAAGTTCTGTAGGTTATACTTTTTTATACAGATGACTGTATATCATTTATCATGTTTATAATAGGATAACATTGATGATTCATATTTAATCTATTTATCAATTATAGCTATGAGAATTTTATTGCAAAATTTGTATCTTTTCCATCTCATCCTTGCACAACTGGTTATTCCTACCTAAATGTAATATCCCATACTTACCTTACTGAAATAGCTTTACTATATTTTTTGATCATGTTTCCAATTTGTCAAGATAATTTTGAAAGCAAAACCCCTCTTAGAACATTTTCACAGGTTTCCTAGGATGGTGTCGGCTGCAGCTGTGAGAAGTGTAATTTATTTCATCAGTCATGTCATTAATACAAATATTCAATAGTACTGGACTCTGGAGACACCCCTACTGAGCTTCACCTATTTTGACAGTGCAGCATTGATAACAACTCTCTTAAGAATGGTTTTCCAGGCAATCTGACACTGAATCTTACAGCAGATAAATTTAGGTTAAGATTCTCAAATTGCTTATAGTAATGTTATGAGAGGCAAAATTCCTACTGAATTTGAAATGTTTTATCTGTTGCTCTTCTTCACATACAAGGCTTGTCAGCCTCCCATAGAACAAAACTGAATGACTAAGGCACTAATTATTCTTGCCAAAAATATGTTGGGTGTTAATCTTCCCCTTCTTATTTTCTAGGTAACTACAGATATTGGAGCTTTTTTTTTTTTTTTTTTAAATACATTTCTGCTCTATTCTGGTTGTCCATTATGCCATCCATCCTCCAAGATTTCAAAGATAACTTTGGAGATTTCATCACCCAGTTCATCAAGCACAGTGGATTTAAGAATACCTAAGATATTTCTAATCTATTCTTTTGTAATTGAAGATGTTAATGTTAAAACACTAGACCAGAAAAGAAGAGGAAGACACTGTCTAATCCCCAAGACTCAGTGGATGTATTCTGTATTCAGTCAGCTTTTCCTGGTATTCATCTATCTATAAACTAGTATAATAAGCACCATATACACACACGCATGTGTTCATGCACGCAGATGCAGACCATACCACAGGATGGACAAATATTGCTCCTTTTAATGCTGGAGCTATCCCTCAGCCTCAGCTGACAGAGGTAAGTACACAAACGCGCATGCTATTCCACTTTAGTTCTGTAATTTGCCTGCACTTCTAATAATCAAGAAAATGGGGCTTGCCTAATTAATGTAAGGGAGATAACTGTCATACATGATTCCAAACCATTATCCTCTCCATGACGCACTTAAGTAATTTATGTGGTCTTGAGTCATTTCTTGAATTTGCAATTTGGTAATAAACCTGTCACAGACTTCAAACATGGAATGTTAACTTGGCATTGGACTTCAGTTTAGCTATTGTGCTTTCACTTCATTTTGTGTTTGCATTAGGGGTCTAATTTCTAAAGCTTCTCAGTGTGGACAATTTTGCTTTCTTTTCACATTGACAGCTCAGATTTGTTCTTTAAATTAAAATGTGTTAAAAATTCACCATTAAAATTAAAGCATAAAGCATATGTGCTTAATGAGGCCCAAAGATTTCTTAAAGTTTTCTTTCATGCGGTTTATAAGAAAACAATGGCGTGCCAGATTAATGAAGAAAAAGTACATTGAGGGATAGCATAAATATTTGGTCTTAAGTATCCTGATCTTGCATAACCCATATTTGATCACCTGAAGGCAACAAGACTACCAGTAAATGCAGTGTTCTTCCAAGCTGCTCCCTGGATATATGAGTATGAACTGGACTAGCAGCTCTTCATTCAGTTTGCGCTCAATCTCTTCATCGGTAATGTCATACACATTTGGCACAGAAAGCTGATCCACAGATGATAGGAAGCATAGAAACCTGCTGGGAATTTATTCTTCAGTGCCAACTGGGCTTCTTTAAAACAAAGATCCCTCCACAAGTGTGTGAACAACTTCTTTGTAAAACTGTATCATTTCCATCCATCTGCAAAAAAGACAGAGGGTCCTAAAACAGGTTTGAACTATATATGCAAAATGAGCTTCTTAGGTTTTCTTGGAAATGGAAAGGTTAATAAAATGGGGTGTAGGGATAGGGCTTTTTTGTTGTTTTTGCTTTTTGTCAAGAAGCACAAGCAAGTAAGTTTCAGAAAAGATGCCAGGTTATTAAAGCAGGGTTGGGGGCGGGGGAGAAGACTTTTATAAAAGTCCCTTTTTATTATAACATCACATAGCCATATTTCTGAGGAAACAAAATGCAATAAAAGAAAAGAATCAATAATGGAACACACACTGCCTTCCCTTCCACATATAGATTCATACCCACATCTATCTTTATGCATCTACAGAACTGTATTTGCATGGAATTTTATTAGTAAAAAAAATAGAAATTTATAATAAGAGTTGCTTCCCAAAGAATATTAGAGTTGTATTTCTTAATAAAATAAGTGCAAAGATAACTGTTTTGTTTTGTTTTTCCTAAACAAAAAAGGAGCTAGGCAAACAGAACAGACTAGCATAGAATGGGCGCAGCCTATCAATATGATTCACAAAGAAACCATAAGAGTTGCATAGTGGTGGAAATTTTTCAGAAGGGCCAAACAGGTAGAGAAAATGAAGATGCAGAGAACCACCCAGATATTTAATAAAAGCCATTGGCAGCCTTTAGGGTAGCAAGTTTGAACTGAAAAAATCTCATGGGAATATGGTTTGGCTTGTGGGTTTTTTGTTTCTTTAAAAACAGAATTACTTTTGTTTTCTTGTCATAGGCAGACCTTTAATACAGCCAGATTGAGCCCTCTCAAAGCATGTATCTGAGCTGTCTCTTTATATTTTCCCTTTCAGGGAATATGCACAGCCAGTGAGATCATTTTCTCTATACTGCCAACAGCCTCCTTCCCAGCGGCACTATTCCACAAGATTTAATTGCTGAACTCCAAGTTCAGAAAAGTCCAAAACACACATCATCCAGAAGACTATCGCAACTTTTCAGTTGCTTTCTTAATATTTGGTTCCTTTGCCTCTTCACAACTTGTAGACTTCTTGCTAGAGTCTTGTGCCTGGAGAGATGCAATCAGCTTTGCTCTCTCTCTACTCTACTCCCATCTACGTGGCAGATGTTCTACATCATTTCAGAAAATTGCTCAGACTTTCTCTACTGTTGGTTTTCTCCATATGTAAAAAGTGGGAAGTGGGAAGGGATAATAATATCCACTTTTGCGGATAAAACACTTGGACTGTTATACATGGGAAGTAATCGCAAGAAAGAAAGAATAACTGATTTTTTTAAGCACTCAAAGTGCTGTGAGAAAATTTTGCCCCTGATTTTCTGTTGCTATTCATACTTGGATGGTCACTCTTAGGTTCATCATAAAGAGTTTTCGCATGTGTACAAATTTAAAGGGCTGTTTTATAGATCATAAAAATATGCACTCAATTACTTCAAGTAACACTTGGGGAACTGCATCTGAATGCCACATAAACTGCTCAATGAATCAAGCCAAAATCGCTTTCAAAATCAGAAATCTGGGGGTAGCTGAAATCCACACACACACACGCAGTTTCAAGAAGGGAAAGCCGATTACTGCAGAGTAGTTTTCATCTGCACTGTAAATAAAAGAGGGGTTTTAAACAAAGCCACTTCAAACATGCACCTGCAGCAATTCTATAATTAAGACTGGTAGTGGCCCAGGGATGATCAATGTACCCTAAGTCTATAGTGTTTTGATTCGCATTACAGTATACTTCTACTACATATACATTTATAAAATAGCTTATATTCCACTGTAGATGTTTCCAACAACCTTACTAAATCTGTATATATAACAAGCTGTAAATCAAAGGTTTGACACCACAAAGTTCTAGTAAAGCAACTTCATGGAGTTGGAATTTTCCCCTTGCCATCTAAGAGCTGTATTGTTACTATCAAGCTCTCTGCAATGTATAGAGAATGTATTTTTACCATGTATTATATTTAATATGATATATATATATATATATATATATATCAGTTGATAGGGAGCTTTAAAAAAAACCAACTTGTTAACGCATGAAATTTTAGCACAGATTCAAATCCTACTGAAAATCAGTGTGGAATTTTTTTTCCAATTGATTTCAGTAAGATTTTAATCAGTTCACAGTTGAAGGCTCAATACTGTAGAATTAGAGCCTGATTGCTTTGGGGGTGGGGGTTGTTTGTTCATTTTTTGTTTTTCTTCTTTGAAGTTAATTTTAAAGCTTCTGCTAATTTATGTGGAGTACATTAAAACGTTAAAGCCCAAACCTGGTTCCCATAAGCTGACTAGTGTGGAATAGAGACATAAGTCCCTGTTCGTCCTTACTACAGAGTAATGACATTAGTTTGTCACTGCATTCATCTCGAGAGCTGAAATAGCCTAGATGGGACACAGTCAGCTTCCAGTGGAAGAGCCGGTGCTGCTGGACACACCTGCAGTTTGGTGCTCTCATCCTCCATCCCTGCTTGTGCTCCGCAGGGCTGCCTAGAAGCTCCTGGGGAGCCGCAGTCGGTGTGGTGACGGGAGAGCTCACCCTGCCCAAAACATCATATTGCTTCCCTGGATCTGCAAAACATTGGAGACAATGAGGCTCTAACAGTGCGCCCTAGCATACAATATTATGCCTTCTCTACCCTTATCAGGCAACCCTATATCTGGAGAGCACAAAACATTTTTCAAATACTCAGTAGTCTTCACAGCACCCCTGAGGGAGACGGGTCAGCAGAGGCATGCAAGATTTACATGGGTGTCCCTAGTCACCAAGTTATTTGGTGGCTGCGCAAGGGGCACAGCTTTTGTGTCGTGCTCATAGGAGAGTTTGTTGATACTTCAGTCTGTAAAGCTGAATAAAGAAATGAAGATCTACACTGCTGTGAGACAGGGAGTATTGATTTTATTTTCACTACTGCATTATGAGACTGAATTAGAAGCAAAGAAACCCAGCATCTGAATACAAAGTAAAGAGGAAATACAATTCAGTCAGTATGGAATAAAATATGTATTAGTACTGTCACCCAACATCATTATAAACCGTGTCAATCACCCTACACAGAGCAGAGCTCCCTAAACACAATTTTCACTTCTTGACTATTTAAGACTGACAATTGCTTCTGAAGGCAAATGAATCTAACGATGTGCTTTCCACTGAGTACTTTAAATCATGAATCTCCAGTTTGCAAAGAATATCTGACTGGACCTATTGCTTTTAATAATTCAGTTCAAAGTGATTCACATCTTGTTTGGGAACAAAAAACACTTTTTCCCCTAAGGATTCTTTGAGCCCTAACTTCACTTCAAAAATATCTCAATACCTTGCACTTGAAAATAAATGGATATATGCTAAGCCAGTTATGCCAGCAAATGGTGCTTTATATCACATTTTCTAGCTTGCCTTTTCATGCGTCTACGCACAGAACGAGTTCCTCATATGCATATGCGAAGACAATGTATTGTCCTCCTTTAAATTTCTCCCTTGTGACAAGTGCCTTTCATAATGTCTATTTAAGCCAACAGTGACTAAGCAGCTTGGATACTGCTCTGGTCACACTGCGCAGAACTTCCCGAATACAAGTTATAATGCATCTCTTTCCCTGACACAAACCTCTCCTTTGTACTCAGCTGCTGTGCACCTGTTACTCGGACAGGTCATTATTTATGGTAAGTACTAGTATACATTTGCGCAGTGCCATTTGCAAAAAGTTAAGTCTGTGAATACTACCATCAACAGCAATATAGTAGCAGCAGCGGCAGTAGTAGCAGAAGCGGCAGAAATGAGTATATTACTAGTTCTATTTGATACAAAAATATTATAATCCCCCTTTTATAGCTGGGCTACTGAAACAAAGATGGAATAATTTTCAGAGATGCCTAATGGTACAGACAAACTTAGAAATACAAACATTCACTTACGGAGTTCTGGAGTATTAGGTGGATGTTCTGATTTTACATCTGAAAATCTAACTCTTAACCTAAATGTTCCAGGTCACCGGATTCTTTGGGGGGAACCTTAACGTATGAACTATATTTTTGTCATAAGGCAAAAGCCAGCTTGTCACAGTAGGTTATCACACCTAACTACTGCGAGACTGCTGTGCCTTTGGAAAACACTGTGCAGTCAGAGACCAAAGAAGAATTACACGGTACACAGTGGGCAACAGAGGAGAAACAGCACTAGCTATGATGCATCCGCTGTCTGAAGGACTGCACAGGCACCATCTCTGTAGACACATTATGATGCTCAGAAGAAAAGCCAGAGAGGGGGACAACACTGAAGTACATTTCCACGCAAACTGTATATATTTCAAATCAACATGCAAACCAAACCAGAAACGTTTGTGTATAACACCTTAGATCTCTAGTTCTTTGAGCGCATACACCAGACAAACATTTTTTGTATAAATTGTTTGCTCAATGATACACTGATATTTCTTGACAGAATTAAGAATTGAATGCAGACCTCATGACTTGCATATCAGCACATTAACCAGGAAACAACCTATTTCTTTGTTATCTCCCATATAACAGGGTAAAGAGAATTCAAACAGCCCAGGGACTATGCATGAGTTGAACAAGGCCAAATTCTGTTCTTTCTTTTAGTTTGGAATACTGTAACAAATTCAGTGACATTTCTATGAATTTAAATGCTTTTAGCCCATTGTATGAAAACCTGCTAACGCAGAAAGCTCACCCACAAAACTATCGACCTCTTAAGGTCTAAGGTGTGACTTTTAGGGTCAGGTCTTAAGAGAAGCAGATGACCTCTGCAAACCCTGTCCCTGGATAAGTTTCTCTCTCAGACCAATCTTTTGTAACAGCCTAGTAGAAAATATAGCATATCTCGTTTGTATGTGTTCTGCTCACTATTCAGGACAGAAGAATTTAATCAATAGTTTTGATATAAAACAAAGATTTTTGACCTTCAAACCAAATATTTCCTGCTATATCTAATGACATTGCCAAACCACTGACAAGTGACTTTATAATCTAGATGCTGTTCTTATTTTCAGGCCTCATACATCAAAACCCAACAAAACACTGCGGTATAAATATATGGCTTCCATGCAGAAATTCATGCTTTCCTGTGATTTGAAAGCTTAAATTGCTCCTCTGGTTAAAGCAGACAGCAGTGCTATCTTTATCAAGCTGTTGGATGCTCTATCCGATTGCTTGAGTCATTGGCAAAATAGCTCGAGGCTAGACAGGTATATTACTCTTTAGAAACAGATGGTGATGCACACAGGAGACTTGAGAAACACAGACATTCTCAACACAGTAACGGATTTCTCTAACACGAGCTGTCCAATTTATTACAGTTTATACAAAATTTCTGCTCTTACCTCTATTACTGTGCCATTAAAAATACTTGGAAATAGGCATCAACACAAAGGAGTTTTATTTTCCGAGAATCAGCGTCAACACAAAAGAGCTATACATTCTTTCTTGTGCAGTATGTATTTTGGCAGAGACAAGCAATTCAGAAAATTAATGTTGAAGATTAGCATTAGATAAGGAGATTTTTGGCAAAAGTGCCTGAAATGCCATATTTTTCTGAAAAAGATGTAGCACTGATATTATTTTGGGTATTAATAGCTTGGGTGGGGGGAACAAAAGAAATGCATTACTGTTGCAACCATTTTCTGAAGCTTATCTTGCTGTCTCATCACTCAGCTATCCATCTGCATTTTCCTCATGGTAATAACTGAACAGATAGCTATTAAAGGTATATCAATATTTCTTTCTAATCCATTTTACCAAAAAAAAAAAAAAAAAGCCAATGTACTCTTGTACTCTAGCACAGCATTTACTATCACATTCCCAACATTTTTGAAGATAGCTCTCAAGTTTGGGGCTAAATCTACCCTTCACTTTTTATAAGAATAACTAAACTTCACTGTTAAAATGTCTGCAGAATCTGGAGGTCAGAAGAGAGACAGTAAAGAAAACCACTATTTCCTTATATTTGCACTTCAGTTTTCACTTTGGATTTGGATTTTTATAGTTGGTGAGAACTTTACAGAGAAAGGAAGGTAAATGAGTATCAATTTCCTCTTCACAAGAGTTAAGACAAAGTAGTGCAAGGGCACAGAGATATCTGATTCCTGATATGACTTAAAAAGGAATCATTTCTATGCTAAAACTAACAGAGCAAATAGGCTGGTAACTACCCCTCAAATCCAGCAACATTCCCAGTACAATCAGCTGTCAGAATTAAAAAGTCAACAGTACATACCAACTTTGATAATACTTAACCTTAGCACTGCAGGTTTTTGCTGTGTTTTTTGGTTTATAGAAAACTTAGTAGCATGTTCAGTACTGTTTTATGGCAGATAGTTTGCAATTTAGTAGAACCTGCAACATCTCTTTATCTCAACAATTCTTATTCAGGAGATGGAATTCAAATTGGACACTTTTTTGTTACAGAAAAAATACTGCAGCATTTGCCTATTCAGAACAGTTTGTGTTGGTGGTAGTAATAATTCCACTTAGGAACTAAGCATTTGCTAGTATTTTTCCTTTTTTTGTCTATAGTTTTCAAGAACTTCCAGTTTATTGCATTGATCATATTTACAAAAGATGAAGGAAAAAGAGAAGGGGGAGAAAGTAAATTTGTGATAGCATATGGTGGATATTCCTCACTATTGGGTCAAACAAAATTAAAACAAGTAAAGGGAATTTAGGAAATTGCTACCAAGACTGAAGTGATGACAGCATTTCATTACCAAGATAGCCACAGAAGGTGGCAAAATAACCCAGTAATTTATCAAGATCTGGAGAACTAAGGGGAAGAAAACTGCCTCTGCTGTGAGACAGCTTCTCTTTTCAACTAAATCAGGATGTACTTGCTTGCTTATGGCCTTTCTAGAACCTACAGGGTACTCATCTATTCTTCAGGAAACAGAAGATAAACAGCATTAAGTGTTACAGCTAAGAATAGACTGACTCATCTTTTACTTTATGGGTGACATCACTCCTCCAGATGCTCAGTATGAAGGAGGGTCAGTTGGTGATAATCCCTGCCAAATGTGGGCATTAATAAGCACAGCTGAAGAGTGGAGCCTACATATCATCATAATCTTCTTCCCTCTGAGATTGTGGACTCTCTTTTGGATGAACACAGCATGGTCCAGGATTTCACATAATTTCAGGGGATATGTCTAGGCAGAAGGAAATGGAGCCAGGCAGCAGCCACTCTTTGTGGCATTGTTCCATGGCAAACTGGAAGATAATCCACCAGAAAATCCACTGGAAGTAAGTGCTGATTGGAGATGCATTACCCCTTGCTCGCTGGCTCTGCTCACATTAATGTGTGTTCATTGTGCATATGCATGGTGAGGGAGTAAACAATTTAAGCTAGGCCACTAATGCTATCATGGCTCACGACTGAATTTTCCTGCCAGGGAGAGAAGCCAGGCAGCAGCAGGAAGTGCCCAGAGCTCTCTGATATTGTCCTGAAATCTGCAAGGTGGTAACAAAGACTCGTTGCAGATCCTTACGTTAGGAATGACTACGGACACACTTTGTGGCTCCCGGTCACATTTAAGGATTTGTGGCAAGTCGCTTTCTCCCATCCAGCTAAGATGAAAGCGGTTAGACGTATTGTTTGCCATGATGTACAAAAGGGAGTAGGCATGAATCTTGGTACTATCTGATAACACACTGTTTCTAGTGCATGAATTCAGAAAGCTGGGGACTAATTTTGTCAAGAAGTTGCAAGAAGCAATACCCTAAGTATATGCTCATCAAAAATTTTAAGAAACTGTGCTTGACTAAGTCTCTGGAATAGATGCACCCTATATAGAAAAATCATTACAGATTCTTATACAAACTCCATTCAATTTCAGGGAAGTATTGTCCATTGATTTTAATGGTCTTCACATCACAGTCTTAAAATTGATCGATTTTTTTTTAATGCAATTGTACTCCTGATTCACAAGCCACTCATGTCTTCTCAATAGCCAGCTAAGATTAAGATACATTTCCAACTTCAAGCTAAGCACAGAGTAGAGAGTGAGGAAACAGAAAAGTCAGTAACAGAGAACAAATAACAAGCAAGTAAACTTTATTTAAAGTGTATAGTAACTGAGGGCCATTTAATTGCATTGTTACCATTCAGCTAGCATATAATTGTATAGGTACCATCTTGTCAGCACAGGAAAAATGCAAATTTATTCATCTCTTCTAATCAACTAATAGTATTCTGATTAATTTTAGGCCATCTTCATTGTTCAATAATAGTCTGAACAAATAAGCACACAATTAAATCTTCTGTGGAAGGCAGTAGACAGCTAAGACAGTCAGAGTACAGTGAAATCTATAGGAAGTCTTCCTCAGGGATTTTTGATTAGTCAGGTGGTATTTAATGCCTTGCAGAGGATTTAAAAAACATTCCAGTACAGAAGTGAATAGAACACACCTACCTATGTTTTTTTTTTCTTTAGAATAAGAAAAAAACTGCCTAGTGGGGGAAGCTGGCATTTCAACAGATAATTAGAAATATACATCAAATCCATAAAAAACAGTGGCTTCTTTATATCCAAGTACCCATTTATCCAGCACATCTGAAGTTACTGAGGCAAGTATAACACCACATCTATTTATACTGAGTAGTACTTTGCTCCACAAAGTTTCCTCTCAAAATTAATCTAGCATCTTGCATACGAGAAACACAGGCTAGAAGTGAACACCTTGATCAGCAAATCTAATATTCCACAATGACAAAGAACTTTGCAATCAGGGTTTAAATCAGAAGGATCTGACAGCCAGCTGCTTTATATCCTGCTCCAGAAAAATCGGTTCTCACCACTCCATAGCAAACTTAAGATTTAAAATGAAAAAGCAATAACCAATAAGATCACAGGTGTCACTAATAATATCTGAGGTCCCTGAAACATCAGGAAACTTGCTATACAAAATTCCAAAATGATCCTAGGAGTAGACTGGTCCTCATATTACAGGCAAAAAAAACCCACAAAAATGATACTAACAAAAATCCCTGATGACTCGAGAAGAGATATCTTGAGGAGAGGCTTGACCTCAGATCTGAAGATAAACTTAATCCCAAACATGTGGGCAAGACTAAGACATTTTTCCATGCGATAAGCAGGTAAGAGAATCTGGCTCCATGTGATGAAAAAGTTGAATTAATACAAACCAAAATCAACAGTACAATTATATACAAAACATAAAACCACATTTGTGCAAATGGATCTATCATTTCAACTAAAACAAACCGTACTCGCAGTCTTGCAGGGGACATGATGCTATGCTTTAATTGTACCATAAACAGTGCAGGAAAAAAGCCTCCCACTGAAATAAACAGGAAAAGAACAGGTGGTGGCCGCTCAACTCCATACAGAGGGGCAATGCCTCTCTGCAGCACAAGTAAGGCAAAAAGCTGCCTCTCCCTACTTTTGCAGTAGACACTTGTAGATACTTTCTGTTCTGATTTTCCTCCCATCCTCCCCCAGCTTTAGTTCCTCAGACTGTCACCTCCACCCAGGCAGAACTTAATGTCTGTCTCTAATGAACACTTTGGTGGGATCTTATGACTTGCCTGGCTATAAGGAAATAGATTCCACTTTGCATTAAGTCCAATACTTCTGGGATACTTCAGGCCCAACTCCCTACCTTTTAGATCATAACCATAGTTTTGATTTTGAAAAAGAAGCTCTTTTAGCACTTTCCTTCCATTCCACAGTGTATTAAAATCAACTATGTTAGCTTTTTTTTCCCCCAGTGACTCATGAGCCTGTGGATAGGGTACATAAGACCAAGTCTATCTGCATGGTAGCCAAACACAAAGATTACCAGGTTTCGTAGCGGTGTTCTTCCTGTACTACTTTTTCCAGGTCCTTCTCCATTTTTAGTCATATCTCTAAGCCAAAGATTTTATGCAAGATATACCAGGGTGATTCTCATGCTATTTGATCTAATCCTTATGCAGAGATTCTGCATTCCATGTATGCTTCATAGCCATTTTCTTTGCTTAATTCTGTAGTCCTAGCTTACAATTAATGACTTTTTTTCTTATGCTGTACTGATCAGTCCTGCAGTCTGTTCAGTTGTACCTACAATTCCTACTGAATCCATCTCCCCGAGAGGGTTGTACCAGTAACTGGTTGAACTGTTTCATGAGAGGTACTTTCTTCTGGAAATGCCATGATATTCTTTATTTTTTAATTATTCTTGTACCAGCAATTAACTGAATGCAGCTGCACTGAAACACTGATACAAAGCTTTGCATATTTCATGACCATACGTGTTTGAAAACAATGCCCAGCAGCACAGCTAGGCAGGCAGCACAGCCCTCCTACCATTACAGTCACTTCAGACTCCTACAAGTACATTCTGATCTATTATACAAATCAAGAGTTCTCATTCAGCACTTCATGGAATATTTTCTCCTTTGTTTCTTCAGCTGGGAGTAATCTCATTTCCCAAAATTGTTAGTCATGAGACACATCCATTTGACTCTTCTCCAGAATTTCTCGGGGTATATTACAAAACTTCCCCATGCCATATAGCAAAGCTCAGAGCAATAACATGAATTCTTTGCCTAGGTCGAAGTAATCAAAGGTCCTAAAAGCCACTATTAAGACTCTGGGAAAGCTCTGTTTTGTCTCTTTCCTCAAGACTCAGGAATGTCTTTCTTTGAAGACTGAAAAAATGGCATATACATTTATGGGATCATGTTTTAAACATATTCTAGTATACTCATTGCTCAATTAGGTAAAAGGGATCTGAGGTCCATTCAGTTGCTGTGACCTTACCTGCTATGGGGTAAGTTCTCTTTGTCTATTGTGAAGTTCAAATACTGCAGTTCAGTTTCACAAACAGGAAGTTTTGTTGTTTTATGTGAACTCCCACTGCCTCCAGTCTTAGAAGTACCTTTTCTACTGCTAACAGATGTTCAACATTACCTCTGCCTCTTCTGGGAACGTTGTCAATTCTCACTACAGCAATGTGGAAATATAGCCTTCAACAGATTTTCCATTGCTCTCTAGAAATTTCCAGGTGGTGCCAAAGCTTCACATGGCACCCATCATACTTCAAGCAGCCCTTTGGCATTTTAGAGAAGTAAATGTTTTCGGTCCTCCTTCAGTCCCATGAGCTGATGTGGCTACAACTTGTTGCACTTAATTTTGACCCCACACTGAAGCATGAAATTAACCATTGATACCGTAGATATTTTTGCCTGATTTAACCAAAAGGCAGTAAAAGCACAACTTATTTAACAAATTCTACAGGTGACATAATACCCCTGACTCGAAATTTTGATTCAGGGAGCATGAAGTACTGCTCCTGCTCTTGGGAATTTAGCTGAATTTCAGCCTGGATACAAACTATAGCCCTTACTCACCAAAGCTGCTTCTTTTTAAAAGACAGTAGGTATGTCCAAGGATTTCCCAGAATGTTGGCATTCTGATAAGGTATAATTTGAGAAGTTCAGTTCTAATTCTGGTAACATTTTGTTCATGCACCCAGATTGCATGCCTTTCTTTTTTTTTTTTTTTTTTGAGAATGGAAGGTTTTGATTTTTTGGTTTTATATTTTGCTGTGACAAGCTATCACTTATCTGAATTTCTTTATATAGCTATTTAGGCAAATATATCTCTTAGTACTAATTGACCATTCAGCACAGTGGTTTTACTTTTTCTCTCTCAGATAGTATACAATCCACCCCTCTAGCCCCTTTCTGATATATATTAAAAAGGACTGATTTATTTTACCTTTTTGTTGGCGTTTTGCAGTCCCCCCCTCGAGAGTTTGAGATGCAATTGGACAACCACCCCTGCTTTTCCAGGCTATAAGTACAATCCTGAGGCAGGTATAACAGTGGACCATTTTAAATTTACAAACACAAAATAAGCTCCTGTACTTCAGAAATACATTTCTTGAGCTTGACCATTCCAGCTGGCTTTGCATTGTTTGTTGAATTGGTTTGATCGCCCTTGCTTTCCAAATGTATATCTTGTGAATTCTTCACTGCTGCTTCCACTGCTGTTGCTAATTCTATCGCTTTGGGCCAAATTAAGTTCCTATCTGCCAGCAATAATCTCCGAATGCCCCTGTTATTGCACCACAAGCCAATCTGTCCTGTAGTATATCCATCACTTTCAGATGTCCGAGCTATATTCCATTAGCCTTTTTACCTCGGCCACATAAACGCCTATAGTTTCTTTCTAACTCTTCCGACTCTTCATCCCCCTATGAAACATAAAACGTTCCGTAATAATGTTGTGTTTGAGTGCACATGGCTGTCATAACCTTTTGTAGATCTTCAAAACAATTGTCCCTTGTTCTCCAAAGCTATAATGACAGCCTTAAAAAGAAGCAGATTTTAGACAAACTGGAAATAAACTAATTGGTGTTTGTACTGACTGATCATCGTAGTTTTAGCAGAAGAACCCTAATCTAATCTTTCAATATATTGCCACTAACCCTCATCATATGAATTAAATATTCATATGTTTCAATCTTCTTAGCTGTTGTTTTGCTTATATTTTTTCAAGTCATCACTATTTTTGTAACAAGACAGTTCAGCTGAAAATAAATAAACTGCATTCTCTCTTCTGCAGGCTGGAAGTTGCTTTATTTTAATAGCAACACAAAAAATAGGGCGTGGGAAGAGGATCTCACTCAAATAAACAGGAAGCCTGGATGGGACTGCATGTCTCTATTCCATAATATTCTACATAACGTTTAGGATTCTTCACCTCCCAGGTGCTAAAGAGAAAGAAAGCGTTAAACAAACCATTCCTTGATATTATTTGGCCAGTTTTAGCTGGCATACAGTGAACAAACGTACTGTATGTTTGCCTTTGCAATGTTTTTCCACCTCATCATGTTCAAAACAATTCATTTAAAAACTAACTGCATTTGATTTGGTAAGGTTGGTGTGCTGTACAGACACACACAGTGTTTCTTTTTAAAGGCCTGACCTTCTCCCTCTCCCCCTTCTTTTTCAGCTTTAGGTGAAAGCCATAAAATAAAAGCCATTAAAGTTGAAGCACATGGCTTTTTGTGTTGAGCCATCAGACGACAGTAATTGCACTCTACTTCCCAAAATTTCCCTTTCAGATGCAAAAGGAAATTTTATCTTTTTTTTGTTCTAAGCTACAGCTCTCTCCAGTCTTACCCCACAACCAGCTGTTTTATTTCTAGAATAACTTACAGATTTACAAAGCTAGCTTCCTCTGGGAAGAACACTGCTAATGCTGCGTAAATCATTATCAGATTAGCATTTCCCCAGTGACATGGTTACTTTTCCTTCCATCCTCCTTAGATGAGCAATCTGTGCAGCAGATGACATAATGGGCTTTGGCATATTGTATAGTATATGCCATATATGTATTACAATGTGATAACATAGGATAGAAAGATAAGACTACTTTGTTTGCACTGCAGCTACTGACTGTAGTCCTTATACATATTTGTGTGTTACTTTTATTTTCTTTTTAATAGGGATATTAAGAAAAGGAAATAAATCATAACTTATTCCACATGTTATGTTTTAGATAGCTGACATCTACCCCTGAATGAGACTTCCGATCAGCTGAGGTACTTAGAGTCAAATTTCTCCTTCACTTCATATCTTCACAAGTCACATTATTTTTATTCCCTGTTGATGCTTAGCCATCAATTGATTTTCAACACTTTAAAACTAAAGAGATACTGTAAAACTATATATGCTTCAAAAATACCTTTCTGCCTCCTCTTAAAGGTATATTTCCGATTTACAAGCAGTACACATGAAGTTAAAAAACAGGAGCTGTACATCTGATCTCCATAGACTCTCTGGCTTCACAACCCAAGCCTTCAGAAAGGCTGAACAGCAAAGCACTTGGCTATTCTAAAATCTGCGAAAGCCTGTAGCAATTTTTTTTTTCTTTAAGTTTGAGGGATACAAAATATTTGCTAAAGACCTGCATGCACACAAGTGCTTCAGGGATTGATGCTCTCCGTAATGAAGTCCCTATGCATTGAAGGATACTGTTAAATGCCTTCCAAGCCAGTTATCACTAACGTACTATTCAGAACACATGCACACAGAGTTTTGTTCAATAAACTGCAGTTACCACACAGCTTCAACTGCCTCACTTTCATGCTGCTCAGTAATCCATCAATCCGGGGATTACTCATAATACCCATAATATTCCAAACTTTAGAGTGCTGCCAATAACTACAGTTTTAAAAACAAAAAATGCCCAAACCGTTCCCTCTCTCCTTCATAAATGAGGACTTTCCCTACAAAATTACTCTGACCTATGACCAAAGATGGGCAATAATCAGTGCTGGACCACTGACAGGTTTGAATTCCATTATTTCATGACACAGCCCAGCTAGAAATGAACATTACGTGCCAAGAGGTAACAGTGATTCTCATCCTCCAATGACACTCTCAGCCTGATTCAAGATCTAAAAGATAATCCAGAAAATCATAAGCTAACTTCTCTCTCACTCATATATCTTAGGTATATATGACAATATATTTTTAAATCCTGAATATTTTGTATCTTTCTGTCTCTCCCTGCTGCCTCAAAAGCTAGACTTGTGGTAATAAGGGAAACACACTTTACAAATAGGTAAGAACAAGCAATCTCACTAAAAATTGGTAATACTCCCTAAACATTTATAAAGGTTTACTCTGCAGATTCTGTTCTATACGCAAAGTAGAAAACATGAGTGGGTGTGAGAAATAAAGTGCTACTGCTTTCGAGGTGACCTGCACATAACACTCAAAATTTCAATAGCCAAACTCATACGCATAGATCTTTGACATTACACCAAAAGTCTATAACAGTCTGTGGGGGTAGAATTACAATTATATGAATGGTACTTCTCTAAAGAAAGAAAAAAAAAAAAACTGTTTTGGTTTTCAATTCTTCAAGCTTGCATTTGATGAAGAAACAAACATTTTTTCTGAATCTCCAAGGTATTATTTAAAACACAGATGTACAGTTCATTCAGGAAAGCTCTATCCTTTAAAGACAGTATCCTTTAAAGACAGAAGAAATCAGAATTTAAATAGGTCAATGGCATTATTGGTATTATTCATTTTTAAAGAGGCAAAGGTTTCAGTGTATAATTAGAAGACTAAGCGTACATTGCTATGAAAAACTCTAACATTTCATACCAGATGCAGATTGGTTTGGAAAGAGAAGATTTTCCAAAGGAAAACTTTGTTGGTAATCTGAATAATAAAAATGCACATATAAAAACCTGGAAGTTCCCATTTAGCAACACTCTCACAGAATATTTAAATCCTAGTCTCTTCTCTAGACTGAATTCTGTATTTGGACTTCAACCCCAACTAAAGTAGACTGTGGACACATTTTTTGACAAGAAAAGTAGTTCATTATGAAGGAGCCAGCCTATGTTGAATCAGAAAAAACGTTATTATCCTGAGAGTTTGCCTATGAGGCAAACAAATGCTGTTAAGCAGTAGGAGACAAATTTTGTTTTTTTAGGTATTTGGTTTCCCTACCTCCCCCCCCTCCAAAAAAAAAAAAAGAAAAATCAACTAGCCAACTAGCTGTTTGCTGCATTTGCTCTAGTTATCATGATGTGGCAAGTCCTGCTATTCCAGCAAAAGGCATTATTTTAAAGGACAGTATGTTTTTGTTGCTACATCAGTAGCAAAGGAAATAGAATAATTGCACTGCAGTGTGACTGATGAACAAAAGCGTAGTACACGCTGTTTCTCTGAGTGGAATTAAACAGCAACAACTTTCTCCTTTGTGTTTCCCTTACTTTTCATTATGCTTGACATTTATGAGACTTATTGTAACTTCAGAACTGCCTACCGCAGTGAGTGGTAGAGATTAGACTTCAGTATGTTACATTCTGTAGACACAGAAAAAAGTAACGCATGAGAAATTGGAATGACTTGGCAGTGGCTTGAAGGTTGAGATGGTGTACTAGATGAAGTTGTGAAACAAAATACATGCTCTGTGTATATATCAGAGGAGTTCTGTACACAATGAAAGAAACAATATGCCTTCCTTGTTCTTTTGCTGTGCTACCATTTTTCTAGCGTTGGGGTGGAAATAAGATGCAATCCGTGCTTGACATTTCCAGTGCGTTTAATGGTACAACTGTTGTCAAGAGAGTCCATACTCACCTGGGACTTTCAGTGGGGTGCTGCCAGAGATACACAATTCAGAATTAGTTCCACTACTGTAACAGCTTGCCCAGAGCGAAAGTGGAAGTAAAATTTGGCTTCAGAATGGTGAATCACACTGTCTTAAACACTTAAAAGCTGTCTAAGATGCTACAGGTAAATAAGGCATTTGTTACTTCTCTCCTTTTAAAGAGAAGCCCTGGCTATATGTGTTCCTTACTGTCAGTACAACACAGAAAGGCATTTCAGATTACTTGTTTCAACCGTTCCTGGAATTCTGGTACTCACAGTGCTTAATTCTTATATCCTTCCTGAATATAGCTAGATGGAATTTAGCCTGGACCTAATTCACCTTAATGTGACTGCACAAATGTTGCAACACTTGGTCAGGACATAGGAACACGGAACTTGTTTTGGAATAATTAGTGCTTGAGGATTCATTTGTAAGTAGTAAGCATTTATACTGTGAGCATAAACTACCTTTCAGAGCTCTTGTCCAGCCTGTCAAATCTATATTTAGCAATGCATAAAACTTGCATTTGCTTTCATTTCAGATATGCAGGACTGAATTGCTAGCAGCCTCTAAACTGAGCTCAGCATTTCTAAAGAAACCAAGAAAAAAAGCTTTGCCACCAAAATACCCCCTTTGTGCTTGGAAACGGACAGCCATTGAGGCAGCTGTGTTTCCAGGGATTATTTTAAACTGGCCATTTCTGCCAGTTTTCTACTTGCCTTGTGTCACTAGAGCAACTCAAAGCAGTCAGATGCATTACCAGGATTTGAACCTCTGAATAACAAATCCTTCTTGCTCTATGAGAGCCAATTTTCTTGGACACTTTCCTCTGCTATTATTCCTTTCTTCCTTTTCAGTTTAAGAGTGCCAAAGTTATGATCTCAATATATTATAAGCCCTTCAGATAACAATTTCAGGATTATGAAGAATAGTTGAACAACTAGCCAAGCATGTCTTGTCTGGTGCTAAATCAACATTTCAGGAGTATTTTTTTCCTCGGTACTAAATGTTGAAATGATTCTAGTAGTTCACATATGCAGTATCTCCTTAAATCCCCCCTTTGGTTTTGTCAGCTTCAATGTGTACCAATAGACCAGTACTCATAAAATATCAACCATACAAGGAAGAATTTTTAAAAACCTACTATTCCTTCATTTCCTTCATGCTGATTCTACAGCTTCTTTCCAGTAGTGTAGTTGTCATTCTGATAAAAGGGAATCTCTTCTTTTTTATAGCAACATAAATCAGCAATAGGTTCGTTGACTTGAGTGAAGTTTTTCCTCATTCCTACTTGTGTGTGGAGGGGAGAAAAAAAAAAATCCTATCATGTTACAGCACTCCATTAAACTGTACTTCAGCATCTCCACAGAGATCAGGACAAGCTGGTATTCAATAAAAAGATGAACAGGCCGAAAATATCTGAGTGCTCCATGCTTGCTGTGGATGATTTGGCCCTACACTAATTCATCGGCAAAAGGAATGCTGGAAGGACAATGTTTAGAAATTGTAGACAAATGATGAACTCTTGTAAGAGTCTGTCATACATCAGAGTAGAAAGTAAATTCTATTGTAAGACAATATATGAGAGAAAAAAGTAGTATTAGCCAAGAAAACTTGGAATAAAAAGATAAGATGGAGCCACCATAGAAAGGTGAAAATTGTCATATGAATTTACACTTGGTGCATATAGGTACAAATGACCAAATAATGTCTTTGTCACTGAATAGGCAAGCATACAAAATCAGGTATTTTAAAACTACTTACATGGGAAGCCGAAAGGCTACATGTTCTTATGTGGCATCAAAGAAATGACCTTCAGCTGGGTTTAACCTTAAAAAAAGAGAGACAGATAGACTAGGAATTACTATGGACCTGCCACATGCTGAAGCATTTTACCACACTAAAAATCCTTCCCCCTTCCTTCTCCACATCCCTAGTACCTTTCTGTATGTGCCCAACATTTCTTACACATTGGGGTGATGCCATTCTTTGGTGAGGTACATGTTAAGTCACAGCCCAAATGTTTTACACAGCTATTATATGTAACTGCTGTTAGGGTGAGACTGTCAGGTCCTTCATATGCTACAAGCACAGTCTTGAGCAACCCTGTCACTGCTGGGGGAGGAGGGAGATAGATGAGAGGGGGAAAGGACATCCCAGGCACTCTGCAATTTCTGGAGCTGCTAAGGCAAAGCCCTGAAAGCCCCACTTGTCAGAGGGCTCCAGCTTTACATCAGAGATTATGGAAACACTGAAAACAAACTCAAACAAGGGCTCTCTAGATTTCCTGTCTCCCTGCTGGACAGGATTTAAATGAGATCTGCATCTGACTGGATTATCAGGTCTTCCAGGTTTCTGCCAAAATATCCAAAGGTCTGGAAGTCCTAGCCTATGCTTCCACATCTGAATCCGCAAGGCAACTTCATCTTACGGACTCATAAAAATGAGGTGCTTAGGCTCCTGCAATGGCTGTCCATTGGGCTGCCAACATCTTGCAACTCACGAGTCAGACAGTCCAGGAAGGTGGACACGAGGAAGTGCCTCTGCTCTGTATTAAAACAAAGTCATCGTATTCTGTACACCTCTCACCACTCTATTCAGCTCTGAATAGCCATGAACCTAACAAAAGTTGGATTGATTTCACTTGATAGTGATGGAGTCCCAGACAGTAGACACTGTCCATATGTTGCTACTCTTTATATCAATCATTCTTTTATTTTTCTCCAGTATTTCTGCTCCTACACAGAATATGGGGGGGGGGGGAAGCTTTATCTTTACAATCTGCCACCTATTATATCATATCACTTGTGTGTTGGTGTCTAGTTTTATTTTTGTTTTCTTAACACTTCAGAAAAGCAAGATACTGTATCATCTTACTAGGTGCTTCTCCTCCTACAGCAGCCTTCTGCTAATTTACAGAACAGTGCAAAAGCAACTCCCAAGACGTTTTATGGAGCAGAACTTCAGCTGATGCAATGTGGCTTAGCCCTGCAGGCTTCAGTGAAGCAGTATCAGTTTACATCAGCTGAGAATCTGGCCCTGCTGTAGCTACTCCATCTTTGAAATAATACAGGAAGAGCCAGACTCCTCACAGCAAAGCCAGCAGCATTAGAAGGTGAGGAAGGATAAACTACATAATCAGTCAATGGGAGGCCATGACTGTGCTAAAGAAAGCTGTAAGGGATCCCCTGATACTGGGCTTTCATACTATATCAACATGCAGGACTGCAAAACAGGAAAAAAAGAAAAAAAAAGATTCAATTACATCTTTCTTAGTTTTATCATGAGCCCAGCATGGCTGGTGTCAACAACTGACTCCAAAGACTTATTTCACAATAGAGACGCTGCATGACAATGATACGCCTTTTGCATTGCAAAAGTGAATGTATCTTATTCCAAGAATTAATACAGGTACTTCTCTTACCAAGCCCAGTACTCAGTGCTTGCGAGACTTGCTGACCTGGGGAGTAGGAGAGCTGTACATTTTTGTTAGAGTATTCAAAGTTTCACGTCAGCTGAAATAACAGACTAAGACTTTGACTTGTTATGACCCTTCCTTACTACTTTGACTTTTCAAATCAGTTAACAATCTCAGAATACCTGGTACGCTGAGCTGCTGAGCTGCCCAGTGAGTGCAAAAGTGGCAATTTTCCATTCAGTGTTACTATTAATAGGCCTACCAGCTCATTGATTCATTAATTTAAAGTGAATGCATTCTTTCTTCTTTTTTTTTTCTTTTTGGTTGCACATGGTTCACTTCAGACATATTCTCCTCTGTTTTCAGCAATGTAAGCAAATTAACACCAGAGAGATTTGGAAACTATGAAAATGAATCCTCTGAGCATCTGTTAAGTAGATTTTCGTTATGCCATATAAATGAGGATCAGACCTAGGTCAGGTCAAGTGCTGTGAAGGACATGCTAAACATACCAATTTGCAGCAATCACTAACCTCTCTTGTCTATACTTTTAGGACACAAAGTAATAGCTTATTCGTTAACCAAACATGCAGAATTATTGATAGAATTAACATCTATCAGGGCAAAAGCAGGAAGTCTACAGATTTTTCTAATGTTTAAACTTCTTTCTCTCATTTGAAAATCTATAGATTTTGCTCTTTGCAGTTCTTGATGGAACAGAACAGTGTTTACTAACATTTGGAAAATATAGCAGGAGTAGTCTAAGCACATCCATTAAGAGACACAAGCCTGGAAACCTTTCAAAAAGACAGAAGTTCCTGCTTAACTACATTAGCCTTTGCTTTCTTGCCTCAGCAGGGATGAAGGGCATCAGAATAGATTAGGATGGCTAGATAGACAGACTGACTGACCGACCAACCAATCTGGCCCCCTTCTGTTAAACAGTTGGCAGTTTGCTGTTGTCAGGGGTCTATTTAATGTACAGCAGTGAACTGATGCACACAATGTATTACATACACAATGTGCCTACCATGAGCGGAGAATGCCAAAAAACTTGGCTTCGCTTGCATTGTCCCTCTCCCAGCGTATCCACACAACGGCTTTTGTTAACTCTTACTCATACATTGCTACAGAGGCAAACGACAAAGAACAGCTATGCAGAGTAATTCTAAAAAGAAAGGATATTTCTACAGGTATTAGTAAATGGTGAGCCATTTCTAAAAACCCTTAAGCATCAGTTTCATACCTAAAATGGGAGCACTGTTACTGCTAAATATGAACAAATAAAATTCATTACATTATATGAGGACTGAACTGTATGATTGTTTCATGGAAGGGACAGCTGTCCCCTGGGATCCCAGCCAAGACAAAGAAATTCATTTTATTCTCCTGTTAACACTAAGGTGCAAAAATGAGAGGCTGTGACAATATATACTGCCAGGAAAAGAAACAGGCAACAGTGTTGAACTTCTCAAGGACTAGTCTTCAACCTGATTTCATTCAGAGCTCTATTAAAGGTCTCAGTCTAAAAAGCAAGACCATGGTAACTACGCATATTAATGACAAGGGGGCGGGGGGGCAGGGCGGGGCGGAGGTAGAAAAGGCATCCTAAATAAAGGGGTGAATCAGAGTATCAGGCAGGCAGAGTTGCATGACCTTAAATGGACTAAGGAAATCAGTAGTAGTACATTAGGGAACAAAAAACCTTCTGCTATAAAACTTGGGATCTCATTATAGGAAAGCACCTGCAGAAGAATGAGAGAATGTCGGCTGTTTTAGTCGGTCGCGAGCTACCCAAATGGGAAGGAAATAGAAAGTGTCTATCTGTATTGAGCAAGATCCTTTGTAGAGAGCTGTGTAGAATCTGGATGTCTAATATCATGTGAGACCACTTCAGTGAATAAAAGTAAGAGAGAAAATATTAACTGAGCTTACTTTAAGTTTACCCTGGAGAAGATATAGGCCTATTCTGTATAAACACATCACGAAGATGAAAAAGTGACTACTTAAGTTAAAGGACAATACTGGAAGAAGGATTTATACATTATCAGAACTTCATAAAATAGTAGGGACATTAGGACATAGGAACTTAATTCCATACTTCAGCCTCTTAAGCTTTTCATTCTTAAATGAAATGTTTAGGATCACAGTCAGTAACTGCAGAACAATGTTTGCATGCAAAATTAGGACATTCAAGCTTCTATGTTATGCTGTTAGGGTTGTAAGTGAAAAAATATATATATTTTATTAAGAAATGCAATCTATCCACAGGTGAAAGTTTGGAAATTATGCCACAAATAAGTATGCATTTAAAACACAGTAGCTCCGTTATTCACCTGCATGCCAAGAAAGAATTATATTTTAATTGGCACTGCAGGTTTTCCCATGTTAATACATCTTTTCAGTGTTTTTTTTTAAATCAAGAGTTTAGGGAGCAGTATACAGTTCACAATGGAGTAAAAAAGTAGGAGACTGTACAGTGAAATGGGGGGTGGGGTGGGGGAGTGTTCATTCACTTAATCAAAACGAATGGGAAAAAGCCTGGGGAAAAATATTCTGATCAACACCTTTACTCAGACATCCTTAGTGACTCAAACCTTGGGCCAGACCCAAGACTGCAACTATATTCAAATTTTATATTAAAACACTACTTCAGATGCAACTGTTTGTTAAGAAAGGCCTCTTTACTGAGAGGATGTTTGCTGTAATTAGTAATTTCATTTCACTTTTGAAAGGAAACTGTTATAAATGTTTTTCAGGCAATAATACTTAATGATACATTTCAATTCCATTTTACTTAAATTATACAACCACAAGGACTAGTTTTTCATTGCAGAACTGAAGTAAGTTCCTTCTGAATCACTCAAATCACTGTTTTGCAAGCCATTATTCTCAATTAACTAACTTGTTTGACAGGATATTTTTTCTAAGGAGACATACAGTTTATCAAGAACTCTCACCAGAAACTGAAGAGTCCAGCCAAATGAACAGCATCTTTACAAAAAATATTAAGCTATGGTACTAAACAGAATATAGAGATCTGCTAGCAATT
This sequence comes from Apteryx mantelli, assembly GCF_036417845.1. NCBI lineage: Eukaryota > Metazoa > Chordata > Aves > Apterygiformes > Apterygidae > Apteryx > Apteryx mantelli. Next base: position 15,857,553 of record NC_089982.1, on the reverse strand, counting down.
TCCACAACTAGAAGAAGCAGCTGTCTGAAGGTGATGTGACTAATAAGTCACCAAATCAGCACTTCTTTTATGGCACCTTTTGAGAGAGACCCAAATAAATCAGATTTGTCATAAGTCTAAATACCATTTGAAATGTCAGCTCGGATTCTGAACTCGGTGTACCACAGTAACGTGTTTGTAAGCCTTGACTGCACTTCACAAGAAGCTCGTTGTTTTCTGAGATCAAGAAGCCATTTTCTGTGGGAGGAATTCTTCAATTTTTTCCATCGTCTTTCTTCTATCTGTTTATACCAGGTAACGATGCTCATTCTATTCAATGTGAATGCGCTTCCTTCTCAACAAACACGCTGCTGACTGTGTAAAAGTTGTTCTCTCAGAAACTGTTTTAAACAATGCTGGCTCTCTACCCACTCTGTTTTCGACAAGCATGGGCAACGGCGCAGAGCGGTCACATTGCCTATACTAACAGGCAGCTCATTTACCCGCGGGGATGAGATGGAATCTCGTATTAACTTTTTAATGACATTTTGTTTTTCAAACATTAAAAAAAAAAATCATACGCCTCATCTGAAATAGAATAAGGTCTAATAGAAGAGTAGTCAGCAGAAAGTATGAATATAAGAACATATTGGACTGGATTGGTTCAGATCAATGTAACTGCACATTAGCTGAATTACCTGTACCACTAATCTTCTATAATCACCCACACACAGGGAAAATTGCCCATCCCATTAGCAACCACCAATCTGCTGGTTGGTCTTTCCTTGCTAGCGAAGTCGGGGCCTACCTTAAGTTAGTAAACCACCAGCAACCAACAGGACAAACACAGCATTAGCTATACATCAGTTTCCATCCACTATATGGAGATAACACGGAGGAAGGGCGAAGACTTGACTTGGTTTTGTGGCATGGAAGATCCTCCCCAATATTTAATTTCCTTCTACCTAGCTATGCCAGATTTAGAAATAGTTGATATCATTTCCTCAGTATGAATTAATCACAGTTCAATGGGAAATCTAAATGTTAAGTAATATCTTAGGCTGCTCTTTTCTGATGACTGGGTCAGCGATAGATAAGAGGACACTACATTGTCCTAAACTAAGCTCTTGCTAGTGTAGAGAAATCCAGAGCTGGCATCCAGTCAAAGCCATGTTTCCACTGCAGTCAGTACAGAGCTGGTTTTCTGCTCCGCTTTCAATTTCCATATGTATGTATTTTTCAGTACCGTTTTTTTCAAGCCATCCATATATTTTTATTGGCTTTGGAAAACTGTATGTTTCTAAAGCCTCAGACTGGGAAATAATCTAGTTTCTACAAGAGATTAGCCTATTAAACAAACTGGTAAATTCCACCTTCACAAAACTCCCGTACAATTCCCAGAGAAACAAAGGCCAGCATCACTGAAATTAAAAATTGTCAGTGCCCTCCTTACCCTCCAAGACCAGAAATATTATTTCTCTAAAAAATCTTACTGTAGTACAGGAATAAATGGCGCAGCCTAAAAACTATCCACTTGTGTAATCATTTTCAGCCAACATTTTCAGATACATTTTCATAATAATATAAACCCATAAAATCATTTTTAAAAGAAGGCTTTATCCTTCATACTGAAATAAAGCAAGAAAGAATTCTTACCTCCTTTTCTCAATCTTATAACTCTTATAACAAAGGTAATATTAGAAGGGCTTGTTCTCTGATATTCTTTGGAGGAAGGTATTATTCATTAACCAGTACGATGTACATCATGACAGGGAAAGTGATTCCCAGTTCTGGATTAAAACACCATTGTGCACCGTGCAAACATGGAGCAAAGAGGATGTGCAATCTATGTAGTGTCATATACAGAGAAGGAAGGCAGCAGGGCAGAAACATACTGTCAAAACGCATCACGCTGCAGAACTAGATCCCATGTAATTAGAGGAAGCATCACGGGTAATTCAGGAATATTTAAAGCTATCTAGTTCTGCAGGCATTTAACTGAAAGGGGTAAGAATTCCTGCAGAAAGTTAGCACTGTACAATCAATAGCAAGGATGGTAAAGAATCATTTTCACAGCATAGTCTTTTTCATAGTACCCTGTTCCATATTCCTCTTGTAATTAAGTAAATATTTCTTTTTTTTATTAATCCTGATCAGTGCAGAAATATTTCCTTTGCTTTAGACATTTTTATATTGTTCTATCTATATATACACATCAAAAAGCATTATAGCTATTTAAGATAGTACAATAAATTGTCCATATACACCTTATAGAGCAAGTATATGCCAAGAGTAAGACACACTCATTTCACAGCTAACACCACTGCATCCAACCATGAAAGAGAGGCCAAACCGACAACTGTATGGGGAAGCCAGTTCTGGAAATGCAGAGGTTCTTTGGAGCCCTGCCTAAATTGTAGGAGGAAAGCTCCCAGGTGCCTTTCATGTGATAACTGCAGTTACCACATACAGAAGCAAATGATCTTGCAACTTTCATGCACATATAGCTGCATAATAATGACAGTGGCTTTTTTAAAGCAATTAGGAGTCTAGGTTTGATTTTCAAACAGTCTAATATGCTATTATGGTGTAATTCCCCCATATAGGGGTTATTCCACAATTGCACAGGATAAGTGTTTAGTGGATCTAGGAGAGCTGGACAAGTGAGGGCAGCTAAAACTGGCTTCCATCACAAAGTTCATTTTATCATTCATTTTACACTAGAATAACACTGTTGACTTTTAGGGAGTTACTTCTGACCTACATTTGCGTAAAGACCTGAGATTAAATCCAGTAAAATCAGTGGAATCTTAGCAACATCTTTAAAAGACTTGATATCAGGCCCTAAGTGATATCAGAAGAAGGCCCTTTGTCTATAAAAAACATCTTACATTGATTTTTTTTTTTTTTTTTAAATAGTGAGTCAATGGAAGGGTGGGGAGGGAACACATTTGAAATGCCTTTGCATTAACTACATAATACTTTGATATTTTCTTAGAGTATTTATGTTGAGAGTTTAAATAACCAGTCTTCCTGAACAATATTTCAAAGCCTGTTTTTCATCCTGGAATGTCAGCTTGTTCTTTATTTCCATTGAGATGCATTCTCTCTCCTCAATCTATATAAATTGTATTTCTCCTTCTCCGTAATTTCAAAAAGGATTTCTCAAAAAAGAATAAGACATAAATATTTTATACTTCAAACCTTATCCATTTCTCAAAATGTCCTAAAAGCCCTAGTAGAAATTCTGCTTTACAGATGTATTATATTTTCTAAAAACAATGAAAATGTTGATGTTTCCTCAGAAACATCATAACCTTTCTCGGATCCACAAAGGCAGCGTTACATAGCAACAGGATGAAATCCTCTCAGTTCCATCTATTCAAGCATGGCCAATTTTTTTTTTTTTTTAAGATATCTGACTAAATTTTATTAAAATCTCACACACTACAGTTTGCCAATAAGTACATTTTCTTAAAACATATTATTAAGACTCTGTAAGTGAACTTAGGACACTATAACCAGGAAGGATCTTTCAGGTCATTATCCCATTCTCTGACGCTGCTGGGCTACCATGTCAAGCATTATTACTATTACAAACTTTTTGAGTGCCATTTTAACTCAGTTTTTATGCCGATCTTCTGGCTGGAAAGCTGATAGAACCTCAGTGCTCTCACCTTTCCATAAACCCAATGACCAGCCAGTTTATGCTTATGTGAACTTAAGTGAACCAATGAGCTTATGAAGAGCCAGAATAACTTTTCTTTACTTTTCAGCCTCTCTTCCAAGTCCTTTACAAGTAGCTTCAGTTCTGAAGTTTCACTGCTCGGGCATCAAGTATTCATATATAATCTTTTCAGTCATTTCCTTCTGACATACGATGCCTTAACCAGATTCAGTACATGTAAAACATTCATTCTAAAGCCCACCTGTCTTTTTCTCATGAGTATCATTTTTTCCCCTTGCTGTCAGTTCTCTTCTTCTCATTGATACAGTATTTTTTGCCATATCCTTATTCTCCTGATTTTCCTTGTCTGCACACTGAAAACACTTATCTCAAGCATCTCTTCTCACATCTACATTTCTCACAGTCAGTAACAGACCTATACTTTTCTACCTGTGTGCCTTTCACTACAACTGAGGTTTGCTTACAATTCCTTATATATTTGTCCAACTTTGGTTATTTAAGTTGAAACCACCACACTGGATACCTGTCCAAGTGTGCTCAACTTTTCATTGATTAGATCTTTCTTTTTCTTCTGGTATTAAGAGAAGAAATAGCTGATAAATACATAACCAAAAGCAATACAGATAAGAGGAATGAAGTGATAGGGAAGCACAGAAAGGTCTGGGGAGAAAAGGACTGATGTCGTACCAAAGGAGGAAGGCCAATTTGGAGGAGAGAAACAGAGAGGATGTGGGGAGAAGGGAGCAGGACTTTTGGCTGGGCTGAGCAAATGAAGATCTGGATGGGCAAGGGAGCAGAAGTGTTTATTGCTACTGCAGCACACACCTCACAAAACTTTGAATTGAACCCCAGAGCCCTGCCACTCTCACCTCAGCAAAAGTTCTCTAGAAAATATACGGATCCACAAGCGAGTGGACACGGATGGCACCGAAAGAGATCCTAATCTGCCCTTCCGCCCTTTGCACCTTCTGTATCTGATGCACCAATGAATAGAGCTGACCCACATAAAACCACGCCAAAAGCTGAAAGAGATACTGAACCATGAAACTGATGCAAAGGAAGAAGAAATCGGGATGCAGTTTGAGCAGTGAAGGAGCTGGAGTCTGTGCTGCACAAGGTATGGGGTTTGGATCTATATATAACATCAGATAAAAAACGAGAAAAACTGAGTTATGAGCCTATAATTCCACCTCACCAAGGTTCTGCTGGCATATAAAAAACTGATGGTTTATGTCACCTGACCCCACAGTGAAATTGCAGATCCATAATTCACATTTACCTGTTGTTTTCCCATGATCAGAAATTTTGAAATAAGTTAATAATGTGATTAACTAAAAAGATCCAGCTATTGCTATGTCAAAATAAAGACTGAAATTCTAATTTTAAAAGCAAAACAAGAAATAAAGAATATAGCACAGGAATATCATATTTCAATCATATTTTATGCCTTTCCCTTACTGAGGCACAAGTTTGCAAATGTTGATTTTTAGTTAAATTGTATTTTGAAAAAACATGTTTTATTTCACTTACTAATGAAGCCAGTAACCTGCCATTTATATATTTCTTATTCAATATAAGAAGAGACACACTTTATAGTAAAATTATTCATAAAACAGATGTGCCTGAAGGGTGGGGGGGAAGTGTGTGTGGCTGGGGGGGGGGGATTGTACCATTTCAATGCCTAACCATTTGGGGGATATAACACTGAACTGTAGAGTCCCTTGTAGTAAAAGCAGAGTGCTGTCGCAACCATAAAGTAGAAGGACACTATGAACAATAAAATTAATATTTGCCTGCTTTGAAACCAGACATTAAGGATACTAAAACAGAGTGTCCAGCACTATTGTATAAGTATTTTGTAACACCGTAACACTACTGCTAACATAACCAGAGACAATGCACGAGTATTTTGAACCATACCTAAGCATAAGCATGTAAAGAATTTTTAAATGCAAAGGGACTAGCAGAAACCTGCAGCATAGCTGCACGAAGGGGTAACAGGAAAATAAGTTCAAGCAGTAAAATCTGCAAGGTAAAAAACAAGATGTAGTACAGGCAAGAAAGCTGTATGGTGGAGCCAAAACAGGAGCCTCCTCTCTTTTTCCTTTTGAAAATAGCACAAAACACAAACCACGAGCAAAGGAAAATGGGGAAGAAGCAAGTCACCCCCTTCGGCTTCAGCCTCCCCCAAGCACGCTGGAGACCAGCGAGGACCCAAGGACCACGGCCACCCGACACATCTGCACGGCCTCCGCCCTGGGGCACCATACGCTCTCCACTAACGCGGGATGTGATCCTTAGGGACCATCTGTTTGAATACTTGGTGGTAACGACTGACTAGGAGTAAGCACTAACCATTAGCACAAAGCGTATTGCTAATGAACGTCAGTCCAGTAAAGCGGTGTTTGGGAATTTGAACCCGGCCTGATTTACCGGTCCTCTAAACACTCCCATCACAGCGATCTCTGACTCCCTGATATACAGATACGCACGGAAGAGTGTTGCAACTGAGTATAACGGTGTCAAACTCCTTTTCAGGTCCAAACCTATCACAACAAAAGGTTCCTACCAATCATCATTAGGTTTCACTTATATAGATTAAAATTATTTTACACACACCAGTGCACAGATGCAAGCACACACCAATCAACTCTACTTCGCTCTCTGTTGCATTTCTCTCATTCGTTAATGGACATCCCTAAAAACTTTACTGAGTATTTTGATTCATCTGGTTTGTGCTTTCCTTAGGTAAAAATATAAAAAGAGCTCTTTTCTATCTTCCAGTAATGCATTTACAGATAAGCATTGGAGTCAGCTGCTGCAGGAGGGGAATGTATTTTCACTTAACTGCAATAGTCACTGTCACTATGTATCCACACTGACAACAACAATTATTTTCAATTTTTTTTCCATTCCCATGCTCAATGCTAACATTAGAGTGAAAAAGGCAGAAAAAGACTCTCCAACCCACAATCCAGTTCCAGAGGCATTACCCATGTACATTTACTTAAAAAAAAAAAAAAATTAATCTACCATTTAGAACCTCTCCTTTCAACCATTAGACTGTAAGAAAAACAGAAGTATCGATGCTATCTTTCCAGAGCACTCTAACAATAGTTTCAAGATTTAATACATGCAGCTAGTATGTAATAAAAGAAAATAAATACCAGATACGTAGTCTATTGAAAGCACATATTATCTGAAGTTTTCTGAGCTTGATACTATATTGACAGCATATTCTTTATGAGTTGTGTGAAAGGATTGATGCAAAATCACCACATTCAGTAAACAATCCAAACTTGTCTATTTTCCAGCAGAGTCCCACTGATGTTCAGCAGCATACTTTGCTCTTTATCATGATTACCAATGGAACTTCTGAGTCGTGAGTTTGGTTACATGGTTGAAACAAATAATGGTTTAGGCATTTTGCTTGCTTGCTTTTTTTTTTTTTTTAAAAACAAGTTCCCTCACCTACTGATCCTATGGTTTGAGGTGATGGTGAATCCATTTCAAAGAGCATTAGCAGATGAAGCATTACATGTGGTCGAAATCATAAAAGCCAACTGTACAATGTACTACAATATTCCCCTACTTACAAAGATCACAGGGGCTTACTTTGTTGGTTTTCTGTCAGTAATCACCAGCGGGGAACAAGCCTGTGTTGAAGGCCAGGGCTTATTTTCTGTGCTGAAGTATTTACTCTCGAGGGAGAGACACAGGCGTTGTAGGAAGTTACGTCCCATCTCTGCAGACAAAATCGCAGTCTTCGACAACTTTCAGTAGGGCAAGAGAAACAGTTTACACAATCTTTTGCAATTTTAAGGTAAAGCCTCTCAGAAAGTCTTTCTGATGGTAAGAAGATTAAAGCAACAAGAATGTGTTAAAGGCAGGGGCCTAGCTCCAATAGTCTCCTTGCCTACTGAGACTCTAACAATATTAAGACAAGCAGGTTTTTTCTTCTGTTCAAATGCAAGCATTTACATGACTTATGCAAAGCTCAGGTTGGTTTACAGTATGGTTTTCTAATAATTTTACTAAGAAACATTAACGCTCATGTAAGAAAAGAGCAATCCATGAATGTAATGTCCCATCTTTGAATCTGAAGCAAATTCAAAGAGCTTATTAAATGCACGAAGCTAGTTCCTAGTATGTTCACGTGGAAGTTGCATGTAAAATAAGGAACTTGAGATTGATCTTTTTCTTCAATTCTGTGTTTGGATTCCCTGCAAGAGATCTTCCCTATGATTATTTAAATTATATCTCAGATGATTATTTTGGGCAACTCATAACTTAATCCTTACATACACAAGACTCTCATTGATTTTCTTTGGATTTGCTTGAACAAATCCATTATGCCACTAGGCTTGGAGGAGAATGCATTAGACAATAATCAAAATAATGGCAATATCTGCTGGACCACAGAGAACAACAAATGTAAGAATAAACAAGCTTCTACAGTAAGAAAGTACATAATACAGTATATCATATTGAATGCACATTATAGGAAAAACAATTAATAAAACACTTGATATAACATGTATTTCACATGGCACATACACTATAAAGTACTTAGTTTTCAATTTGTTTTAATTCTGTATGTGAGTGTTTTACTACTACACTGAATTACAAATCTTGTAAATTTTTTTTACTGTGCAAACAAATTAGTAGTTTACACATCTCTTCTGCCATCTAATTCACAATTTAACATACCTTCTTTTTTTTGCCATGTTGTATATACTACAGGCTGTTCCCTTTATGCTTTTGGTTCAGTCAAATTTATGGCACTCATGGGGTACGTACTAGCACATTTACAGGAGATAACCTATAGCTACTGCTTTGATAGTTTTAAGGTAGCTTATGCTTCTTGACCATGTTATCTAATATTTTTACAAGTTTATTCCTTTAGCTAGCTTTTTTAGAAGTGTCCTAGTTCATCTAAATACTTAAGTATGCATTTAACGTTAAGTGCAGAGAAGAATACTCTTGAAATCAGCTACTCCTTCTAAATTAAGCATGAGCTTAAGCTTGCTGATTTAGAGTGTCTATGCCTTAAGAGATGCTAAGAAAACCAGAGACTCACAAGCAGAAAGTTGTGGGTCCTCCCCTGCCCCCCCCCCTTTTTTTTTTTCCTCCAAGCCTCTTACCTGGTTCAGATAAATTTTCTGGAATTAGCAAAAATAGTGACACCCATGACCTTACTTCTGCATATTTTCACATTCATTGTGCTCAATTTAAATAAACTGTGCACTTAACATTGCATTTCCTGTTATTTATGTGACATAGTTTCTGCAGTAGTCAGGTTTCTTATCGCCTCACAACAGCTATCTGCATATTGGTGACAGAAAGGGGAAAAAGAAATATATATCCCAAAGAAAAGACAGTCACTGAATTGTAAAGAAACTGAACTGCTAGCACTTGACACCAAGAAGGTTGTGAGTGAACTTTTAAATCGAGCAATGAGGAAAGGCTGACAGATGCATAAGAGCACATGATTTGGGATGACACTCAGAGGAAGGCGACACATTTTAGGGATCAGTGACAGTCCCATGAAGCATCCCTTCTGGTACCTCTTGAGCAAATCTCCATCAGAGAACCTGTAGGGCCAACTTCCATCATGCGTGAAAGCTATAAGATGGCAAATGTGTCTCAAATCTTTAAAACAGGTTTTAGGGGAATTGTGGTGGAACATGTCTAACTGTAGGCCTGTAAGCCTGAAAAGTATGAGACAAACAGGTAGAGACTATTTATAATATGCAGATTCATCTACTGTATAGATGTAGTTCACTATTTAGTTTTTATTATAGATCCAGTTGACACCTGGATAAATACAGTAGATGTGAGAAGACCCAGCATGGCTGCTATAAAGGGAAGCCCTGCTTTACAAACCTCTTGGAGTACTTTGAAGGGATTTATTACCATGTGGATAAGAGTGATTCAGGTGATACATTCAACTTAGACTTCCAGTTTCCGAAAGTCTTTTGACAGCGTCCTTTATCAACAGCCTTTTTGAAAAATAAATATAACACACTGTTATGCCACTGTACACATCCACAGTTCACCCATACTTAGATACTTGTTCTCCTCCCCTCATCTCAAAAACGATACCATCACACTTCAGAAAGAGGCAGTAAGGATTGTCGATTGCAAGGAATAGCTTCCACATGAGGAGTGAATGGGGACTTTTCTGTCAGCAAAATAGATGACATTAGGGGGATATAAAAGTCTATAGTGTTTTGGATAAAATAGAGGCCATCCAATAAGGAAGTAGGAACCAGATTCAAAACAAGCAAAAGAAGGTGGTTCCATGCATCAGGCAGCAGACCTCCATGCCAACGGATGGTGTGGTTGCAATTCATAGGGCTTGGGGGAGACTGGAGAAGCACTGAGAAGAAACACCCAGGGCGCGCTGCTAACTAAGCAACAACAGGATGAGAAAATCTCTGCACTGAAAATGGCCGGAGACTGGGAGAGAATCCGAAGGAAAGCATACAGGATTGCCCTGTTCTTACTTTTCCTGAGGCATCTGCTTATGGCCACTGTTGAACTACCGGGTTAAGCAGACTGCTGGTCTGAACCAGCGCAGCTGTCATACGAGGGAAAGGATGCGCACAGGCTGAGAAGCGTGGGTACGCTCATATGTTGGACAGCTAGTGCTGCCTGGAGATCCTCCCCTCCTCCTCTAGCTGATGGGAAGGAGCAGGGGTGCTGGTAGAGAGCAGGAGGGTCAGCTGGGTCAGAACAACTAAGTGATGCCCCTTACCAAGGGCATATGACAAGACCCCATGGAAACCCTTGCATGTGCTTCAGGAGCCAAACAAGAAGTCTTTTTAATTCAAAAGAATGGAGCAGCGTTTCAAAACTACTATTTATTACACAATTTACCATTAATAATGTTTGTTGATTTTTATATTAGCAACCACTTCTTCACTAATAGATGTTTTTGTTATTCAACAAGTTGCAATATTTATTATGTCCCTACAATGAACAAAGAAACATTTCATTATGTTTAAGAAAATATCAGCCGACACCTTTCCTAATGCAAATGCAGAGAAATGCCAAAGAAACTAGGAAATAATAAACATTTTAAATGGCAATAATGTAAAGTTTTCCCAAAGGTATTTTAATTAGCAAAATGAACTGCAGTTATAACTAAGTCCATTGTATTAAAACGTGAGTACCCCAAACATTTATTTTCAGTAAGTAAAACCTACTTCAGCTGTCATTTATTGTATATCCTTAGAGTTCAGCATCTCTCTACTAACCCTCTTCCATCTCATACTCTGCAGGGGGGTTGATTAATTCCATGTCCCAATGAGTGCAAAATATTATTTATTATCATTATCATCACCCTAGTAAGATTAAATTGGTAAACACAGTGATTCTAACCAAAAGCCATAAATATCTCCTCGCCTTCTCTCTTACATTTTATTTTCTATACCATTAGTCTGAAGTTGCCATACCAGACTGGGGCTGCACACTTGGCTGCTTACCTTCTCCCCAAGCCCAGCAGCAGCTGATTTACCCAGTTGTTTAAATAGAGTGGCAGCCAGAGCTACCACTGGTGTTCAACAGTCAGCCTCACCTGTTCCACCCACTGCTGCCAAATTTAAAGTTTTTTTTCTCATCTTCTTAAATAACACAATAGTGGACTATTGAGTTTGCAGATAACACCACATTGAGTTGCAACACACACGCTGGCAAACAGGATTTGCACTGTTGACAAACAAGAAAAAGGGGTTGAGAAACCCCAGAATTCAGTTCAGACAGGATAGGACCATTTAAAGAAACCCCTGGGCAGAAATTATCAGCTGCACAAATGCTGGCTGGGGAACAAGCGAAGAGGTGGCAAAATGATCTGGTCTACAGTGGGGTACAAGCTGAACCTGAATCAACAATGTCAGACTGTGGCATGAGACAGACCCCATAGTTGGTTCTGTGAATAGCTGCAAGAAATTTGAAATAATCTACTGCACTGTCCAGCACACTAGAAGGGCCTGAATTGAAACACTGTGTTGCCTTGGGCGTGCACTACGAGGAGGACATAAATGAACTGAAGAGGGTCTAGAACAGGGCAAAGAAAGCATTCAAAGACCTGGAGAGCATGAACCTGCAAGAAAAGGCTGAAAGAACTGGGTTTTAGTCTAGAAAGGGAAAGCCTGAAAAGAAGAATGGTAACGGCCTTTGAAGGAGCAGTACAGAAAACATAGGGAATGGATGGATCTCGAGGGAGAGAACAGGAGGCTAAAATGGGCTTAAACTGCAAAAAGGATGCAAGTAAATTTTCAGGAAAGATTTCTATAGGCAAGGGTAGTGAAACAGTAGAAGAGCTGATCTGAGAAAGACTTAGAATCTCCCCCATCCTGTTTTACATAAAATGTAGGATAACCATCTGTTAGGAGTGACCCTGACCTTATCCTGAGGCAGTGGCAGCAACCTAGATGACTTAAAGAAAAAGACCTGGAGGAATCTTAAGTAAATGGTTTGATTGGCTAGCTTCCATGCAACAATACTTTTATAGATCCTGATCCTCTGATGCCGAAAAAGCCACACACACAATAAAGCCTAGGGATCTTACAATCTCTTAACCTCATAGTCAAGTAGGAGCCTTGAAGCAATCTAGAATAACTCCTAGGCAACTTCTGGCCGTGCTCATAGCACTCCTCAAAAAGCACTTTGGCTGCAAGAGATTGCACAAGTGCAGCAAGTTAGACATTAACCCCAGTGATTCTCCTGCATCAGCGATAATCAACTTGAAACTGCATCTTGCATTCCGCAAAGGGCCTGCTTTAGCCGGAATTACAATCCCTCTGCACACTCTGGGCAATGGGCCAAAGGTTTAGGCATTCCTGCACTAGTTTACATTTCTACAGCATCCCGTCTCCCAAAGTGCTTCGCAATGCTACGGTACATCCCACTAAAATGGAGTCTGCTTGGAGCGTAGAAGGCAGACGCCAATGAAAACACAACATGCTGCAGGGAAAGAGCAGCAGAGTTATTTTGGCCATGACGAGGAGAAAAAGCAAAAACTGGATGTTTGACAGGCACAGTGCAGGCACGGTCTTGCTTGAAGGTTAGCATTCAAAAGAACTACTTACTCCTAGATGGATTCCCTGAATGTATTGCTCCCCAAATCATGATTTTGCACAGTGCAGATATATCCCATTTGGGTTCTCCTAGAACACTAATGCATAATATTAGGAAAACAAACTGCATTTCCTAAATGTCAGAGAAGTATAATAAAGCCTGAAGAAGGATATGAATGTGTCTTTTACTTGAAGCTGTAATTTGTAGTTATCAATGATGTTCATTACTGAAACACAGTGCAATGATTGAAGTACTTAATTCAAACTGTGTGAATTAACTGGAGAGAAAAAAAAAAGATGCAATCATAATTCCATAGGCAGACTCCCTGGGCCAGACCCTTAGCAAATGTAAATTATCAGCTGAGGATCTGGTCCAGCCTTGCTACATCTTTCTCCCAATTTAGAAGAAAATGCTATTAGCTTTATATAAGAGATACTGATGCTTCATTTTAAATTAAACACAGCATGTTACATTTTCATGGTACTGCCTAAAAAAATTTCACAGATCAACCTTAGTCAAAGATTATGGACTGTTCATAGAAGACCTAAAGATGGAAAGAGTCATTATGAGTACAAGATCGGTACTAACCATAATGCCAATGATTGCTGACACTTTGAAAAAGAAAAGGAACCTGTTTGTAGTACACATGAAAAGCAGAAGAGATGCCTGGCAAATATAAATGCTAATGAAAAAACTTACATCTAAATAATGCTTGATGATCATGAATTCAAATTATTTCTCAGGATCTTGTATTAACTATCATTTAATAGCTTGGTTAGCACAAGTATGTTTCAAAACAGGCAAAAACTGTTCTATTCCAGAGGGCACGAGGTTAAGTAATGTCCGGTTCTGATGACTGGCCATCTGATATACTCTAAATAATTATGTGGTGAAGCAATAGCCTGTTTCCGCAAAACATACTATAAACCATATACATCCCACTTCATTGACCTGTTTATTTACCCAGACTAAGCGCCTGCAAGCGCAGCTTGTCAGAAGAGTAACTGGGCTCACAGGCCCATCAATCAATCAATCCAAGTGGACATTAAGCTTATTCTGAAGTTCAGCACAGAAGATTTTGTGAAGAAGTTACAGGCCCCTAAAATACTTAGAGATGTAAATACATTCACTGTGATGTCTCTGTGTGTTGCTATGAATAAGTGAAAGGGACACTGTCAAGGTTGTTTGACTAAGAAATTGTTAGGCACAAAATTTAGAGCAAATAAAGCCCATATATGACTTGCTGTGTAACCCAATAAAAACAAACCTGATCCAGGTATTGTTTGGTGGCTGCTGCTTTTGCTTTTTCAGATTGTTTTGTTTTTAAATCTGTGCCCTTGAGAGAAATTGGCTTTGCAAATGAATACATTATTGGAATCAGGAAGGTGAGATACATAGAAGGAATTTTTTGGTAGGGCATTTTATTTTTGTTTATCAAAGTTAAATAATAGATGTTGGAAACCAGATCAAATCTAAGCACATGCTCCGGGGGGGGGGGGGGGGGGGGGAGAGGTGTCAGTCAGAAGGTGTACCAGGTTACCTGCTAAGCCTTCTCTTAAAGCTGTTTTACTTCTGTATTGAGTCAGAAAATTAATTATGCTATATTTAGGTGCCCAAAGGCTTAAAGATGGCATCGTTAGTTTGTTTCACAGATACCAAGAAGGATGTAGAAAAGAGCATTTAACCAAGTGTACTTTTTTCCCTAGTAGAGGCAAAGATGTGACAACCGTACTTCTTTTTGCATATCCAGCACTAGAAAAAACCCTTCTCAAGGAAGCACAAGGGTAACATTAACTAGTAGAAAATAAACACAGACTTCAGCTGATGGACAGTGGAAATATACTTGGGGAGGCAGTCACAGTAATGCTATTTCTATATTTATTTCAACCAACCTACAACAGGACTATTCTGTTTTCTGATACAAAAAACAGTCCATGAAATGCTCTCAGATTCATTCTGTTTGTATGGTATCTTTTAAAGCTTTTTTTTTTTTCTCCTCTCTTTCTCTCATCACAAGCAAAACCCAGCCATATGAAAAACCTATCATCTCCCCTTTAATATATACTGCTTTGGTTTTTGCTTTGTTTTGGTGTGTCTTTTTCTTTTCCTCCCTCCGTGGGATTTTCAATCTCAAGTTAGTCTTCTGTGTTAACCAGCTCCAATATCACTATGTGAAAAGGTTCTTTTTTTTTTTTTGTCTACCTCAAAATATTTCTCCTTTTATTTTCTAAAAACACAAGAAATATTCCCACCAATAGAGAGTAACTAAAAAATGCATATGGGCTACGTTTAAGACACGCGCATATTTTACATTGAGTTTGCTTGTCACTATCTGGCCTGATATTTTTTAAATAGCCAGAACAGTACAATTTAACATTAATTCTTCATGGTAGGAGTTAGGTATCTTGTTCCCAGCACACAATTCAGGAATCTTTATATAGGTTACATATTGATTATTTACATTTCTAAAATAAAAACAATTAGATAGCTTTGTGGTGCTGTTTCACAACAGCAAGATCACTGAATGTTGGAACAATTTTTGTTTTGACCAAAATAAGAGTCAGCATATATGACCCCACATCAAATATTAAAACCTACAGATTCTACACATATTAATGATCCTATAAGGCACATCTTCCTCAGGGACACCTTTGAAACCTACTTCTGTAAATATCAGAGGAGTTTTTCAGAGAATCCTAATGAAGAGATGTTGTTAAAAAGACAGAGGAAAAGAGAGAAATATGTGGCAGGAGGATGGTATAAAATCTTATTTCCAAAATTATTTATGAAAAATGACAGGGTGAGCATAACTTTCTGAACAAAATAAATGCTTTGGAAGGCATGATGGAGAATGCCCAAAGGCTTCAAAGAGGGAACATCAAACAAGTACACAAGTATTCTTAACTAGGAGATACAGGTCACAGGAGTCTTGGCTGAAATTTTTGGTCACATGGAAAGAAAACAAGTGGCTTTTAAACCCAACTAACTGCACATAAACAAGTATGTAGTGGCCTCAGAATCATTTAATCCCTTTACTAGCATTTGAAGTGGGCAGTGCGAGTAGGGTGACTGTCGAGATGTTCTCACATATTCTCCAGCCCCCACACAAATGCTCTCCTCCCCAAGCCTGGGCAGAAGGTTTCAGAAAAGGAAAGTTAAGACAAAAGCTGCACATGATTTACTCATATTCACCCAGCAGTCCCAGTAGGTTGGATATGAGTTAGGGCAGATGGTACAGCTGGGACTTAGAAAACACGGGTGGGTTTGGTTTTTCCTTCCTAGCAGCTCTGCACTGCACCTGCAGAAAGCTCGATCTCCAGGCTCTGAGGAGTGGATCAAAGTCAAGAGGAAACTGAGGAAACTAAGCTTCCCACGGCTTATACTAAAAATCAGTATAGAATGGCAGAGTACAAAGACAGGAGAACGATACGAGCAGGTGTACAGCTGTGTATTTCAGCTGCTCGAACTCATGAGTGCAGAATCTGCTTTTCTAGCAGAAATAGGCAGCTTCGTGGTTGTGGTGGTGTCCTGGTTTGGCTGAAAACTTTCGCGTTTGAGTGACTCATTATTTACTGCTTTTCAGAACAGCCATTCTGGAAAAAATACATTTTAAACTGAGATGGAGTACACAAATTTAAAAACATAAATACACTGAAGAAGGTAAGTTGAAAGATGCACAGAGAGATTGCTTTTAATTTGTCTGAGCTGACTTAAACGTTGCTTCTTCCAAATAGAAGATGCAACTAACAGATGAGGAACTACTAACAGCTCAATTAATTTCAGGGATAGGACTAACCCCTACATTAATTATTTGTTAATTATTTTGGTGTGTAACTGTGGTCACTCAAACCATATGTGTCAATGTACAAACTAATTCTCCATGCCTATATTAAAATATAGTCTTTATTATCCAGCAAGCTTACTGTAAACCCCTCTTAATTAATTGTTTTGAAAACTGTAGGAAGACTGACTCATTCTTCAAATAAATAAATAAATAAATAAATAAAATAAAAGAAGCAAGATTCAGGAGACCATAAACTCCTACTCCCTTTTTCTATTTGTGGAGTCAAGGAGGGAGGGAAATTTTCTTGTACACATAACTAAAACTCCTCAGAAAGCTTAGTCCAGGAGCCCAGAACTTACGCGCATGCGCACACACACACACACACACACACACACACCATTCCCTCTCCAAAGAAAGAGGCGAAAAATCTGTGAAAGTGAAGGATTTTATCTGAACATTTTCCAAAGTTCTAATTTTTTACTTAAGAAAAAAAAATATATACAGTTATCTAACTCATAATTTTCAAGATAAACATTACTTTAAAAGGGATCAATTGGATTCAAGCAAGATCTGTCTCTTTTTATTTCATGTTTTTTTCCACCAAAATTATTTCAGAACAACTTTTACTCCCTTTCCCTTAATTTTCAGTTTCACCACTGAAAAGAAAAAAGGAAAATAAACTCTATTCATCACACAGATCTAGCTCTGACTCTTTACCTGAAAAATCATTAAGTATATTCTTAGTTAGCATGCCCTGGTTCCCAGCAAATAAGTGATCCAGTGTAACAGTTCAAGTTCACAAGTCTGTCTATTCTCTTCTCAGTTTATCTCCTCTGCGATGACATCAGACAAATAAGTAGTGTTTTGGTCTCCTCCTATTGACTTAGTAACAGCAGAATATAGAAGAACCGGCAAAACAGCCATCCTTTTAAATTAAATTCAAACAGGCAAGTAGGTGAGGAGTTTCACATCTGTATTTATGGACATCAAAAACTGATACCCACTTGACAGGATTCATCTGACTTAGCCGTGGTACAATATTATGCATCTATCAAGACTTAACTAGGTTTTCCATGTTCTCTCCGGAGACGCTCTAGAAGGCAATTCATCCTGTCCACTATACAAACGCACTCAAGTTTGGAGGGTGTCCTGCTAACTATACTTAATAAAGAGGAAGGTATGATTCATCGCTCAGACTTTATGCCCAACGTTCCAACTGCTAAACTCCCAGATGAATCCCAGTCAGAGTTTATCCGAATAGGCAGTTTGTACACAATAGCCCAGCTTAAGGATTTAGCTGTGAACTCTTTGTCATAATTCAGTGACGTTGGCTCAGAGCCTGGATGGCACTGAGCGCAGAGGACACAAAATTAGAGACCATGGAAATTAAGAAAATAAGATGGTTTAAATCAGCAATAAAGGAAGACAAAAACACAGATTCCAGAAGAGGAGGAATAATTAAACCATTGCTTCTTGACATAGTCAAGTCAGCTCAAAAACAGGATCAGACTACTACCTTCACATACTCAGGGTGAATCTTGGAAAAAATGGAACTATTATGAATTATATTATTAACCACAAAATAAAGGTTGGAACAAAACAACCTAAAGTTAGGTTTATTTTTATAAAAACTTTCAGACTAACTTAAAACAGTTTTGTCTTTTTTGGTGAGATTTTGCTTTTCTGATTTCCAACTGGGACCTGTAACTATTATAGCAACTTATGTCCAAAATTCTTTTTATTTGGTGATTTTTCACCAAGGCATACTAGAAATTGTAAAACATAACCCTTCTGAGGTTTGGTGAGCGGGAGCTGTTCATCAGGGGGGTTTTTTGTTTGTTTTTTCAGCCGACTTATGAGTTTGGACTAGTTCAAACAAGCATTCAAGCTTCTTACTCGAAATGACACAGATCATGAAACCGTGGCCCCCACCATGCTCGCATTTAAGCACATATATGACTTCACTCACACAAGTAATCCTTCGGAATTCTCTCTGGGGTCAGAAGTATATAAGGGTTTGCCTGTCACTTGCATGGGGAATATACACCAATAGTCTAGTTGTGAATTATGAATCTATTGCAAAACTTTCAATAAAGAAACTCCAACTTCAATTTTCAAAATTAATAGAATTCTGTTTTGTCAAGATTTTTCCTGGGTTAGCATCAGATCTAACAGAAAGCCTGAAACCTTTCCAAGTGAGAATACTTTTTTGACAGCCCATTAATTTAGCCCTGCTCTCTCTGTCATTTTGCTTGCCTTTCTGATCATTTCTGAAACACTGTGAAAAAGACATTTCAGAGTTATACAGGAAGGTTTTCAGGGGCATCATACTAAAAGAAAGATTACACAACAGATAAAAGGAGGAGTCACCATCCGACGTTGTAGGGTTTACAGTGAGGCTAAATTCACTTATCAATTCACAGCCTATCATCTTTCATTAGTCACTTCAGCGCAGGGTCTGAACACCTCGTGGACTACTTGTCACAGAAACCAAAGAGAGATAAGAAATGATGTAAAACTATTTCCCTTGACAGCGCAGACACAGATGGAGACTTCATTCTGACCATATTGTCTGCTTTAGTGCCATCCCTAAAGCCATTAACTATCATAATGATGGGGCTCAAGTTATTTATTTCTTCACAATTTCCTGATTTTTTTGCAGCATTACAGCGGTGTATCGAATGCTACTGCAAGCCTTTGTGTTTGTCCTTGAAGGCGTACACCACATGCAAAACACTCAGTCTAAGGTATTCACTTATCAGCAGAAGTGCAAATATGAGTTAAAATACCAGTTTCGTACAGCAGCTGATCTAACATACCAAATAGAAACATGTTACATTTATTTGCCGCATATCTATGCTTTCTTGCATCAGGGATTGAGGAATTTATTTATTTATTTATTTTCAACCTGACATTTTAGTGACAATTAAAGACAGTGGATAACAGTTACTATTACTGATTTGTTATAATCTGTTTTACTTCAATTGCTCTTGTGAAAATCATCATACTTCTTGACTTCCAGGAAAAATGAAAAATTAGTTTTTGAAATTACAATTTAATAAAAAATAATAAATATAGTAACTTATATAGTAAAGCAGACAGATAAAATTAAGATATACACCCCTCCGAAGTTTTTCCCCTTCACTTCAAATCAGGCAATGTAGATCCTAAGCAGCTCCCTAATTCAAGATCTAGGAAAAAATAAATAAATCACATTTAAAATTGAAGATTACAGCAAACTAAGAAGCATGGTAGAGAGCGATACAGGAATAAGCCATGACCATCTCACAGCAGAAGATACAATGGAATTATTGACAAAAGAGTTTCTCATCTTCAGATAAGAATTGAATGTTAAGTTTGGCAGAAATGCTGTTGCTGACATCAGATTTCCCCAATCTGCCTGATCATATCAGTTAGACAGCTTTTGGAGATGGAGTTACAAAAGGTCTGGCACAGATTGCTGCCCCTCTGGATGAAAGGCAATACTGACATTCCTGGTCGTGCCCTCCTGCTAGGTTGACAGCAACCTACAGCTACTTTTATCCCTCAGAGTTGACTTCAAAGGTATCAACCAGGCTGATCTAACAACTGCTATATACACTTAAAGCAAACTTAGTTGGAAAGTCACTGCAATAATTTACAATGCAGTAAGTAGCATTCAAAATAACTCAAATTAAAAAAATAGCTTAATAAAGCACTCTAAATAGCTTATTTATGAGAACAACGTTATTTATCTGCTCTGTGCCAAGGATTTTCCCATGCCAGCAGGTGCCCTGACAGTAGGAAAGCAAAAAAAGTAAGACCGAATTGCTAGAATAACGTTTTGCATTCCAAACACTTTTATCCCAGGTGTAGTTGAGTCAGCTTTTACACTTCAGGCCAGACTCTCTCCTTGGATGCCACTCTCACAACTGCCATCGGGTCTGATGGGACTGCATGCATGTGTGCCACCAAAGGACAGAGTTTGCCCCTTAGAGCTGTGGAGGCATTTTAGCAGGTGTTCACATACATGCATCAAATTATGAAAGAAAAGCATCCTAAAGAGTTGTGAGATCCACCCTACCATTTGTCTGATTTCATTTGCTTGAAAACTAGCTTAAATTGCCGGTCCCTTCAGGTAACCCACGTGCAATCTGCCGAGAACCCCTTTCTGCAGCGTTTAACCTCCCCCATGAGAGCAGGTATTCACACCTGTGCTATTCATAGAGCTGCTTGTCAATACAGTGCAGCAATCCAATTTCAGTTTAATTGGAATGGTAGCTTTGATGCTCAGAGCTACTGTTCTGCAGAAATTAATAGGGAGACGTTTGGTCCCTGTAATCATAGTGATGTTTATAATTTGCTGCAAAGCAATTCAGCTAATAGGATCTTAACTAGAACAAGCTCCGTGGTGAATGCCTAGCATGAATGTGAGCATGTGCTGTACTAACAGTCACTTGCAGGTGATAAAACTGGTTGCCAGCTTGAGTGTCATGTAATTTAACAGGATAATTTGCTGAAGTTGTTAAAACCTTATTACTAAAAAAAAGTTTGAAACATTTAAATATTAAAAACACTTAGTCAAAGGCCTCATTCAACAAGGTACTTACTCATTTAAACCTCTACTCACAGACAGACTTGGTAATAGCTGAACGAATTTGTGACAGGCCAACTAGCTATATGTGTACGTGCATGGACACCTACAAGCATGACCACCTATGTGCATATGCATGCACATATGTATACACACCTTTCCGCCCCAACCCCATATGCCTGTAATCCCTAGAGATGGGACAACACAGGCATTAAAAATAACCTCTTAGAATAACTATGTCCCTCATACTGTAATTCTGCGTTCCTACAGCAAAACACCTTCTCTTGGGAAAACTCAAAGCAAGATGCTACAGTTGAGGTTCCCTAAAAGGGTGTGTCTCAACATAAACAAAGCTAATTTTTAGTCAGGTGGAGGTATGTATTCACACAATTATCATCATTTCCACAGACCTTTTCAAATATTCAAGATGTGCAGAATTTTAGCAGCAGTCATAGCTCCCATACCTCCAAAGGGAAGAATTTAATCCTCTGAGTATCATTTTAAGGCTAGAAATACTACTGAAAGAAAGGTTCCCAACTTCCCAGTGGAGAAACATCACTTGCCCTCAAAGGGTCACACATGATAACATTAAATAGACGAAAATGAGATGCACGAGGTACTTCAAGTCTCTTTCACACAAAGAATAATGCAATAACCACTACAAAGCATGATAACTACATTCTCAGATATACACTTCTTTAAGAGAAAGGTTTGGTAGATTAGAACTCTAGTGATTTACGTAAGGAAAGTCTACTCCATAAACCCTGTGGAATATCTGTGTCAACCAGCTCCGAGTTCCTCCACAGTGCGTTTTATATGTTTTTGCCCAGTTCTGCAAGAGTACAAGCCAGTCCCTTTGGAAAGCAATAAACTACAAAGATCATATATTTCCAGTGTATATAACATATCCAAACAAATATGTGAAGTATTGTTGGCTAGCCCTAGACTAGGTTCATATGTTGAATCCCAGCCATGACAACGTTATGGGTAACGAGTCATCACACACATCACTCAGTCACAAACAGCCACTTCTTACATTTTTTCCTCTTTTACTGGAGCAGACCAAAGGATGGGCAGGGTTGCTGGAGAAGAGTGGCTTTTGATTTCTTGTCATACAGAAGGTCTCCAGTGCAGAAGTCCAACACCAACAGGAACACAGAATGTGTTAATGTTTGGACTCTTTTTCCTCCATCCTTAAAATATAAAGCAAAATAGAATTTCTTCCATAAGAGCAGTGTCATCTCATAGCACACAGGCTCTGGAAGGCTCATACATTTTTCTATCACCAGTTTCATCCCTCAGCAGTGAAGTATGGAATAGATTTTTATACAGATTAGAATGTAAGTGGGTGTACACCTGTATGGCCAAGTTTATTATTGACAGCTTTCAGTTCTGCTCCACTGGTGCATAAAGATGTGTGGCGTCAAAACACCAGTCTAATTTAGTTGACAGGCAACAGCTATATGCCTTTTGAAAGTAAAGGTTTAGAAAAGAAACTCGTGTTAAATGAAAAGCTCCTACCTGCTCAGCCTCTTTTCAATTAAATGACCGCTTCCACTGCAAATTTTATTTCAAACTTCCCATCATCCGTACCAAGATTTCTATGCATTTTTACAGCCGGTACATGCATGCGTTCCCTGCTCTATATGAAAAATCAACTTCCACTTCACTGATAGGAAGAGGACTAGATTTCCAGATGTAAACAGTGACCTTTGAGCCACAGCAACCTGTTTTGGTGCCCAGGCCACCTCTGTGCTCCCCTCTACCTTTCCCTTCCGAACTACTTCTGCTGTTGCTGAAGCTATCCTCTCAGGAAGATGTAGTAGGCATCAGTGGAGCTTCACTATATTTTCAGATAATGAAGTACTTGCACACTATAAGCTATTCCATATACACATTTACATTTGTCAAAATTAGACAAACTGGCTTCAATAATTATCCACAAGTTTATACCTCTAGAATCAGTATGCATATAAAGCAATTTTGACAAGAAAAAGTATGCAAAAAATACGGGCAAATTCATTTTCAATGATATTCTGACAACAAGGTGATCAGTGCAAAAACATACTCTTATCAACTTTTAAAGTGCTTCTTTGAAGAAATCAGGTATTGCTTAGACACTCAATTATAGCAATGCATTGTTCTTTGCCTCAGTGATATAACTAGAGATTGCATTAACAGCTGAAAAATTTGAAGAGGTTTAGTTTTTTTTTGTTTTGTTTTTTTAAACTTAGAGCTTTTCTGTTCCATATTTCTCTATTATTTAACAGCCAAGCTGAAGTTAAATTTAGTGAAACTACAGAATTTACTCAACACCAACATTTTATTACTACTACTACGGGACAAAAGTAACATTAGGAAGGGAAACCAACTCAGAGAGAATCTTGAGATACAGAGCTCATCTTCCCCTCTCACCTCAATGAGGATCATTAGCTAAAATCTCATTCAGACCAAAACAACAAAACCGTTTCTATCTCCTGACTACAGTTTGTCCAACCTACAAGAAAACTGAGCTTGATCATTCTGTTTTCCCATGTATCGGTGTTCAAATTCTAAGTAGTACAGAACCTTTTAAACAACACTGACAATGGTATGCTGAGCTCCGAAGGAAAGGAAACAGATAGGAAACATGCCATCTGGTTGTAGGGGTGGCGTCTTTTCCTGGTACATTGCAAGAGCATCACAGGGAGGTAGCTGTTTCAGGAATTCATTCAGAAGATCTGTTTCCCAGTCAATCAGACATCTATAAACAAACACAAAATCAGCTGTCTTGACTCACTCACCTCATATAAGGTGAAAGAGGACATTATTTTATATTTTCATCTTCTTTCTCAAGTCACATAGAAAATGCGTGTTGTTAGCATTGCCTTTTTCAAAAAAATATATATATACATACACATATATATAAAAATCAATGATTTTGCAACCAACAGAAAAGAAACCTAGCAAAGCTTTCCATTTCCATGCAGAACCCTGGGAGACTTGCCCTTCAGTTTGCAAACAGAAACCAAAACGGTGTTTTAACATTTTCTTTCCAATATTGTCTGCTCCTCACTGATGTGGGTAATGCCACTGAATTAACAGTGTCCTCAGAGTGACACAAGGGAATTGCAAAATATAACTGTTGGAATATGTTGCTACTCGCTTGTGTTTACATATTTCTTAAAGGAAAGATTTGCATCTTAAAAAAAAAAAAAAAAAATCCCATTGGAGTTTTGAAGCATGCCTAATAAGCTGATTTAGTAGCTAACAACTTTGGGGGAAAAAAAGAAAAAAAAAAAGAATCATTTAAATACTCTAAAATAGTTTCTCCTCTCAAAGACTACCAGTATCTGGGGACTCTTTATCATCTGTTCTGCCTCCAGATGTAGCACATCCCAGTTGCTGAAAATGAGAATTGCTAAATGTGAATAAATCAGTGTTTCTACCTACATGAACTTCATGTCTGAAATTACTGCACTGACCCCCCCAATAAAAAAAACTCTGCTTATTTATTTTTTTAAATAACCTGAGGGGTCATGATCCTCTGCAAGTAAAAATGCAAAATGCTAAATGCTGCCAGGCTTCACACAGTATATGTGAGTGGCAAACTCTCTGTTTTTTGATACTTGAGTCATTTCATACTAGCTCCACTTTCCCACTTACACACAGATACCACCTGCATGGTTGCACATATGCAGCCACACACTCATGGAGTGGTAGAGTGGACAATCACATTTGCTTTGAAGACAGCTTCCCATCAAGTTAGCATATGGTGATAGCACACTGAGTGACAACTGGAAGATTAGTTTCTGGGATGAACTCAGGCTTGCAGCCTTGACAATAGCAAAGTAAGAGGTTTTTATGGAGGTGATGGCCCCTGTCTCTGGGAAGACAGCTGCCCAATGCAAGAGCATCTCCCAGAAGACTAGAATTAGCAAAAGTCAGTGTGCCAGTCTTGACTGAAGGGATAGCACACAGCAGAACAGATGACTGAAGGCAAAATAAGGAGGGGGAAAGAAAGAGGGGAGGAAGCCCACCCATCCACCCACCCTCATTTCTCTCCTCCACAGGGGACGCAGGCAAATTAGCATCCTTTCCTGCCACATACTGCTGTTGTCTAGAGTGCTACACTGCCAGGTCTTTCTCCTCACATGAAAGTGGTCCCGACCTATTTCCCTGTGCTCAGTTCTTCGAACTGCTATACAGCTCTGACATGAAATTGCCTCTGGTCTCTGTTTTTCAGTCTGTGACATTGGACAAGGGGAAATGACTAGAGAAAAAAATATTTAATGTATTATCATTGGTCTAAGTCTGCATGTCCCTCATTCTCTGACCCTACCAGACTTAGCAGCCTGTTCCACTTATCCACTCCACGCTTATTTTTATTTAGAAGGCATTGGAGGGCGAGGGGGAGGAGGGGAAGCTTCCTTGTGTCACAGATTTGCTACTCGTTTTTTTTCTACTCCCACCCCTTCCCTTACCTTTTCTCCACCACTTTTTCCTCATTTTCACTGGAACTTCTAGCCTCCTCTTCCCCTTTGTGGTTCTCCTTCAGCCTTCCCACACCTCTTCCCCTTTTGATAAAACTTTGTTGCCTTATCCTTTCATCTTTGAAAGTCACCTAAACAACTAGGGTTGCTTAGCTGGGGACTGGATGATAATGGGCCATTCTGGATGAAGCACAGAAGACAGTCTGCTAGCAGGCATTTTAGCATACTCAATTCTTATCAAGTCTCTTAATGCTATATAGTCAAACCACATATAATATGCAACTGCCCTCTCCTCTATAAACACAACCTATAGATGACATCAGAGGAAGACACACTCTAGAGTACACTATTTTCTTCTTCAGGATTAAAGATATTTCTTTTTCAGTTAAAAAAAAAAAAAAATGCACGTAACTCACCATTTCCATATAACAGTCGGTCACTTAACACAAGGTAGTAGCATAAATTGTATCACTCTTTGAGGACATATTCCTTCCTATTAATATAGCATTCCAAAGTCCATTTTCCTTCTTGCAAAGTATTGGATTAAAGGCATTATTCCAACATCTCACTTGAAAAATTTATGGGAGCGTGGGAAGGCCTATGAATCAACACTTGCCCAAAAAAAGGGATCTGCACCGAAAATGAACCACAACAGCATGCTTCAATGTACATAGGAGCAATCAATCCTGCTCCATAACATAAATGCCAGTAAACATAATTGAACTGAACTGCGTAAATCTCAGAGAGCCTAGAAATTGTATAATTGTATTAGGTATATATCATCTTCTATACAACCCTACTTAATACAGCTTCATTTTTAAAGCAATGTTAAGTACATTCTACTAGCTAGAAGAAAGCGATGGGTGGGAGGACACTATCTAGATTTGGCCTTCAACTAAAGTGGGGTTTTTTGTTTTTTTGGGTTTTTTTTTTTTTTTCCAGAAAGTTATAAATGCTGATTTATCTTAATTGTTGAGCTTCTCCTGAAACCAGTTAGGCCCTTCTGTATGCAGCCTTTTCTATGGAAAGGCAGGGATAGTAAAAACCTGATGTCAACTGCTTGTTGAAAAACATCTTCATTCACACAGCATTCCTCCAACACCCTGTTGACCTTTCCCCTATTTCAACAAATAAAATTAAATCTCCTGACTGTTCATATTTGGAGATATTGTCTTATAAATGCAAATGCATACATCAGTGGCAAGCACACATAAGCTCCAGAAAGGCTCCAATGCTCAGTATGATAGTCTTCCATAATTTTGGTACGTTACCTTTGTTTCTGCTTGAGCAAAGGACACTATCAGTAGTGCTGCAGAGTTGTTTTCACTGCAGTTCTGCAGCATAGTTCAAAACACAATGACAAAAAAAAAAGTTATTAAGAACTTGTCAGTAACAAATTTTTAGTTAAAAAAAAAAAAAAAAAAAAGAGGCTTTACATTCTTCCTAAGGAGAAAGAGCATAGTTAAGTTATCATTGGTTTAGCTAATGGGGCCACTATCAGATATATACAGAGCAAATGGTTTAATCATTAGAACAGATGCTTCTGAGCTTACAGCTATGGATTTAAACCCCAACTGGGAATTCACTATTAGCCCTATCATTAGCATAAATTGATTGCTCTGATTGGCTAATCACTTCATCAGGAAACAGATCCTTAAAAACTGAACCATTTTGGAATAGTTTCTATAACTACAGGATTTTCTTAAGCACATTCTGTTTAGACCTTAGATGGTATTTGTTACTTGCCACCTACTTAGTTTTCAAAAATCTTACATTATAACAAATACACCACAGATCATATTGGTTTTCTTTTAGTTTTAGAAATTTACAAAATGAGGGGGATAGATAAAAGATTAATTTTATCCCTCAGCTTTTTACACTTATTTCTTCCACCTCTCCAATATTCTTCCCTAACACAGTTCAGAGCCTACATACAAAGTATCAGCAACAACTTCTTCGCCGCCCTTATCGTCACAGGCCTACACTTCCCTTGAATTGCACAGATAAACGTAGCTCTTGGGGGCAAAGTGGAAGACCACGCGTTGCATCATACAGCAATTAAGTATCATCTACATTCTTTTCAGGGATTGCCTTAAGAGTGATAGGAGAGGAGGAGCCGAGTATTCTAGTTAAAGATAATAGGGGGTCTGCTGCCTTCCCTCTCCGATGAGCCAGATTAACCGCCGTGCTCAGTGGCATCGCGGGGTAACTAGTTTAAAACAGCACTTCAAGAGCTTTTTAAAAGCAAGAATTAAGTGAGCCTGTCTCGTTTAATTTCATTTAATGTAAGCGAGCCTCTGAACTGCGTTCCTTTGCTCTAACACTGAGCTTGAAGCCATGCTGGCTGATTAATGCCTGGCTGTTTGAAGTATACTCCTTTCTTATCTAGCGCCGCGCAGGCCTCACCGCAGCCTGGGGAGACCTGCTGGTAAGTCAGAGCTCGGGGAGACTTTGTCTGCTCTTCGCAGAGGGGGATGGAGCCCAGATAAGCCTCGTGCTATAAAACAGAAAACAAAAAGAAAACCTGCTGCCAGTCCAGAAAAAAAAAAATACAAATATATACATTTGTATGGAAAACAGGGGGAACACGCCACACTACAACACCGATTTGTTCTGTCTATGTATTCACATATTACTTCTACTGTGCTGATGTGTTAATTCCTCTCAGTTGAAAATAATCAGATGGCACTGTTGCCTGAAACCTTACATTTCCCTGAAGATGTCCTTCTTGACTCTGTCTGAGCTTCTGCCCTAATATAAATGTGCACAATAATCATTAAAGGAAGGCTAATAAGGATCTGGTTAGTCTTTAAAAGGGTAGCTATTAAGACCTGTCTTCCCAGACTGGGGGCCAGCTGGCTTCCTTGTGTTCATAGTGAACTGCACACACTCTCTCTAATCTACCGAATTCCACAGATACCATGGATCCCGAAGAAATAAAATTTAAAGTAATTTGGAACAATCTGAATACATACACATCCCATACTGCTTGGCAACTCTTTTTGTTACCATACAGTTAAAATGGAGTGAGAAAATTGCTCTTTTCGGAAACACATCCTGGAGGTATTTTGCATTTTCTCGGATGCTAGAAAGTTATGTAAACATCTGACTTTTGAACATCTTATTAGAAAAACTAGCATTTAGCATGTTCAATCTGATTGGCGTTGGAGCCAAAGAAATAGAAAGCACACATAGCAGGTTTTTTTCTTAACTTATGACAGTTTTCCAGTCAAACTGAGCAGAACAGCCCTCTTACCAACAACATCCACAGAAATCAAGAACTGAAAACAGTAAAATAGGTACTTCCTTGTAATTTTTAGGTGAATTTAAAGGAAACTGAAAATAGGCTGAAAGCATGTTTGTCTGTCAGTACCGTTACATTATTTGAATGGCCTGTAAAGAAAAAAAAAAAAAAAAAAAATCAAATCTTGTTTTGAACTCTACATCATTAGGAAAGTACTTACAAAAAGTAAAAGAAAAGAACTTCTGGAAATCCTCACTGGCAAATCTCAATCATTTTTCAGGAAAGCAATAGGTTGCTTTGCTGACCAGAGGAACCATTATGTAATCTTAAGTGTGTTATAGCTAAGATGGTCTAAGAATATAGAAGATAAACTATCTTTCATTAGACTAGCTAGTATGGTTGAAAAGTTGCGGGGATCAGGGGGAAAGCAGACACAATGAACTGACTGTCCCCAATATGTAGAGAAACTTTTGGGTTTGGGAACTTGTTCATTGGGTCCTTTTTTCTCCTCCCCTTCCCAATAATTTCACCTAGTCTTACACAAAATGTTTCCCCTCCTCAGAAACTGCATGTCTTTCAGTAGTCTTGACTGAAGAGCACCTTCTGACCATTACAGACCAGAAAGTTACCCACTTAGGAGAGAAAGTCTGATCTAACGTTCACATACACTGTGAGCTGAGTCTCTCAGTTTGAAAAATTCACGTGTCTTTGGACTAGATAACTATATACTGTGAGTATTATATATAAAAAATGATATGCCTACATAAAGCACATAAGATATAAAAAAAAATTTTAAGATGAAAACAGCATCTTAGAAGAACCAAAGTCTTTCCATTATATTCAATGTAAATTGGATAGTAGACTTGTCTTAGAGAGCCTTATGAGAATAGCTCTTCAAAGATATTTACTTGTTTTGCTGTTTTTTACAGTTCCTCACTGCTCTAAACTGCAATGAATAATTTCAAAAATAAAATTTCCAGTATGAGACTGCTGCTTTTGTTCCTCCCCTTCTTCTCTCCTATTTTTCTCTTTACCCTCCCCAAAACAGTGTATACTGCATTTCTATGCACATCACAGCTTCATTCCTGACACTGAAGACTATTAGGCTGTGATAATACTTGAAAAAAATATATTACTTAAGCATGAATAATATCCACTGAAATGGATTTGCTCTGTCTTTATATCAAGCAGAGCAACCCTGTTCTTTAGTGCATTTTTAAGGGAACATAAATGAGTAGACTGTTCTCCCTCCCTATTCACTGCCAGCTTTAGAAAGTGACATGTGTCAAGCTAAGCAGGAATATAGCTTCCTTCGTGTTTAAAAAAAAAAAAAAAAAAAAAAAAAAAAAAAGAAACACACCACACACCCCCCAAAGTGCGTGTGCGTATGCACAAACGCACACAACACTACTGCACACACTGGCAACACAAATCCCACCACAGCATCTTACTAGGAAATATGTTTTAAACAATGTTTAAAAGGCTCAAGAAAAGGCTCGGGTAACTACTACTAGCTCCATCAGTAAGGCCAGTTTGCTCTCACCAGCTCTCTTTCCCCACAGGTTACTTCTCTCAATACGCTACTCTGGGGCTGTAAAGAATTCCTAAATATCTTTGAATCAAACAAATAGATGATAGATCCTGTTACCTACTGTATTTTAAAAAGCATAGCTTTTAGGGCTGTTGAGTGATCTTCCAGATGTAATTTCAACAGTATAAATCACACTGGCAAGCTGCACATGAAACCTAATCCAAACGCTCATTGTCTTTGACCTTTGTCAAAGACCATTTCCTAAATATCAGTTTTCTTCTGGAATCTTACAGGAAAATAAATGGCTTTCTGCTGGTTTTGAGCTCATTAATGTCACTAATTCAATGTTAATCCACTATATATTAAAAGCAGTGTCATAAATTTGCAGTATTAGTTGTGCAACAAACAACTGCCTATGACAATGTGTGTTTGAAGGACAGTGTTTCAGCTTTAGATGTAAACTTGTTTTTTTAAAGCAAGGCAAGGTTTGGAGAGAGAGCAAGAGCGTGCGCATGCGCGAATCTTGTTAGACTGATAGAGTTGGGTAAAAACAGCTTCTGAAACTGTATTAGTACTGCAAATGAGTAATTAGATTTGTTTAGTGAAAAGTCTGTAGCAGATGCTTTTAATACAGTCATGTCTTCTTCACATTAAATTTTGGATACTATATTTGTATTCAAAGCTGACATGCTTTCATATTGTTACAGGTTGTGCCCTGCTTCCTTTTATACTGCAGTGATTAGAGCATTAGGTGATATCTCTCATACCTAGGGATGTGCCCCTGCCACAGGGCGCATCCCTACTGTGAAACCACTCTGTTAGAGCAAGAAGCAGAAAGATTGTATGTATTGCTATGATTTGCAACATTGCTACTGCCAACTATATAGCTTTGCATAAATAACAACCTCTGCTTATTCCAGAATACTCATCTGTAGAGGACAGAAAATGGCTATATAAAGGAAATATGGATTCTTACAAAGATACCTCTTCCCAAAATTGTTTCTTAAATTAAAAGACATCTCTAAATGATATCACTATTAGGGGAGGTAATTTTATATAAAACAAAAATTCTTTCTTCATAAGCAGAGAGAAAAATGAGCACACAAGCAAAACACAGATCCAAGATTGAGCTAGACCTCACATTGAGATCAAAGTGACAGAAGTAGTGCTCAAAAGCACTGCTTTATCCTTCTGTGACTAAAGAGTTCAATGGTACACATTCTCAGAGAAGAGTTTAAAAACCGACAAGCATGCACTTGGTTCCCTATACTGTGTTTGAAAAATTGCTTCTGAAAATTCTTTGGAAATCAAGTGATTTCATCACTCTGATTTTCTTATTCACTGTCCACTGATGTATGGTATCAGAATCTACTCTGGCAATAGTTTGAGTTGCTGGAGATAAGAAAAAAAATTGCATAAAATTTGGGATGAATCCAAAAGGAGATTTGTATGCTTAATGCTGACTGCCACATCATCTCTCTTTTGACTGGTCCAGGCAGTGGGACTTCACAGTCACTGTGAGGCACCTGGATTTCACATACCTACTCTGCAGAGGTTGAATGGGCAATTGCATTGCCAATGAGAAATGCTGAGGACTGAAGATCATCTTATATCTCATCCCCTTGCAATGCTTAAGAAAAATCCTCCAGACTGCAAGGAGACACCCCCTCAATCTCTGACTCCTTACCAGAATGCAAGTACTCCCTCATCTCCTTAAAAGTCTATGGGAAAACTCATCTCTCTTTGGGAAAAGTCTGTCAGCAGTTATGATGTTGCTCTACCTTTTCTATACTAGTCCACTTTTTTTTTTCTTTTTAATTGCTCATGTTGAAACTGCCCCACTGTATAGAAAAGAATTTAAGATTCACTGTGCCAGAAACAGGGAGAGAATGAGCAGAACTCTGAAGCCTTCCGATCAGAGCACTCACGAGGCACCAGGGTGTCATGAACCCTTCCCTCAAGACCTGTTTCCGCATTTTATCAAATTACCATTTAGTACAACCTATAGAAGATCAGAGATCTGTTCCAGATGAGAGTCATCAAATGATGCAGGTTGCAAAAGTATCTTAAGTGGCAGACAGAAGTGGTACAGCTGAGTCCTGGTAACACAGACTCCTGATTATGCACAATCAGGATTCTAAAAACAAATTAACATATTTCTAAATATGTTATGGGTTCCCAGCTCTATTCTAGGAAAGGTTGTTTCTTGACAGTTTTATTAAACACAGGACAGTTTTCCCTTCCAAAAGAAGGGGTTTCCTCAATAATGGCCTGCAGCCACTTCATGATCTTCCAGACAGAAGACACTGAGATGCAAAACATTGCTGTCCATTTACACTGTGTGACATGAACTGTAAATGGGGAAATCTTTTTCTCGTCTTCCCCTCCTTCCCTCAAAGTTTTTCCTCATGAGCCTACAAGACTCCATGGTTTAAACTCAGATTAAAGCAAAACATAGATCTGCTGCTGAGAGCACACCATTCTCTATTTGTCTGTTAAGCCTGTCCAAGTAATTTGCCCTTCTTTTCTTTTGATTTGAAAGATAGCCACTGTGATTGTCTGATGTCCATATATAATCCCTGTTGCCACTTGCTGTGCATTGGCTTTTAGAAAAAGACTTGAAGAGTTAAGAAATGAAGAGTCTTCAAGTAATTTGTAATATAACGAATGAGAATGAAGAAGTCACTATTCTAGACGGTAACGTACTCTGAAACATTCATTTAAAAGTCTCAATTACCACTGATTATTGGCTTGCTGAAAATTTCAAAGGACAGCAAGGTCTGATCCAATTCACCCACTGTGGTTGTGCATTCCGCTACCACACGCCAGTCATTAGTTCCATTTCACTTCTAGTCAGGATGGGGCAATGCAAGTCAATCTATGTCATCATGTGATGTGTTTCAAAATGACAGCTCTCTTCAATGAGAAGCTGATCAAAATTGCAATCACGAAGAAGGGAGTGAGGGGAGAGACACAGAAAGCCAGTGGATTTCTCAGAACTTTGGCCAGGTGCCCACTGATAGCAAAGCAGGCACCCACAAACACAAGAAACAGCTGACAACAACAGCAAAACCAGACTTGGGCTCCACAGGAGACTCTGGTGGGAATTTTTAGACAAAAGACCCAAACAGCTTGCAATGTTCTCATTATCCGCAAAACAAAGTGTGTTAATAAGTATGCCAAAACACTCCCTGTTTCTGAAGTCTGTATGCTGCAGACATTTCTTTTTATCATGAAAGCTGGAAAAATATTATCTATAACAGAAGAGAGCTGGGCTGGGCGCAGGGGGCAGCTTAATACGTAGATCACAGTCAAATGACTTTTTATTCTTTCTTGGTTTCTTACAAGAAGAAATTTCTTCTATAAAACTTTTGTTCTACTCTTGTCATCATGTATGGAACATTAGATTAACTGTAAATTGCACTAAAATTAAAAAATAAAGAAAGCGAACTTAACATAAGCCTCATGATTCTTTATTATTGACTTACTTTAAATAGAAAGTCAATCATTTATTTTTACTTGAGTTTGATTTATAACTGTAATGCTAGAACAAAAACATTGCACATGAAAAGAAAGAGACGCCCTATATGTGTATTACCCAAAGAATCTCAGAGGGAGAGGTAACTCATTATGAAGAAAGTTATTCATAATTAAGATGTAAACCTCAACTACTTTTAGGCTTGATCCAAAGACTATTCATGTCAATGTTAGATTTTTGCAGATTCTGAGAAGCCTGATGTGAATAGGTTACATTTGAAGCTGGGATTTTAACCTCTCTAATTCAGCAAGAAATAAATTATCCACATATAAAGGTTATTCATTTCTGTATTATCAATATTGAAAATATCATCATTACTAAGCAAGGAATACACTACAATAAGTACATAATTTGGGCATGAACTGCCGGTTATAAACCTATTTTAATAATTACCTCTGTGTTCTGTAATTAGTTAACATGATATGACAGATAAACCAGATAACAGACCAGATGCATTTTCTTCCTATTGCCTTATAGGTGAAAATGACTAGCTAGACAGGAACTCCCCTGAAACTAGTAAAAGTTGAAGGTTGTGCCATTTGTCAGTGGAAAGGTCATTTCGCCAACATTTGCAATCATGTCTCATGATCTGACATATGACTGAACATCAGAATGATTTGGGCATATTAACATAGCAATTTTTTCCTACAGAGTTGTATAAAGATTAATGGTGCTCGTCTAGCTGCTGCCACATTCCTGCACCTATTGGATAGAGACTGGAAAAAGAAATGGGCAAATGATTTTCTAGAAATACTTCTCTAGATATGGAAATTTCTAAGTCTAGAAATGTTTGCCACCTTCCTGCCACTGTCCCTCCCTCTAGGGGAATACAAAGCCCAAAGCACGGGAGTTGTGGAGCTGAGGAAGAAGGGACCAAAAACCATACTAACACTGCACATCCTGCTATCTATCCTGGCACTCACGGACAATGAACTCCTGCTTCCTTGCTTGAAGCAAGAGGCAGATATTTCAAATGATCTGCAGCATATCTGCAGCTCAGAGTATACAGGTTCTCTTAGTACCTTACCAACTTTTAACATCCGTCCCAAAGCACTCTGAAAAGGCAGCTACATGGAAACACCAATGAGCAAGTCCCCAGCAGCATGTCAACTGGAAAGCAGAAGAGTAAAGACTAAAACAGAAGAGAGTGCTAAAAGAGGGGGGGAGAGAAGAAGATAAAATGGGAGTAGGGTGAAAACTAGGAACCTGTTGGATAAATTATACAGTGAAGGGCCACAGTCATGAAAGGAGCAACCTTGACACCAGGAGCATGGTCCTTTACAGAGTCACAGCTAATTCAGCACGCAGCTCAGCCAACACAAGCACAATCACGGCTCTCTCCTCTCTGCCTACATCACTGTCTAGAAAGTGCAATGGCTTGGCATTTCTGCACGTGCCTACCTCTAGGTAGCTTCCATGAGCTCTTCGTGGCACATGCTGACCACTCCATCTTTTGTAACAATTCCCAATAACAGAATAGAAAGTAAGCGTTGCCGGACTGCTTTCCACCCTGGTTAATGAGTTCAGGAATCTTCCTGATGCGATTTAATTACTGCCATATTTTGACCGCAGTCACTCCATATCTACTGATAACTACTTAAGATCAAAAGCAAAAACAGCACCATTTATTTGCCTCAGTTCCATTCCCCCCCCCAAAAAAAACCCTGTCTCTCTCTAATGATTAATACTGTTGATTTCTTCTGACATCATTTGCTCAAAAACAAAAATAACTTGCATATCTGCCTGTCAAGTGTCCCTCAGAGATTTCATTTTATGGCCAATTCTTTCTAGAACATTAGTTCATTCACCACCTACATATCTGTCTGGGCCAAGCAGGAAAGACACCATCTCAATCTATCTGGCAAAGTAAACTGCAATTATGCCAGTTTGCAAAGACTACCGGCTTGTGGGCGTTATTTAAGGAACGTAATGCTTCCCTCCACCACATTCTAGGACTCCTTGAAAACCTCTAGAAAGCAGGTTAGCTAAATTTGCTAAGCTTTTGATTCTGTGCAATAAAGACATATTTTATTAAATAAGAAGCCCTGAACCACAAACACTTCACAACCAAACTAAGTACACACAGGTTAAATACAAAGCAGCTACACTGAAAAGTTTTACCTGACATGAGTGAAGGGAAACTCATTCTCAGTGAGCTGCTTAAGCAGGATTTGGTATACAAGTCTCCTCCCTTACTGCAGAATAGCCATCAAAACTGTCCCCAAGGGCAGTCCTAATAACAAAACGCAAGTCTCCTGGGACTTGCAGAGTACCTTACTCTCTTAAGTCACATTGTCCTAAACCTATAGTTTAGGCACCTAAATACATCTGAGAGCTGGACCCTACACATATAAAGTAATAAAAACTGAATTAAATAAGAATGTAGACTCAGGCTCTGTTTCCTATATGGTATATGGCCATTACCAATATTCATTTTTCTATAGAATGAAAAAGCATCAGAAAGGCATGCATGCAGGATTTTGAAGAAGAGATCATAGACTGGCTGACAGGTAGCCTCAGCTGAAAATAACATGGTTTAAAAGTCCTGTTTACAAATGTACATGTGCGTGCGCATGCACACACAGTGCTTTTGTTCTTCTTTCTTTAAAAACAAACCATACAAAATGAAAAATCATAGCATCCTTCCTATTTATAGCCAAGAACCTAAACATTTAAAAAATATACTCACACAGGCTCAAAACATTGAGAAACTTTTACGAGTTGCCCATTTCCTAGATATTTCTATTTACAGCGTTAGAAGAAGTGGGGCTTGGGAGCGCTTTCCATGCTTGGAAAGCTTCCCATCTGAGTAGGTTAACCACCAGTCTTGCTTTTTCCTGCGCTGGTGCAAATTAGCTGGCTGTATTAAAGTGCTGGTAAGAGAAGCCAAGGCAAGCAGTACTCCTTTCCCTACACGACAAATCCTCTTAGCAGACCATAATATCCAACAGTTTTTCCTTTTTTCTCATTTTCTATTTCCTGTTGCTTTTATTCTCCTATAAAATCATAAGAAAATGACTCATACGATAACAGATGGTGAAAAAAGGCTTCTCTCTACACAGGAATGTAGATGATGTCACTAGACATCTATCTCAGCTTAGTGGGCTACATTCAGTGCTTCTTGGCTACAGTAAAGTAAGAACAAGGATGCATTCCACATAAATTATTGACTTTGAGTCACAGCTATATATCCAATATATAAACTTAAGATCATTGTAACCAAGGGACAAAAATTTCCAAAATGAGTAGTGATTTTTCATGCCCATCCTGATATAATTCAAATAAGACCAAGTATTTTATATCCTGATATAATTTAAATATGACTTTGGGAGAAGGGGGTTAAGGAGTCTTTAGAATGTTGGAGGAGGGAAAAAAAAAGAAAAAGAAAAATACAGGCATCAATTTTATTTTACACGCACAAAACACTTGGCAAAAGAGGAGGTTTTGACGCCATTTTAACAGTCATTTTAGGAATGCACAAAATCCAATTTTTCACTTACCAGACTGATCACTTTACTTTGGATAATTGAATTCCTGCTTTCAGCAGATTTTACTCTATGTAACATTTTGATTATTTCTGCACTTAGTTCTTCATAGTATTTGCATTTGATAGCACCTTACAGGGAGGGCATTTTGGAAATACTCATCAAATTGGTGTTCCTCAGTCAAAACCAAAGAGCTATACTCTTCCACACAGCTGTATTATCCTTAATGAACAAGTTTAGCCATATCAAGCATCTACTTCCTATGCAGAACAACTACAACTACTGGAACACAGATCGGTAACCAGACGTTAAGGGTCTTTGTTCCAAAGAGCTATTATGAAAAACTTGATTCACCATTACGTAAAGATCTGGGTTTGCTCAGGCTTTGGCCTGTTAAGACTGTGCAACAACATCCTATGAATACTTACAATTAGTGGCAACACACTAGCAATCAAATGTGAGACATTTTCTTTCTTACAGAACTTGTTCTTCTGTCTGAAAGAATCCAGGGAAAGTCAAAAACGTACATCTTGTACGTGTAGTCTTAGTCCTAATGATGCCCATAAATTACATAAATACATTGATTTGCGTGCAGAGCCAGGGCTACTAAAGTTCAGAATCTGAGATCCAGAGATCGAACATATTAACCTAAATATATCGTGGGAGATTGGACGTTATATGTGACCTGCCTACACCTCCACTTAATTTTACATATGTGAGTATAGTCTCATTGAAGTCAAAAGGAATATATATATATATATATAAAATAGATTTAACCACAAGCAGAATTAGGCCATTAAAATTAATTTCCTTATAGGTTGTATATTTTATTATTAGTCCCCAGCTTTGGGCAAATACTTTCAGATGCCCTTGATGGCACTACCTGCCACAAATAAGCACATAAAATATATCAGCATGGTTTCTAATCCTACTACTATTAATGAAATTACTTGGCTTTCTACTTGCCCATAATGATTTGAAAATATTACCATGTTGGAATTTGCATGATAGCTAAAAAAAATAAATCAAAAAAATAAAAAACAAACAAAACACCACTGTTTAAACAGAAGAGCATATGAACAAGCACTGAAATAAGGGAAGGGAGAAATAGAAACATGTTAACTGTGTTGAAAGTCTAAAGTGCTGATCAAAAAATAGCATAACTGTCTTTTTCTAGTAGTGACTGGATGCCTCAGAGGTCAGGCTGCATCATTGCAGATCCTGTATGAAATACGAGATATGGTCTTTGCACTGAAGAATTTACAGTCTTATCAAGCAAGATAAAGAATGTGGGAGAAAGAGAGGTGAATTTATTTGCCCTCTCTCACACACGTCCCTCTGAACAGTCTCCTGACTCCCACTGCTCTATAGAGATGAAACCACAATGTCAATTATTTTAAGATACCTTCATCATATATTTGTGAACTGCACTACCTTTGACTGCTGATTAGATTGTAGAAAATCTGTGAAAGTGGCTGGATAAGAAGCCCAGAGCAACAGTAATATAATTCACTGTTTTCTGTATTTTCAATAAAATGATAACTAACAGCAGCTCATTCATTTGAGTGCTGGAGTAAGAATTGTCTATTGTTTTTCCCCCCCCCCCCATAGAGTATATAGAGAGAGCTAGATTAGTTTCTGTAGGTTTCTAATTAAATATGTACTATATACAGTAGCATGAAAATAATCTGTTTGTGGGGTTTCAGCAAGAATTATTTATACCAAGAGACTCCTAAAGCAAGGTGCATTAAACACCCTGGCAAATATTTAAGTGCTTTGTTTTCATCAAAAGGTAGATATTGAATCCATGAAGTAATTTTTCTGCTCTTAAAAAAATAAAAAAAACCCAAAAACCCTACCCTCCCCAAATACCATCAAAGTAGTCAACTAGAGTTAACCAAGGATTTTCAATGGGAATCATTAACTTAACCATACACTTTCTGACTGAACAGTACATCATGTATACAAATTGCCAGGTCACAGTACTTAGGGAGAAATATTTGAAGAAAATGTTGTATTTACTCGTCTTTTCCAAGTCTGAACGGAGACTAATACAGACTTCATTGCCCGTGTAGCCGGTCAAAGTGGCTAATCACTCTATTCTGCTGTCACCAATGGCATGGAAGGCATAGGCTTAGGGCACTTTCTAACCCCTGTCGGAAATAACTAGCTACTCTGGAGATTACTCCAGATGATGGAAAGATAATCTTCTGTCTCTGCACATCTGCATATCCATCTGCACAACCTCTCAAGATCAGACATATTACTGACAAATGCCATAATTATTCTTTTTTGCCTTACCCTTTATCATACGTTCATGCCTGACGAACTGCCTATGAGTGGTAGGAAGATTATTGCTATATAAGCAACTAAGCAGAGCTGACTTATTTCATGGGCATTCATAATTTTTCATCAGAACCACATGAATGCCCATAAATCTTAACAGCATAAACTCAGCTATTTTTGAGTACGTCATTGATGTATACACGTTATCAATGGAATCAGTGACAATAGGCTATTTTGGTCATTAAAAACAAAACAAAAAAAACATTAAACACCAACAAATTTCTAGCATCATCATCTGTTTAGCCATCATAAGATGGCAAACTGCCAACACTATCAGACAGAACTGACATTAACCTGGACAGGAAAACTGTTACTGAAATGTATGTTTTTAACATTGTATTTCATATCCTTTAAGAACTCCTCAATGATGAAAGTTATCTTTAGCTTCAACAGACTCAACATTATTAAATGTTGCTTCACCATATAAGGCATCTTATGTATATTAAGCTACTTTGATATTAATGAATGATTCCCAGAGGTCCTGAACCTTTAGGTGCTTATTTTCACCACTTATAAAAATTCTTCCTTCCATTTGTGCATCCAAATTTAACTACTGTTGAGACTGTCAGTGCAGCTTTGGGGTAGCTATTGAAATTCAATGAAAGTTATGCCTTTGAGCTCTGAAGCTCATTTGGTACATCTCAACTTCCATGCCTAAATTCAGGGACTTAAGTTTGAAAACTCTGATTATGCTCTCTGAAGAAATAACACCCTATCTCTGTAGGCCTATTGACTTAATTTTAGCGGAATTTTTCCACCAGCAAACAATAAAGAGGTTTTTCAGCAGATGGAATGAACTAGGTCTGTAGTAATAAGGTAATCCCCAGTGCAACAACTCACGGTGATACTATGCCTTAAATTAAGCACAGGGCTAGTTTCCTTTCAGATAAGGCAAAGCATTAGAGACAGTCCAGTCTACTGGCCTGGACTAAACAGATTTGCTGGATTCACTGGAGAGAGGGGGGAAAAAAGCAAAGTCTTTCCTAACAAAAGCAAAATACAAATCACTGTTTGATAATATTAAACGATACTAAGTATGAGTATTAAATGGCTTCCAATTCCTTTGATTCTCTGATGAAAAACAAGAGACGACACCAGAAGATCTGAACGAAAGTCATTGTTAGTACCAGAATGTCAAAGAAGGCAGAAGTATTAATTTGAAAACAGAATGACTTTTAAGATGTTGAGTGGCAAAGAACATACCCTAAAATTATAAAGGCAGGTCTTACCAAAAATAGCTTTTCAATGGCTTATCAGTAAAAGGCAGGAATTGAATTTAAATCATTTAAAAGTAAACAGAAAGCCCTTTACCACTGGATCATCTTATACTTGCCTGCTTTAACCATAAATGGTAGAGAGCAGTGTGAAGTTACAGTAGTATCATTCATGTGAAGGAAAGTTAATTATTACTATAAATGATCTTTTCCATCTCTAGCATTTTTAACCAACTAAATGTTGATTTTTTTTTATCCTATTTGTAGAAGCAGGGTAGGCTGAGGAACAATTATGAAAAAAACTCTTGAAAACATGCCTGACATGACATACAAACTAATTTTGAACCTGGAACTGTCTGCTCATCTTTTCCTCTTTAAAAAAAAAAAAAAAAAAAAAAAGCTTTTGATCTTAGGATAAGGTGGAACAAAAACTGAATAGAGTTTTACTAAATTAGGCGACCAAGAGAATTCAAAGCAGCAGGAGTAGGACTCCCTCAAACTACCATAACAACACATCAGCGCGCTGACAAGTAATTCCAAAGGTGCTCTTAATTAAAAAGCGTCCTGAAAAGAATGGCAAGATATATCTCTACAGCTGAAATTGTCATGGGGAACTCATTGGGTCAACAGCATTTGCTAGATTACAGCAATCAACTTCAGAAGCTAATCTACATTCTCACCACATACAGAACTCAGATGTTGAGGTAAAAATTTAGATACTTAAGTTATAGATTTAAATGAAAAGCAATTCTGTGCCAGAGAATTTGAACTTTACATTGCTATATTTTGTTACAGTTTAGGAGGTTGATTCTTACAAATGCTACATACATATACTATGCTCTTTTTTTCCCCTGACAGCTTGCAAATAATTTGTAAGGTTATATGATGTGTGGGTTGTATTGCAAAACCAAATTAAAGCCTGAGAAATGACAAAAACTTCCTAAAAGTTGATAAGCCACACAAGAAATATCTGTTCAGTAAGGAATGTTTTCTACAAGAAGCGAAATCAGTGCACCTCTTCTTCCCTGTTGCCCCCTTTTACCACATTCTCATTACATTGCTATTTGAACTGCATTCATGTAGAATTGAAATTTATTATAAAAGAGCACCAGCTTTCACAAATAGTTTGCAAAAACAGCCTGTACCCTGGGTTGTTTGCGTATGAATTACAGTTGAGAGAACGCGACCAATTTCAATGACTGACTTCTCTTCCTGATGGGTCTGCTACAAGTGACAGGAAAACTGT
The DNA here is from genome assembly GCF_036417845.1 of Apteryx mantelli. Lineage (NCBI taxonomy): Eukaryota > Metazoa > Chordata > Aves > Apterygiformes > Apterygidae > Apteryx > Apteryx mantelli. The sequence continues at coordinate 15,815,369 of NC_089982.1, read as the reverse complement.
GCTCAGAACTACATTTTTAAGTGACAGTCAAGGAAGAGATCTCTTCAATAACTGTAAAACCAACTTCCACTACAGCTTCATTTTAAAAACCTTCACTTAAAAAGTGTTCTTCCGCATGCTAACTAAGATTTTTGAAAGTTGAAGTTTCACAGCTTCCCCCCATTCCACCTCTTAATTAAGGCGACAAGCTTCATTCTTGGTTTTCATGAACGCTGAACACCCAGAATTTAGAAGAGGAGGTGGGAACAACCAAATTTGAATTAAGAGTTGGGGTTTTTTTTAGTTGTAAATGAATCAGTGTTTTACTATGGTTCACCCTTTAAATGTAAAAATACATATCCTATCTCCACATTTACATTTAAAAAAAAACCCTCTGAATAATTTGATACATGCAACAGTTACCAAAATATATCTATTAGGACATACATTAAGTTGACAGTAATATTATGAGTAGGCTAATACCCAGTCAGCATATATTGCCAATGAAACTTAAGAAGTTTGGTACCCAATATCTAATTCAAATAATGTAGTTATATTGCGGCACTTAATATTGCTAAAGTTTTAGGGGAAAATATTCCTTTTTTTACTTTATCACACAGACCTAAAAACCTCAAGGAAGCATGTTAGCTGTAATCCTAATTAAAACAATTCAGCATGAACTGTAGCTGACATTTAACAAAATTTCAGAGCCCTAGGGACTTAATCTCAACCAGGGGTTTGAAATAAGAATGAATTTGCAACTGCAACATTTAGACTCATCTCAAGGTCAAAAATATGATTTTGAGGGTGGACAACAGAAAAAAAAAAAGATACCAGAAGGTTAAGTAAAATACTAGGAGGCAGAAGCACAACACAAACCTATTTCAAAAACTGAGTGATATTTTTAGCTCTACAGCTCTTAATCATCACTGTACAAACAATGTACTAATGAAAATGAGAGAATATCAAATCGTAGGATGAAAAATAAGTCCAATATGCATAAGGTGACTGATTAAACGACCAGGAAACAAATGTAGGAAGAAAACAGTGAAAGTGTGATTTAATTCCCTTTCCCCCCATATCCATACAGGTTTTGAACAACCAAAATCCCTGAAATGAGGACACAGGCATTTTGAATATCTTGAGACAGTAAAATGGCACTAAAAAAGAAAATTAATGGAAACTTTCATTCAATACTGGAGGGAACTTTAACCATCTCAGAATGAACTAAAAAAGGAAACACAACAATTCCTTTCTGCACTCTGAGATCAGCCAAACTGAACTTCAGGAAGTTTTTTTTTCCCCTCTGAACTTATGAAACTAAGAAGAATTCTTTCTTAAAAGTATGTTTCAGGAATAACTTAAACTATTCTAAGAAAACATGCACCAACTACCTTTGAATAGAGTAAAAGCTGCTGCCACCTCTCAGAACATTTTGAAGACAAATGCATTTTATCCTTCTGTCTACAAAAATGGACATATTCATGGGTTCTGATATTTACATGATTTTTTGGAACTTCTTTTTCTTTCTCACTAAGTGTCTTAAGGAACCATTTTGGAAGTTGAAATAACATCAGCCGCTCTGAAGAGGAGTTCAGCTTATGGCTGGTCTAGCTGCTAGCTTTTCTCTCCCCCACCATTCTGAGAACTTTCCTTTCTCCTCTGTTTCAGCAGAGGCTTCATTGCCTGCTCTGAGGCTACTTCCCTGCCTTTAGATGAGAAGAATCATGTTCTTTTTACTATGAAGTAACTTCCCTTATTTTTATCCCTTTCTTTTCCCCTCATTAACTATATCTCTTCTTCAGTGATGAGAGTAAGTTTTGATATGTCAGAGCATACAGCCTAGAGCATCAAGATTTCTGTAACTGCAAGAAGGAGAAGACTGTATTTGTATTTACCTGGATGCGACTGTGGACAATCAGTACACCTTCTAGGTGAGGACATACTGGAGGCCTTAGTTTTCAAATGCTTCACAGAATAACATGTGCATCTGTCTAAGGTTACTCTAGTAATAGACTACTGTAATTTTAGAGGTTCCGGTACTTGTGAACTGAGAGGGCAAACTTCTGCATTCTGTTTAGAAAAGGCCTCTACACTGGTATATCCACATGGGTAGGCACACATTTGGGTCTTCTCCTGCAAGACACTACTGGGTACTTGAAAGCCTGGTTTTAAAATACAATATAGTGTACCAGTTTCCAGAATTGTTCATCACTAATGCCCGCTTGAACAACCTGTAGAAAAGCTAGCTCATGCCCTGGTAACATCATTCCTTTCACCCTTGTCAGGATATAGGGAATAACTCAATGGAAGCGACCTAAGAGTAGGAAGAACAAGATTTTCAGAATGGCCAGTGGCCAAAGTTCATAAGGTAGGGAAAGGTGCCAATTTATCTTTAAACCATTTTAAAGTTTCTCTCAGTTCTTTGCTATCTTGGAATTGTGTGAAGTGTTCCCATTATTAAAAAGAAAAAGGTATTTCAGAGGGTTACTTAGGACAGAACAAAAACTGCTCACCACATAGGAAGAGCATCCCACCCAGTCCAAGCATGCTTGGTAAGCTAATTCCCCCCTCATGATGTGATGTTTCCCAAAAGCTTTCAAACCTCATTTCTAAATGTGTCTGAAGAGAAGCAATATCCTTGAACAATGGAGAGAAAAGAAGAGCCTAAGGGAAAAAATTAAAATAATGTATGGTTTGTAATACAGAGGGAAGACTGTGACATGAACCACCCATTTTTAATCTTTCTAAGACTGGTGTAAATAACAATAACTAGAAGACAAAAAGCAAGTCACAATGTACAGAAATCATCCACCTGATTTGAACTCCTTTTCTGAAAATCATTAGTATTGACTTTGTAAGAAATCTGGCAGAAAATATGTTATGCTTTTGTAATAGAGATCAATATGGTTATCACAAATCCCTTCAATAATTAGAGGTGAGAGATTTTTTCTTGGAATATTACTTATTCTCTTTAATGTAATATTTTCACAGAACATTCATCACACTATGACATTCAAAGACCAACGAAAGACAGGTAAGAGCACTTTATTCTAGCAAAACTTTTTTCTTTTTATATTCTGTCAGTCCACCATGATTATACTGTTAGCCTGTTCCAGTTAGTGACAGTTTAAAGAGCAGATTGGTATTCTGACTCGTAAACACATAAAAAGCAAATGATTAAGCTGCTAATGGAGCTGTTCCTAAGGGGACGCAGAGATAAATAACTTCCATCTGCAACATTCTGTGCAAAAGTTAAAGATATCCAGTGACTAGTGGCTATGCTTACTGTTTTCTTCCCTTCCCCAAAATAACTGGTGTGGCTTAAAGTTTTAAAGCAGAGCTGAGCGCCTTTGCTCAGTGTAACAACAGGACTTCTGTATGCCAGGCAAAGCACCATGCCCAGCTCCGAGCTGGGATGCCTGCAGAGCACAGTGACACACATCTGCTTACTCGGGGCTGAAAACAGTACAATTAGTTGTGTCCCCACCACTTGCCAGCTAGTCCTCAGCTGCTTTGGAGCCAGTCGGGGACACCAACGTGGACTCCACTTCGCTGTGCAAGAATAAACTCATCAGGTTTAGACTTTTACTGGTCATCAGAAGAGGCACATGTCAAATGACAGATACTGTAAGTCTAAGATACGTGTTTATCTTTAGAATGATTTAAGAAATAAAAAATAGTTGTGAGTTGGGTTTAAGAAAGCTTCTATTTGAATCACTTAATATCTGTTTAAGAGATCAATACCACAAGCTACTGGGATCTAATAAAACTGAAGGCA